>NC_081413.1:477698079-478426412 GCF_030272615.1 Cryptomeria japonica
TGTGCACAAAGGTCAAAAAGTACACATTTCAAAGTGTGGTCCAATACATGTTCACCTTTGTGCCAATAGTAGATAACTCAAAATGAGCCAGTAGTAGTGGACAAATGCCCCAGTAGTAGTGGACAAATGCCCCAATAGTGGTGCACAAATGTCCCAATAATGAGCTAATTTTGGTCAAAAAAGCTAAAAAATTCACCACTATTGGTACATGTGATATTTATTAATGGACCTTCTATTACCATTTTTTTTGGCTCCTACTATGTCTACTAATGGGGGTGAGGGTGACAAAAAGATGATGGTTATTGGTCCTATAATGGTAACTGGCTCTTTTCCCTTATTGATTATGATGCGAATCTAAGAATTCCTTTTGAGAAAATAAAAACTTAGAAGAGAATTTAAGGGATTTTTAAAATGCTCTATGTAATGATTCCTTCACTCAAGTTGTCCTTGTTGTGGACAATCTTCATAATATATTAATCATTGGTCATAAAGGATTCAAGTTTCTTAGAATTTTTGTGCACATTATGTGAAGTAACGTCCCCTCTTATTTTTTATTTTAAAGAAACATAAGAGATTCATAGTCTAATAGAAATGGCACACAAATATCCATTTCAATTCTAGTGGTTGTTGTTCATATTGTGAGTACATCATCTATGATTACAATACCTATATCTTTGAATGGTTCCTTTACTAGATGTTCTTGTAGTTTTTCTTCTATATTCTTTGGTAAAATTCCCAATTCTTCACAGCCCCTTTTCATTTTTAACTTTTTTTCACTTCTTAACCCATTTTTGCATCTCAACCTCTTTTCACAACTACATATGCTGCAAAAAAATATTCTACTACCTAAACATCTAATTACCAAACTTCCACTACTCAAAACTACATGTTAGACCCTATGCATAATGTAATGTTGCAAAATATGGGCCAATTATAAAGTTAGATCGCTAACCTAACAAACATTCTTCATAGCGTTTAAACCAACCATATTATCGATGCGGTCTACTAGCCTCCTACACATACCTAACACACCTTTAACACAAGGTTTTGAAGCATCACAATTCAAAAAGTATATTGACAAGGGGGATCCTTAGTCTCATGTTTCTACATTATGAAGTGATTTAAATTTTTAGGATGCCTTTATAGCTAAACTATTCTTATAGTCATTAAAAGATACCCTACTGGATATTTTACCTCTTCCTCACAATTTAATTTACACATTTGAGATACTAATCAATTAATTCCTTTAAAGAATCTAGGAAAACATTGGACCATTCATTTTAGCAGTGGCTCTCTATTTGGGTAGCTAGAAAAACCACCTAACTGAAGTTGTGACAACCTATCATCGTTTGAAACTAGCTTGGTCTAAAGGATTTTACAATATATGGTTGGAAGGAGATTCTCTCAAAATTATAAATTGTTTCAATAAGTTTAATGCTGCTAGTTGGTACATTGAATAATATGTCTTTGATTCCTTGACTATCCTCAATTCATTGGAGAATCATTATATCTCCCACATATATAGGGAGGAAAATGGTTTTCTTGACACCTTTGCCAATGTGGATATTTCTAGTGACTTTTCTCAATTTTGGATAATTATGAATCAATACCCCATGATATTAAATCCATCATTAAATTTTATGAGAAGAGAGGTCATGTTAGAACTATCACCTAAGGTTATGATGACTTGGGTGCTCTTCACATGGATTATGTGTGCTATTTTGGGGGCCCTTCCTAAATTTCTATGATGGTGTAGTTTTTGTTTCCTCATTCTTATGGTTGTGTCACATCTTTCTGTCATGGGTGGTGACAAGAGTGAAATTGAAACCATTTCTTATGAGAGAATTAGAATAAAAGGGAGGATATGGAGGATTTTGGATGGCGGGGGTGTTACTCCATACATGGAGAAACTGCATGGTCATGATCCTAAAATGACAAAAATATTTTTGAAAGGGTAGAAGGAACATACCTTGGTGGTTAATGGAAAAGAGTTGGCTATAACTAAAGAGCTAATTATAAAAATTACTAGCCTTTCCACCAATAGGAGGAAGATTTTTAAAGATTAAAAAAAGCCTCAGATGAAGCCTTGAGGATGTTTTTTAAATGTAAGAAATGAACTAAACTTGTTAAATTATTAAATGGGTGTTATGACATAACTTCTATTAAACCTATTCGATCTAAAATTGTTGAAGATTTGATGCATTATTTTACTTTAGATGCTCATTTCACTACTATTTATGGTATTTATTTTATCCTACTTAATCATTTATTCCATAAGCATTACGTGCCCTTTCCCTTATTTCTATTGGCTTTCTTGGAGTTTGGGTTAAAACATCATGCTAAGAGTTCCAAGTTTACTATTTTGTATGACGGTTTGATTTTATTGATTATGGAACATTATGTCCCCCTCTAAAAGACTTATTGGGGGCCGCAAATCTTAGGTGGAGATTTCTTTTGATTATGGTACTAAGGTTGAGGGGTTAGATGATGATGGGGAATGGAGAGTTGAGAAGGATGATGATAATTATTATGTGTCTCGCTCATAGAATGAAAATTAGAAGAGTATTAAATCCACAAATAAGAGAAGAAAAGCCCAAATTTTGTGGTCAAATGGGTCCACTGTTAATAATATGTTTGTTCTAGATGATAAGGAAAAGAATTTTAAACCTAGGGTTGACAAGGACACTATGCTTTTTGATGCTCTGTAAAATGGGGTTAATGTTTAGACAAGAACCTGCGGCCACATAACACATAAGAAACACAAGAAACAAAGAAGAGTTAGTGTTAATCAACCAAAAACTAGTCTAAGCAGGCATACCAAGAGAGACACTAAAAACATAATAAAGTATTTAACTATGAAAGAAAACACAACAAGGCATCTCCAAATGCCTTCCACCATGCTTGTAGCTCCTTCTCCCTTGTTCCTCTCCTCTCCAAGTTACAAATTAGTGTAGCTCTCAGCAGCTTTTTGCACTATGGATGCCTTATGGACATTCAAGATTGAAATGTTTTAGCTATGATATGCAAATGTAAAATAAACTAATTAGATATGCTATGAAATGAACTAAGATTTATTTTAGTCCAAAATGACAATATATGTTATTTATGCTAAATGTTCTTTCTCTAAAATTCACTATAATATAAATGCATACAAGTTTTCAGGATCTGGATTATGAAGAAATGGGCTCTATTTATAGGAAAAATGGAGCAATGGATGGTTGAGATTGATTAATCTCAATAAGGGTCAAGATTGAATGATATTCAATCCATGAGAGGGCTTTCAACCCAATCCCAGGATGACAAGTGTCAACATGAATGGGTTGAGAGGAGAGGGAATAAGAATTAAATGCTTGACATGACCTGAGGGTTAACTTGGGAGGTAAGGTTAAGGTTGGGTTGGGTGAATAAATTCATTATCTAAAGAATAATGCTTTTATCCAATGGATAAACTCTTGTGCAAGAGTTAGCGAGGATAACCATGGTCAAGCAATAAATGCTTGAGAAGACACATGGGTCACATGAGGGTTGAGTTAGGGGTTAAAGTCTTTAACCATGGGTGCAAGTGGATTTAACCATAAATGGCTATGTAAGAGCCATTAATGGTCATGTAAGAGCCATTAGTGGTTTGGAAGACTTTAGAGGCTAAATTGTTGAGCACACAAAGCATTTAATGCTTTTCAAAGAATTTGAAGTCTTTGAGAAGTGACTCCAAGTTGCTTAGGAATGTGACGATATTTAGGGAGTGGATTAGGCTAATTAGAAAGGGGTTTAGAAGAATCTAGAAGGGGATTAGGATTGCAAGTGGGTTTGGTGGGTGAGAGAAAATAGGATTTTTATTAAAATAAAATTCATTTATTTCAACAAATAGGTGCAAGTTGCATTTTTAGGAGAATGCAAGTGGGGGGGATTTAATGATTTAAATAAATGTTTTATTTATTTAAAAGAGGAAAGGGGTTTAAATGAAATAAATAGAATTTATTCATTTAATTGATTGTGATTTTGATTTAATGAATGAATTAAAATAAATAGAATAATTTATTTAATTAATAGGAGAATGTTTTGAAGATAAATTAATTAAATATTAATTTAATTAACTGATGGCTAGTGGATTTTTAATCAAATAAATAGCAAATATTCATTTAATTAAAATGGACAGATTTACGTGACTACACTTTCTAAAGGTAAGGAGAAATTTGTAATTATAGGATTTGATATGGCCATTGCACCTTCTAAATGTAAGAGGAACTTGGATAGGACCATCAACGAGGATATGGCTAAGAGTTGGGATGTTTTCCCAGATGAGGTTGGGGTTCCTGATAATGCTAGTGGAGATGTGGGTCTTTTTCCTTAAGACCTCCTAGATAATAGGAAGGTTATCAATAATGTGTCAAGCCTTGTTAAGGAAAGTATGGTGGGTCAATTTCAACTGACTAAAATATTCCATGTAGAGTTAAACCAGATTAATTTGAGGTTGAGATCCTTATAAAATAGGTTGGTATCCAATAAGGATGGTGTTAATGAAGTGAGGTCAGTAGTGAATGGTGATTTTCAATTTGTGCTTGATGCTATGAAACAAGATGTGAATTCCTTAAGGGTGAATTTGAGGTTAGAATGAAAAATGAAGAATGAATTTGATGACAAGATGCAAGGTATGGAGAGTAAATTGTAACAAATTAACCATTATCTTGAGCGAATTGTAAATGTTATAAAATGCATTATCCAAAATAGTACTAAGGCCATTTGTATTCTTCATGAGAAGCTTAAGAAAATTAGAGAGGATCAAAACATGGAAGTGGCCAATGCAAGGGAGATGGTAGGTACCAATCATCAAGGTCCTAGTGCTAGGACTAGAGGCAAAAATTGTAATGCCCACCAAAATACCCTGGAGAAATATACTAACTAACATGCTAATGGAGACAAAATTTTTTTAAAGCATTTGCTAATACAATATATTAAATTAACATTACTCAAAAGCATTATTTAACATCTACAAGATTACATAAAATATTATTAACATTTACATAACATATCATCATAATTATGCAAGTGGAATACAATACAACACCTACCGGTCCCTAGGGTACTTCAATGTCATCACGTAAATAACTCTAACACATAAACACATCTCCATCTATGATACCATTTATTTATTTTTTACATTCATTTCCTAATCAATCACTCTCCTTTTTAACATGAGAATAATTATTCAACAAATGCATATCCTATTATATCCCCATTATCCATTTGATTTATTTTAAAGCACCAAACCATCTTACATGTCAAGTTACTATGAACTCTCAATTAGGCATCAACCAATGAAATATAGTTCAGTTCCTTAAGTATAACCATACATCCTACAAAGTACTCATTCCTATCCAAATTCTAGAGATGTCCATGAACCAAGAATAACATCATTTCCATTAAGAACATTCATTTAATGCCAACAAACACATCACTCAATCATTTGGTCCCTTCCAATCTAAGAATACATACGTAATAAATATCCAATTACAACATAGGCATTTATAATGATTGTTGAAATCATTATTTCATTACAATACATCATGATCTCAATCTAATACAAATCCTATTACATATGATTACAAGATACTATTACATATTCTTCCTTTACAATTATGCCTTTCTCATGATACAAGATACATAATCCCATTTTCCAATACATAGATTATATTCCCAGAATCCATCTACATGAAGGGAAGATATGAATCCACATCCTCGCACAAGAGAATCCAACGAAAAACATCCCAATGGAAGAAGGCATCAAACCACTTGAGCATGTGGAACCATAGGAACCACCCTCCATGCTAGGAGATGACACAAGATCCCACTCACACTCCAGATCTAGGTTGACACAGTGAGAGTTGAGAAATACAACCCCACAGGAGCCTGAAGATCTTCTGCAAGCTGAATAATCTGTTACAAGGAGAAGCAAGAAGCAAAATAATCTGAAGAACAAAAAACACAGGAAAATATGCTCAAAAGATGAGAGCTCCAATATTCACCAAAAATGTATTGTGATAATGATACAATGAAAAGAAAATTAACCTCTAATAGGTCAAGAAACCCTAAAGGGAAACCCTAGGCTTGCACATAACAATTAATAAAATAATTAATTATTATGCACCTAATGTTAGCTTAAGTGTAAAAAGATAATAGGGAACTTAAAGAATTAAACAAATATTATTTAATTAATCAAGTAAAGACCCAATTACTCTAACACCCCCCTTAAGCTAGACTTAGGGAGAAGCTAAAACCTAGAACAACTACTATAAGCATGAAAGATGGGTCCTGACAACAAGGTCTGATCAGGTACCCAAATACAATGAAATATCTATGAAACAAAGACAAAGGAGAAAACCCAGTGAGAAAAAACTCCTTTCCAAACAGAGATAAAA
Organism: Cryptomeria japonica; assembly: GCF_030272615.1. Classification (NCBI taxonomy): domain Eukaryota; kingdom Viridiplantae; phylum Streptophyta; class Pinopsida; order Cupressales; family Cupressaceae; genus Cryptomeria; species Cryptomeria japonica. Next base: position 477,704,496 of record NC_081413.1, read on the forward strand.
GAACATGCTGAAAGAAGAAGAAGGAACGAAGGCCTCATAAAGACCCCCCAAGGACAACTTCCTTCACCCCAAGAATTGAGCACAACTGAAGATAGCATGGTGATGCAAAAGGTTTTGTGAAGATGTCTGCAACCTGCTCGACAGTGGGAATGTACTCCAGAATGAGAGAACCATCTTGAATCAACTGGCGGATGAAATGCATGTGACGCTCAATATGCTTCGTCCGCTAATGCTCTACTGGGTTGTGGGAAGTATGAAGAGCACTCTGGTTGTCACGCCAAGGAATAGTGGGACTATTAGGAGGAAAACCAAACTCAGTCATCAACTATTGAAGCCATAAGATCCCCTGACTGATAAGCACAACAACTCGGTACTGAACCTCTATAGATGATAATGCATGAGCAATGTGCTTCTTCCAAGACCATGTGATAGGACCAGAGCCAAGACAAAAAACAAAGCTAGAAGTAGACTTTCGATCAATGACATCACCAACCCAATCTATGTCAGTGTAGCCAACAATGTGAGGGTCCCCTAATGTGTAGTGAATGCCATGAGAACTAGAGCCCTGAATGTACCACAATTACTCTATCAGACATCTAACAACCAAAGGATAAATCTCCACACATCACATGGCCAAAACAAGACTAAAAGAATCATAAGACCTCCAACATAAAATCTCCAGAGGCAACACATCAAATCAAGACTCAAGGTGTTAGGACCTACATGTAAAGGAGTGTGATCACATGCAATAAATGAGAACTTGGGAACCTATCCCGACCATCCTAGATGCACATGCAAAGCCATCTCAACCTTGAAGGAGTAAGGAATATTAGCTTGCTTGGATCACCAAGGTCTTCTCAATCATTCCTGGATCGCTATAAATACCCCAGGGACATTCATTGAGGCCACAAATCCATTCCTTATCTTACCATGGTGAATTACTAATATCCAACCATCCTATAATGAATTAATTTAAATTATCACTTGATTACAAGATAAACTCGAGCAATGAGATATTTTGGTGGCCTAGACTCCAGGCAACCTGGATGTCTACTCCCCATGACCCCAATCACTCACTTGGAATCCCACTCCTCCTAGCATGCAGCTAAAACTTAGGGTTACAACAATGCACATCATGTAAATAATCAGCTCGCAATACATCATAACCGGATAACCAAGGTTTATCAATCCAAATAAACTCATGAGACATGAATAACATATGTCATCAACCATATAACAATATGGAACACACATCATGCATATCAACAAAATAAGCCTTTGATAAAAGAACAGAACCAGAATAATCAACCCAATCTGGCAAAATTATCCAAAAACCTAGACACTAGACAGTTTGGCACATCTGATAATCAAAATAACACATATGAAAAGAAAATTAGCACATATACATCTCAATATAGCACATACACTCACTGGAGCAATGCATATAAACAATTATATAGTGCATATGGTTAAGAGTAGTGCATGTGGCATACATAACCACACATATGAGAAACAATTTGGCACATATAACAATTAGGACGATGTATTTAAAACCCAGATTTTTGCATATGACTCAAATAGCTCATTTGACTAGAATCACAGAGATGGAAGGTAGAAAAATACGAGCAACTAAAATAAATCATTGAAATAAAAATAAGTTGCGAAAACACCATAAACAGTGACACCCAATCAATTGGAAACTAAAGGGCTGAGCTCAACAACAAAATAAGATTCGATTCAAGAAAATAATTAAATCTCTTTAACTCACAGATGGAGCTCCCGATAGAGTCTATAGGGTAATAAACACTCACAGGGAACATTACAAATATCCCAAACTCAAAATAACAATGCAAGTCACATCTCAATACAAGTATGATAAATCAGCTCACACAAATTTCACAAAGGCAAGCCAAAAAAATATACAAGGCAGATAACAACATTCAAATAAATAAATATTTCCCCCAAACCATATAATGAACTATATAATATAACAATATTAAACCATTTTCTTAAATTTTCCCCAAATAACTCTCGAATTCAATATTTCCAGCAAACAATCTTTCCTGGAAAATAAAACTTGCAGAGAAGAATATCATTGACCTAGAAAACTAGAAGTAATGGAAATGAATCCGATGAAGCACAAAATCCCAAACCAAAACCAAGTCAAGCAATATCAAATCCAAATCTCCAACCAAGAATAAAATTCACAGAAGAAAAACTCAAAAGTTATTAAATTAGCAAAATGCATAGGCAACCGATTAAATAGAAAATCCAAGCCAAACTACCAATAGAAATAATTGATTAAAATATATTTCTTACCAACCCTTTCCAAAAACCAAGGTAAGAATAATAAAATATTATTTAATCAACTTACCCCAACTCACAACCAATAGTAAAATAGGGTAGGTAGAGAGAATATATATTAATTAATCAACCCAATACGATAAAAAGGTAAATAATAATATAAACAACCAAGGATAAATTAAACCATGGGCACAATTAAATATAAAATCCCAATAGTAAAATAACCAAGGGTGTATAAACAAATACCCAAATTAATATAAAAGCCACGACTTAATAATTAAATAAATAAATAACAAATAGTCCTTGATAGACGACAATGATATAAAATCATTAATTAAATATAAATCCAAAGGATAAATAATAATAATTCCCAAATAATAATCACACATTAATAATAAATATTTATATAAACTATTTATTTAATTTATTTATTTTTTCAATAAAAGTGGATTATTCCACTAAAAAATTTTATTAATATTTTTTATTTTTTACATAGGATTCAAAGAGGATACCAGAGGAAAGAACTTGGGAAGAAAACTTTCGGTCACATCCCATAAAATAAACCTATATATCTAATGGATCAATTTATACACCCCGCCCAAAACCACATACAAAATGCGGTTACAACACATATAATATCAGTTTTGCATAGAGCCCATATGACAATTTGCCAAAAAAACCCATCGGATAATTTTCAAATGTAGACTCCATAGCTGCTATCAATGGAAGAAGACAAAATTTTCCAAAGCCCTGTGCCAAATCCCATGAGCCAAAAACCTTCCTACCAAAAAAGAAAGTATCAAAAAACCTTTGGAAAAATACTATTATATCAAATACCATGAGCTCGAACTCTTCTCCAGACAACGAACATGAATACTTGAAATGAAAGGGGAAAGCGTGAATAATTATCATCATAAAATTTTACATTGACGTTACTCAAGAAAATCATATGACTATTGCTGCAAACATTCCCATACCCTAGAAGGAATTTCCTCAAAACCCACCTCTCATTGATTAGCATTGCTATCAATGGCTAAATTTGCCAAATAATCTGCAATCTTATTAACTTCTCTGTAACAATGGGATACCAAGAAAGATTCAAACAATTCTAATTTTTGTAAAATGGGATCAAGTATATACTGCAAATTCCAACAATTTGATTTCTTTTTCATAACACATTGAATAATCACCATAGAATCACCTTCAATTATTAGGTCTTTAATTCCCAAAGAGATTGCCATATCCAATCCAAAAGAGAAAGCATGAAATTTCGCATAATTGTTAGTTTTAAAACCAATAGCATGACACTTAGCTCAAATAAAATTTGCATTGTGATCATAAATTACCATGCCTACCCCAGCCAGCCCAGGGTTACCATGAGAGGCCTCATCAAAATTCGAGCTCCAAACTCTAGTAACTCTACTATCCCAGTGTGAAAAAGAAGTAAGATTTTCCAAATTCTTATAAATAAATGACAAAGCAACCTCAGAGATTGAAGACTCAATTTTTAATAGAACCTCAGACACAGGAGACCTTGTTTTTTTAAATATCTTGTTGTTTCTCTCTAGCCAAACATTCCAAATCACAATAGATGGAGATATGATCCAAAGGCATGCATAAAAAGATGAGGCAAACATAAAGGGCCAAGATCTAAAATGGGAAATGAGATCCTTACCAATAACAAAGGATATATTTAACTTCTCAAACAACCACTACCAACATTCATAAGCATAATCACAATGTAGGAACAAGTGTGAAGAAGATTCCATTTTTTTTGTTACAAAGGGGAAAACAATAGTAATACCAAGCTTGTCTAGTCTCATACCTATAAGGACTCTATCTTGAACTGCCAACCAAGCAAAGGCTCCAGCTTTGGGAAGACAAGTCGAATGCCAAAACAACTTATAAGGCCAAGAAGATAAATCTTTAGCAACCATAAGCGAGTTGTAACCATCTTTAACAGAGTACTTACCAGAAATAATCTTTGTCCAAATAAGTTCATCCTCAGAATCAGAAAGAAATACAATTCTATCCCCCAAAATCTTTTCAAAATCTAATTTCATTCTTTGATCAACATCTAAGAAATCAATCGACTTCCATCTAGCTAGCTTAAGGGGTCCACTAATCACAATTTCAAAATAATCTACTAAAAAAACACCCCAAAGGGAGGAAAGAATAGTGATCAGAGGAGAAAAATCCCTAACATTCACCAAAGGTGTGTGTCCATTCCATACTTCATCCCAGAATCTGACCTTTCTACCATTATGAACAATCCATGAGAGATGAGGCAAAATAATTGATCTACATTTACAAAGGAAATTCCAAATAGCAGAACTCGAAGGCAAATTTGAGACTTTAAAAATATACTCTCTCAGACCATTATTTAAATATTTGGCAAACATAATCTATGCCCATAAGGAGCTAGGCTTGTCATATAATTTCCAAACCAACTTAGCACCTAAGGCTAAATTCTGATTCTCTAGACTCCGAATTCCTGTTCCCCCAAGTTCCTTAGGCAAACATACCTTATCCCATGCAACTAAAGGGAGTTTCTTCTTGTCATCTTTATTATTGTTCCAAAGAAAATCTCTAAGAGTATCTTGTAAACTAACAATGGCTGCTTTTGGAGACTTCAAAATAGACATGAGATATATGGGAACAACATTCAAAACAGACTTGATGAGAATAATTTTACCCGCCAAAGTTAACCATCTATGATTCCATGAGAGAATTCTTTTAGAAATGACTGAAATAATCTTATCCCAAAAACCAATCTTATCCTGTTTAACAAAGAAAGGAATCCCAAGGTAAGTACATGGAAGATTTCTAGTCTCAAATCCCCAAAAGGATTGCAACCTATGCTGAACCAACTGTGATGTATTAAGGAAAAAAATCTTTGATTTATCACCATTCACTTTCTGACCAGAAAACGATGCATAATTTTGTATTATTCCTTTAATCACTTTTTCCTCAACTAACAAAGCATGTCCAAATAATAGAGTATCATCTACAAAGAGACAATGAGAAATACTTTGGGGAATATTCTAAATCCTTATACCTTTCCAAAGCCCCCCCACTTTAGCAGCCCTAATAGCCAAACTAAAGGTTTCAGCTAGGAGAATAAACAAAAAGGGAGAAAGGGGATCTCCCTGTCTCAAACCCCTAGAAGAAGTGAAAAAACCACAAGGAGAACCATTAATTAAAACCGATAATCTTGTAGAAGAAATACATACACGAGTCCATTTGACCCAGGCCTTGGAAAAACCTAACTTCTCAAGAACAACACATAAAGCCCCCCACTCTACTCTATCATAAGCCTTCATCATGTCTGGTTTAAGTATCATGGTCGGGGTTCTTTGGGTGGAAATAGAATGTAGCACCTCATGTGCTACAATTGCACCCTCTATCGTCTCCCTTCCAGGAACAAAACCACCTTGCTCAAATGAAATGATCCTAGGTAGAACTTTTGCCAACCTAAGGGAAATTGCCTTCGTAAATATCTTACACAAAGTGTTACATAAAGCAATGGGGCGGAAGTCAGCAAAAGTCTTAGTATCCTCTTTTTTAGGAATAATTGCAATCATTGTAGTATTAATTTCTTTTAAAATGGACCTATTTCTCCTAGATTCCTTGAGAGCCAAACCATTTGGTCCCAAGGCTTTATCTGGATTCATGGCAAAGACAACACTCTTAACTTGTTCTAAGGAAAAGGGAGACATCAACATCTTATTGTCTTCCAAAGATACTAAAGGAGGAATATTAGATATAATATCATTGCTGAGATTTCCATTTTCCAAAGATAATAATGACTTAAAAAACCTAACTACCTCTGAAGCAATGTCCTCTGGCTCTGTCAATAAATTCCCATTCTGACACTGAATACAAGATATCCTATTCTTACGTCTTTTAATCTTAGTTGAAGAATGAAAAAATTTTGTGTTCCTGTCACCATCTGAAAGCCATAACTCTCTAGATTTCTGTCTCCAATAGATTTCCTCTCTAGCTAACACCTCCTCAAGCTGTAATTTTAGTGACTTCAATTCATCAAAAACTTGTGGCACCATACCATGTTGAAGCACATGAGTATTAAAACACTCAATCATATCTTGAATCCTTTGTTTCTCCTGAAAAATGTTCTTAAAATGTGAGATATTCCATTCCCTAATATTCAATTTCAAATAAATTAACTCCTTAGCAATCTAAAACATACGGGACCCATAACAAAAAGGAGCAGAATTCCACCATTTCATAAGTAGAGGCAAAAAGGAAGAATCCCTAAACCACATGGCCTCAAATTTAAATGGAGACTTAAAAGAAGCCCTATCCTCAATAACTAAAAGGGAAATTGGAAAATGATCAGAACCCGAGACTGATAGAATAGAGGAAAAGAATTCAAAATCTGAATCAATCCAATTCTCAGATAACAAAAACCGATCTAATCTCTTAGCAATCTGAGAAAAATCACTTATCATGTTTGTCCATGTGAAAACCCCATTCTGAGACTTACAATAAAAAAGGCTCATATCGGAAATGAAATCCCCAAAGTCATCCATAATCCTTTTATAGGGAGAAAACCTCCTCTTTTCTCATCTAAATCAGTGATAGCATTAAAATCACCCCCGAGATAATAAAGGAACCATGTTTTAAGGGAGAAGAAATCCTCTTTAATTCACCCCATAACTTACTCTTCCCTTGAATTCTTGACGGAGCATAAATGTTAAAAAGCCAGAATTTAACCTTCGAAATCTTGCTTATAACTAAAGCCAACATCCAATTTGTAGCAGATGCCACTAACTGTACCTCAATATTATAATTATTCCAAAGCAGTGCCAAACCTCCTGAAGCACCACAAGCCAGAGAAGAAAGAAAATTCCACCTTCTCCAGGATGAAAAAGCCAAATCAGCAGACTCCTTTGACAACTTTGTTTCTTGCAACATAAAAATATCACACTTAATTAAGTCCATTTGGGACTTAATTAAGTGTCTCTTGTTAGGGGCATTTAAGCCCCTAACATTCCAAGAAATAATTCTCATTGTCCTCGAGGGGAGGCCGAAGCTCCCCTCTCCCCATTAATCAGAGAATTTTTGCTTTCCCCAAAGCAACCTTGCAAATTACGTTTCACAGCCCCTGATCTTGTCACAGGTGGACTAGTCACGAATATTGTACTCCTCTTTCTTTTTACACTTACAGGAGTTAGGCATGTTTTCTTAGGCCTACCAAGAGAGACCGAATGCCTCCCTTGCCCACCAGCAGGAGAAAGGGACAAAATATTTTGAATTCCAGCATCAATTTCCATTTGAGTCTTAAGATTATATGGAGGCCTACCTCTCCTAGGAGAAACCACCGATGGTGAAAAAACCGGAGTTGTTTGGACAATTGGTAAACTCTTGCATGACTTTGGAGAAGCCAAGATAAATGGATTGTCTTCAAAACCCAACTTTGTTGTAGCCAAAACTGCAAAAGGATTAGCAGATGCAGAAATTGGAAGGGTTGAGTTTATACCCCCCAAATCATTCTCAATTGAACAAACAACTCTATCAGTAATACCCTCATCCATTTGATGTGCATGATTGTTAAAAATATCATGTACTTGCTGAACCAGATTCTCATCTGGCATAATAACAGGGACAACCTCTGACGAATTACTATTCCCTAGTGAAGATTCATTAGCCATATTAATTTCAACATTCAGAGGGGAATTATTAGACACCAAATTCTTAATTTCCTGAACTAAAGAAGCATCATTGGGAAAACCTATGGTAGGTACCTGTTTAATAGTTTCCATATCAACCACTGCATTTTTATCTAAATTCACATTCTTTGAAGAATCCAAAACCTCCTTTTGAGTGCATGAAGACAAATTGTCCTCCTTACCCATTGTGTGATTATTTGGCATCTTAGGGCAATCTATCATCAATGGATTATCTACTCCATTTATCAGGGGATTACCATCCACTATACCCCCATTATTAGAAAATATCTTCAGTAAAGATGAAAGTGAGACTGAACGTGAAGTGTGATCATTTGGTTTCCCAGAACTACGACATAATGGATTATTTTCAAGATTAATGTGACCTGTTTCTACCAATTTATGTGAAGAGACATTTCCACATCCTTCAATTGAAGGTCCCACCGACAAACTATCTTTATTAAGGGATTTAGGGACAGAGTCAACAACCTGCTGGTTTTTCTTAAAATCCATAAGTAAAGGAGCATCCAAAAGTAAAGGAGACTTAAGAAGCTCTGTATCTAATTTCTCAATTAACTGGTGCCAAATACCATCATGAGACTTGATATTACAAGTATGGGGGCAAACATTGTTAGGTTTAATAAGAACACAAATTTTTACCAGAACCTCCCCCTCCACAAAGTCCATTTTAGATGTTAAAAAAGTTCTAATAGTATTTCCAAATTTCTCAAGAACATCTGGATCCATAAATTCAAAAGGAATTTTAGGTAAACCAAACCAAAAAGGAATAAGTTTCAAACTAGACCAAGAAGGAACAAAAAAAGGTTTCCAAGCCACAATTGAAATTAAATGTTTTCCAAACCAATGATGCAAAGTTCTTAATACCTCATCTCTAAAAGAAGGAGAATCAAAGACAATAATAAAAGCATTCGCAGACAATAATTGAAAATAATGCATATCCCCCCATCTTTTCTGCAATTTATGATAAAGTTTTAACAAACTAATTTGATCACCCCAAATTTCCCCAGAAATAGCATTCGTATGCAAACAATTCGCTTTCTTATCGACATAGGAACCTAAAAGATCGATACAAGAGATAGGAGCCCAAACCTGCGATGAAGAAACCTTGGGCAGAATAGGATCAGAAGGTATCTTACTTACCTTTTCTGGACTAGCTTCCTTGAGGTTCACATTTACCTTATTTCCCACCTGCTATGAAGAAACAGAAACCCTAGCCACAGTCTCCTTATTTGCCAAGCCAACAACCCTAGCAAACGTTCGCTGATTGCCCAGATCCAAAGACCATTTCCTCAAAAAGCCCTTGAATTGCTTCTTATAATTCCCATGATTCGCATCATTATTAAAACGCCCTTGAGTGAATCTCCTTCCATTGTTATTCTGTCTTCATGCCATACTGCGTCTGTTCCCAAAGAATCCTTGAAAGTGTTTTGAAGCTGGTTGAAAAACCTTGTTATTTCCACTTCGGTTTACTTGTATCGCCATGTCCTTCCATCTACCTTTCGTGTAGACCCACTGTGGAACATGAGGCGAGTCTTCCCAGCCCACATCCGCCCATGAACCCAAATGTCCTCTATCAGCTATGTCTAATCACTGTATTATTTCTGAATTGCTCAATTATATGAAATGATCCATAACAAGACCAATCTTAGTCATCCATTTTGATACAATTAGATCCAACCATCGTTAAATATAATGTTCGCTGATCTTAGTCTCCAACTGTGGAATGGCAATGCCAAAAGGTATGTGCAAGGAGCATCCTCCTATAAATTATAAACCAGTAAACATAACACTAAAAGCAATCCAACATAGGATAGCTCAAGAAACCACTTGATGCTAAACAACAACTCACACCAAGACTCTAAACTGACAAGGGTAATCAACTTAAACCTAGAGTGTGGAATGGGTTTTCATGTCATCTCCGATCAACTTGTCATTGGGATAAGACACACTCAAACCTGTGAAGCCAGGTGGAGTCGATGTCTGGTACCTGGAACCTTGTCACCACCAATACACGTACAACAACATATATAACAATATATATCATAACATATATCATAAAATAGGCAGAAAAGTGAAGAGGATCGCAACATCATATCATGCTCGCAATGAGTGACATGACATCGTCTCTACCACCAATACAATAGAAGACACTCACAATCAAGCAAGCGCTATCATAATCATCATTGCATCCAATATAGTCATGAAATAGGGTTAGTACATAGTATAAAACCATCAAATCATCATTAAGTAGACTAAGCTATATCAATATGATTCATTATTGTTCAAAAGAGCAAGATGACTCAGGGAGGGGTACTACAAAAATAAATATGTGGGGTAGGAAAAAAAGGACTTGCAGAAGTTTTGTGAGCTTCATCAAAGCATGTATCAACAAGAAGTGGAAGTTTCTAATACTTTAAAATTCTTAAATAGTTATTTTTTTTGTTGTTTGTTTGGTTTTCGAAGGGTGTTAGTTGTTGATTTTTTGTAGGTTTGTTGTGTCTTTCTTTTTGGGCAAAATTTTGTCTTTTTGATTTATTACTGGTTTGATTTGTCTTTTTATTTTATAGCATTTTGTCTTTTAGTTACACTGCTATTTATTCTTGGTTATCTTGTGAGCAACTTTATGTAAAGGGTTTTGGGTCCCTTCAAAACCTGTTTTACCCATAATAAAAAATATTGCACCATAGGTCACTTTTACTAACCTCAACCATTGTAAGCAAGATCTTGATAAAACAGTAACTAATTTTATTTTTTGTTATCAATCATTGATTTCATAGATTCCCTATGTACTCTTGGACTCCAAAGTATAATGAGTGTTCATCAGAAACATGTAACCAATGCTCAAGGATAAGATATGGGTCCACTCTTTACATAAAGTCAACCAATTGTAAGAATTTGATTGTGGTCTTGTATGTAGATGATTTAGTTTTCATGGTGAATGATGATTTCCTCATTGCTAATTTTAAGAGGCCATGAAAAGAGAGTTTGAGATGACAAATTTAGGTCTCATGAGGCATTTTTAGGCATATAAGTAAAGCAAATGGACAATGGTATTTTTATCTCTCAAGCAAAGTATATAGAAAACATTTTGAATATGTTTATAATGCAAAATAGAAAAATTATTTCAACACCAACAACCATAGGTCTAAATTTGAGCAACGAAGATTTCATTAACAATGTGAATCTAACTATGTATAAAAAAAACTTTGGAAGTTTGATGCATTTGACAACAACTAGGTCTGATATAATGTTTTTAGTAAGTTTGGATTTTAAATTTATGGAGACTCTAAAGGAAACACATTATAAAATGGGTAAGATAATCCTAAGGTATGTGAATGGAAGCAAGAGATATGGTATTTTATATACTACATCAAATGAGTTGGGGTTGGCTGGATACATAGATAGTGATTATAATAGAAGTGTCTATTATAGGAAGAGCACATTGGGTTATGTGTTTCATTTAAGATTATAGCTATCTCATTGGCTTCTAAGAAAGAACCCATAGTTTTCCTTTTTATAACTAAGGCTAAGTATATCGTAGCAAATGCGGCAGCATGTCAAGTTATTTGGATAAGGTAAATCCTAACTAATTTGAAGGAAGAACATGAGGATGACACGACTATATTTTTTGATAATGTATCATCAATAGTGTTGATGAATAATCCAATCGTACATGGATAAAGAAAGCATATTGAAATTAGATATCATTTCATAAGAGTGTTAGTTGAAAATGGTGACATAAAAGTCAAGTATTGTAGGTTTGAACAACAACTTGCAAAAATGTTTACAAAACCACTTAGTAGAGATAGTTTTGAGTGGCTAAGAAGTAGTATGGTAATTATTGATTTAGTTTCATATTAATCATGGAAGACAACTTAGGACCAACGAGAAGTGTTAGAATTTACCCTTAAGCCTCCCATCAAATACCAACCTTTCAGAGGTAACCCATTGGAGATTACTTTCGGATCTTGATCCCTCTTTTCCCTTGACACACAACAAAAACAATTAATTGTTTTCCAGTGATGTAAATGTTGGTAGGTAAGTTGAATTTTGAAATTGAGTGATAAATTTTGTGAAAGATAATATAATGCCTGCCAAAATACCCTAGAGAAATATACTAACATGCAATAGAGAACATCAACTACTCGAGTGCAATAATCAATCCATTAAAAATAATAACATTTAACCATCATGATCAATACCAAAAGAATATTTAACGCAACAGGAAATAATACAACAAATCTAAGAATTCCCTAGGGCATCTCAACGCCATTACTTAAACTAACCATAAGCAATAACACAACATAACATCATAAGCATGATAACACAATTACCACTGTAGACACCTAAAATTGTCATGTCTAATTAAATAAATATTTAATTTATTTAATTACTTTAGCCTAATTCTTCTATTAATTAAATAAATCTTTATTTATTTAATTAATTCATTTATCCTCTTCTAGCTTTATTTCTCATTTAAATAAATACATTTATTTATTTAAATTATCCTTTTCCTAAATTAAATAAATATTTTTATTTATTTAATTATCCCACTTCTTCTATTAATTAAATAAATCTTTATTTATTTAATTAATTCATTAACCTTTTCTACCCATGACACATGTCATTCATCTCTTAATTCATACACTACCTACCCCTTTCATTATTTTATTATTTCCCTTACCTACCCTCTAATCATAGTCGACCTCCTTTTACACCTCTCAATCTTATCCCTCCATTTCATATTGTGTCTTCTATATAAGGAGATGCTTCCTTCATTATCAAACCCTAATGAAACATTTGAATGAATCTTATACACTTGACTACACTACGATCCTACTTGCAACCACATTTCGTTCTTTGTTGAGCTCTTGTGCACATAAAATCTTAGAGCAAATATATCAAGCAAGATCAATGGAGATAGGAAGAATGGAGATTCAAACCCTATTGGACATGTGATGGTATAATCTTTGTGATTTTGTTTGATTTGCATTGTCTTAGGTAATCTTCATATGTTATGGTGGATCTTTGTTGTTGTTAGGCTAGGGTTTTGTGGTTGAATTCATTTAGCCTTTCAATATTGTTATTATTGTTATCCATTTTCACCATATACATTTTGGCACGCCCGGTGGGACTCTTGTCCCTTTTGTATTTAACATTTTTGTTGCAGATTTTGTGTTTGAAGTTGCAGATCCGACGTTTTCGACAGCATTTTGATATTTCCGCGTCTGTGTACTTTCGGATCGCGTTTTTTATTTTCTGGCGTGTCTGTGACCTCTGGAATCGCGTCTGTGTTTTGGCAATATTTTATTTTTGCAGGTTCAGGAAAACGCGTCTGTGTTGTAAAGTCATGTCTGCGTTGATTTTAGCTACGTCTATGCCCAGAAGATGCGTCTGTGTACTGTAGCCGCGTCTGTGTCTCACAGAACCGTGTCTGTGTCACCTAGTCATGTCTGTGTTGAGGGTAATCACGTCTGTGTTCATCAGTTTCAAAATTTTAGGTTTTCATTGATTCAGTTTTTCGGATTTTGCATTTAGGTTTTCAGATCTGGTTTATTTTGAGCTAACATTTTCAGATCTAGCTAACGAAATTGGTGCAGCTTGTCTTGAAAGCAAAATCGTTTAGTCGAAGGCCCCTATTTTCACAAAGTCTTTTTGGTTTAAAATTTACCTAACTTGTGTGCTTGTAGGAAGGGGTAATTATTTGAAACAATCCAAACTACTAACAACTCTTTGTTGCAGGTCCTTGGCAAGGGTTTTTGGATTTTTATTATGTGCCTTGTTTTCATAGACTAGCAAACACTTCAATTGGTGCACTAAAATTGAATCATTGTCTTTTGTGTCTTGAGCAATAGGCTCTTTTTGTTTAATCTTTAGAGGGCCTGTCTTCCCGTGTGGTCATTAGGACTACTAGTGAGAAGAGAACGACCCAAGTGGTAGCGAGGAAAACCCACCTCTTCCGAACCACTATAAACAAATGTATTCATGGTGAAAACTATGAATAACGTGTGCTGATTAGTTCATACCGACACTATGTCTCCCCATAAACCCATTTGATCAAATTTATTTGATCAGTTGTAGGGCATAACCCCTACCGGCAGGGAGCCTTCTGTATTTACAGAGTTGAAAGTGTCGCATGTATGGCCACACAAGTGAATGCCCTTACTAGCACCATTTTGTTTTAGAAGCCCAAATCCTTCTAGTTGTTGGGGCAGGAGGTTGGACCTCTGGTAGCGGCCCACACACATACGGTTCTTAGTAGAGATACAAATTTCACCACGGGGAGTTTTCGTGGGGACTGATGCTTGGCTGACCCGAGAAGTGAGTGCCGAGGGTGGAGCCAAAGAGGTCAAGCATCTAAGTATCCGCTCTGAATAGCGTAGCCTCGGGGGTAAAACCCCATGTGGGATCAACAACTATTGTCTTGGCCAGCCATAAGAATTGTGCTTGACTTATTTTAAACATTCAAAACATTCAAGACCAAACAGCAAAACATTGTGTCTTTTGTGTCTTCAAGTGTATGTAAAACATTTTTACATCAAACAACACACTTTTTTTGGAGTCATTTTAAGTCTAGACACTTGCAAACATTGGGTCTTCATCTACACTGTGTCCTCTTGTCACGAAAGATAGTCGAACAGTCAGATTTGGTCACAACAAAACGACCTCATAGATTGGAAAAAATTGCACAAATTTTACAGAAACGCGTCTGTGTTGGACATAATAGCATCTGTTTTGTATAACTGCGTCTGTGAAGGGCAGAATCACGTCTGTGTTCCAACAGTCAACATTACATTTGGCAAAAAAATCTCAGAAATGCGTCTGTGTTAAACAGAGCCGCGTCTGTGTCGGGAAACCACGTCTATGAAGTATATAGGTGCGTCTGTGTTCAGAATTGAAAAACTGTTACAGTCCAACAAACAAACACAGTCAGTTTCAGAATTCTTGAGCTTCCTAGGTCATTTCTCCAGGGTTCATCTAGCATTCAACCTATCTTGGGGTCTCACATAATCCATCATTGCTTCACATCTCACTTTACAGTCACACTTATCTCAACTTGAGTCAAAAAGTCACTTGCTTGTCCTCACTATACTTTGTCAACACACTACATACAACAACACTTTGCTAAGTGGTCCCTCATCAAGATTTCTTACCTTTGGGTCTCATTTGGTCTTACTTAGAGTCAAGGTCCACTTACCTCATCAAGAGAAACTATCCTCTCTTTGGAAGTCACACCTACTCTACTACATACATACTTGGTCTCACACTTTGGGCATTGCAAGTACACTTCAGATTCATTTACATTCCATCCAACTCTTGGTCTTTCATACTCTTTCCATTTTTCATCTAGTCTCACACATCTCGGTCAATACCTAGTTCATGGTTGAAACCCGTCTTCAAAAATCTAGGAGAGAAACTAAAGAGGCTCAAGAGTCCGCAAACATGAGTTCTTATGAGTATGACAATGAGATCTTTTTCAATTCTGATCATACTACATTACCTGACATGGATGCCTATAGAAACATTCCAAATGTTGAGAACATGGACACTATAAACAACAATGCTATACATAATGACAATATGGACAACTTTTCAGTACATTCAGCAGATGTGGAAGAATCCATTATGAATCCCCATTTCAATCGATTGGTTGAGGAAATAATGAGGAGGGATAGACAATACTTCTTACAAATGATGGCACAAAGTGGAGCTAAGATACCTCATGATTTTGACATGTCTCAAATAATGGAAAATCGACCTTTGCAACAACCTCACTCCAACATGGATCAAAGGAGACCTAATAGTGGAAGAAATAGAGGACCACATATGGTACCTGAATCACCATCAGCTTTGCTTCAAAAACTAGAGGTCCCACACACACATGGTCAAACATATGATACTCACCTTCGCAGACCATTATGGAAGTCTTATGGAGAAAAATATGCTCAATCACATATCAATACTAAGGATCAACCACCAAAGCAATGGGATATTCAAAGGCATGCTCAAAATTTGGACACAAGGAAACCCTGTGTCAAATTTGGGGGCAATACAATAGAACATGACATGCCTGTAGAGTATGGTATACATGCACAAAATAGATATGGTGTTCCTCAACATGAATCTATACCGAGTAGTCCATATACGTAGCATCATTATAGACCTCCTCCATATGAACATGTGTATGATCAATATCATCCATATATGCAACATGCTCCTCCTCCAATGGGTACCTCAAACATAGGATATGGTCCAAGAAGTCGATCTCCACCTAAGAACAATTTGGAGCAACAAATCAGGGACTTACAAAAGAAAATGGAGGACATAAATACACCGAAGCCAACATACACAATGAGAGACATATGTCCTTATCCATTTGACAACAGCATTCCAATGCCTCCTTTTCCTACACACTTTGTGACGCCTAAATTTGATAAGTATAGAGGAAAAGGGGATCCTAAGGCACACAAAAGACAGTTTTTCATAGCTTGCATTGAGGTAGCAGTAGAAGAGACATATTTGATGAGATTATTCCCACAAAGCTTAGGTGATCAAGCTATGGAATGGTTCTCCCAACTTCCACTTGGAATTAAGTCATGGGGTGACTTAGCAGAGGCATTTATTCAACATTTCTCCTACAACACAGAGACAGACATATCAGTCACTACTTTGTGCAACACTAAGAAAAAAGAGGGAGAATCTTTTGCATCATTCTTACAAAGATGGAGAAATCTAGCCAACAGATGCTCTTGTGAAATTCCACAAAAACAAATGGTAGAAATGTTCACCCATAATGTTAACAAAGAAATTGGCTATGATCTAAGGAAAGCTTGTTTGTCCACCTTCAAGGATGTTATTGAAAAAGGCTTAGCTACAGAAAAGGTTCTAATTGAACAAGGAGTTATCAAGATATTTAAGGAAAACAAAGATGACTTTAAAGGAAAAGACAAGCCAAGATTTTGGAATAAGAACAAGAACACAGTCAATGATGGTGTTGTTGATGCCAACACAGTGCGACCCAAAGTCATCTTTTCAGGATCAAGTTCTACATACAATCAAGTGAATACTCAAACAACTTCCAGATCACGAAGGAAGTACACTCCATTGGGAGAACCACTTGAGTCAGTTTTCAAGAAGCTTGTGGCAAACAAGGTAATCACAGTTCCAGATTTTCCTCCATATGAACCAAAGGTTAAACCAAATTGGTGGAACGATGATAAGTACTGTGAATTTCATAAGAGAAAGGGTCATAAGACAGGAAATTGTCATCGACTGAAGAACATCATACAGGATCTCATTGATAGAGGTGACATTGAGATTGAGGGATATTCATCTAATCAAGAACATGAGATGTTTAAGGAACCATTCCCAAAACATGACAAGGGAAAAGCTAAAGCCACAGAGGATCAAACCAACTATACCAGAGCATCTTACAACTATGATTCAACTATCAATCACATTTCAATGGACAATTATGTCTCTACCATTATCATCAAGGACAAAACGTCTGAGAATTCTACCCAGAGACCCAGAATTGTCCTAAAAGGTGTTGGATCTTCTTTTGAACCTACCTCTGAATGTAATGTTACAACTCGTCAAGGTAAAATCACTTTGCAAGGTGCTCCAACTAAAAACACCACTTCTTCATCAACCAAACTTGAGTATGACCTTGTAGAACAACTAGGGAAGACACCCGCGCTCATCTCCATCCTTGAACTATTACGCATATCTCCCGCACATAAAGCCATTCTTGACAAAATCTTGAGAGATACTGTCGTTCCTACTGATCTAAACGTGGACTAGTTTCAAGCCATGGTGGGATACCTTTCCAGTCCATACTCCCTTACTTTCACCGAAGCCGATGACGCCTCTGTAAGTCAGCCACATAATGCACCACTACACAGTGAAGCCTTCATACACAAACATTGAATAAAAAGAGTCCTGATAAATGGAGGAGTAGGTCTAAACATTTGCACATTAAGCACTATTACACAATTGGGATATTTTGATAAAGCCATGAATTCTACAAACAAAATCACCATCAAGGCATATGACGATGAAGAGCGTTCATCCAAGGGTACAGTCATCTTACCTCTCAGAGTTGGGCCAGTTACAAAGGATGTGGTTTGTCAAGTCCTGGATCTAAATCTCACTTACAACATATTGCTAGGACGCCCTTGGATTCATGAAATGAGGGCAGTCCCATCCACATATCACCAATGCATTAAGTTTTCTCATAATGGAGTGGAAGTAATAGTTAACAGTGATCCAAATCCATTCATATACTACAATAACCTGAAATCAAAGACTGAGACCATCATTCCCAGTAATCGTGAGGTTGTTCCTTCCTCGACATACATTGATCCTGAGTCATTAAAACCTTCGACATCAAAACAAGGTGAGCTTAAAGGCAAGTTTCAAGACAAAGGCATGGGGGAATATACTTTAAATCAGACCATGTACTTACGACAAGTCATGAGTTCCCCAAAAGAATATGGAAGACCTCATCCTAACAAGCAAATCTCCATCATGATGCTCAAATGGGACCGTACTACCTTTCAAAGATGGGGTGAACTAGAAGAGGAAGATTTATACCAAATGCTTTTCAGGGACAATTAAGAGGAAACACAAGATCACATCAATCTACCATGTGAGAAATATGGCAAAGGCTTCAAAATTCTACAAAAATTCGGGTATGATGGAAAAAGCCCTTTGGGATTACAAAAGGAAGGCATCATTGAACCTTTACAACTTGAATTGTCTTTCAAGAAGGAACGCTCGAAAGGACTTGGTTTCTCAACTTCCAAGGTCCACACCCAAAGGACAGAAGAAGCCTTACAAATCAAAGTTGCCAAAATTCAACAAGAGGATCGCTATTACACAGATTCCAACGAATGGGAATGGGGTTCCGACAAGTCTTCCAGTGACTACGAGCTCACTGAGATATTCAGAGAGCCAGATGAACCAACAGAAGAAGAGGCATTTTATAACAAGTTCAAAGTTGGTCAAGAAACAACCCATGAGGACTCCACACAGTCCTTGTATCAAGGTTCTAGGTGGAAATCACATAGAATGAGAACACCTGTCCCAGAATGTGCTACTAGTGATGATAATTTGGATTCACTCACAATTGAGACTGATGAGGAGAGTGCCATCGATGACCTAGATAATTACCTTGACATACCCGAATATAACTGCATCTTCACTCTTAGCCCCGCTAACTGCGAAGACATTAACGGCCTTCCCCTTGTTCACCACCAACTCATTGACTGGGATCATGAAGGACCTGCACAGTTTGACACATTCCAAAATGATGAAGCTTTTATTGACTATCTGGGCATATGAGATGATCTTCCCCCTGGAGACCATAAAGCGGGATACACTATAGAACTCAATAGCGTGGCATATTTTGGTGAGGGTGTCGAACCTTCGAGTCGCAAAAATGTGAAAATAAGAACAAATCAAAGGTCTTATGGCGAAAACCACATAGTGGCGCTGTCTAACCCCAAAAAAGTAAAAAGAAAGGATGTATCTGAGGGTGAAAACCTCTCTGAGGCACCCGAAGATGGAAGGCTCGACATTCTCCCAGCATCATATGAGGAAAAGTCATCCATGTTGGTAGAGGAGACTATTAAAACAAACATTGGTACAGAAGAGGTTCCACACAACATATTCCTAGCTCAATCACTGACATAGTCATAAAGGTCAAAATTCATAAGTTTCTTCAAAGAACGACAAATCAACTTCGCCTGGTCATACGCTGATATGCCTGGATTAGATCCGGATTTGGTAATGCATCATTTGACAGTCAAACCGGGGGCAAAACCAGTAAAACAAAAGTTAAGAAAAATGCATCCACAAGTGGCATTACTAGTCAAAGCAGAACTTGAGAAATTACTCGATGTTAGATTCATACACCCAATTGATTATCCCAAATGGATCTCCAACTTGGTACCTGTTAGTAAACCGGATCGCAGCATCAGAATTTGCACAGATTTCAAAGACATCAACAAAGCTTGTCCAAAGGATGACTTCCCATTACCAAATATTGACTTGATTGTTGATCTCATAGCAGGTCATGAAATGTTATCATTGATGGATGGATTCTCTGGTTATAATCAAATAAGGATTGCACCCGAGGATCAACACAAAACATCATTTACTTGTCCATGGGGAACTTTCTGCTGGAATGTCATGCCTTTCGGGCTAAAGAATGCAGGTGCTACATATCAAAGAGCCATGACTACTATCTTTCATGATCTCATGCACGTAACCGTGGAAGATTATGTTGACGACCTCTTGGGAAAATCAATAGATAGAAATACACATTTGGACATACGTTCAGTCGTCTTTGATCGGTTGGAAAAATACAAAGTAAGATTAAACCCCAAGAAATGTGTCTTTGGAGTAACCTCTGGGAAGCTCCTAGGATTCATTGTATCCAAAAGAGGAATTGAAGCTGATCCAGTAAAAGTCAAGGCCATCTTGGAGATGCAACCACCAAGAAATATCAGTCAACTTCGGTCCTTACAAGGCAGACTCCAGTCCATCCGAAGATTCATAGCACAACTGGCAGATAAGTGTAATCCTTTTCAGCACCTGCTACATAAAAACATCAAATTCAAATGGGATGATAACTATCAACAGGCTTTCCAGACACTCAAAGATTATCTTCTAAATCCGCCAGTTCTGATGCCACCAGTTCCAGATCAACCAATGTTACTATACATATCAGCTACTCCAATAGCACTGGGGGCACTCTTAGCACAACAAATGGCTGAAGGCAAGGAAAAAGCAGTATACTATATCAGTCGCACATTAGTAGGATATGAGCTAAACTACACACCAATTGAGCGTGCATGTCTCGCCATGGTCTTTGCTTCACAAAAATTACGACATTACATGCTTACTCATAAGACTAAGTTAGTTGCAAGGATAGACCCATTGAAATACCTTCTCAATAAGGCAACACTTATTGGGTGACTGGCCAAATGGGTAATGATCCTGAGTGAATTCGACATCGAGTATATGGATAGAAAAGCAATAAAAGGACATGCCATTGCAGATCAATTAGCAGATGCTCCCATGATAGATGATGTTCCTCTAAGTTCAGAATTTCTAGACGAATCCATTTTGACAATGTCACATGCAAAGCCATGGCAACTGTACTTTGACGGCTCATACACACAGCATGGGACAGGAGCTGGCATCCTCTTTATAACTCCTCAAGGGGATTCTATACCAAAATCATACCGCTTATCATTTCCTTGCACTAACAATATAGCGGAATATGAGGCATTAACAACAGGATTACGAATTGCAGTTCAATGGAAGATCTAGGAACTTTGTGTTTTTGGGGACTCCCAACTGGTCATCCATCAAGCAACTGATGATTACCAAACAAAAGATGAGAAATTAATGCCTTATAAACAAATGGTGGACGACCTGAAACAACACTTCACAAAGATCAACTTTGAGCAGATACCAAGAGAGCAGAATCGTGCTGCAGATGCCATGGCTACAATTGCTTCCTTGATTGATTTACCTCCAAATGAGACCCGCTATGAGTTCTTGGTGGATAACCTTTTGGATCCTTCATATGAGATCATGCCTACTGAGATGATATGTTTTGTCGGTCCTGAATCCTAGTTATATGGTTCCATTTTCACATACCTACGTGACAATACTTTACCTCCTGATCTATCAAATAACCAACGTCGCACTTTCATTCGCCAATCCTCTCGATATGTCATTTTAGCTGATATCCTATATCGACGACGTCTAGATGGCACTCTTCTTAGATGTTTAGAAAGCGATGAAGCTCAGATTGCATTACAAGAAGTGCATGAAGGGATATGTGGTCCACATGCTAGTGGTCCTACCTTGGCCAAGAAACTCATCAGGACTGGATATTACTGGCCCAATATGGAGAAAGACTCATATCAGTTTGTCAAGAAATGTAAGCAATGTCAAATTCATGGAGACCTCATACATGCGCCAGCACAAGAACTTCAACCACTTGCGTCTCCTTGGCCCTTTTGTCAGTGGGGACTCGATCTCATAGGCAAGATTCACCCTCCTTCTTCCAATGGTCATAAATTCATTATCACTGCCACAGAGTATTTTACAAAATGGATTGAAGTCGTGCCTCTCACACAAGTTACTGGAAAACAAATTGCTACATTCATCCTTAACTATATCATTTGCCGATATGGCATTCCTGTTTCCATTATCACTGATAACGGGCGTCCCTTCAAAAATCAGGATGTTCGTGAACTCTGTGATCGCTTCCATATCTCCCATTGTTTCTCCACACCATATTACCCCCAAGGTAATGGCCAAGCTGAGGCGTCTAATAAAACAATCCTTAAAATCCTTAAGAAGACAGTCGACGATGCTGGTCGTAATTGGCATATCCAACTTAATCCTGCACTTTGGGCCTACCGCACAAGTGTCCGCACACCTACAGGAGCTACACCCTATTCACTTGTCTATGGCGCTGAAGCTATCTTGCCTATTGAGGTCGAGCTACCCTCTTTACGGGTCTCTTTGCAAAACATCATCATTGACGAAGACTATAGGGTCTCTCGCTTACAAGAGCTAGAACTACTGGATGAACGAAGACAAACTACTTTTAATCATCTCAAGGCTTATCAACAACGAATGAGTCACAGCTACAATCACAAGGTCAAGCCTCGCACATTTGAGGTAGGTGATTTGGTTCTAAGAGAAAACCCCAAAAATCAGCAAGATAGAGAGAAGAAGGGCAAGTTCGAATCAAATTGGCTTGGTCCTTACATCATTACAGCAACATATGGATCTGGGGCATACCAGCTCTCAACTACAGAAGGTGAACCTTTGGAGGATCCTATCAACAGCATGCACCTTCGAAGGTTCTACACATAGCTCTTTGGAATATCCTAATTCAAAAATACAAAAAAATTCAAAAATTTCAAAAATACAAAAAAAAATTCAAAAAATTCAAAAATACAAAAAAAATTAAAAAACAAAAAAAATCGTTACTTGGTGAAAACCTGGCAAACAGGCGCCTTGTGACACAAAAAACATTGAAAAATTGAAAAAAGTAAAGAGAAATAATTTTGTCCAACGGTGAAAACCACTTTGGTGGCGCCCTGGGCAAGTACCAGGGTGAAAACTGGGTCACCAGCGCCATGCGTAGAGACATTGCTCCTCCCTCCTTCAGGATTCACTTTCATCCTTCACTTTGCACACACTCACGACCTATTTGTTCATAATAAACTTACCCATTCCCATCATGGCCTATTATTGATCTACCCAAGATTGGTTAGCCATTCATAATAAACATTCCTTTTCATCCCTTTCCATCCATAATAAAACAGATCCTATCTGTGGCTAAGGCAAAATCCTACGTCTAGTGATGGGTGTGGAACTGAGAACATCACATGTTTCGAGGAGTACAGTTTCTTCCAACTTTCTTCAGTCTATCTGCGCACATTCTACAATAAAGTAACATCTACATCGCCAATCCGCAATAAAGCTTCATCTTCTCCGCAATAAAGTATCAGTTTTAGATGAGACACAGCAGCAACAATGGGCTTCAACAAATCAAATCTTTCAACAGACTCAGACAACATTATGGTTCTGTGCTATCTATCCTTTTTGTGAAAGTAAACATTGTGACCACAATCAAATAAGACTTATACAAGTGACAAGAGACACTAAATTTGAGGACTACAGTGGATGTTGGTGTCGAGTCTTGGTTTTCTTTTGATTTCATCTTTTTTGGTGACATGTCTTTTAGCTTTTCTGGGATGTCTTTGACTAGAGAGTCTGTCTCTAGGATGTCTTTGACTAGAAAGGCGAGGATGGGGTATCATCACCTATTCGTATTTGCTGTCTGTGGATTGTCTCTTAGTAATGCTATGACTTGTCCAAGGATATGAGGACACTATGAGTCTAGTATGAATTGGGGCATTCCTTGTTTGTGACTGTCTTATCTCCATGCAAACAGGTACAATGACTTTCTGGGTCGAACATATGCCTCGATTGTCATAACCTACTTGCCATAATAAAGCTCAATGATGATAACGCATAAGAAGCTCTTTCACTTTCATATCTTCTATCTTCCATCCCCCTTTCTTGATTGACTTCCATCATCCTTCTCGAGTCCACGTAGCCCACTATCACCTGACTGAGTATAATGACACATCAAAAACATTTACATTTCATGTAATTACACCTGCATTACCACATATAAGCATTTCATACATACATATATATATCACAACTGCATCACATCCTGCACACAACACCTATTAGCACAATTTACATTTGCATTATCATATTCATTTGCATTACATACATTTACATTTGCATCATGCATAACATGTTAAAACATAAAAGAACAAAAATATTGCATTGCATCATATACATATTTGCATCCATATCATAAACAAACATCACATAAGAACATCTCATCACATAGGTACGCATGCATATAGCTACCGCAAAAATGAATCATCTCATATATATATAAAAGTGTCATGATACAATAATGTCAAAATCATATGGCTACAAAAGCGCCCGCAGGTGTCTATAATACAAAAAATGGTACAACACTGATACAAAGGGAGCCCTCTATGGCTATGATGAACTCCCTCCCTCAGGGCCGCCTGGCCTCAATGGAATCTGAGCCCTTGAAGGACCCGCCCAAGGATCATCCCTCCTGTCTCCTCTATCTGGTGGTGGTGGAGGACCCATAACCCCACCACTCGATGCCTGTCTCCTCCGGCTCCATCCTGTAGTTGTCGTTGTACGCGACGGTCTGTGGAAGCTCCTTGCCCACTGATCTGCTGGCACTGCACCATAGTAGAGGTCTCTCCAGTAGGCAATCTCCTCCCCTGCCCACAGGACATAAGCATATCTTGCCCCTGTATCCTCCGCTGCCTGTCTCCCGACCCTCAGTGTTGTCTCAGCCTCTGTATAGCGCTGAATAGCCTGATCCCGCTCCTGCTCAGTATCTTTGAGCCTCGTCCTAAGCCGATCCCTCTCCCTCTCCAGCTCCTGGATCTCATCTGCCTTGCCCTGGCAGGTCTCCCTCAGCTCTAGCAGCTCATCCTCCACTGGGTCAGCCCCCTCCACCTCTGCCTGTGGCTCCCCCTATACGGGTGCCTGCCCCTGTGCCTATGCCTGTACCTGTACTGGTGCCTGTACTGGTACCTGTCTCTGTCCCTGTCCCTACACCCATACCTGTCTGGGACCCTATGCTGCTAGCACCTGTAGCAGCAATCCACCGCGACCCCTCACCACCTGAGCCTGCCTCTCCTCACCACCCTCCCTCTAAGGTGCAACCCTCCTCTCTCCAACTGCTCCCCTCCTCCTCCGTCGGCCTCTGCCCCCATCACCTCCACCATCATCATCATCCCCGCCCCCATCTCCCTCCAATGGCTCTCCCGGATCCGTCAAGCGTGGGAAGGGATGCTCTGCCCAGTATGTTGTGTACTCAGCATCGATGCCGGCGTCCTTGATCTCTGGCCACATGTCCCATGGTAGGGGTATCATCTCTACCAGCTATGTCACTGCCTGATCATATGACAGCAAGGGCCCAAACTATGCCTAATCTCTAACTGTCCGTGCATACAAGCCTGAGCCCCGGGGCATCCTCTGAATCCGGCCAAACTGTCGGCCAATCCTGTCCACCAGCTGCCTCTCTAGCACATAGGGCATCCGCCCAATCAAATACTTACTCCAGAAGGTGTAGGGAAGCTCAACTGCATCATCCTCCCACTGCTTGCAGCCTAGATATGGTCTCCATATGACCATGTCGATATCATCTATCACTCGCCGCCAATGCTCTAGCCGGCCAATCCGTGGCTGTGATGTGATCATGTCATACAAATGAACAAAACTGCATCCATGACCCCTGCCTCTGAAGTGTATCGGTTGGGTAACCGGTAGATGCTCATAGGCCCATACCTGCAGCAATGTCACTCCGTAGCCCAATCCCACTGATCCATGGTAGACAAACTGATGCAGCTCATAATACAAGTGTGTCAGCACGCACAGTCCCCAAGCATATCTGGTGTGCTATGTCACCAGTGTCTCCTGTGGCTGTCATGGTATCCCATGCCACGTGTCCTGCCCTCATCTCCAGTCCTAGGTCTTGGAACACCCGTCTCAAGGTCTCTCTGTCTCCATCTCGATCGTATGGGATCAGCTCCCCATCGATTGGTATCCACAGAATCCTGTATACATCCTCCAGGGTGACTGTCATCTCACCCATCGGCAAATGGAATGTGCATGTCTCAGAGTGCCATCTCTCAGCTAATGCAGTCAGCAAACCCATGTTCGCCCGAAACTTGGGCACATACAGAACATGTCTCAGTCCCATCTCCTCAATAGCAGCTCGCTCCTCGGCTGTCAGCTCAGGTCGCAACCTCTGAGTCGACGGGAATCTCTCCCGTGACTCCAGCATCGGCAAATACTCCTGCAGTCAAGCAAATCACTCATGTCAGTCATAGTGGCATTCACTGTTCATCACAAAATGCTACTTTTTATCCAAATGCATTGGGCATTCTATCCTAGTGACACTCACTATTCATCACAAAGTGTTGCTATTTACCCTAGTGACACTCACTGTTCATCACAAAGTGTTGCTTCTATCCTAATGGTATTCCTTGTTCATCACAAAGTACTACGTGTGTGACACTCACTGTTCATCACAAAGTGTTACTCACATTTGCACTCCCTGTTCATCACAAAGTGCTACTCATACTCTAGTACTCCCTATTTATGACAAAGTACTCTATCTTGGTACTCACTGTTCATCACAAAGTGCCTTGATTTATTCTAGTCTTCCCTAGAGGACCTGCTTGAGTGTATCCTCTCAGCAACTTATCCAATCGACAGCGTATGTTCATCATAGAACTGCCAATTTGACCTAGAAGACATAAATTCACACTTTTTAAAACACAAACACGCTTACCTGACATAAACGTGCTTTCAGACTGCACAGATGCACCTGAAAAACACAGACGCGCCTGATCGACACAGACGTGCCTATGCTCTGCACAGACGTGCCTGGGCTACACAGACATGCCTTCTTGGCACAGACGTGACTGACCATCACAGACGTGGTCGCATTTGACACAGACGCGGGTTCCAATGCAGACGCGCCTGGCACAAACACAGACGCGCCTCACGAGCACAGACGCGCCTGGCACCAACGCAAACGCACCTGGATGTTTTTTTGACACTTCTGGACCCTATTCTAAGCGCATTTATGACCCTATCTAGCATGCATTAATGACAAAAAATTAAATGCGTCAAAGTACGAGGAGGTTTTGTGGTACTTACTAGCTCTCTTGCCTCTGCTGGCCTCTGAAATCGGCGAACGCGGTCGAATCTGTGAATGAAGGCCATCGCTGCTGACTGATGCTGCTCTATTTTCACTCTGCAATATGCTCTCATGGATGTGTAGATGACAATGAGGATGTATTTTCCCCCGTGGTCTATCTTATAGCCTACCCTAGCCCTCGCCTTCGTTTCCCGAGTCAGTCTTCATTATCCCGTGACTTTGTCACTTTATCCGGTCAGTCCATTCCAGCCTTTCTTTCTTATCGAGAGATTGTCTGCAATCTTTTCATACATTTTCATCCAATCTCTCGAGGGGGCATATCATTCCCATCTTGGGGCAAATTTGTATCAGTTCATCTTATCTTCTTTGAAACAACGCGACAAGCCGCATTGTTTCAAAGAGGGGCAAAATGTAGACACCTAAAATTGTCATGTCTAATTAAATAAATATTTTATTTATTTAATTACTTTAGCCTAATTCTTCTATTAATTAAATGAATCTTTATTTATTTAATTAATTCATTTATCCTCTTCTAGCTTTATTTCTCATTTAAATAAATACATTTATTTATTTAAATTATCCTTTTCCTAAATTAAATAAATATTTTTATTTATTTAATTATCCCACTTCTTCTATTAATTAAATAAATCTTTATTTATTTAATTAATTCATTAACCTTTTCTACCCATGACACATGTCATTCATCTCTTAATTCATACACTACCTACCCCTTTCATTATTTTATTATTTCCCTTACCTACCCTCTAATCATAGCCGACCTCCTTTTACACCTCTCAATCTTATCCCTCCATTTCATATTGTGTCTTATATATAAGGAGATGCTTCCTTCATTATCAAACCCTAATGAGACATTCGAATGAATCTTATATACTTGACTACACTACGATCCTACTTGCAACCACATTCCGTTCTTTGTTAAGCTCTTGTGCACATAAAATCTGAGAGCAAATATATCAAGCAAGATCAATGGAGATAGGAAGAATGGAGATTCAAACCCTATTGGACATGTGATGGTATAATCTTTGTGATTTTGTTTGATTTGCATTGTCTTAGGTAATCTTCATATGTTATGGTGGATCTTTGTTGTTGTTAGGCTAGGGTTTTGTGGTTGAATTCATTTAGCCTTTCAATATTATTATTATTGTTATCCATTTTCACCATATACAACCACCATAGTCTAATGCATACTAGTTTCCTAGCATGATGTATTATTTCCATGCATACATGATCATTTACTACTCTATAACATAATTATATCCATCTACAAAGCATACATTAACCAACCCCTTTTAAGTTCATTTTAAAACACCTATACCAAATGTTCCTACCCCCAAACACTTATACATTTCTATCATCATTAACTAATCATAAGATAATCTTTCACATTTCCAATGTTACATGAGACTATATGCATATCCATAAAACCATTTCTATTAATAAACTAATATCACAAGTTACATCATTTACACTCCTAACATGCCATTACATGGATACAATATCCTTCAACAAGGAACTTAGCTTTATTTACATTACAATTACATTATGAATTATTACATTCATTGTCATATAATCATTTACATCAATCTGCTATAGGAATCCATCCAAACTGAAGAGATAAGATATCTGCATCCGCGCAAGAGCATCCAACAAGGAACGACCCAATGGAAGAAGGCATCAAACCACCCGACCATGTGGAACCAAAGGAACCACCCCCCCATGCTATGAGATGACACAAGATCCCACTCATACTCCAGGTCTAAGCTGACACCTGACAACCAAGGAATAGACTAAAACAACAACAAGAGAACCAAACATAGAAATTTAAATATGAAAACCACAACACAAGACCCGAGAGGTGACACATCAAAGAAGCTCAAGGCACTAGGACCTACATGAAGGGAAAATAATGTCATCACACGCAATATGTGGATACCTGGGTGCTAGTCCCGGTTATCCCAAAGCACATGTGGAGCCATATCTCTTTATGGAGTGAGGAAGATTAGCTTACCTGGGTTGCCAAGGCCTTCCCAGTCCTATCCTGGTCCTCTACCGCAAGGCAAGGAAAAGGGGCCAACATATTTTATTATCTTATTAATATTAACTAATCTACCCAACCTAGGTATTTTAATTAGGTTATCACTTGTTTACGAGGAAAACTTCTCGTGAGATACCCAGTGATCTAGACCCCACGTACACCTAACAACCCACTCCATGTGATCCCAGTCAATCACTACGAAGCCCACTCTCCCCCTTGCATGCACCTAGACCTTAGGATAAAATGCACATCATGAAAATATCTCAACAGGGCCATGGGCTTAACCAATGCACAATCAAGAACCAACATAAATAATTCAATCCAGAGCTTAGCTTACAATAATTGCATATACAAATCAAATGATCAAAAGAGACATTAAAGATACCATAAATTGAACCTAGCACATCTTGGGCCTCATAAAACAACCTCTGGATTTCGAAAAACCAAATAAAAAATCTCATAAATCCACAAAAACTGACTCGATAGGTAAAATAATGAAAACACTGCATATACTCTGCAGAGGAGCGCTTTTGCACAATTCTGTAGCACCTTTGCTCATTGTTTCAGCACCTTTGAGAAACAGTGTAGTGCTTTTGACAATTTAGACAATGCTTTTGCTAAATGTTTTAGTGCTTTCACTGGGGTTTAGCGCATACATAAAATCAAATAGTGCATATGATCAACAGGTTAGCACTTTTGCTAAAAAGAATAGCACCTTTGACATAAACAATAGCACTTTCATATTTTTAGCACATTAAATTAGACGCAGTAGACAGAAACTTGTGATCAACACAAAAAATCATAGAGACAACCATAAATTCTGAAAATACTATCAATAGAGATGCAAATGAACACTCAATCGAAGGAGCCAGATAAACAACTCAAAGGAAACCAAAATCATGACTCAATTAGAAAACTTATACATGACAATCATACACAAGAAAACATCGTAGCAAATACAGAGAACAATATATGGAAAACCAGCATATATAATTCAAAGTCCCTTATAAAACTTATTTCAAAAGTATATTACTATTAACTAATCTAAATCTTCTTTTATCTGAGCCCAAGCAAACATCATAGACACGGTGCAGACAATCTTTTGAAAACCAAATGCAAAGATCACAAGCTAAATTCTCCCAACTTGAATCAATAGAGTTATGGCCAAGAGAAATTTGATGAAGAGCAATCCAAACAATCCTCAAGTAACCAAAATCCAAAGCCAAGCCGAATGTGCAGAAAATTCTTCCTGGAAGCCAATCGAGGTGAACGCACAGGAAACCAATTAAATAGAAAATCAACCCAAGACCAATGCAAATGTCAGCGAATAGAAAAATTATAAAATCATATATTTCCTACCTAACAACTCATAAAACAAAGCACAAATAATATAAAATAATATTTATCTAACTTACCATGCTTTCAGCCAATGGTAAAATAGGGTAGGTAAGTGATATGTATATTATTTCCATTTACCCAAGTAAAAAGGTACCTAAGCATTTAATTTAAAACCAAATGAAATAATAATAAACCAAGCTTAATAAAATAAATCAAGGGCTAATAATAAATCAAAAGCCACAAATTAAATAAAGGCTCCAATAAATAAATAATTTATAAATAAATAGCCACAAATAATCAATTAAATAATAATTAATCCTTAATATCAATAAATAATCCTTGATAAACCAAGAATAAATAACAATACTAATCTCACATTAATGTTTAAATACTTATACCAACTAATTATTTATTTTATTATTATAAACTATATTAACCTATTAATTTAATTTAATATTATTAAACTATATGAATCAATTCAATCAATTAATTAATAATTAAACCAATCAATAAACACAACACTACACAAGCAATCCAACATAGGATAACCCAAGGAATCACTAGACGCCAAACAACAACTCACGCCACGACTCTAAACTGACAAGGGTAATCAACTTAAACCTAGAGTATAGGGTGGGTTCTCATGTCAACTCCGATCAACTTGTCATTGGGATAAGACACACTCAGATTGTTGGCATTATGTGAACTGGTATGAGGACATGATGACATTGTATGTTGTCATTGATGTCAATATGCTGAAGAGGAGAGAACCAGTATATGTGAGAACCGGTATAACACTGTGAACTGACATTTGTGCCAAAGTGAAGTGGTGTGTTTGTTTAAGGTGAATCGGCATGTGGTTATGGGAACCGGCACATGGAATCTTTGTATGACTACTGGTTGGTAGTCTCGACTTCAGAGTTTCCGGTTGAAGTGTCTCAAGCCTGTGTGACTCAATCGGTGACTTTGGGTGATGAGTTAGCATTGTAACGAAGAACAGATCGTGTTGCCATGTCAGCTTTGTGCGCATGAAGGATCCTGCATGAAGGAGATTGTTCCTATCTACCTCGAGAATGTGCGAAGTCTGTAAACGGTGATAACGTGTGATGGGTTATCAACCGCCATGAAATCGATGGAAAACAAACAATGGAGAATGTCTTGAGATTGGCTCAAGATGGTCGCATTTAATGCAATGTGCTCAATGGTCAGGATTGAACCGTTTGAATTGCTTAACCTAATAGGTTTAAGGTTTAGGGTTTATGCTACTGACCTATCTATTTCCTATAAGGTCGATGTTGTGTTTCTTTCTGAGGTTGTTGGCAAAAAGTTGTGTGTGTGTATCCAAGAGAAGAGATACATGATTCTTGCCAGACCAGAAGAGAGAAGTGATACCTGCAGAGTGTAAGTGCAGAAGGAGAAGAGGAGCTAAAGCGGATCTGCATTGGCATTGAGTGTTGTTACCAAATCATTGTAATACCCGTTGATCTCTAACCACTTTGACAGTTGGGAAATCCCTTAACAGGGTAGCTTTAACTGGCTTAATGTAAATCCTTTAATAGCATGACTCAAAACTATTGAGTTCTTGAAATCCTCTAACAAGGTAACCTTTAACAGGGTTTAACCCTTAACCGGGTATTCTAGCCATCCCTTAACCAGGTGATCCCTAACAGGATCGGTTCCTAACAGAACCTATTGTATCAGTCTTTAACCGAACAAGGCTCCAAACAGAGCGGACTTCTAAAGAGTTCAAAAATAGCTTGTGGGTATTCATCCCCACTGTGGTTTTTCCCAATTAGGTTTCCACGTGAACAATCTGTGTGTCATGTGTGGTGTTATTCATGTGATGGTTTGAGTAATTTGTGTCTAAAGGTAAATCATGTTGATCTAGCTATTTATATATCTTTTGATGATAGATTACCTGTTCATGCACTAGGGTGAAATGGAAATGAAGTATTAGATTGTATGAGAAGACAAGTGTCAACCGGTCTATGCTTGTCTCAGTTATTCTGGGCTTTGCCGGTTGTACTCTATTTAAGACCAGAGTTACTGTCTGCCTGCCTATGCACAGTGTCTGTTGACAAACCGGTTTTAGGATTGTGTTTTTGTCTGTACTGATTCACCCTCCCCCTCTCAGTACCGGTTTGGTACTATCTGTTCATCATTGAGTTATCACAGACCTGTGAAGCCAGGTGGAGTCGATGTATGGTACCTGCAAACCTATCACCACCAACACGTATACGACATATACAATAATATATAAAACATGAAATAAATAGACAAATGGCATATCATGCTCGCAATGAGTGATATGAAATCGTCTTTACTCACACTGACAGTCACTCAATATAACATCAATGCATCACCTAGAATCATAATTGTGAATTAGGGTTAGTACATTATAAAATAGCATCCAATAATCATAGAAAAAACATGATACATACATAGAAATGAGCACACATTGATCATCATAGAGTAATCCATCCTCTCAATAGTCTAGAAATATCATCATCCACATGTAATCATAATGTCAAGCACAATATAATATGTCTAATATCCATAGAGAAGCATCTTAAATATAGATAAATCCATAATCATCTAGTCAAAATGCCACAAAAATAGTCTAAGCTATGGCAATATAATCTATCGATGCACAAAAGAAAAGATGAGTTAGGGAGAGACACTACAAATAATAAGAGACAAAAAAAAGTAATTCATGTACAGCTATAGAATTTGTAAGCAGAGAGTTGGGGGAAATATTTTATGAACAATAGTTCTGAGTAGAGAAGAAGAAATGTTGCAAAAATAGAAGATAGCTCCAGACATGTAGCAAAAAATGGATTTCTAAGCAACTCCTAATCAATAGTGATTGGGTGCAGCTCCAGATTGCTGCAAAAGAAGTATTTGTACTCATATTTTAATCTAAGTTTAAATTAGTTTGTAAATATCATTTTTATGATCAATAGAAAATAGAAATTAACTTTATCTCTATTTGTGGTTTGTATTTTTGTGTATATTTTCAATTGATTGGAAAATAGAGCAAAAACTCTCAGTGCAGTTGCTTGGGTGTTTTGGATTTTAAATCCATCAAAAAATAACTCAACACTCTAGAACCACCTACAAAAAAATGATAACCTTTCACAAGAGAGTATGCAAGAAATGAGTTTTCTCGATATTAATATCTATGAGATATGTTACAAAGTGTACAATGGCCTTACTTATATAGGTGAGGTGAGTGATATTATTAAACAAGATGTTGACATGTATTTAATCATATAACTCAAGATAACTAACTTAATAAATATTAAATGACTTAAGACTTCTAGTAAAAACACCTAGGACCTAAGTTATCATAACATGTGAATAATTTTTTTTTGGTGAAATAAAAAAAACCTGCGAGAATGTGGTCCGCAGGAGTCGGGCAGGCGGGAAGGAAAAAGTTTGAACTTGTGAGATAAAACATGTACCAAACCAGTAGCAGTAGATGGCAGGAACTAGGCCAATGGAGTTTCATAGGCTACAAGAATTTTCACTGGGATTATCAGAGGAACAAGCATATCTGGAATACCCGACAACATCAAATACCCCCATTCAAAAGACTATCCAAACAAAAGCAACCAATATTTGATATCTGCAATGGCTATTGTTCTGAACATTCATGGGATCCTGTCAGGGGAAAATGGTTTCTAGATCATTTGAGAAGCCTTACCAAAGTGGATTTTAAAAGCACAAATATACCCTATGACCAGTCTTTACCTTTGTATACTTCCTGGCCCAACAATATACCGATATGAAAACCCAAATTCCTCTCCTATTCGAACAATATTCTAATTGTAGGGAGCTGAGATTTTTCAGATTCCACTCTTAGAGCGCCCTTCAACCCATAGTTTGATAGTGCAGGGAGCCGAGAATTTTCAGATTTCACTCTTAGAGCGCCCTTTAACCCAAAGTTTGATAGGTAACCAGGCAAATACAAAATGGTTAAGGAGGTCCCCCTTTGACCATTTAATGAGCCCTTAAAAAGTTGGAGAAAAAAAAGTTGAATGAAGAACAGATTGAAGATCAAAAAGAAAGATAATGTGACCACTCCTGAACCAAGCCGTCTTGATAAGCAGTACAAGGTTACTCTCCTAGACCAACTTATTATGCCTCAAATTTTGCATCTTTGAGAGAGAGCGATTGTTGGTAAGTTTTGGAAATCTTCTCCCTCATCTACTAATTTATTGTCATGGGCTAAGAAATGTTGGAAAGGGGTTAAGGAGATTTTTTACATTGATAATGGATCAGGGATTTTTATTGCAATATTTTGATCAAAAAATTCTAGGGATATGGTCCATAAGTTTAAGGGTTGGTTTTGTAAGGGTTTTGGTCTTTTCACTGTTCCATGGGTACCAAATTTCAAGATGGATTCTGCAATCTGTAAATTTGCCCCCTTCTGGATCTCTTTTTCATCCTTGCCTTTGGAATACAGAGATTTAGAGCTGATTGAGTTATTTCCAAACCAAATTGGAATTTTCATTAAGCATGATCTTATTCCTTTTAAATTTACTCATCTTCCAATTTGAGTGTGCTTGCTTCTAGACACGTCAAAGTTGGTACCAGATAGTTTCTCAGTTGTTTCCAAATTTGGTACTTGGAAACAAACTATCATTCTTGAAGAACCTAAAATAGTGGATTCTCATTCAGACATTCTGGGACAATTTTAATGCTCAATGTCAACAAGATTTGCAGGAAACAATAAAAGTATGTGATGATCATTCCACAAATCTATCCCTCTGTTTGTTTGCCTCTAGACCAGGTGTAGATTTGCATGGTAGTCCTATTTCCATTCAACACATACAAGTTGATAATAAGCATAATAATCATTCTAGAACAACTATTTATGAGCATAAGAACCATTATCCAAATCAGGAAATGTAGATATTGCCTTCTGAAAGGATAAAAACAATCAATATCTCTTCAAATTGGAACTAGTTAATATCTGTATTTCAATTTTTCAATCAGAAGGATCAAGGTTTGATTTTCACCAGCTTCTTATGCTTGCATGCACCAGATGAAATTTGTAAAACTTTTGTGGCCGAAATGCTATCTCCCTCTCAAAATTTTAAGGGCATGGGTTTTACTTCATTATACTCTCCAAGGAAGGCGGACGGTTTATTTTTAGAAATCTTTAGTAAAATAAATATGTTGGTCTCTAGATTGTCTATATCTAGTCGACCTTTTGATTTATTGAATGCCTTTAAGAAAGATAGTAGCAATCCTTTCACATGTTACAAGAGGCCACTACAATGGTATGAGGAGCTGGATGTGCAGAGATCACCAGATAATCTAGGCCAAGTAGATAATGACTACCTATGCTCAGCTTAGGCAGTTCCGTGGTATGAGGAACCCAAGGTGCAAATATCACTAGATAATTGGTTAATATCAACACTTCAATTTTTCAATCAGAAGGATCAAGGTTTGATTTTCACCAACTTCTTATGCTTCCACGCACCAGATGAAATTGGTAAAACTTTTGTGGCCAGAATGATATCTCCCTCTTGAAATTTTAAGAGCATGGGTTTTACTTCATTATACTCTCCAAGGAAGGCGAATGGTTTATTTTCAGAAATCTTTAGTAAAATAAATATGTTGGTCTCTAGATTGTTCTACATCTAGTTGACCTTTTGATCTATTGAATGCCTTTAAGGAAGATAGTCGCAATCCTTTCCCATGTTACAAGAGGTTACTACAATGGTATGAGGAGTTAGATGTGTGAAGATAACCAAATAATCTAGACCAAGTAGCTAATGATTGGCTATGCCCAGTTTAGGCAGTTCAGTGGTATGAGGAACCCAAGGTCCAAAGATCACTAGACAACTTATAACAAATTGTCAATGAAATGTTACATTCGGTTGGTTCCCAATTATTTGATGAAATTGATGAAGATGTTTTAAATGAGGATGATCAATTGTTCCCAAATCACTTAACAGTTATGCCAACTGTGTTTCGGGATTCTCATATTGACTTTCTACCTAGTAATATGGAAGTAGAGGTCAACAATTACCAAACAGATTGTGAAAGCTAGCAAGATCCTCCATATGATTTCTCACAATCTCTATCAATTTTCCAATCACCTGCCACTCTTTCTCTGCTATCTAATTCACCAAAACCAAGAGGGAGAAAACCAAAACCAGCTAACTTAAAAGAGGAAATAGCAGCTGGCATTCAATCCACTTTAGATGGTAAATTTACTTTCATTAAAAGGCTGATGAGGGAATGTTGCTCTCCTCGCCCTCAATGAAAATCATTCCATGGAATGTTAGAGGTATTAATGCCTCTGACAAAATAAATCTAATTAATCACCATCTTGATTCGACAATCGATGATATTGTTATGTTGCAAGAAACTAAAACATCTCAGGATACTTTTCAGAACACTATTCACAAAGAGACAAAATGGAAATCATTGCATGTTCCAGCTCATGGAGCTTTAGGAGGGCTTATAGCTCTGTGGAATCCTAAAACAATAAATGCAAAAATAGTAACCACAGGTAATAATTGGCAGCTATTGAATATTCAAAACTTTGATATGTCTTTCAAGCTATTTAATGTTTATGGACCCACTAGTACACTTGACAAAAAGAGGCTCTGGAATACAATCACAATAGTTATTAATTAATTTGTAGATCATAACATTATTCTAGGAGGAGACTTCAATGCTATTGTCTCCCTTCAAGAAAAAAGAGGGGGTATTTGTCCTCCATTAAGGACTATTGAAGCTTTTGTGGGTTTTATCTCTAATAATGCATTAACATATATAATGCAAAAGAGGGGTTTTTTTACATGGACAAATAGGAGAAAGAACTTTTCACAAATAGCTGAGAGATTGGACAAATTTTTCATTTCTCAACAATGGTTGTTACAAAATTATCAATTTGAATCAGAGATTCTCCCTCTCATCTCCTCAGACCATTTTGCCATTTCACTTAGTATCTCCCCTAAGACTTCACCTTGTGTGCATTGACCTTCGTTCAAATTTGAAAGGATGTGGTTCAAACATCCTCATTTTCTTCCCCTACTTCGTCAATGGTGGGTGAGTGCACCATTTCATAATAGTAATAAAATGATTCAATTTTACAAGAAAATGCAATATGTTAAATCTCAAATCAAAGTATGGAATGCAATAGTTTTTAAGAATATTTTTCATGAAAAAAGATATGGTGACAAAAGAGCTAGCAGAAATTTAGGATCACATCATCATGCAGGGCATGGATAATGCCACGTATGACAAGCAAAAACATCTATAGACAACATGGGAAGAGTTATGTAAGAGAGAGGAAGTCTATTGGAGGTAAAAGTCTAGCGAATTCTGGTTGAAAGAAGGAGATAGGAATACAAAATTCTTTCATGCGTCAACAAAAGAAAAAAGAGTGGCCTCTTCAATATTTGAGATTAATGATGCTATTTCAGGTGCTAAGTTGATAAAACCTCAAGAAATTCAAGATGAAGGAGTGAAATTTAAAAAAAAATTGCTTGATCCTCCCCTTGTTAGTAATACGCATTTGGCATCTAAAGAATAAGAAGTTTTAGATGTTATCCCAAATATCATCACCCAATGTGACAATGAGGATCTCCTAAAACCAGTGTTTTCACTTGCCCCAGATAAAGCCTTGAGTATTGATGGATATACGGCCCTTTTCTTTCAAAAGTGTTGGGATGTTATAGGATTTGATTTATTGGTAGCACTTGAAGAGTCAAGAAGAAGTTCTTCATTATTGAAGATGTTTAATGTTACTAATGTAGCAATTCTACCCAAGGTAAGAGAACCAAAAATATTTACAGAATTTAGGCCTATCTCCTTGTGTAGTACAATTTATAAAATCCTTACTAAGGCCATTTATCTAATATTGCAAGAACTCATTCCAAAACTTATTTCACTTGAACAAGGGGGTTTTGTCCCTAGGAGGGAAACTATGGAAGGGGCATTAGTTGCACATGAAGTTCTCCATTCTCTTCAAACCACCCAAATGCCATCTTTTATTGCTAAGCTTGATATGATGAAGGCCTATGATAGGGTAAATTAGAATTTTAGCTTAAAAGTTCTCCACAAATTTGGATTCTTTGAAAAATGGTGCAAATGGATTAGAGCATTTATTTTAGGAGCATTCTTCTCAATTATTATCAATGGGACAACTTCAGGTTTCTTTGCAGCTACTCAAGGTGTTAGGCAAGGAGACCCCCTATCCCCTTTCTTGTTCATCATTATAGCAGAAGCGCTTAGTAGATTAATCAAATTTAATAATGAAAAGGGCACTTGGCATGGTATCCACATTCCCAATACTTCCATTTCAGTCACACATACACTTTTTGCAGATGACACTCTTTTATATGGTAAATCCATAATAGCAGAGGCTAATTAGATTAAGAAAGTTTTGGAATCCTACACCGCAGTATCAGGACAGAAAATTAATGCTCAAAAATCAAAGGTATTTATTTTCAACACAAGATTTGTAGTTAGTAGAAAGATCATTAAAATCCTGGGATTTAAGCTAGAAGATTTTCCTTGTTCATACTTAGGTATTCCTTTCTTTATGGGGGCTAACATATCATCTTATTGGGAAAATGTGCTTGAAAGGATTAAGTCTATAATTTCAACTTGGCAAGTTAGATGGTTGTCTCTCTCAGGTCGCATCCTTCTTATCAAAATTGTTTTGGCCTTCATCCCTAACTACTATATCTCTGTTCTTAAGGCACCAAAATCAGTTGTCATGAAGATTCAAAAAATAATCAGAAGCTTTTTATGGAAGGGTAGTCTCTCTCAAGAAAAGAAAATTCCAATAATTTCACTTACCAATATGACACATGGAAAGGTTGTGGGAGTAGGACTACATGATCTCACCAAATGGAATAAAATATTTGGAGGTAAATTGTTTTGGAAAATGTACTCCAAACCTAATGAAAAATGGGGTCAAATCATGCAAGTGAAGTATCTAGATTCTTCAAACCCTTTGAGAATCCTCACCATTGCTAATCCTCCAAATGGATCTGCAATGTGAAACTTCATGATGTCCTCCAGAGAACTGGTAACCAGGTATATTTCTTGGCAAGTTAATAATGGGGATTCAATTTATTTTTGGAATGACTCATGGAATCGACATCCTCCACTAGCACAATGTCAACACCTGCAAGGAATAATTCCTATTCTCTCTCATGCATGGGGTGAGAAACTCATTGATTATATCAGTGGAATTGAATTACATTCATGAAAGGCCATTTGGAAATATTTTCTGCATGTTATTACTAGTGACAATCAAAAGAAGATGTTACGAAACCTTTTAGCTCAGAGGATTGTATTTCTTTCAGATAATTCGGATAAATTTTTTTGGTCTCCATCCAAACAAGGTGTATTCTCATTTAAAAATGGATATGCAATTTACAACATATGATGGATCAGCAACAGAACCAAAGAGCATTTAAATTTTGTTGGAATAACAAAGTCTTGCCTAAAGTAGGTTGTTTCTCTTGGTTGGCAATTCAAAAAAAATCTTAACTAGTGATAGACTAG
This sequence comes from Cryptomeria japonica, assembly GCF_030272615.1. Taxonomy (NCBI): domain Eukaryota; kingdom Viridiplantae; phylum Streptophyta; class Pinopsida; order Cupressales; family Cupressaceae; genus Cryptomeria; species Cryptomeria japonica. The sequence continues at coordinate 477,744,787 of NC_081413.1, forward strand.
TCAAGCTACAAATTTTGCAACCATTTTTTTGTGTTATGTGTAATAAGGAAAGTAAAACAGTTGATCACTTGTTTGTTCAATGTCCATTTTCTCAATAGTGTTGGTTCTTCATTTTGAACAAATTGCAAATTTCATTGCCTTTGCCAAACACAGTATGGGATTTGTTTCAGTCATGGCCTACTCTATTTACCTCCTCTACATTTTCTTATATTTGACACATCATTCCAGCAACAGTCATTTGGTCCATCTGGTGGGAAAGAAATAAAAGAGTCTTTAGGAAAGTGTCTCTGACTGTTGATAAAGTTTTGGAAGTTATAGAGAAATTAGTTTTTGATCTAGTGAATGTTCATGTACAATCTTGTTATAACATTTCTTCATTATTTTCGTCATGGGACTCTTCCATTATAAAAAATTGGAAGCATATTTTATCAATGTCTAACTCCACTTTGTCATCTTCTAATAGATTTAATAAGGTTGATAGATCTAATGTTTCATGGCAACCCCCACATCGAGATTTTGTCAAACTTAACTTTGATGGGTTGTCAAGAGGGAATCCAGGCGACTCAGGGGATGGAGTTTGTATTAGGGATCATCTGGGTAATTTAAAAGAATTCAAATCTTTTGTTTTGCCTCCAGGAACTAACAATATGGTAGAGGTGAAAGCATTATTGGAAGAATTGACCCTCGCAAATTAATTTGGTTATTTAAAAGTTCATGTTGAAGGGGACTCCTTTCTTGTTATTAATGCATGCATATAGAAGAAAACATTAAATTGGAGGATCAATTATATTCTCAAACAAGTTTGGAATCTACTAGATTTATTTGAAGCATTTCATATCTCACACACATATAGGGAAGGTAACAAGACGGTGGACATACTTGCAAACATGGGTTGTGATGGGCTTGAAATTGAACCGATCAAGGATGAAGATGATTTAAAAGAATTTACACTATTAAAAAGCATTCTATGTGATGATATTTCGTGTGTGACGAGATAGGGTAACCATCATATTTAATCATTTAAGTTACCATTATAATTATACTTGCAGAAATGAATACGAACCAGGGTGAATTAATCACTTAGCATGGTTGCATGTGTGATATGTCTTAAATAAGTCATTCGCCATTTTTGCATACATGATTTATATCCTTGGCATGTGTCAAATGTAAACTGAGGACTTCTCATACTTGGTAAAGCAAATTTTTGACATGCGAACATTATTTGCAATAAGATTAAGATTTTGTAATTAAAACACAGGTGGATGGGCCGACTTCTAAGCATTATTTCATCCATTTCAAAGGCATTCTTCCCTCACAAGCTAAGCTGGTTTGTGCACAACACATGTTTTAAAGAGTAAGGAAAAAATAAATAAAACAACAGAATAGGGCTTGCTGGTTTCAACAGAAGGAAGAATGCAGATGGATACTACTTGTGCAACATGTCGCAGAGAGCACATGAAGTATATGCCGCACAATTACAGAGTCCACTTAGCGATGAAAGAGTGGGAGAGACCCTTTTCAGAGCACATCATAGACGTATTTCTAGGACAGGTCTTTCACATTTAATCATACCAGATCAGGGGGAGCATCAAATGGGTGATTGGTGAAGAAACATTGTTTCCTTAGGCAAGATGGGTCATATTCCCTTCACATTTTATCTCTATTTTCTTGTCTAATGTGTTTAATTTGCTTCAATCTCTCTCAATTCTTGAGTTAATTGATGTCAAAGTTGTCAAGAATGAATTTCTGTTTGGTAATAAACTTCTGCTAGCAGTCCAAAAATATGATTTATGGTAGGGTAACGCACATATTGGGGGTATTTTCCCATGGCATTTTCTTCTATCCAGGCATGTCTTTGTATCAATCTATGACAACATTAAACACACGTTGGAGATGCAGAATTTTTTATATATCCAAAGTGCTTTGGATAGGCATCGTAGGGAAATTGGGCAGGAAATGGTTACCTTGATCAAGAAAAAGACTAATGTCTTGTTAATTCTATTGAATGCGGAACTCCCTGAGGTGAATCCACACCCACAAGCATTAGTGTCGTAAATAAATGTTGCCCTAGGACCTATGTTATCACAGGGTTCTAATGAAGCTATAGGATCTACTCAAATTCCGCCTATGGTTGACAAGGGCACGGTGCAAGAATAACAAGATGAAAACGTCCAACCGATGAATAAGGCAGAGGGTAAAATTTTTGTTATCTGTTTTGATGATTATAAATATGGATGATTGATGATTCTACATTTCGAAACTTGTTGAGGATGGCTAGGTTGCGAACTTATAAGTTTATGTACAAAATTAACTATTATTCAAGTTAATACTTTTTGGATTGTAGCGAGATTGAGACAGATATGTAGTCTTATAGCCAATTGCAAAAATTGGTAAACTTGGTTTTGTAAAAATGATATTTATATCATATCATTAGTTTAGCTTCATTAGGTTAGCATTAGTTATTTAGGGGATTTCAATTGTAATTGAAGCTATAACCGAAGGTTTTCTTTTTTCTGGTTCTTTCCTGCCAGTATGCTTGTCGAACTAGATTTTTGTATCTTTTTACTATATTAATATATATGTGGCTTGTCACCTTGCATAAAAAACAAAAACATAACATGTGAATAAGACTCCACTAAGAAAGTACTTAGGTACAAAACCTTATTCAAAAAAACACCCCCCTTAAGTACAACTTAGGGAAGAACAAACCAATGCGAATGATGCAATCATGCAAAGATGATGTAATATGGGTCTCAACTATGAGGCCATTTTATATACCCATGTATAAAACATCTCTCACAAATAGAGTAAAACCACACGGGAAAAATCCCTCTCCAAAAGAGACAATGTAAGAAAGAATCATGTGCAAGTGATGTAATGAGTTTTGTAAGGAATACTCATCAGTACTCCTAAGCAATACATCCATCATAAATATATAATTGGTAGGCCCCCATAAGAGTGAAAGAGGTATATTATGCAACCCCCCACAATATGTAATATCTTGCAAAATAGTAAGCTCCTAAAGACAAAGCATGATCCAATGTCAACAAATGACTTGTCTCTGTTTTGGAAGAAACAAAACCAATTACAAATGTAGGAATGCTTCACATTATGGATAGGAATTGTCATGAAGAAGCATGAAGATGTATTGTGGTGTCTCTAAAAAAATTTAGTTGCCTCATTGATCTAGCAACAACCTCCCAATTTCAAACCCTTGTAGATTTAGCCTTAGAAACTTGATTTGAGCAAAATAGAAAGAAATAATGACCTTCTTTGGCTCCTTGAACTTCATGGTGAGCTCATATTTGCTCCAACATACTCAAACATGAACATGCACTGAAGCCCACAAAGAAGAAACCCTAAATCTGGTGGTTTCAATTTTTTTAAAATTCTCTAGGTTATCATATGATGCAAGAGAAGAGCATGATCATCTTTACTAAATCCACCAAGATATCTCATCTCTCTACCCTCATATATGAGAAATATTTTTTAAGGCCAAAGAATTGATATAATGTAGGAATTGAAAAATAGTTCAACACTCCAAGATCACCTACAAAAACAACAATAACCTTCCACAAGTGAGTATGCAAGAAGTGATCTTGCTTGATATTAAGATCTATGAGACATGTTACAAAGTGTAGAATGGCCATGCTTATGTAAGTAGGTGAGTGTTACAACTAAAAAATATTTTTACATGTGTTTTAATCCTATAATTTGAAATAAATGACTTAACAAAATTATATTGCCCGACACAAGAAGTAAATGAGATAAGATCCCATTGACAACTAAAATTCTAGAACGCCTAAAAACTAAGTTAACTTAATATGTGAATAGAACCCCACTAAGGATTTTTTTTTGAATTCATAATATTTCACCAAGAAAATTAGAGGATACTGTAAGAACTACAAAGTAAAAAACCAGGTACCAAGAGCAAAAGTAGCAAATAAATTGTCTTAGTTCACGAAAGCATAACAATGGAGTGAGAAATATAGTTGTTACATACAAAAGGAAAATCAGATGTTATAAAAAAACTTACTGTTGTCGATAGTATTATCATAGATGCATAATGAGTACAAAAGGAACTACTACCACTAACTCTAATTGATACAAAAATTAGAGAGCCACTATCATAATGAGAAAAATCTATCATAGGGTATAACACTCTATCACTGGAGAAATTCTTCACTAGAAACCTAAATAAGGAGAAAACACTATAATAAAATTTATGCAAAATTCTTACTATAGTTTCCCATGACACTCCACCCTAGAAGAGGATAAATGACAAAGCCTTCTTCATTAACAACTTCTAACACATAATCATCAACATCTGGAGCACTTTCCTTATGTTCATCTTTGAAGTTTGGGTCTTCCCTGAGATTGTCTTGGTACTTTTTATTGTAAATCTATTGGAACTCAATATAATTCCCAAGAAAATATTCATTACCTCTCTTAGAACATAGCTAATGACCGACATATTGGATATTTGATCTATCGATAATAGTGTGCTCATTATACATCAACTCTCAAAATATTTTTGTAGATATTTCAAGAGTAATTGAAACCTTCTTTAATACAACATGGAATATGAGTCTCCTAGAAGACTTAATAAGAACAAAATCTCAACTAATAGAACAAGCCAAAAAATATTGTAAACCTTATCAAGGCCTATGATGCATCCTAACAAGATTTCAATCTTACAACGACTCCTATTAGAGTACTAGGAATCTAATATGAACAAAACAATGAACTAGACCTCCTTAGCAAAGAAACAAGTAAAGAATGTATGCTCAAAACTTCCTGACACTCTACACAAAGGACAAATATTGACATTAGGATTGTATAGTGGAAGCTTTATTAACAAAAAAAAAACATTTAAAGAAATATTTTTTGTTTTCCAACACACCAGACCACAAACGATTAATAATGTTAGACCACTATGAAGGATTAAGGTTCAACGTCTAACAATCATTGAGGTGACTAGTCATAGCATCAATCTTTATCATGGAGCTACAAATCACTTTGGATCTAATAGGTGACTAGTCATAGCATCGATCTTTATCATGGAGTTGTAAATCACTTTTGAGCTAACTTCAAATAGTATTGTGTCATCACACCATTTAGCAGTAGTCATCATGTCTACTTCAGAGGTAATATTAATAGGAAAAAGGCAATGTTTTATAAGCTTCCCTAACCATTGAGTATGCCCTCCAATAGGGCTGTGAAAGACTATACTCAGTGTTGAGGTCAGACTAAGCTCTCAATTGCATATTATCTAGAACTTGGGTAAAAATATTAATACCTTTATTATACCAAAGTTTGTAGGAGCGACCCTACAGTAATGCTAGGTGTTAACCTTTATGATATAGATTTCACTATAGAGATCTGGAGTAAAAAGCAATGTTACCACCATTATTATAAAATTCACAACTAATAACCTTTTTTTAAACCTATTTCCATGCTTTCCATATGCTTTTGAACACATTAGAACCAGAGGGGACCATAGAGAATTTACCAAATAAGGAGTCATAGAAGTTCAAACCTTTCCAACCCTTAGAATGTTTAGGGGAGGCCACGTGTATGTTGTTTCTCACAAGGATTTTCTAGGGTACATTACCATCAAGTGCTTTTAGGATCCATTTAATTGTCAGGGAAATACCATGCATTTTCAAGTCTTTAAGACCAAGGCCACCTTGTATTTTATTTAAGAAACACCACTCTCATTTTACCACATATTTTTTCTTCTTCCCTTTACCACCTAACCTTAGGAAGATCCTAATTGTTTTTGAATCTCATTCACTCGATAGCTATAGAAGAGATAAACCAATTGTTTTATCTTTGATCCAAGTCCACATATCTTTAAGACAAGGGTTGACAACAAAAGGGATGTCCAAATATATGATTTGTTTATTAGGACCACAAAACTGAAGGTTAAATTTCCCAAACCAATTAACGGATTTATCTTTCCAACTCAAGACAATTGATTTAGCCATTAATAATTTAGCACCCAAAGATTTGCAAAATGTCTCTAATTTGGTCATTAAATTATCAAAGTTCTCATCATTGAAAGCAATAAACGTGATAATGTCATCTAAAAATTGCACATGGAGCATAATATCCTCGTTAGGGAGGGAAATACCTTGAGCACTTGGTCCCAATTTTGACCTCCTAAGAAAATAGTAGATGGCATCAAAAGCAATAACAAAAATGGCTTGGACCAAGAGGCACCCCTGGCTAATGGATCTCTAGAGGTTGAAGGGTTTAGAGAGAATGCTATTGGCATTAACTTGGGGCACTGCATCTTGAAAGAATGTTTTGACCATCTAACAAAACATAGGTGGAAAACCAAAAGCATTGTGTCAAAAGCACAAAGGGCCACTCCAAATTATCATATGCCTGCTCAAAATCAAGCAAAAACATCTTGAATGCTAGATTTTTTGCTAGGATCTTGTACGAGACATTGAGGAGAGTTATAGGCCTCTAATTTCTTATTAAGGCCTTATCACCATCATTAGGAAAGAGCCTTGTGATACCCTTAATAATGGTACTACCAAGTGAACTAATACCAAATAGCCTTTGTATAAATTTTCAAGAGATCCTCACTTACCCATTGATAATTTTTCTTATTAAATTCTACAAGTAAGCCATCTTCACCAAGATATTTCTCATTCTTCAAGGATTGAATTGCTTGGACGATTTCCTCTTTGGTAATGCCCCTACTTTATTTTCCTATATCTTCTCTACTAAGATAGCCAAAGATAACCTCCTTGTAGTGTTTTCTAGCCTCTACACAATCAATACAATTCCCTTAAAAAGAGAAAAGGTTCTTATAAAATAGAAAAAATGATTCACAATATATTTTGTCTTTTTCAACATCAAACAATCAGTCCAAACTCCATCAATCCATTCCTTAACATTCATCTACTTAATATAGTTAAAAATTAAACAAGATCCCTTATTACCATTAGTGACCTAATTCACTTTGAACCTAATCCTTAATCCCTAAGTTTTCTTGGTTTACAACAATGTAGGATCATGCTTGGGAGGCCAAATCACCATTCAATATCTCATTAGAGGGTTTAGTTTTTAATTATCACTCAAGTGAATAAAGTTTATTTTACAAGTTTAATTCTTCTTTCCTTCCATCTAGAGACCTCTTTTTCCCAATGGTCTAAAATAACATAGTCTAGCTACTGGCATTCTTGTTCCACCTTTCAATAGTAGAGAAATATTATTGTAGACATATAAAAATGACCATATTCCTAAATGAATATTTTATGTTCATTCCTCTATTTAATTAAATCCAATTTAATTGAATCACTTACATTCCTCTATTTAATTAAATAAATTACTCAATTTATTTAAATTAAATTCACTAAGTCTCTTTTACCATTTAATGGGATAAATCATTTTATTCAATTAAATCCCTTCTATCCACTTTTTAATTAAATTCAAATTTAATTAAATAGTTTACCCTAAATTGAATAAATCTAATTTATTCAATTTCCCAAATTACAACCAAATTGAATTAAATTAACTTTATTTCAATTAAATCCTATTATCTCTCCATCCACTTGCAAAATCCTACATCTCCCACTTGCCTCCTAAACCCTATTCCTAACCCCCTTCTAGACTCTTCTAATCACTTCTAAATTAGCCTAACCCATCTCCTAAATATTGTCACATCCCTAAGCAAGGGGAAGTCACTTCTCAAACCCTCAAAGTCTTTGAAAACCATTAAAGGCTTCAACAACTTAACTTTGAAAGTCTTACAAACCATTAATGGTTAACTCAACCCTCTAGCATGATTAAAGACTTTCTCTAAACTCAACCTCCATGTAACCCAAGGGTCTCATCAAGCATTTACTGCTTTGACCATGGTTAGTCCTTAATCCTTTGCACAAGAGTTTATCCTTTGGGTAAAACCTTTATCCATTGGATAACCCTAACCTAACCTTAACCCTTACCTCTTAAGGTAACCATGAGGTCTTCTCAAGCATTTAATGCTTCCTACCTCTCTTCTCAACCCAACCTTATGTTGACAATTGTCACCATTTCATTGGTGCAAATTGCAAACATGGATTGATTAACTTTCAATCCTTGCCCTTGTTAAGATTATCCAATCCTGGCCATCCATTGCCCTATTTTTGCTATAAATAGAGCTCTCATTCCTCCATTTTCATATGTGCAAGCTTTTAGTATCATACTTATGCTCAATTTTATTACATCTAGTCTCTCTCTTTGCAAATAAGAAGTAATCTAATAATCATTTTAGATTGTTTCTTTTATCAATAGCTTAAATACATAACTAGTATATCATGTTAGGGTAGTATCACTACTAATCTTGTCATCTTATAATCTAGTTCATTTCATTTGTAGGATCATGCATAGATAGGTTGCATTCTCATGTTGCAACCAACCAAAGCATCCCTCATTCTTGCATTTGTCATCCCTAAACCACTTTGCTCTGTGATATGAGAGCAAAGACATTGGTTTGAGGGACCTTGTGAGATAGAGAACCATGGAACTAACCTTGGGAAGCTGAGTCGTCCTTCGTGACTCCATAGCTTGCACCAAGAAGTCCTGTGGGTGTGTGGACAAGGCTCCTTAGGCTTCATTTTTCACATTTTAAGTTCTATTGACCCGCTTTTCCCGCATACATTTCTGGCACCCACCGTGGGGCCCGACCCCATATATCAAATCAGTTTTTAAATTTAACCACTTTTGAAGGTATGCAGGAAATAAGAATCAACGCGTGAGAAACATTCCCTGACGCATCTGGTTAATAGTCTAGCGCATCCTGCTTTTTGTTTAGCACATGGGGTCTATCTAATAGTGTGTGTAGTCTTTACTATAGCACATTATCCCACTAACATTTCTTGTAGGTCTCGGCACGGGAGAAAAACAAAGTAGCGCATCCGAAAACCATCTTAGCGCATCCTAAAAATAGCATAGCGCATCGTTGTCATCTTTTAGTGCATCGTTGTTATATTGTAGCATGTATAGTTTGTTCTGTAGTGCATCATAGACAAAGACACAAAAAAAAAAAAAAAAAAAACTAAAATCTGTAACCGAGGATAAAATTAGACTTGTTGAAGTCCATGAGTTATCTAACCTTTTTACTTGTTATTGTACAAGGTTCTAACAATTTTCTTGCAGATAGGAGCTCAGTTTTATGACCTTTAGGGTAGTTTAGAGTTTTTACTAACTTAGATAAGTTAGTTAAAATTTGAACTTCTTTCAATTTTCTTAAAATTGAACTCATATTCCATTTTGGTACCTAAAAAGAACCACAAAACAAAATCCTTTCTTGCTTTTCTAGGAGGAAAATTCTTAATTTGGGCTCTAAAAAGAACAAAGACAAATTTTCATTTTGCAAAGGGCTTAAAAAAAAATCTCACCATCCTTTGGTGCATAAAAGGATTCATCTTTAAATTTGGGCAAAGTAAAGAATCACAAAAGCCAGTTACAACTAAAAGAGGGAAGATCTTCCCCTTTTGATTGCTTTATTTTATTGAACACACATCGCTTTTGTTTTGTTGACCCTTTCTATTCAATAGATCAAAAAATCATTGCCATAAAAGGTTGAAATAAACACCATGTTTTTGTGGAGCAACATCTCCATATAGGTTTTAGAAAATCACTTAATTGAAAGGATAAAAAGAACAACTTGATTGCCTTGTCTCGAAAGTAGAAGGTATATGCTCTCCCCTTAACTGGGTGATCAAAAAGCCAGACTACTCTTACGCTTTCAGTCATTTAAAGCATTTACATCCTTTAGTAGGCTTGCCTTCCCGAGGGGTTGAAAAACTCTTAAAGCCATTCATAGCTGGTGTGAAGGGAACGACCTAAGTGGGAAACGGCTTTGATGCCAAGTGTTCCAACCCACTAAAATCAAAAGTGGAAAGTGATGAAAGTCCTTTTCAACGGTTTCACGCAGCGATTAGCCTTCCCCCAGTATCCTTGAGATACGTAAAGCCTTTGTTCTAAAGATTGGGAAGCCTCCTGAGGGAGTTTATCACTGACGGCCGAACATGAAGCCTGATTATGAACCTTAGAAATAGAAACCTTGAGCCGAGTCAGTAACCAGACATTTGTAATACCATAGTGCAAGGGTGGGGAAGAATCCACCCCCAAGATTACTCACCATATATCTCCCAAGATAACTACTCAATTGTGAAGCAATTCACTTTGAGTTAATTTCTAGCAAAAGGCAAAAAAATGGGCACCCTCTAGGGGGTGACACGGTTGTTTGACCTGACGGAGTATCAAGACTAGTGGGCTATGGTATTACTTATGACCCTTGAATAAAGAGTCTTTTTGAAGTGTATTCTTTGTAACCAAACCTGTTGAAACATTGGGGATTTGAACACATCCTCGCAGAATATACACTTATTGTTTAGATTAGGCAAGAATGGTTATGTATTTTGTGTTGTGTTTGCATTTGTTACTTCAAAAAACCATCCACCGGCATTGAAAACTTAAGGCAAAACACCAAAATCGCATAAAACAGTCAAACCAGGGTAGTTTAGCGCGTAAGAGAAACATCTTAGCGCATATCAACCATGCCTTAGCGCGTCAAGTATTCACAGTAGCGCTTCATCAAAATTTAGAAACAGTCAGAAACAGTTAGCGCGTCCAGAAAATAGCCTAGCGTGTTGAAGCATCAGATTAGCGTGTGGGAGTCAAACACTAGCGCATAGGGTTTATCAGTTAGTGCATGGAAGGCCCATACTAGCGCATGATCTTTTGATCAAAATAGAAAACAAAATTAAATAGTCTTAACCAGTTAGCGCGTAGACTGGGGCAGCTTAGCGCGTGGGGTATTTTCCTTAGCACTCTGAGAAACTTTTGTAGCACATAGGGTTTCTGTTTTAGCGCGTGATCAAAACCGAAAAAATAGGGGGCAAAACAGTGATAAATTTTAAAAATTTTGAAAACATTTTTGGAAGCCTCCTTTCATCATCTTCATTTTCATCAAAATAGAATATCAAAAATAGAGTGTTGAAAACTATTTCTAGAGCAAATTTCTAGTCAAACAAAAGTTGTCCAAACATCCAAAACTGGTTGCGCGATAAACGTATCTATCCTATCAAAATCGGGAAACATCATCACAAGTGACAAATAGGTCCTTTCTTATCTCACGGATTTTATCCCAAAAACACTTGTTCAAAAAATTCAGGTTGTCAAATCAAGTTTCCATATCGAGAAACTTTATCCATATCATTTGACACGCTTTGTCGTGAGGGGGCATCTAAACCTTCACTATGATAAAGTAAAACTTGAATCTTCAAAGCAAAATAAACTGAATCCAAAACAAATCAAAGGAAACCATTAATCACTTATGCATGACTAATCCTCATATTCTGAGAAGAAAGAATATTTATCGTAATACTAAGTTGAAGAAACAACAACCAAGTTTTTCCAAATTTGTCAAAAGAAATAAATTTTTATACATAAATCATCAACTCTTCAAATCTCATCGAACATTTCTTCATCACGTACAACTCTATATCTAGAACAAATCCAATGAATTTGACAAAGAACCTTTGAAGACTAGGGCATATTGTCAAAAATCCGCATTCAGTCAAATCATAAACCGGGGAGGAAAGATCAATCTTGCATTCTTTTCCGATGAGTGCATCACTTACAACATACCTTGATTTGAACCACCAACCCCTAAGCAATACATCGAAGAGGATTTTATCCCCTTTATCACAAAAATCTCTTACTAGATACATGTTACTCGCTCTCAACAAAATAAACAAAGCGAAATACAATCAGAATCCAACATGAATCTGAGATTATCAAATCCTTTTGAGCATCCGAGTCTAGAGGACGCCGAAATTTTTGAGGAACTTCTTCAAGAATGTCAAGAGAGTGCTTCATTTCAAAAACTTGTGGAAAGACTCATGGAAAATGACAAGGAAAAATACCTACTCATGCTTACAAGTAAAGGGGTTAAACTTCCTGAAGACTTTGACATAGACATGTTTAGAACAAGATCTCAACATTATGAATATCAAGAATGACAATGAGAAGGGGAAGCACGCGACCCTGAGCAAGATATTCCTGAACAAAACATACTGGAACAACATACACCAGGGAAAAATATCCCTGAGCAACACATCCCCGAGCAAAATGTACCATTCCATACACCATTTAAACCCAGGTTTAATGCAAGGGAAGAAGTCTTCCCTCGGCAAAACAATGCGCCTTTGGTTGCCCTTACTCAACAAATGCAAATGTTACAAAGACAAATGCAAGACATGCAACAAGGGACAATAATACGTTATTCTCTAAATGAAATTTGTCCTTATCCTTTTGACAGAAGATTGCACATGGTCCCTTTTCCTCCAAACTCAGACGTCCCAAAATTTGACAAATACGATGGGAAAAGTGATCCTCGTGATCATGTTCGAGAATTTTGCACCATGAGTCTTGAATTTTCTCACAATGACACCTATTTGATGAGGTTATTCCCAAGAAGTTTGGGAGGACAAACAATGGAATGGTTATCCAAAATCACACCTCCTGTCAGATCATTTGATGAACTAGTCAACAAATTCATAACTCAATATTCTTATAACATTCAACATGCTATTACCATGCTAGATGTCTGTAATACGAAACAGAAAAACAATGAAACATTCATGGTATTCCTTCAATGTTGGCGGTGTATGGTTTCACAATATCCTCGAGATATTCCTGAAAAGGAGAAAATGGAAATTTTCATCGATAACTTGAATAGTGAGATGAGTTACAGGCTCAAGCTCCAATGCATACTGTCTTTCGCTAAACTAATTGAAAATGACATTCAAGTAGAAGAAGCATGTGTCAAGAAAGGAACGCTAAAATTCTTCAAAGAAGGAACAGGTCCATCAAATTACAATAACCAAAACAACAACAACTTAGACAAATCTACATTCTAGACCAGAAATAAGAATAATGGAAACGAAGGAGGCAATGAACCACATGATCCAAAATCTAAGCAACCCGTGCTCGCCTTATCAGGAAATCCTCAAGCTACAAAGAACCCCAAAGGTGCTAACCCAGACACTAACACATACGCACTGAATACCAATCAAGGTCAACCCAACACAAACAACACCAATAGTACTCAAAACAATCATGCAAATCGAGGACCTAATAACAATTCATGAGGTAGCACCAACAATTTCCAAAAACGTGTCTACACACCACTGGGACAATCACTAGAGTCAGCATTCAGAGAACTCCTGGCAAACTAAATTATCTCTTTACCAGCAATCAGCAACTATGAACCACAAATCAAACTAGCTTGGTGGAATGACTCGCACTTTTGTGATTTTCATCGCAACAAAGGTCATCAAACAAATGATTGCATGAGACTAAAAAACATTGTTCAAGACATGATTGATAGAGGTGATTTAATGGTAGATGGTCTCAAGATGAATGGTGACCATGGAGCCTTTAAGAATCCTCTTCCAAACTATGACAAGGATGGAACTTCCACCTCGAATGATACACGTGGAGCTCATATCAATCACATCTACAATAACACCATCAATCATATATCAGCTGAAGACAATCAAGTCAATGTCATCACAATCTGAGATCAATGTGATCATGAATCTGTCAACATAACAACAAGTGCTCAAAAATATGTCTTGAAGGGACATATGTCAACAACAAATGCTATACCCAAAATTCAATATGATCTAGTCAGCCAACTACACAAAACTCCTGCTCAAATATCTATACTGGAGTTACTGAAACTTTCGCCGAAACACAAAGACATATTGGAACAAGCATTATTAGAAACAAATGTACCTCAAGATCTGGATGCTGACAAATTCCAAGCCATGGTCGCTCATATGACAGGGCCTCATAATCTCACTTTTTCGGAGCATGATAATATCTCATTAAGTCATCCACATAACACTCCTCTCCATATTGAAGTCATCATCTATAAACACCGAGTGAAACAAGTATTGATAGATGGAGGAGTTGGGCTTAATATATGTACCTTAAAACTTATCTGTGCATTAGGCTTCTTATAAGAGTCTATTGATCCATGCAAAAAGATTACTATAAAGGCATATGATGATGAAGAAAGATCCTCTAAAGGAACAGTGGTGTTGCCGATTCAAGTCAGACCAATACAAAGAGATACTATGTGCCAGGTCTTAGACATAGACCTCACATGCAATATCTTATTAGGTCAACCCTGGATACATGAAATGCAAGCAGTACCCTCCACATATCACCAGTGTGTCAAATTCCCCTATAATGGGCAGGAGGTTTCTATATCTGCTGATCACAATCCATTTCAACATTGTAATGCAATGGGGGCAGCCCAGGACAGTTTGGTTCCGCATAATAGAGAGAAACGGAATCCCTCGGCACCAGATCTTCAACAAGAGAAGTCTGAATCATTACCTGGAGATTTCAAGTAGAAAATGAAAATCAAAGAACAAGGCATGGGGGAATACTCTTTGGAACCCATGTGTTTGACCAGCTTACCCACATCACCTAGATCTCATGGATTACCTATAGCATCAACACATCAAACAACTCAGCCCATCACCAAGTTCGATGGCACATTCATTCAACTTGGCACTTTAGCACATGAATCCAAGGAAAAGGATATCCTTAGTTGGCTATACAAAGATGAGGAAGAAGATAGAGCAGCTACTGTGGAAGTAGATATACCCACACACCTATATGGAAAAGGCTACTTAATCATGTAGCAAATGGGATACAATGGCAAAGGACCTATTGGTAAGCGTCAGGAAGGTGTCACAGAACCATTGGATCCTCCTTCACAATTTAGTAAAGATAAAAAAGGATTGGGCTTTGAATTCACTCTACTACCAAAGAAAATACCACGCAAATATCAAAAACCTCAGTGGAAAGCAAAGAAGAAGTACAAAGAAGAATCCTAGCAAGAAGCACTATTTGAGTCAGCAGAGACAATCTATAAGGAACGTGAACATCAAGAAAAGAAGCAACATCAGGAGAAGCCCATCATTCACAAGAAGGCAACATCTACACCAGTAGCTCATATTCATGAACAAATATCCAACAAAGAAGAATCACCTTAGGGCAACATCATTCCTACCCAGGAAGAAACAGTCTACGAACAAATGCAAAAAATAGAAGCAAGATCTGATGCAGAATCAGAAAAAGCCAGCAGAATAGTATCAATTATCAAAGATCTATTTTCGCCATTCAACATACCTGTTTACAGCACTGAAAAGATCTGGGATGATAACTCTGAGACTGATTCCAATGAATATGAATGGGGTAGCTGCTCAAATGCTACTGAAAATACTAGTTTTATATCCCTTTCTCAAGAAGAACATAGCACAGAAATTAGACTACTTGAATTTGGACCACAGAATATCTATGACGCTAAGGAAAGCAAGAAGAAACATTATGAACAAGTCTATACGGAGGATGATACCATCGAAGACCTTGACGGAATCCTAGACTTCTTTAACACCCGAACCAATCACAATGAAACCTCTATCATGACACTTACTGCAGCAGAACTTGATCCACCAAACGATTCCTTACCACTTGTCTTTCTTGACCTCATCGACTGGGACGAACCCGAAATACATGATATACCGATTTTCCCAAATGATGAATCTATTATTCACTACCTATGTACCATTAATCTGGAAACAGGCTCTACCAGTGAACAAAGTAATGATGTCTGCAACCAAGGGAGTGCCAAGTCTCTCAGTCACAAAAACAAACCAAATAAAGGATCTGATGTTGAAAACCAGTCAATGGCAGCTCTAGATCACAAAAAAGTAAAAATAAAGGACACATCAGAGGGTGAAAACCTTTTTAAGGCACCTAAAGATGGGAGACTTGACACTCTTCCTGAACATTTTCATGAGCGATCACCCATATTGATTGAGCCCACTCAATCAATCAACATTGGTACCACAAAAGCGGCCAAAAATATACACCTTGTAGAATCTTTGATAGAAGCAAAAAGATCAGAATTTATCAATTTTTTTAAAGAAAAGCAAATCAACTTTGCTTGGGCATACACAAATATGCCCGAGATTGATCCACAATTAATCATGCATCACTTGTCTATGGCTCCAAGAGCTAAATCGGTTAAGCAAAAACTATGAAAGATGAATCCACATGTGGCACTCATGGTCAAAGCTGAACTAAAGAAACTATTAGATGTCGGATTCATCCGACCCATCAACTATGCAAAATGGATTTCTAACATCGTACTGATTTCAAAACCAGATGGCAGTATCAGAATATGCATAGATTTTAGAGATGTCAACAATGCCTGTCCAAAGGATGACTTTCCTTTACCAAGTATTGACATCATTGTAGACCTCACAGCAGGCCATGCAATGTTATCACTAATGGATGGTTTTTCAGGATATAACCAAATCAAGATCGCTCTAGAGGATCAAGATAAAACATCATTCACCTGTCCTTGGGGAACATACTGTTGGAATGTCATGCCTTTTGGCTTAAAGAATGCAGGGGCAACTTATCAACGAGCAATGACAACAATCTTTCATGATATGATGCATACCTTCATGGAAGACTATGTGGATGATTTACTAGCTAAATCCTTTACTAGAGTAGAACATCTAAGCATCTTAGAAAAGATTTTTGAATGATTGGAAAAATTCCAAGTCAGGCTCAACCCTAAGAAGTGTGTCTTTGGGGTTACATCAGGCAAATTGTTGGGCTACATAGTCTCAGAAAAGGGAATTGAAGTGGATCCAGCAAAGGTACAAGCCATTATGGAGATGCCACCACCAAAGAACATCAGCTAGCTCAGGTTGCTACAAGGACGACTCCAATCAATCAGGTGATTCATCGCTAAACTAGTAGATAAAAGTCTCCCATTTAATCATTTACTACATAAAAATGTATCGCTCAGATGGGAAGCCAAGTGTGTCGAATCCTTCTATCAAATCAAGCAATATCTAATGAACCCAACAGTTATGGTACCACTAATAGCAGGAAAGCCACTTATTCTCTACATTTCAACAATAGATAAATCTCTGGGGGCACTGTTAGCACAAGAAGATCAACAAGGAAAGGAACGAGCAATATACTACATCAGCAGGACATTGAATGGCTATGAGCTAAATTACACCTTTATTGAGAAAGCCTGTTTAGCTGTAGTCTTTGCCTCTCAAAAATTCCACCACTACATGCTAGCTCACACAATTAAGCTAGTTCCAAAAATTGATCCTCTCAAATATTTACTCAGCAAGGCAGCTCTTACAGGCCGATTGGCTAAATGGGTCATGATTCTCAGTGAATTTGATATCCACTATACAGAGCGAAGAGCTATCAAGGGACAAGTAATAGCAAATCAATTAGCAGAAGCACCACTGTCGGGAAAACAAACTATGGAGATTGAATTTCCAAACAGGGACGTTCTTGCTATCTCTACCAAACAATGGACCCTATACTTTGATGGATCCTACACACAACATGGTTCAGGTGCTGGCATTCTATTCATCACTCCTGAAGGACACACTATACCAAGATCATATAGGCTTATGTTCCCATGCACAAATAATGTGGCTGAATATGAGGCATTGGTTATAGGCATCAAAATGGTCGTAGGATGGAAAATCATAGAGTTAAAGGTCTACGAAGACTCACAATTAGTCGTCAATCAAATCAACAACGACTATCAGACAAAGGATGACAAGATGCTACCCTATAAGTGAATGGTGGATGACTTCAAGCAATATTTTGCACACATCACCTTCGAGCAAATACCAAGATTGAACAACAAAGCAGCCGATGCAATGGCTACTATCGCTTCATTACTGCAAATTCCAGAACAACAGAGTTGTTACGAGTTTCTGGTAGAGAAACTATTCTCCCCAGCCTATGACCACTCAGAATCCTAGGTTATCTACGCCTTAACTAGTTCAGACTCCCCCTTATATGGAACGGTATATGAGTATCTTAAGACCAATATCCTACCCATTGACTTGTCCCGAAATGAAAAATGTAACTTTATCCGACAAGCTGCCCGTTATACCCTTACTGCTGATACTTTGTATCATCGAGGTCTAGATGGTACTCTTCTTCGTTGCCTTGATCGTAATGAATTTGACTCTACTTTACATGAGCTTCATGAAGGTATCTGTGGCACACATTCCACTGGTACTACTCTTGCTAAAAATATTCTAAGGATGGGATACTACTGGCCTACAATGGAAAAAGATTCTTATCACTTTGCAAAAAAGTGTCCTAAATGCCAGATCCATGGCAAGCTTATACATGCACCAGCATAGGAACTGCAACCATTTAAAACATCCTGGCCCTTTTGTCAGTGGGGACTAGACTTAGTTGGCAAAATTCATCCTTCATCTTCAAATGGACACAAGTTCATTATAACTGCAATAGAGTACTTTACCAAGTGGATTGAAGCAATCCCCATGACCATAGTGACTGGGAAATAAATTGCCTCTTTTATCCTTAATTATCTAATCTGCAGCTATGGTATTCCCAATTCCATCATCACTGATAATTGACGACCTTTCAAAAACCAAGATGTCCAAGAACTATGTGAAAAATTCAAAATCCAACATTGTTTCTCTACACCATACTACCCACAGGGGAATGGTCAGGCAGAAGCATCCAACAAGACAATATTGAAAATCTTAAAGAAACTAGTGAATGATGCAGGCAAAGATTGGCATGTACAACTCAATCCAACACTTTGGGCATACAGAACTAGCATTCGCACACCTACAGGAGCTATGCCATACTCATTGGTATATGGATTAGAGGCTATTTTACCCCTGGAGGTAGAAATTCCATCTCTCAAAGTCTCTCTAAAAGGCTTAGTCCTAGATGAAGAGTATTGAGTTAACCAACTACAAGAACTTGAACTCTTAGATGAAAGACGCCAACGTGCTTATACTCATCTCAAAGCATATCATCAACGCATGTGCAGAAGCTACAACCGCAAAGTCATTCCCCGAATTTTTTAAGTTGGTGACCTAGTACTCAAGGAAAATCCTAGAAATCAGCAAGATCGAGAAAAGAAAGGGAAATTTGAACCTAATTGATTAGGTCCCTATGTCATCATATCAGTCTTGGATCAGGTGCTTATCAACTAACAACTTTAGAAGGAGATGTGCTCGACAAACCAACTAACAACATCCATCTGAAGAAATACTACACTTGAGTAGTCTAATACACAGAAAAAGTCAAAAATAAATAAATAAATAAAAATAAAAAATCAAGGAAAAAGCAAATAAAAAGGTACAATAAAAGCAACTGGTGAAAACCTGGTAACAGGCGCTATTGTGAAAGAATAACTCCTCTATCTATATCCATATCCTTATCTCCACAGTAAAGCACTATTGGCCATCGCCTGACATTTTATCACAAATATCCATTCAGGACATACTTAGCGTAGTCACTATCCTGATTTATCCATCTAGCCTTTCACCACATCTCACCATGGCTTGGTAATCACTGTACATACCGGCATCAAGAGATACACTTAGCTAGGGGCAATAGCCGTCTAAAACTTGCAGCATGTTCAAACCATCATAACCATTTGCAAAACTCAGAACATCATATCCAACAACCAAAGGCTCACGCAAATCACAAAGCAAAACATTGATCGATCAAACAAAGAATCACAAAAGAAATATGATGGATGATTTTTTAAATTATCACATGTTGCATTTTGCATAAATTTTTGACTATTCTTGCATTTTAACTTTTTGAATTGTTGGATTCTCTATATTTTCTCCACAATGCTTCAAAGCTAGAGAAACATCGGGAAACTCCAATATTTTTTAGTCTTCTATTTGCGAAGCGATAATTTGTACTGTGTAAATACTTGTCTTGAGACATGATTCACAACACATCACTGAAGACATGATTCCACTTTACACATACAAATGGTTTAATCTTGTCTGTTTATACGCAATCTGCACTCAGGTCATCTTGGTTCAATTATACCTTGACGCTTGTGCTATCTTGCAAAATCAAACATCATGTATATTTTTCTTAGGTCATCATGGTTCAATTATACCATTATGCTTGTATAAATTTTCAACATATCCCAAGATCAATCAAGGCTCAATGATGATATATATATCAAAAGAAAATAACATGTGGCTATATCGGGATGACAAATACAGAATGAGGATGCTCAAAAAACAATTAGTTGCATATCATTTTACAATTAGTTGCATATTAAGATACATCTCACAGCATATCATATCATACAATCATGCATTCACATCACATACATCTATCTAAGCATTGCATCATCATAGAATAAGCACAAACATATAAAAAGCATAAATCCATAACACGTCACATGATCAAAGAAAATGGTGTCATCTATATATCTCAACAAATGATCAATATACAATATCTGTCATGTCTATACCCAATACAACAAAAACAATGATAAAAAATACAATGGAGACAACGTCTCTCAAGTGTGACTATCTCCTAAAGGAGACGGTCTCGACACAGATGTCCCAGCCCCTGGATCTCCAGGTGGATCCTATCTATGAGGCCTCATCACGCCTCTGCTCTCTGACCGCGAACCAGTCTCTCGAGATCGACTCGATCTTGACTGCATGAAACTCTGCACTCGGTGCTAGGCACTGCATCCTCATAATGGCGCCAGTAGTACTCCACCTCCTTGGATCTCAAAGCTAGCTCTCTCAAGGTGTCTCTCATCGGACCACCTGCTGCCACTCTCTGCAAGCTCGCTCCGAGCTCCTCTGCTCAACCCTGCCACTCTATCTCAGTATCACGCTCTGTGGTTAGCTGTGTAATCTGACGTTGTTGCGTCAGCATCTGTGCCTACAACTGCTACACTGACAACTGCAGTGACCTGATCTATGCATCCTCCACATGTGTCAGGATCCGCATCTGTAAGGGTACCTATGAAGGGGTACCCCCTGTCCCTCTACCTGTCCTTGGTGCTGGTGGAGGTAATACATCTGATCTCCTCCTCCAGGTCAGTCTCCGCACATCCTCATACCCTCCCATTATTGTTATCACCTCCTCCACCCGCTCCTCCTCTCTAGCTCTAATCGCCAAACCCCCTCTCCCTCTATCCAAGACCACCTGCCAGACAGCTCTCTCTGCCCGTATCACCCTCCCACCACTGTTTCCATCCCTATCCCCTCTCCTTTGTAACTCCAATCTCCCTCTAACTCTGTGTCGACCTCTCCCACCTCCTCTATCATCTCCTCCATCACCCCCTCCCTCATCTGCCTCCTCATCATCATCGTATTCTGGAATCATCTCCGTTGGATCAGATATCTTGGCTACTGCCCATGCTACGAAGAGTCCTGCAAACTCGTGAGTCATCCCTGCATCCATGATCTCAGGGGCATAATCCCAAATCTAGCTGGCTAACTGAACGAGCTCAACTACGGCCGCCGTGCTGTCAATCATAGGACCCCAATCTGGGATATCATGTCTCTGTCGAGCATATAGACATGCTCCCTGTGGAATGCCCTGCTGCTGCCCATACTACCGCAGCACCCGACTATGTAAAAATCTCTCTATAACAAAGGGCATCCACCCTATCCGATATCAGGACATGAAGACATATGGTATCTCCATCCCATCCTCAGCCCAAACCTCACAACTTGTATATGGTTTCCAGACGACCGTATCAATGTCATCCAACACTCTCCTCCAATGCTCTAGTTTGCCCAGCTTACGCTGGACAACTAAACCTATGTACCCATATGCATAAGCGCATCCAACAGGCCTATCTCTATCTACTAATGGCCTAGCCACGGGAATATGCTCCCATGCCCATACCTGGAGACGTGTCACGCTAGCTGATAGACTACCGTATCCAAGGTACACTACCTCATGTAGATCCTTGTATAGATGGGTCAGCATAGCTGATCCCCATCCAAAACGATACCCCTACGTCACCATGTCCTCTAGCACTAACCCCCATCCAACGGAAAATCCCTTCGACCTATGGTCGGGACATAGAAAACCACCAATGAAACTTGCTAGAACTGATGACAAGGGAGCGTAATCCAAATCCAAAAACTCCTTCCATGGGATCTCATACCTGCAAATGGTATCATCTTGAAAAATCCGGCGCAATGCCTCAGTCCCACCCTCCTCTATCTGCTCATACAGTAGCAGTGCACCTACTACAGGAATCCGTAGAATCTGGTAGCAATCCTCAGGTTTCACTGTCATCTCACCTGTATCTAAATGGAAGGTGTTCGTGTCGCTATGCCACCTCTCTGCTAACATTGTCAACAAACCCTGGTTTACAATAAACCAAGGCATCTCTAGCAAAGAGGTCAAGCCACACCTGTCAATGATATCCTTGTCTCCCTGTGTCAATCGTGGTATTAATGACCACAGTCTTGAAAATCGCTCACGCAACTGCACTACACCAAGACGTTTCTGTCAAACACAATGCAAGTCCAATATCAGTTCCCTCGTCAAAATATGGATATCAAAATCAAAATCATCTCAAAAACTTGAAAACTTTGAACAAATCTAAATCAAGTCTCACATCATATCATTCCATCAAATCATATCAACTTTTAATACAACTCAAGTTTCATAAACATATCAACTTGTAACACAACTCAAGTTCCACATCAACTTGTAGCACAACTCAAATTCCATATCAGCTTGTAACACAACTCAAGCTCCACAAATTCATATCAATCATATTCATATCCAAAACTTGAAAAACTTTGAACACATTTAAATCAAGTTCCACGAAATATCCAAAATCATATCAAAATCACCATCAACTTTCAACATCACAAAACAAATCAAGTTGTATCAGAACTCATATTGGACATATCAAAGATAGCAGACACAGAAACTGGCAAAAATTCACTTATCCCGGCAAACCTAACATTACCCACAAAAATTTCTCACTCACAAAATTCCACTTTACCATCAAAATTTCCTGTATGCGCTAACCTATTCTATCCAAGCACTAAACTGCACCTCATGCGCTATGCCGTTTTGTCTATATGCTACCTGACCAACCCTATGTGCTAAACAAACCCTATGCGCTATCATTTTCTTCGCATGCGCCCTTTAAAACACCCTATGTGCTAAAAACAATCTATGCGCTAGCCTGTTTTGTCGATGCGCTGCAAATTTACCCCTATGCGCTAGGTTACAACTACGCACTATCCTACCCTCCTCATGCGACCTCCAGCAAGCCCTATGCGCTATGTTTTTCTTATGCGCTACGCGACTTACCCTTTGCGCTATCCTATGCACCCGGTGTGCTAACCTAACTAGACGCGCTACCCTAGCTTGCCTATGCGCTAGCCTAAAACATTCGGACGCTACCCTATTAACTGGACTCTACACGCTACAAAAAATTTTGTATGCACTACCCTTTTGATGCGACGCGCTAAAACGTAAAATCCGAATAGAAAATTAAAAAAATATACCAAAAATGACAAAATCAAAAATCCAAAAGGGGTCAAAAGGTTGACCTACCGGTGGTCCATATGCGGCGGGCCTTTGATACCTCTGCACGCGCTCGAATCGATGAGTAGAATACGGAATCGGCATGTTGACTCTTCTCCAAAACTCACTCTCTCCAAAGTCAACAAAGCACAAATGAGACAAAACAATGCACTTTTCCCCTTTTATAGGGTGAATTGAAATTAGGGTTTGGAGATGGGGCATCTAACTTGCTCGCGGTCTCCGTCTAACCCTAACAGACATCATTATCGGGCGATGAATCAAATAAGTGCATTCAACACACACCAAAATTCAAAATGCTATTATCCAAAACAATCCAAGAAATTTTTCAAAATTTTGATTCATCTCCCGATGGGGCATTATCAACATCATTTTATCGAATTTAGGGCATCGATTATCAAAACTGGGGCATGGCATATCTCAAAACGACATAAAAAATTGATTGATCATAAATCGCAATGATACATCATTTTCTTTGAATTAACATGTGCACACACGTCACTTCAAAGAGGGGCAAAATGTAGACATATAAAAATGACCATATTCCTAAATGAATATTTTATGTTCATTCCTCTATTTAATTAAATCCAATTTAATTGAATCACTTACATTCCTCTATTTAATTAAATAAATTACTCAATTTATTTAAATTAAATTCACTAAGTCTCTTTTACCATTTAATGGGATAAATCATTTTATTCAATTAAATCCCTTCTATCCACTTTTTAATTAAATTCAAATTTAATTAAATAGTTTACCCTAAATTGAATAAATCTAATTTATTCAATTTCCCAAATTACAACCAAATTGAATTAAATTAACTTTATTTCAATTAAATCCTATTATCTCTCCATCCACTTGCAAAATCCTACATCTCCCACTTGCCTCCTAAACCCTATTCCTAACCCCCTTCTAGACTTTTCTAATCACTTCTAAATTAGCCTAACCCATCTCCTAAATATTGTCACATCCCTAAGCAAGGGGAAGTCACTTCTCAAACCCTCAAAGTCTTTGAAAACCATTAAAGGCTTCAACAACTTAACTTTGAAAGTCTTCCAAACCATTAATGGTTAACTCAACCCTCCAGCATGATTAAAGACTTTCTCTAAACTCAACCTCCATGTAACCCAAGGGTCTCATCAAGTATTTATTGTTTTGACCATGGTCAGTCCTTAATCATTTGCACAAGAGTTTATCCTTTGGGTAAAACCTTTATCCATTGGATAATCCTAACCTAACCTTAACCCTTACCTCTTAAGGTAACCATGAGGTCTTCTCAAGCATTTAATGTTTCCTACCTCTCTTCTCAACCCAACCTTATGTTGACAATTGTCACCATTTCATTAGTGCAAATTGCAAAAATGGATTGATTAACTTTCAATCCTTGCCCTTGTTAAGATTATGCAATCCTAGCCATCCATTGCCCTATTTTTGCTATAAATAGAGCTCTCATTCCTCCATTTTCATATGTGCAAGCTTTTAGTATCATACTTATGCTCAATTTTATTACATCTAGTCTCTCTCTTTGCAAATAAGAAGTAATCTAATAATCATTTTAGATTGTTTCTTTTATCAATAGCTTAAATACATAACTAGTATATCATGTTAGGGTAGTATCACTACTAATCTTGTCATCTTATAATCTAGTTCATTTCATTTGTAGGATCATGCATAGATAGGTTGCATTCTCATGTTGCAACCAACCAAAGCATCCCTCGTTCTTGCATTTGTCATCCCTAAACCACTTTGCTCAGTGATCTGAGAGCAAAGACATTGGTTTGAGGGACCTTGTGAGATAGAGAACCATGAAACCAACCTTGGGAATCTTAGTCATCCTTCGTGACTCCATAGCTTGCACCAAGAAGTCCTGTGGGTGTGTGGACAAGGCTCCTTAGGCTTCATTTTTCACATTTTAAGTTCTATTGACCCGCTTTTCCCGCATACAATTATAAAATAAACTTATTAGGTTCCCTAAGTATTCAGATTGTATCATTACAATCTTCCATATTCAATGAGGAGGTATTTAGCATGAACAAATTGTTCTACTTAACTTCAATAGGCTTGTCTCTACTACACAGGATCTTAACTTCAATAAGATGGTAGTCAGTGAGGGAACTTAGGTGGACTTTGAATCTACACTCCTCATCAACTAGGAATGTGTTTGCCTCTAGTTGTTTTCCAAAGGTACCAGCCCCTATTCAAAAAAAAATTGATTTATCTTATCATTTTCTTTTTCTTTCCTTTTATTGGCTAAACCTTATCGGTAAAACCTTGATATACTGGAACCTTGTGTTGGGGTTGTTATTGTTTCAATTTCACTAGATTTCATGATACTTGAAGAGGAGCCGATGTAAATCATGCAATAACAAGAAGCAGGCATCAACCTCATTTCCTATTTTATCCCAATGCCTGACATTCCCTTGCAACCTGATGATGGAGTATCGGAGAATTCAATTTTTTGTTTGTCGCAGTTCCAGCTCAGCTTGTTGTCATGCGACGCTCAAATTCAAAGAAACAAATCAAGGAAATATTTGCAAGTACCATTATTAATGATAGATTAAACAGTTAGAAGCACGTAAAGGTGGTGACATAAGCCATAAAATTTGATATTATCATCTTTTTGCAGGAAATTTAATGCACCACCCTCAAGAGCTGATCAAAGTAACACATGCCATTATGAATTTTCTTTCCCTAGATGGTTCTCCCTCATGATGGTCAACTATCATTTGATAATCCAAACATAAATTGGACACCAACTGAGCAAGGGAATATTATCCTAGGATTGCAATCTCTTGCATGGAAACATTGAACGAAATTTGTTGAATATAGAAAGACTATCGCTCTACTAGAAAAGATTCAAGAGCAAGCTTGAAATCATGAACAACATCTGGAGGAAAAAATTGTTGCGAGAAGGGGCCCTGGTAATTATCTTTCAGAAATGGTACTTAAAGGAAAAGGGCCTATGATATAGCCAGATGTTTAGCGCATGCAGAATGATATCCTCTTCGACCTCACCGACCTAGCTCGAGAAGTCATATTGGATGAAGATGAATTTTTAGTAGTTCTCTAGGTGCTTATCAAGGAGGAGGCAAAGTGGAGATGATTAAAAATCAAATTGCAGGTTAGAACCCGACACCTAATGAAGAGGAAGGGTGAAGTTGGTAGCTATTTATAATGCAAGGATTGGTGCTAATGATAGGGTTTTCTGATAATTTTGTTATGTTTAAATTATGTTTTAAAACGGTCATTTTCAAAGACCGTTACTCTGAAAAGAATTGTTTCATGGAAACGAAAAAAGGGGGTTTTAGGTATAAATAGATCATAGAATAGATTAGAAGGGGGGAGGGGGGAGGAAGTTTAGGAAAAATAGACTTTGCGTTGTTTTCCAAAAGGCAAATATGATGTGGTTTATGTTTTGGTTTTGCTGAACAGATTATCCAATAGATTAGACTTTGTACTACTTTGGATAAATTGCATTTTTCTTATGTGAATGTTTCTTGTTCGGTTTTCATATTTCAAAACATTAAATAGTTGTTCTTCCTCTATTGTTCATTATGGTATAATGTTTTTCTTTCAATGATATTATGCAACATGAACTTAGTTAGTGTTCAGTTGAGTAAATTCTTTATAATTTGTATTTTATCTTCTAATCTGTAAAGTTGTAAGTTTGAAATCTTGCCTTTCCCACTTTCTGGTTAAAAGCATACACCAAAAACCCTAAATTCATATCATAAGAGGGAGTTGTACCTCTAAAATTCAGAGGAAAGTTGCAGAAACACTTGAAACTTATCCAACTATTGATTGATGGTTTATTCTTTATGTGGGGCATTGAATCATATGGTTATATTTTGAAAGGAAACAAAATCTTTTAACCAAAAGATTTTTTTGGTGACTCCACTAGGGAAGGAAAGACCAGTATGTACTTGTTTTAGATATATAATGGTGCCTTCTAATAAATGAAGGTTGGCAATCTTGTTAAATCAAGATATCTTAGAAAAATGGTTTGATGCTAGGCCAAGAAAGGAAGTCAGTTCAAATCGAGGAACAATTCTACACCAACAATTGAAGAAATAATTGTTGTGAATGACCAGGTACTTCAATATTTTGGAATATTTTCAAGGGAAGTATTTGTGAAGCTGAAAAGAGGGGGTTGAATCTCTCCAAAGATCACAAATCTGCATTGCTACTTAAAAGTGTGCATCAAAGATATTTTCAACTCAAGGATCTCGAAAGAGAGATTCATCAATTACAGGCTGCATAAGAAAGATTAGAAGAAGAATTTGAAAATAAAAAGTCAGTATCTTATAACTTCTTAGTTATTGGTGAACAAAATGCTGTGCAAACATTAGTGGAACCGTCAAATACCTTGGGGTTACAATTAGCAACATAATAAATTTTTGCACAAGCTGAAGATGAGGAACCTACATTTTTTTCATCATACATGCAGATGGAGCAAAGAGAACAATCAATTATTTCTCTTGAAGAAAGTGTGTCACCAAATGAACACAAATTTTTTTTCATTCCCAACTGTTTCTTGAAAGGTTTAGATGATGAATTTCGTTGTGGAGTTGAGGATAAAAATGATCATGTTACTAAAGTTGGAATAGATACATTCATTTGTGACTCTGGAATATCAAAAGAGGTATGGATGCGCCTTTGTTTGAATCTCTTGATAAAAAGTCTGAGGAGAAACAATTATTAAAAGAATAAATGCATGCATGTAAAAAAAGTTTAGTTGAACCTATCAAAGGCATGGATAGTTTACACTCTCAACCTGCATGTATCTTCAATGAAGATTTTGTTTGTGTTCCCAATGATAACTTTCTTTGTGTGAAAGAAGGATTGCTTTCTGTCAAATTTGATCTCATACTGGTAGAATGTGAATCAACATTAGCATTAGTTGCATGCCTAGAGGTCGATTCATCTTATGATTCACAGAAAGAATCTTTAATTTCTCAAGCTTCCTTTGTGTGTTTAAATGAAATTATAATAGATGTTGCACCTAAAAATAATGTTACAATAGTGATGACAACGGAGAAATGATTAGAAAATCTTGAAAATAAGAATGGTTGGACTAGGTTCAATGCATTATATTTGCCAATTGAATTTTGTGAAGATTCAAATGTTAGGGATAATCCCCTCTTTGAATTATATGATTCTGAATCAGCCGATGATTTCTCTTCTCATGATAGAAATGACTTGGAGGGATTTGTTTTGGGAAACAACTCTATAAATAATGGCATAATCATGCACAAATAAAAAAGGAAAAAATAGATCTTTACTGATGATTGTTTGTTTAAGAATGAAGTTGTTGATGATTTTTCAGTTGATGAAGATGAAGATATGGAGTTGGTGCTCAAAGAAAATAAATTGGTTGAATTGGTTGTTGAGGAGCATGGAAATGTTTCTTCGGTAAGTAATAATCCTATGATCATTAATGTTGATAACAATGATAGAACTTTTGATCTTTGTCAAGGGAATGTTGATTTGAACCAAGGCATACAATTTGTGTTCTTTCAAGTGGATGGTTCTCAGTTATCTAAAGCAGACTGTGAAGGTATGGTTGGTAATGTTCGAGAAGTGTATCATGAAGAATGGTTGTTTGGGCATGAATGCATATGCAAGAAATTTTTGCTTTCCATTAATCTGAGATTTGGCATTAGAGCTATTGACAGGTGGTAGTTATTTTTCATTTCATCATATGGCCACAATCCACTTTTCCACAAAGGGTCATTTTTCTCCCAACCTGTTAATGGTTTTATTGTAGTTGCTTGGTGCATTTTTTGAGGTAAGGGATTTCCACCCCTGTATGTATTTGTGAATAAAAATTTTGGTGTGTTGTAGCTTAGCTTGTTTTGGGCATGTTTCCAGTTTTGGTTTGTTGGTTCTTGTTTTTGCCTTGTTCCCCTCCACCCTTCTACAAGCAGCTCCCTATGCTGTATTTTCTGACTCTGTGACCCAATGAACAAGGCACTAGTCTTTATTCAGATTTCTAGATTCTCCTTGTCCTCCCGTCCTCGTCCCCAATTAGATCCATTTGTTAGCCTCCGGTTGTTTTTCAAAGATACCAACCCCTATTCAAAAAAAAATGATTTATCTTATCATTTTCATTTTCTTTCCTTTTATCATATAAACCTTATCGATAAAACCTTGATATACCAAAACCTTATGTTGGGGTCATCGTGTTTCGATTTCACCCGATGTCACGATACTTGAAGAGGAGTTGATGTTCATCAGGTGATAACAAGAAGCTCGCATCAACCTCATTTCCTATTTTATCTCGATGCCCGACATTCCATTGCAACTCGATGTCAGAGTATCAAAGAATTCAAATTTTTGTTTACTGCAGTTCCAGCTCAGCTTGTCACCATGCGACATTTAAATTTCAAGAAATAAATCAAGGAAATATTTGCAACTATTGTTATTAATGACAGATTAAACAGTTGAAAGCATGTAAAGGTGGCGGTGGAAGTCGTAAAATTTGATATTATCATCTTTTTGTAGGAAATTTAATGCACCACCCTCAAGAGTCGATCAAAGTAACGCATGCCATTATGAGTTTTATTTCCCCAGATGGTTCTCCCACATGATAGTTAGTTGTCATTTGATAATCCAGACCTAAATTGGCCACCAACTGAGAAAGGGAATATTATCCTAGGATTGCAGTTGTAGACACCTAATTCTGTCAGGCCATTAATTTTCATCATGCGTCCTACGACAATAATAAATTAATTATTTGCCCCTTATTCTAATATTTCCTCTCAATAATTAAATAAATCCAATTTATTTGATTAACTAATTCTTAAATATGAATAGTAAATTAATAAATTAAATTTAGTAATTTATCATATTTATATTCTTGTATGCGGGTAATTAATAAATTTTATTTATTAATTATCCCAGATTTATCTTTTCAACCTGTCAATTTGGAAAATACGAGGATAATCAATTTATTTATTTATTAAATCCCCATATTATCTTCCTCGATTTGATTCTAGATTTCTTTCTAGAATTCCTCCTCTTTTTCTTTGTCTCCTAATGGAAACTCTGCTATGTGTTTGATCCTAGTCGTTGATTCTTCCTATCTTTAGATTAATCTCATTCGTTGATTCAAAATCCTCTTTTCTATAAATTGAGCTCTCATTGCTCATTTTCGAGTATCCTTATTATGTTGATTTCACTCGTTGCAATCTTGCTTTTCCACTTGCATTTGCAGTTGTAGGTGAGATCCACAAAGCCCCATTTGAAAGGTGAAAGAAGAACAATGGAAGTCAATGAAGGCAACACATTGGAATGGTTTGTGTATTTATTTTAGTGTTTTTCTTTTGTTCTTTTATTGAATGTATTAGGATTCATTTTCATAACTTGTTAGTTTTTGTGGTTGGCTAATTCATGTGTTATGAATTTTATGTCTGATTTCCTAAGTACATTTTCTGGTGAACCTCACATGAAAATATTAGCTTTACATGTGTGTGTGCGTGTGTTTTTTTTGGCAGGTACTAGAGTTGTTCCAACTGTAATATCCAACAACAAAAGGCTTGCCAATCAATATGCTTTTGATGAAGTTCATTTGGTGTTTATGATCACCATTTTAATGTAAGCAAAAAAATGGAGGCTTTCAGCTAAAATGTGCATTTGATTGAAAGTTTCTACATTCTTTACAACAAATCGATCTATTTATATACCGCAATTACAGTATTATCTAACAGTTACTGATTAAAATAGTAACGTGTTTGTACTCATAAAAGCAGTAAAGTTTTTTTGTTTTTTTTTCAGCTCCTGTGCCTTGTCTAAGCAATCCACTTTTGAGAAAGCATTCAAATCTTAATTAAAAAGGTCTTAAGGCAGCCCACGTAGCATGGG
This sequence comes from Cryptomeria japonica, assembly GCF_030272615.1. Lineage (NCBI taxonomy): Eukaryota > Viridiplantae > Streptophyta > Pinopsida > Cupressales > Cupressaceae > Cryptomeria > Cryptomeria japonica. Next base: position 477,776,134 of record NC_081413.1, read on the forward strand.
CTTGATTTAGTTTTAAAGTCTTAAGCTTTTCCTTTTCTTTTCATTGTGGTATGGTTTTAATATTAGTTTGTTGTTAAGTTCTTTTAATATTAGTTAGTAGTTTGTTTTAGTTTTTTTAATATTAGTTAGTTTTTTCTAATATTAGCTTTCTTTCTAGTTTTTTTTTTAATAAAATGTTTAGTTTTTTTTTTTTAAAGGTTTTGTTGTTTCTTTTTAAATAGTTTTTTTTATATTAGTTTAGTATTTTTTTTTAATATTAGTTTTTTTTTAAATATTAATTTGCTTTAGTTTTTAGTTTTATCGTAGAATTAGATTTTTTTTTGCTTGTTTTTCATTTAGAGGGTTGTTTTAGATTAGAAAGTTTTTTTTTTTAAATGTAGATTAATTTGTTTTTTTGTTTGTTTTTTTGTTTGTTTTTTTAATTTAGATTAATTTTTGTTGGTTAGATTAATTTGTTAGTTAGTGATCTATTATGGGATGTGATTGTTTGATGTGTTTGTTTTGATCTTAAGAGGCTGAATTTTTTGGGTTTTGTCTTGTGCAAAGCATTTATTCTCGTGTGTCGAAGATAATATTCTTGAAACTACTAATGTTATTTGGTGCGGGACATTTGACAAAGACTTGATTTTGAAACTAATTGTTTGTTGGTTTAGCAAACACTTCAATTGGTGCTTTAAAAATAACTAGTGTTTGCCATGTCTTCTCTTAGATGTTATGCATGTGTTAACCTTTAGAGTAGTCTCGAGTAGCCTATAGGGTTGGGTGAGAGGGAACGACCCAAGTCGCAACGAGCTAAAGCCAAGCTCTTCTGAGACACTATAAACAAATACGTTTGTAACAAAAGTTGCAAGTGACGAGTGTTACATGATGCCATAATGGTGTTATGTCTCTCTTAGTGTTCGTGTGGCACATAAAAGCCTATAGAGCATAACCTCTGCAAGCTGGGAGGCCTCCTTTAACGAGTGAAAAATGTTGTTGATTACGGTAACTCGAACGAATGCCTTGACCACAACCCTTTGTGTTTAGAGACCCAAAACCTTCTATTTGTTGACTTAGGCATTGTGATACACGCATGTCAAAGATACCCCTCATGTGCCCCTCAATTCGAGATAGTAAATTTCTTGGCAAGTAATGACCGAAAAATTTGAAGCTTAGTATGCTCGTAGAAGTGAGTGTCGTGGAGGGGAGCCAGTGCTACCAAGCTTCTAACTATCCAGTTGAATGTGGTATTTTATTGTAAGGGGATTCAACAAATATTGTCCTTGCCAGCCTTAAGATTAATTGTTGAATGTACATGATTGTCTTTTGTCAAAGTCAAATAAACATTTTGTCTTCCGTGTTTGTCAAAAAGTGAACTACAAACAAAGCACATAATCAACATCTCAAATATTGGCAATCAAAACAATTTTCACAATCAACCTTGGTTTTTCAAAAGCAAACAAAGTCCAAACAAAGAGTCAAATTTTGTCCAGGTATTCATCTAACATTTGTGTACATGGCTTGTCAAAACATTGGCATCCTTGTTTCAAAATTCATGTCACTTAGGTTTTGCATAGTCCAAACTTAGGCCTTAGGACACATAGTTATTACCCTTCATTTTAGTCCATTTCATTGTAAGTATCCTCATTTCGCACTTAGGTTTAAAATAAATTTCCCTTAGTCTTCATTATATTATCATACTAAAGCTAGGTTTTCACTTAGGTGACACCTTGAATTATCATTGTCATCCCAAAATTAGGTTTTCACTTAGGTCATATCATTAACATCTCACAAATCATTGCCTTGCATATGTCTTTCTTGCATTAGGATATATCATTGTATAGTCTAAAACCTAGGTCTTGTCTTAGGTTGACATTTTCCTATATTTATATGCATAACCTTAGTTCACATCATTAGCTCATATCATATCATTTCCCCAAGTCATATCATATCATATCATCAGGTTATATCATAACCTTAGTTCATATCATAGCATAATAGCTTTGAGTCATATCATACCTTAGGTCGTCTCATATCTCTAGGTTATAACACATCTTGAGTTCATTTTTATATCTTGGGTTTATACCCTAGGTCCTTGTCATTGATCATTGTCCTTTTTTGTATTTAATCTCAAAATTAGGTTTGTCAAACTTGAAAAATCAAAACTTTAGATTAAACCCTAAGTCATTGTTAGGGAGTCTTGATCTTGTCCAACATTTCTCCTCTTATCAATATCATTTTGTCAAACCTAGCTTAGTATCCAAGCATATAGGTGAGGCATTGTCAATTTGTCTTATCTTCAATTTCCCAAGAGTCACATCTTTAGGGTTGCATTTCAAATGTTTGTCCAAACCTCAAAAACAACAAAAACATAGGCTGTATTACCATTATTTAATATTGTATATCATTTCCAAATATTCCTAAAATAACAAAAACATAGGTTGCACTTTTACCCTAGGTTCCATTATCATTTTGATAAGGTTGCATTTAGTTGCGTATCATTTCCAAAAATCCAAAATTCAAAAAGTCCAAAACATAGATTGCATTAATCATATCACAAGCTTGCATTTAGCTACATAAATTATCAAACCCCCAAAATTCAAAAGTTCCAAGTAAGGTCACATTTGCATTTTCTTAAAATTGCATTTAGTTACATCTAATTGTCATTCCAAAAACTCAAAAAGACCAAAAAACATAAGTTGCATTGTCAAACATCTAGGTTGCCTTAGTTACATACATTGCATAGTGACATGCCAGTTGAAACAAGGTCTAAGTCCAATAAAGCACATGAATCAACGTATCAAGTCATGTCCTTTCCAATGGATAACATTCAAAACATGTGAATGTAACAATATCAGACTCAATCACTCGATCAAAATGTGGGTTCGTCAAGCAACGCAACACCATAATATGAGATAATACAATTGGGACCACCTTCATATTATGAACCCATATTTGTGACTATAAAATCAAGATGTGGAAGTGTTCCACCAACACCATCAGGGAGTGCACCATTCTATTTCAATCAATTAAACTAACAACATGACACGCAACCCCCAATATATGATGAGAAAAAATCTTTTAGAAGGATTTGGGTCAAAACAAGACCTTTGACAAGAAATGGATCCGAATAACTGATAGTTTTGACACTTAATGTTAAGTACAGATGCCAAGCAAATAAGATGAGAGGGGGGGGGTGAATCATACAAACTTAATCTTCCATAAAAACATCAGATTCAACCTCGGTAACATATACTTCAACAATATAACCAAAACTGCTAAACATGCAAACTCAAAAGCATATAAACATCATAACACTCATAACACCAGATTTAACGTGGAAAACCAAATAGGGAAAAACCACTATGGGATTTTGGACCCACTAAGAAATATACTCTTCTAGAGTATGCTTGGTTAAAAGAAAATCCTGTTAAAGATTACAAACACATTGCTAGATGTGACCCAGTTAAGGGATTTCCCTCAGATCTGTTAGGATCTTCACCTTGTTAGAAGTGGCCTTGTTAAAGGATTTCAAACACTCAATCAGAATGTCACCTTGCTAGAGGGTTTTACAAATAAGACTGTTAAGTCCACTCGGTTAAGAGATTTTCTGTCACTTTACAAAATAACAGTAATAAAAATCTATCTACAACTTCACATCTAAAATGCTAAAGTAGATTCTTATTTGCTCAATACAATATAGACATAGAACTAATATTGTCCATCTGATGGGCTCTATACTTTGTTATTCAAATAGGTCTTCAAGCTTCAGTGCTCAGTAAACACTATGTAGCATCCCTATGCATACACTTGCCTGCATCCATTGTTTATCAACAGTTCCTTATTTATAAACAATTCGCCAACCGCTTAATCTCCTTGATCACATTTCCCATGATCAATCATAGCCGTCAAATCTTCAAACTTTGACCAGGTCCAATGTATCCTTCGATCTGAAAATGTTTTACCCCGCCTTGGAACTTGTGCTAGGTATTGTGGTTCAATCTGAGCTATAGATCTTCCTCTCGATTTTCCTTTGCCATAGATTCTTTAACAAACTTCATTCACGGCATACCAATCATTTAATCATAGCCAGCTCATCAGCTTCCTTTATTAAATAATGCTTTTATTCATTCAATGCATTATGTTATTACTCAGTTGCAACTCGGTAAATACTAAACTTTACTTGGTAGACATTCTGCCTTCATTAACCGATAGCAATAACCTTAGGGTTTACCGACTAGGTTCTTTGCTCGGTAACATAGTATAGTATTAACCTTACAATCAATAACATATGTATGATATCAAAACAATCTAAACATCATGATCTCATCATTGTCTAGCTCGGTAATAGTTGCCCATTGAATAACTTACTTCTCCCCTTATTCATCACATTCTTTCTGTGTCTTTTACCGACATCTTTATACTCATCAAATCATACTTCTCAAGATATGGCAACATCATACTGAATTAGAAAATCAATTTCTTGACATTAATGATAAAATAATAATATTAAGACAGTAAACATCCTTAATCAGTTATATCCATAATCATCAACAACCTTCTCAATATCCTTATTGTAATGCCAACAATCTCTCCTTGTCTGTTATAATGCCAACAATCTCCCCCTTTGGCATTGATGGAAAAACCAATTGATTTGACCTAATTGATTCGGATTGATGTGAGATTCTGAAATGTTGAAATGCTCTCCCCCTATCATCAGAATTCTCCCCCATACATTAGTCTTCTCCTCTTTTCTTTAGTCTTCTCCCCCATTGACAACAATGCCAAAAAGTAAAGAACTAAAACATAATGTCTTCCTGTATGAAGTGATTTTCTATTGTTATGTGTCAACTTAGTCTCGGTCAGAGCATTTGTCTTCAATTCATGTTCCTTGTATTTGTTTCCTGCACACCTTTAGAAAACCTCCTAAAGTGTGTAAATCAGCATCAACTCCTAAAAGATATTTTGTAGAGTCACCGAATTGATGCTTTCACCGAACTCAGTCAGTGAGTAGAAGATAGGGGTAGGACCCCTAACTTACTTCTGAGATACTCAAAAGTGTCCCTTGGTAGTGGCTTGGTGAAGATATCTGCTATTTGTTCCTTTGTGCTAACATACTCCAACACCACTTTCTTCTCTTGAGCTTCTTCTCTAAGATAATGATATTTGATAGAGATGTGCTTTGTCTTAGAGTGCATAACAGGATTCTTTGAAATATTAATGACACTAGTATTGTCACAGAATATAGTTATTGGCTTGGTAACTTTCTCATTTATACCTTCCAATAGTTGTTTGATCCATGCTATGTTAGTAAAATTCAATGTTGCAGCAACGTATTCAGCTTCTGTTGTTGACTGTGAAACACATCCTTGTTTCTTGCTAAGCCAACTCACTAGTCTTTCTCCTAAAAAGAAAGCTCCTCCACTTGTGCTTTTCCTGTCATCAATGTTGCCTGCCCAATCAGCATCAGTATAAACTTTTAAATCAAAGTCATTTCCTTTCTGATGCACTAAGCCATAATCCTCAATGCCTTTCAAGTATTTGAAAAATTCTTTTGATTGTTGTCATGTGTGTTTCCTTAGGATCTGCAGAGAATCTTGCAACTATACCTACTACGTGTGCTATGTCTGGCCTGTTGTGAACAACATATTGTAACTTTCCAATCATAGATCGGTAAAGTGTCTCATCAATAGATGCAGATTCATCATTCTTTGATAGTTTACAGTTGGTAGTCATAGGAGTACTTACTGGTTTTGAATCCTCCATTCCAAATTTCTTCAAGATTTTCTTTATGTACTTGGATTGAGTAATGAAAATCCCATCTTTCATTTGCAGTATCTGTAAACCTATAAATTACTTTATCTCACTGATTAATGACATCTCAAATTCTTTGCTCATTTCATTTCCAAAGTTCTTACATAGAGAGTCGTTTCCATAAAATATAATATCATCAACAAATATGGCTAAGATCAGTATTCCATTTTCATCATTCTTCATGTACATGATACTATTTTCACTTGTTCTTATAAAACCAATCTTGATTAAATAAGAGCGCAATCTTTCATACCATGTTGTAGATGCTTGTTTCAAACCATATAAAGCTTTGTTCAATTTACATACCTGATCTTTATTCTTGTCTTCAACAAATCCTTCAGGTTGTTCAATAAAAACTTCTTCTTCTAATATACCATTCAAAAATGCAAATTTGGCATCCATTTGATATACCTTGAAATTCTTGTAAGCAGCATATGCCAACAATGTTCTTACTCCTTCAAGTCTAGCCACAGGTGCAAAAGTTTCACCATAATCAATTCCTTCTTCTTGGGCATAACCTTTACAAACTAGTATAGCTTTATTTCGAATGACCTCACCTTTTTCATTCAGCTTGTTTCTGAAAATCCACTTTGTGTCGATTACATTTTTGTCCTTCGAGCTTGGGATTAGAGTCCATGTGTCATTCTTCTTGATTTGATCAATCTCTTTTGTCATAGCATTTATCCAATCTTCACTGTTAAATGCCTCTTTCACTATTCTCGGCTCAAATTCAAATATCAGACATGTATTCTGTCTTAGATTGTTCCTTGTCATCACTGGATCATCCTTATCTCCTATAATCTGACTTGATGCATGATGTCTTTTGACATACTTGGCTAATACAAGCTCGGTAGGCTTTGTATGATCTTCTTCATCACTCGGTAACTGAATATTCTCTTCATTTCCTTCAACAGTTCTCTCAGTAAGACTTGTCGATTGAACATAGACAAATTCATCATAATTTTCTAGTTCTTTGGAATTTCCTTCATCATTTCTTTCTGCAAATTCATCAATTTTCACATTTGCACTTTCTACTATTTTGTTAGATGATTTGATCAGACATTTAAATGCTTTACTTCTAGAAGAATAACTAAGAAATGTTCCTTCTTCACTTTTCTGATCAAACTTGCCATTTCTATCATCCTTGTGTACATAGCATCTACTTCCAAAGATTTTAAAATAACTTACATTAGGTTTCTTGTCATACCAGATTTCATATGGTGTCTTCAAAGTTCCTTTCTTCAGTTGTACTCGGTTCAAGGTGTAAACTGTTGTGCTTATTGCTTCTCTCCAAAATGTTTGTGGCACTTTCTTTTCAATCATTAGGGTTCTGGCACAATCCACAATAGATCTGTTTCTTCTCTCAGCAATTCCATTTTGTTGTGGAGTTCTCGGTGGAGAGACTTGTCTTTTAATACCATGATCATTGCAGAATAAGTTGAACTCATCAGATGTGAACTCTCCTCCTCTATCTGATCTAAGACATTTCAGTTGTCTTCCTGTTTCATTTTCAACTCTTGCCTTGTACCATTTAAACATTTGAAAAGCTTCTGATTTTTCTTTTAAAAATATTACTGACATCATCCTTGAATAATCATCCACAGATAATATAGAATATTTATCACCATAATAACTTTTAACTTTCATAGGACCATAAATATCAGTGTGCACAAGATCTAAAATTCCTTTAGAAGTGTAAGACTTACTTGTAAAGCTTGATCTTGTCATTTTACCCATCTGGCATCCTCGGTACATAGCATTCTCAGGTTTTTCAAGACTCGGTAGACCTCTTACTTGGTGCTTCTTGCTTATTTTGATCAGATTATCAAAATTTACATGAGAAAACCTTTTATGCCATAACCAAGCATCATCTATCTTTGCATATAGACACTTATTTCGAGTTGAGTCAAGGTGAAATGTGTTACCTTTTGTTTGTGTCCTGATAGCAACTAACTTTCCATTCTTGTCATGAACTTTGACAATTCCTTTCTAAAATTCTATTCGGTATCCTATATTGTTTAGCTATGCTACACTCAACAAATTGTATTTCAAACCTTCAACCCAATAAACATCATTGCATCTTGCATTGTCAAGAAGTGTTATGGATCCTTTACCTTTTACCGGACATGGTGCATCATTACCAAATCTTACATAGCCTCCATCACAGTCTTCTAACATAACAAACTTGTGTTTATCACCTGTCATGTGATGTGAGCATCCACTATCTATGATCCAAGAATCATTAGTATTTATGAGAGATATTAGGGCTTTTTCTTCATACCTTTCTTCATTTGATCCATCTTTGATAGCCACATAAACTACTTCCTCTGTATCAGTTTCATCTAATTTATCATCATTGGATTCCTCATCGGCTATTAAGCATGACTTTCTATCTCTTCTTCTGAAGTCTCGGTGTCCTCTGTAATGATTATCTTTCTGTCTATCATCTTGGTAATCTCTTTTTTCAGTAGAATCTCTGTCAGGACAGTTAGAAGCCATATGTCCTATCTTATCACAATTGAAACATTTCAAAGGTAGTTTTCCTTTATACTTACCTTTGCTTCTTGGTAACCTTCTGGCTAATAGTGCTTCAAACTCTTCTTGCTTTCTGATTTCCTCATACAGTTTGTGTACTTCCTCCATGTTCTTGCAAAATATTTCACTTGCTCCACTGTGATCCCCTTTAGTGTACTTACTCTTCTATCATTGTAATCATCAGATTCACCAATATGAAAAGAACTAAATGCAGATTCAACTTTTTTTACCGATGACCCACCATTATCAAAGTTACTTAACTCAAATGCATGTAGCTTACCAATAGTAGCATCTAAAGAAACTAGCATATTGGGTACAGACCTCAATTCATTGATTGCAGAGACTCGGATTGCATAAGCTGGTAGAAGGGTTCTTAACAACTTACGTATTATATCCTTTTATTCAATAGTTCCACCCACTCCTTTGATTTGATTGACAATCTCCTTTAGTCTTGTATTGTATTGGGTTATGTTCTCACCTTCATTCATCCTCATAGATTCAAGTTGTCCTCTTAAACTGTCCACTTTTTCTCTTTGAACATGTTCATCTCCACCATACACAGATATGAGCTTGTCCCACATTGCCTTTGCATCATTGCAGCCTTCTAGATCATTAAACTCTGAATCGGTCAAAGCAAATGTTATTTCAATCATTGCTTGGATATGTTTTTGCTTTTCCTTTAACTCTTCCATTGTCAATGGATAGGTCCTTGGTGTGATGAAATCATTCTCCAGATAATATACAGCTTATTCTCCAACTCCTGATAGGTGCAACTTCATATTTTTCTGCCATGTAGAGAAACTTGACTTGTTCAGCTTCGGTGCATCCCTCTTATACATCTTTGGATCTTTGCCTCAAGTACCTTTAAACTTTTTCTTCCGGAGTCCAAAGCTCTGATACTAATTGATAGTTCTGATACTTAATGTTGAGTACAGATGCCAAGCTAATAAGATGAGAGGGGGGGGTGAATCATACAAACTTAATCTTCCATAAAAACATCAGATTCAACCTCGGTAACATATACTTCAGCAATATAACCAAAACTGCTAAACATGCAAACTCAAAAGCATATAAACATCATAACACTCATAACACCAGATTTAACATGGAAACCCAAATAGGGAAAAACCACTGTGTGATTTCGGACCACTAAGAAATATATTCTTCTAGAGTATGCTTGGTTAAAAGCAAATCCTATTAAAGACTACAAACACATTGCTAGATGTGACCCAGTTAAGGGATTTCCCTCAGATCTGTTAGGATCTTCACGTTGTTAGAAGTGACCTTGTTAAAGGATTTCAAACACTCAATCAGAATGTCACCTTGCTAGAGGGTTTTACAAATAAAACTGTTAAGTCCACTCGGTTAAGAGATTTTCTGTCACTTTACAAAATAACGGAAATAAAAATCTATCTACAACTTCACATCTAAAATGCTAAAGCAGATTCTTATTTGCTCAATACAATATAGACATAGAACTAATCTTGTCCATCTACTGGGCTCTATACTCTATTATTCAAATAGGTCTTCAAGCTTCAGTGCTCAGTAAACACTATGTAGCATCCCTATGCATACACTTGCCCACATCCATTGTTTATCAACAGTCCTTATTTATAAACAATTTGCCAGACGCTTAATCTCCTTGATCACATTTCCCATGATCAATCATAGCCATCAAATCTTCAAAATTTGACCAGGTTCAATGTATCCTTCAATTTGAAAACATTTTACCCCGCCTTGGAACTTGCACACATTTCTTGGAACTTGTGCTAGGGTATTGCAGTTCAATCTGAGCTGTAGATCTTCCTGTCGATTTTCCTTTGCCATAGATTCTTTAAAAAACTTCATTCATGGCATACCAATCATTTAATCATAGCCAGCTCATTAGCTTCCTTTATTAAATAATGCTTTTATTCATTCAATGCATTATGTTATTACTCGGTTGCAACTCGGTAAATACTAAACTTTACTCGGTAGACATTCTGCCTTCATTAACCGATAGCGATAACCTTAGGGTTTACCGACTAGGTTCCTTAGGGTTTACCGACTAGGTTCTTTGCTCGGTAACATAGTATAGTATTAACCTTACAATCAATAACATATGTATGATATCAAAACAATCTAAACATCATGATCTCATCATTGTCTAACTTGGTAATAGTTGCCCATTGAATAACTTATTTCTCCCTTTATTCATCACATTCTTTCTGTGTCTTTTACTGACATCTTTATACTCATCAAATCATACTTCTCAAGATATGGCAACATCATACTAAATTAGAAAATCAGTTTCTTGACATCAATGACAAAATAATAATATTAAGACAGTAAACATCCTTAATCAGTTATATCCATAATCATCAACAACCTTCTCAATATCCTTATTGTAATGCCAACAATATCTCCTTGTCTTTTATAATACCAACAATAACCCATCAGATTTCTCATCATATTCTAATGATTCAGATGATGTCAAAATTTTTGTTAACAATCCTACAATGGAAAAGAAAATGAATAAGTTCTTGAACAAAGTGTTTAAAATGTTTCCCAACAAGTATAGAAATATGATCAACGTTGCTACAACCTCGAATGATCAAACTATTTTACAAATGAAACATGAGGTGGATAATCTTTTGAGCTTTGAACTTCATCCAGATGAAACAAATGCACAACAGGAAGTACCAACCACACTACTTGAGAAGAGTGTCTCCAAATCCTTGAGTGTGAGTGCTTCACTAAAATCAGCCTTTGACACAATTACTAATCCATTGTACAACACTACAACATTTCTGCAAGACCAAATAGCAATGGTGAAAACATCGGCAAATGCAAAGTATCCAAAGACATCACAAGTTCCTCAAAATGGATCACAATCACAAACGCAAGAACAATGTATGACTGGAATGCCAAATATCATTGATGTCCAAACCAATCCAATGATACAACAAAGTTCTTATGTGCACTCAAGTTTGGTACATGCGATAAATACACATATTGAAAAATGTACTACAGGCACCATCGAACGTGCAAATGCGTAATGCACAACAAAAATATTATACTCAACAACAAACAATAGTGCCTTCTCTGCCACTACAAGTAAATACAAACTTGCAACAACAACAATCATTTGGACAAACTTCACAACAACTAAATGCAAGTGTCATTTTGCATGTAAAAGTGAAACAACCTAAAGCACATAAGCAAAGATTTTTGAAATTAATGGGGTTTGCACCAAGACAACAACAAATGGCACAAAATCAACAAATTCTGATCCAAAGTCAACAATAGTATGTGTCTCAATATGTGAAACAAGGAAAAACAAGTTATTATATGCCTCAGCAACAACAACAACAACAACAAAAACAACAACAACAACAACAGACAAATGTGCATAAATGCAATTTCAACAACCTAGAGTGCAATATCAACCACGGATGCAGATGGCAATTCCATCTCAATGGGCACAACAAAATATTCAATACCAAAGCATGGAAGTGCTTCAACAACACAAGCAATATAAAAATGAATATATGCCAGAGACACCAAAGACAGTGATTTATGAACATCAACCACCATTTGGAAGTACTATATATCATAAACAAGGACATCCAGGGATGAATGAAAAACCTCAAAAGCCTTCACAATCAGATGTATTGTTGCAACAAATTGAGAAGATGCAACGACAAATTGAGGCATTACAAACCAAAAGTATGAAGAAGTTATATACAGAGCAGGACTTATGTCCTAATCCTTTTGATAAAAGGTTGTACATGCCTCATTTCCCTAAGCACTTTGAAGCACCAAATTTTGAGAAATACAAAGGTAAGGGTAATCCAAAAGATCATATCTGAGCTTTTTACACCATGTGCACTGAGGTGACTTATGATGAGACATATTTCATGCGTCTTTTCCCACGCAGTCTTACGAGACAAGCTATGGATTGGTATGCACATTTGTCGGGGAATATTAAATTTTGGAATGAATTGGCTAAAAAATTCATTTGTCATTTCGCATTAACCATCAACAATGAGATAACCATGTCATATTTATGAAACACAAAGAAAAAGCCAGGAGAACCATTAATGACTTTCTTACACAGATGGCGAGGCTTGGTTAGTTGATGTTCCCTTGACATACCAGAGGAACAACAAGTCAATTTATTTATCCAAAACTTGATACCAAAAATGATGTATGAGATTAAATTGAAAGGTCCTAGTACTATTGTGAAGCTCATTAAAAAGGGAATGGACATTGATGATGCTCTTATTGCTACGAGAGTTATTAAAGTGAACAAAGACAACAACAATCCGACCAACTCGGGTGATAGGAATAAGTTTTCATCCAAAAATAAGAATGTCACTAATGATGGTGTAGTTGATGTAAGAACTATTAGTGCTAGTCATCCTAAGTTTGTTATAAGAGGACCAAGTACTTTGAGTGCTCCGACTTTCCAACAGACTCAACATACACATACTCAAACAAGTAATGTTATCCAACAACCACAAAATCAACAGCGTAATCAACAACAACAAGGTCAAGAACATAGACCTTTCAGATCAATAGATGGGCCTCCTCGACAGTTTAGGCCATTGGGAGAGTCAATTGAATTAGTCATGAAATAGTCAATTTAAGCTAATTTCATTAAGTTGTCAGATATCAAAAAGAAACCACTGGTAAAACCACATTGATGGAATGATAATGCATATTGTGAATATAATTGGTCTAAGGGACATAAAACTGTGTCATATTTTCAACTAAAACACCTTATTCAAGATTTACTCGACCAAGGTGTGATTGAGGTATATTCATCCACTAGAACTTCTGATGTTGATCATACTATTTTAAAGACTCCCTTACTTGATCATGACAAGGGAAAATCCTCCTCTTCAAATTCAAATAAAAAAGGCAATTTGAATTATACCAGCAAAAGTCACAACAATGTCATTAATTGCTTTCATGGATCAGATGAGTGTCTGTCAACCATAAGAATAAAAAACAAGATTCCTCATGTGCAATATCCACTTGCTGGTCTAAAATAGTCTTAAAAAGAACACCTTCTGATCCTCCTAAACCAACCTCAATGAGCCAATGCAATCTCCTTGACCATTTGGGAAAAACACATGCACAAATTTTGATCCTTGAGTTGTTAAAAATGTCTCCCATTCATCATGTTGTCCTAAACAAAGCCTTGACCGAGTCAATGATACCTACTAATATTGATGTTGATCAATTTCAAGCTAGGATAGCACACCTTGCTAGCTCCCAACATGTTGCCTTTTTGGACAAAGATATGCCTTGCAATAAAACCCATCACAATGATCCCCTCCATCTCGAAGTGTTCATCCATAATTGAAAAATTAGATGAGTTTTGATAGATAGTGGAGCAGGCCTGAATATATGCACTATGAGAGTCATAATTGGCCTTGGTTACTCTAAAAATGACATATATCCTTCGAGGAAGATAACAATAAAATCCTATGATGATGTTGAATGCCCATCTAAAGGAGTGATTGTCTTCCCTATCATAGTAGGTCCAACAACAAAGAACACTTTGCTACAAGTGCTAGATCTTGATCTCCCCCACAATATGATTCTAGATCGTCCATGGATTCATGCAATGAAAGAAGTTCCTTCAACCTATCACCAATGTCTGAAATATTCATACAATGAAACCGAGATAACAATTCCTAAAGATCCTAATCCATTTCAATTTTTTGTTAACCTGAAGGGTACTCTGCAACAATAAGTGTCAGCAAACAAAGAGGCGTCCTTGCTTAATTATGTGGATCCCAATACATTGTTAGAATCTGTCAAGAGTAAGATGAAAATACAAGATCAAGGTTGTGGAGAGTATTCAATGTCCCAAACATTTCTTATTGGCAAGCTGCCTATGTCACCAAAATCACATGGAAAGCCATATTTGTTGCAAAATAAATCTAAAAAAATCATCCAATATCAACCCCCCACCACATTTACAAAGTAAGGTGAATTAAACAAAGAAACTTTGGATTATGATGTATCGGGATGGCTCTATAAAGATGAAGTGGCTACAATAGATACTTCACCTGTTCAATTGCCAGTAGAACAATATGGCAAAGGGTTTTCCATAATGCAAAAGAAGGGATATGATGGATGCAGTGGTTTGGGACCTAACAAAATAGGAATATTAGAGGCTATCATCCCCAAGATGCGACATAAAACTTTAGATTTGGGTTTTGTACCATTGCGAATAGGAACCTCATCTACCAAAGTGACTGTGTGTGAAAAAGAGCATGATTCTGATGATGAAAAAATACCTAAAGACAACCATCCTGAAACTGACTCTAATGAATGGGAGTGGGACTCTTATTCCTCTAGCACCTATTCCCTAGATAATGTCTTTATTGACCTTCATGATTTTCTTAAGGATGAAAACCATGAAATTCCTCCTCCTGTCAAAACTTGTCCTAATGCTTGGATACAATCCTTTTGGAATCCTTGCACTGAATCTAACACGAGCAACTCAGATAGTGATACCACTAACATTCATGTCTTCACTATCTTGATCCAAACCTTTACTAAAACTGATGATGCCATGCCCATCGTATACCCATAGCTTATCCAATGGGACCAACGAAGACTGCCTCAACTAGACTGCTTTGAAAATGATGAGGCAATAGCAGAATTTTTTAAGCTCAAAGAAGGCATACCGTAAGGTGATCACAAGGATAGATTGGCTAGTGATTTAGATTCCACAACATATTTTGAGGATTCAACTCCATCTTCCAGTCACAAAATTGAAAAAGAAAATAAAAAAGGAAAAAATCAAAAGAATAGGTCTTTGGGTGAAAACCACAAGGTGCCCTCTGACCATGAAAAGTAAAAACAAAGGACTTACCTACGGGTCAAAACCTCTTTGAGGTGCTCAAAGGTGGAAGATTGGACATACCCCCATTAGGTCAGGATAAATCAACATTGCTTGTGGAAATGACTGAAGAGATAAATTTGTGTACACCTCACAACCCTAAGGTTATACATTTCGTTGCTTCTTTATTAAAACAAGAAAGAATAGATTTTGTCAAGTTTTTCCTTGAGAAGAAGATCAATTTTGCATGGTCTTATGAAGACATTCCTGACCTTGATCCAGAACTAGTTCTTCATCATTTGTTGTTGAAACCAGGTGTCAAGCCTGTCAAACAAAAACTGAGAAAAATGCATCTGCAAGTGGCCCTACTAGTCAAAGTCAAACTCAAGAAACTATTGGATGTGGGATTTATTAGACCAATTGATTACGCGGAGTGGATCTCCAACGTAATGCCAGTCAAAAAAGCAACTAGGGCATCAGAATTTGAACTAATTTTAGAGACTTAAACAAACCATGCCCTAAAGATGACTTTCCTCTGCCAAATATAGACATTATAGTGGATATGACCACTAGATATGAGATATTATCATTGATGGATGGATTTTCTGAGTATAATCAGATCTAAATTGCTCCCAAAGACCAGCATTAGACTGCATTCACATGTGCTTGGGGAACCTAGCATTGGAATGTGATGACTTTTGGCCTTAAAATGCAAGAGCGACTTATCAATGAGCCATGACAATAATATTTCATGATTTTATGAATACACTAATGGAGGACTATATGGATGACTTGTTATGCAAATTAGTTACTAGAGATAGTCATCTAGCTATTTTAGGCCCAATCTTTGACCAGATGGAGGAATACAAGCTCAGACTCAACCCGAAGAAGTGTGTCTTTGGGGTAACAGTCAAAAAACTATTAGGATATATTATTTCTCAAAGAGGCATAGAATTGAACCCTACAAAGGTCAAAGAAATCCTAGATATGCCTCCTCCTACCAATATTAGTCAACTAAGAATCCTTCGGGGCAAGTTACAATCAATCTGACGGTTCATAGCTCAATTGGAGGACAAGTGTCACCCCTTCCAACATCTATTGCACAAAGGGGTAGTTTTTAAATGGATTGATCAGTGTCAACAGGCATTCCAAGCTTTAAAAGATTATCTTCTATCACCACTTGTCTTAATGCCTCCCATAGATGGAAAGCCCTCCATTTTATATATCTTTGCAATAGATACAACATTAGGAGCTCTTTTGGCCCAACAAGATGAACAAGGAAAAGAGCGAGATATTTATTATATTAGTCAGATATTAGTGGGCTATGAGTTGAACTATTCTACCATTGAGTGGGCATGAATAGCAGTTGTATTTGCAATTCAAAAGCTCTAACATTATATGCTAAATTATAAGACCTTGTTGGTAGTCAATATTGATCCATTGAAATATTTGCTTAGCAAAGAAGCTCTCACAAGTTGCCTAGCAAAATGGGTCATGATTTTAAGCGAGTTTGATATTGAATACACTAAAAGAAAAGTAATAAAGGGACAAGTCATAGTTGATCAACTCACAGATGCACCTGTCCAAGATGATCATCAAATGTTGACTGATTTTATAGATGAATCAGTCTTTGTTGTCACATCTTCTAATGAATGGCGATTATATATAGATGGATCCCACACCAAATTTGGCTCAGGGGCAGGTATCTTATTTGTAACCCCTCAAGGTGATGCTATTCCAAAATCCTATAGGATAACTTTTGATTGCACCAATAATATTGCAGAATATGAGGCTTTGGTTACTAGACTCAGAATAACAATTCAGTGGCATATTATACATAATCAGGTTTATCAAGATTCTCAATTAGTCATCCACTAAGTAAATGATGACTATGAAACAAAAGATGAAAAGCTTCTCCCTTATAAGCACATGGTAGAACATTTCAAGACAAAATTCATTATTATCCAATTAATCAAGTCCCCCGCCTTCAAAACAAATCAGCAAATGTTATGGCGACTATTACCTCTATGTTGGATAGGCCTCAGAATATGGACAAATGTGAATTTCTAGTAGAGCAATTGTTGGTCCCATCTTTTGAAATTCCGACATCAGATTTGGTGTGTGTCCTCATTGGTCCAAACTCCCCATGGTACAAAGAAATCTATGAATACCTAAAATCCCAAACCATACCTCCAAACCTTTCTACCAACCAATGTCGAGCCTTTATTAGACAAGATGCCAAATATGTCATTATCGAAGACGCCCTTTACCACCACTCTTTTAACAACACCCTCCTCAGTTGTTTGGATTCTGACGAAGCACAAATGACTTTACACAAAGTTCATGATGGTATATGCAGGGGCTATTTCAATGGTCTTAGCTTGGCTAAAATGTTGGTGTGAGCTGGATATTATTGGCCGACAATGGAAAAAGAGGCTCATGACTTATCTAAGAAGTGTTATAAATGCTAGATGCAAGGAGATTACATTCACGTACCAACACAAGAACTTTAGCCTATCATATCTCCATGGCCCTTTTCTCAATGGGGGCTTGACCTCATTGGAAAGATCCACCCAACATCAGAAAATAGACATAAGTTTATCATAATGGCCACGTAATACAAAATGGATTAAGGCTATACCCATGAATTATATCACTGGCACACAGATTTCTAAATTCATTATGAACTATATCATATGCTGATATTGGGTCCCTCTTGCAATAGTCACAGACAATTGTCGTCCATTAAAAAACAAAGATGTTCAAGAACTTTGTGAGAAGTTTCACATTCAACATTGTTTCTCAAGTCCCTATTATCCACAGAGTAATGGTCAAGCTGAGGCATCCAATAAAACCATTATCAAGATACTCAAAAAGGTTGTCAATGATGTTGGCTGAGATTGGCATGTACAGTTGAATCGACTTTATGGGCTTATTGTACTTCTTTCTACACCCCTACTAGCACAACACCTTACTCTTTGGTGTATGGTGCGGAAGATATCTTACCTTTGGAGGTCGAGATTTCATCCCTGCGAGTCTCCTCACAACACCTAATTGATGATGAACAGTATAGAGTTTCTAGGTTGCATCAGTGTGAAATGTTAGATGAAAGACATTAGACAACTCTGACACATTTTCAAGCATATCAAAACTACCTATGTCGTGCCTATAACAAGAAAGTCAAAGGACAATGCTTCAAAGTGGAAGACTTGGTCCTGAAAGCCAACCCTAAGAATTCACCTGAGATTATCAAGGGAAAAATTGAATCTAATTGGGTTGGGCCTTTCGTTGTCACAACAACATATGGTTCAGGTGCTTATCAGCTTGCAACCCCAGAGGTTGAACCACTATCAGATCTTGTGAATAACATGCACCACTGGACGTACTATACATAGGTTTCTTTTATCAATTCTTCAATATGATCCTAAAAAAATGACCAAAAAAGTGAAAATGCCAAAAAAAAAAAAAAAGGTAAAAAGAAAAAAATGATAAAAATAGTAAAGAGTCATTCGCCCTCTAGTGAAAACCTATCAAACAGGCGCTTTGGGAAAGTACCAGGGTGAAAACCTAGCAAATAGGCACTATGTGTAGCAAGGTCATTGCTCCTTCATCTATCTTGATTCTATCTGTACATAGCACAAAGTTTTATCATGCCTATCCATTTTGGTTTGACCCAGTGTCCTTCTCCAGACTTGCGATTGGTTAGCATCAATGTCTTTCTCGATCAATTGCCAATCCTTGTACATATTTTTTTAGTCTTGGTCATTGGCACACATTTTAGACCTTAATTGTGGGCAAATCCCTTGTCATGTTCAATTGACGGAGTTATCATAGTGAATAGCTCGGAGGCTACAACATGTACATAACTTTTAAGGTCCTGAAAAAATCACTAAAAATAAAAAAAATGTCCTAAAATAATTACAAAACAATCAAAAAATGTCCTGAAATAATTACAAAAAAAATTTAAAAACGTCCTAAAATAATCCAAAAAAATTATTAAAAAATCTTGAATTAATCCAAAAACATCGTAAAATGTCCTGAAAAAAATGCACAAAAAATCAAAAAGATCTTGAAAAACCCTAAAAATTGAAAAAAAATAATAATCAATTTGTTTCATTTCACTAATAAACTATCTCTTTTGTACATAGATAGACATTTGAGTAGACATTGAACAAATAACACAATAAAATATTGCACTTAACAAATCATGCATTAACGGATGAACTTTTCAATCAACCAAGCATTCAAACTAGTCAACTTGTCTTATCAATCAATCAACATCAATATCATTGGTACTTGTCAACATTATCATGGGTCTTATATAGGGTGTAGTATACTTGAAACTAGACTGTGTCCTATCTTAGATGGGGTACTGCTTTCCCTAAAACCAGACAGCATGATTGTCCTATGATCAAATAAATATTATCACTTTTCAAAACAAGATCAAAATGGTTGTTTGACTTGTTTGGATTTGTGAATCTTATTTTTCATTGATTTATCTTTGATCATGTTCCTATGCTACTTGATGATGTCACTGAGTGATTTAGAGTGGTCTGGATGGCTCATGGTTTTTCATGTTTTTCATTTTCTATTTGTGGAGTGTTTCATAAAATTTTGGGGTAGTTATGTCTTAGGATGGTTGAACCATTCCTTGTTTGTGACGTGTTTGTTTTACGCAAAGGGATTGCATTATTGCCTTGGCCTTTAATGTCGTGGTGTACCGCATCCATTTTTCCATATCAAATAAATGTTCTCACCTACTATTTGCATTTGTGAAAGCAAGTTTTCATCATACTAATCATTCTTCACTTCTCACTTGCATTTCTTTTGGCTAACATTTCTTCTATCCCATCAATCATTCTATCTATTCATCAAATCAATCATTTCTATCTTATCAATCAAGAATTTCTTCATTTGATATCAATCAACCCTTTTCTACAATCAATTAACTTTCTTCACTTCTTATTAACCATTTTTTTCTTTCGTATTTTTCCTCTTTCATCTAACATTCTTCTCTTCTTTCGAGAGATCATTCATTTATTTCATACATAAACAATCTCTCGAGGGGGCATCTTAATGTTGTCTACTGGGGCATGATTTCTTAAATTTTTCTTTGAAACAACACTCAAAATCGCATTGTTGCAAAGAGGTGCAAAATGTAGACACCTAATTTTGGTCAGGCCATTAATTTTCATCATGCATCCTAAGACAATAATAAATTAATTATTTGCTCCTTATTCTAATATTTCCTTCAATAATCAAATAAATCAAATTTATTTTATTAACTAATTCTTTTTTTTTTCAATAAAAGTGGAAGACCACTAATTTAATTAATTATAATATGTATACAATCCTGGTTCAAAGAGCACCAGTAGGAAAGAACCAGGCAAAGAAAACATTCGGTCTTGCTCATAAAAATCCCATTGGGAAGATAATATGACTGATTACATTGAAGTAGAGAAGTGAAAATTTCAAACCAGCCCCAACCCATCCCAAAAAGCCATATAAGCCAATACCAGTTACAAAAATGATACCCAACCCCCAAAAATTGTGGAGCAGATACAAAAAATTTTGAGAGAAGAAGTGAAGCAAACGATCATCAGGAGTGCAGAAACCAAGTACTAGAACCCTCATCTGAGGGGGACAAAGACTAGGAAGCAGCCACATTCTGAATATCCGGAGCAACTACCTACAAAGGCTCAACTACTCTCGGAAGAGACATAACTACCTTCATCGAATCAAGAAGGAAATGTATACCTGAAAATACATTAATAGCCACAGCCAAAGTATCTGGAGAAACATGATCTAAAAAAGCTACAAGAGAAAACATTGTGTGATCATATATGTCAGAGATCAAACCACCTCTTAAAAGTGAAAGTAGTTCACAATGCCAGCCATTATGATTAACTAATTCTTAAATATGAATAGTAAATTAATAAATTTAATTTATCATATTTATATTCTCATATGCGGATAATTAATAAATTTTATTTAATAACTATCCCATATTTATCTTTTCAACCTATCAATTTGGAAAAATGCGAGGATAATCAATTTATTTATTTATTAAATCCCCATATTATCTTCCTCAATTTGATTCTGGATTTCTTTCACTTTTCTCTGTCTCTTAATGGAAACTCTGCTATGTGTTTGATCCTAGCCACTAATTCTTCCTATATTTAGATTAATCTCGTGTGTTGATTCAAAATCCTCTTTTCTATAAATTGAGCTCTCATTGCTCATTTTCAATGACTGCATTTTCAAGTACCTTTATTCTATCAATTTCACTCATTGAAATCTTGCTTTTCCACTTGCATTTGCACTTGTAGGTGAGATCCACAAAGCCCCATTTGAAGGTGAAAGAAGAATAATTGAGGTCAATGAAGACAACGCATTGGGATGGTTTGTGTATTTATTTTTCATGTTTTGCTTCCATTCTTTATTGAATGTATTAGGATTCATTTTCATAACTTGTTAGTTTTTGTGGTTAGCTAACTCATGTGTTATGAATTTTATGTCTGATTTCCTAAGTAAATCAGTTTCATGCATGGAAACAACAAACTGAATTTTTTGAATATAGAAAGACTATCGCTCTGCTAGAAAAGATTGTAGAGTAAGCCATAAATCATGAACAACGTCTAGAGGAAGAAATTGTTGCAAGAAGGGACCCTGATAATTAGCTTTCAGCAATGGTTCTTAAAGGAAAAGGGCCTATGATATAGCTAGATGTTGAGCACATGTAGGATGATATCCTCTTCAACCTCACCAACCTAGCTCGAGAACTCATACTGGATGAAGATGAATTTTCAGTAGTTCTTTGGGTGCTTATCAAGGAGGAGACAAAAGTGGAGATGATTGGTAATCAAATTGTAGGTCAAAACCCGACACCTAATGGAGAGGAAGGGTGAAGTTAGTAGTTGTTTATAATGCAAGGATTAGTGCTAATGATAGGGTTTTTTGATAATTTTGTTTTCTTTAAATTATGTTTAAAAACAATCATTTTCAAATATTGTTACTCTGAAAAGAATCATTTCTTGGAAACGGAAAAAGGGGTTTTAGGTATAAATAGATGATAGAATAGATTAGAAGGGGGGTAGTTTTGGAAAGACAGACTTTGTGTTATTTTCCAAAAGAAAAATATGATGTCGTTTATGTTTTGGTTTTGGTGAACGGTTTATCTAATAGATCACACTTTGTGCTACTTTGGATAAATTGCATTTTTCTAATGTGAATGCTTCCTATTCAGTTTTCATATTTTGAAACATTAAATAGTTGTTCTTCCTCTATTATTCATTGTGGTATAATGTTTATCTTTGAATGATATTATGCAACATGAACTTAGTGTTCAGTTGAGTAAATGCTTTATCATTTGTATTTTATCTTCTTAACTGTAAAGTTGTAAGTTAGGAATCTTGCCTTTCCTACTTTCTAGTTAAAAGCATACCCCAAAAACCCTAAATTCATATCATAAGAGGGATTTGTAGCTCTAAAATTTAGAGGAAAGTTGCAGAAACACTCGCAACTTATCCAACTGTTGATTGATGGTTTGTTCTTTATGTGGGTATTGAATCATATGGTTATATTTTGAAAGGGAACAAAATTTGTAAACCAACAAAATGTAAATAGGTCTATATTTGCATAAAATCTATCAATATTTTAGTAGATTCTCTAGTGACCCTTTTGGAATTTGCAGTTGTAGACACCTAAAAAATGACTTTAATTAAATAAATTTTTATTATTTATTTAATTATTTTACCATGATTCCTCTATTAATTAAATAAACATTTTATTTATTTAATTAATTCATTATCCTTTTCTACTATTAATTAAATAAATATTTTTATTTATTTATTTAATTCACTTAGCCTTTTCTTTTCTAATTTAACTAAGTATTTTTTATTTATTTAATCTACCTCGTGTTCCTCTATTAATTAAATAAATACTTTTAACTATTTAATCAATTCATTATCCTCTTCCCTTTTATCCTATCCCTCCAACTTGTTCATATTGATAATAATCTAAATTTATAGTCATGTGACAAGTGTCAAAATGCTCTTCATTCACTTTGTCTTTCTCCAATGTCCACATTCATTGAATCTAAAAGTCAACCCACTAGTTAATCATATCCCTCCATTTTGAAATAACCTCTTCATCTTATTCACTCTTACCTAACTCTTAATATCCTCCCTTCATCTTCTACCTATCACTGAATCCTATTAATTATTTTTCATCTATGTGATCTTGGTCATTCATCATTTAACCTCTTGATATAAACCATCCATTCTCATGGTGATTTCTATAAATGATGCTTCTTCCTCTCATTCTGCATCACACATATCTTGAGCATACCTACACTATGCTAAATAATTCTAGCCATACTTCATCACACTATATCATAGCTTACATCACCACAACCATAATTTATTACTCTTTGAGCTGTTGTGCAAGTGCATACAAATATGAGAGCAAACAACATTGATACAAGATCATATAGGATAGGATACTAGTGGAGACAATCTTTCCATGAATGTGAAGATATACTTATATTTTATGTTTTTATTTACATGTATGATAGATCTCTATTGAAGGTTTTGTTGAATTAGTTTGTAGATATAAGGTTAGTGGTTGAATCTTTAGGGTTTACAAATAGGTCAATATTTTTGTAGGTTTGGAGTCCTCAAATAATTTCATCCTAGGTTCGTAGGGTTTCTGGTCAATTAATATCAATCTCAGACCCATTCTTGCTTCATTTTCCAATCATTTATAGAGTCCTCATTTCATCTTAAGTGGTCTTTTACTTAGATCTATCATCCTTGGGTAAGGGACCATTTTAGTTTCTTGAGTTGGATTAACTTAACTTGGAATTTATCATCACCTTGTGAGTCATGTCTCTCTCGAGTTGTCAATTTGTGGCTATATATCATAATCCTAATTTGATCTTGTTATCATTGGAGTCTAATCTTGGGAACTTAGAGACAAATTTTGACTTTTATTCATCCTTCTCCTAGTCCTACTCGTTATCATCTCTCTCTTGTCATCATCTTTCATTTCATTACCAAAGTCAAACCTCCCTTGCATGGTTGAAACTAGAGCTCAAAATCTTATAAAGAGAACCTAAAAATCTAAATACATGGATTATAGGCATGAAACCAATGATATTTTCAACCAAGGACCCCTTAGGAATCATATACCTACGATTCCTAATGATGACCCACCTACACAGAAAGAAGTTCAAGACCACATGGCTGATCATAATTTCAACAAATTGCTTAATGTCATGTTAAACAAAGACCCACATTATTAATTCCTAATAATTTCCCAACAAGGTTCTAAATTACATGTTGACTTTAATGTGTCACAAGTCAAGGAAAATAATAGTAATGCTAGTGCCAGTGGACAAGGATTTGGATCCATTTCCATACTTGAGTGACCATTGTCTCTTTTGTAGTAACTTGTCATCACTACCCAACAAAACCAAGGTTAATGCCACACAAACACTCTCAATATGGGTGGTCAAGGAAACAACCAACAACAAAAAACTAGTCAACAAAATGGTCAACCTAATGGTAAAAAAAAGGGTCATAATAACAATACAAGTTACACCCATAATCAACACACCAACCAACATTATCATTAATACTAAAACCATCAAAAAAAAAATCAAATCCCCAACCAACAACATACCTACCAGCATCAACATCAAACTTTCATTTATCTCCCACCTCCATAGGACCAACCTAATATGGAGATGACTCAAGGTAATGCATTACAACCTATTGAGGCTTTAAAAAAATAAATCCAACTCCTACAACAACAAATAGCCAACATGCAATCAAGAGTTCCAACCAAGAGGTACATGATCATGAACATTTGTCCTTATCCTTTTGATAGGAATATACCTATGCCCTCTTTCCCCCCAAATTTTGAAGTGCCTAACTTTGAGAAGTATAAGGGAAAAGGTGATCCTAAGGATCATATTGGAGGATTTTTTATAGCTTGTATAGAGGTTTCCTACAATAATGCTTATCTAATGCACCTCTTCCCACATAACTTAGGTGGGCAAGCCATGGAATCATCTTCACGATTACCACCTGGAATCGAGTCTTTTGGTGCGCTAGTTGAGAAATTTGTCACGCACTTCTACAAAATTGAACTCAAGGTATCCATGATGACATTATGCAACACTAAAAAAATAAATGGAGAGCCCTATTCATCTTTATTACAAAGATGAATAATCCTAGCTAGCAGATGTCCTTGTCATATCCCACAAAAAAACATGGTTGAGATGTTCACACAAAACTTGAATCATGAGATAGTATTTCAACTTCCATCACAATGTCTGAGCACCTTTGAGGAAGTCATAGAAAAATGCCTATCGATTGGTAGAATTCTCCTTGAGTAGGGCACTATCAAGATCTATAAGGATAATAATAATGACAAACCTAACTCAAGCAATGATTGGAAACCTCACTTTTGGTCTAAGAACAAGAATACCATCAATGATGGGGTTGTGAATGCAAACATAGTTAAGGTTACCCAACTTGTGATAAGTTTCCCAGTACCTAACACTTTGAACAACCAAGTCAATACCCAAAGGACAACATAAGAACCTACAAATCAACCATGAAGAAAATCCACACCTTTGAGAGAGCCTATGGAGTCAATGTTACGAAAAAAAAATTCCAATAAGTTTATCACATTGCCAAAGTCTAGAACATTCAACCCAAGGATTAAACCCACAAAGTGGGATGATAATTAATATTGTAACTACCACTATAATAAGGGTCATAAGACTAGAAATTTCAACAAGCTCAAGAATATTATCCTGGATCCCATAGAGAATGACCTATAATTGAATTTGAAGGTCACTCATCTAATGACAAACATGTGGTGTTTAAGGATCCTTTACCAAATCATGATAAAGGAAAATATCCTAATATTACTCAATAATAATTCTAAATCTACCAATGTCTCCTATGAGTACACGATCAATCACATTACCAAAGTGGACAATCATGTATCTACCACAATTGTCAAAAATAAAACTCCTAAGTGCAATGTAACAACCTTTTGAGGTAAAGTGACACTCCGAGGTACCACTTCCAAAGGTACCTCATCATCGAAACAATATGACCTTATCAATGAGCTTGGGAAGACCCTTGCGGATATATTTATTCTTAAACTCCTATGCATATCTCCTTCACACAAGGCCATTCTTGACAAATCTTTACAAGACACCTCTATTCCTACTTACACATGGATCAGTTTCATGCCATGGTGGGGTACCTTTCATGACCAGATTATCTTACATTTATTGACTTTGATGAAATATTTCCCTAACAACCGTCATAATGCACACTTGCATATCGAAGCCTTTATCCACAAACATTACATAAAATGAGTCTTAATAGATGGAGTAGGTCTAAATATTTGTACTTTAAAAGTAATCACAATATTAGGGTTTTATGAAGGAGTTGTAGAGTCAAAGAAAAAGATAACAATCAAAGCCTATGATGATGAAGATCACTCATCCAAATGTTTTGTCATATTTCCAATTAGAGCTGGGCTAGTAGTCAAAGATGTGGTTTTCCAAGTCATAAACCTTGAACTCACCTACAATATTCTCTAAGATGGCCATGGATTTGTGTCATTAAATTATTACCCTCCACTTATCACTGGTGCATTCAATTTATTAACAATGGAGTGAAGATCATCATCCCTAGGGACCCAATTCCTATCTCTATTCCAATAATATTTGACCAAAACTTGAATCCATCATTCCCATCAATAGACAGGATACTTCTTTTGTGTCGTATATTGATCATGAGTCACTAAAGACATCCACCTCAAAACAACCCAAGATCAAGGCTAATGTTAAGTAAAAAGGAATGGGAGAATACAACATACAACAATCTTTATATCTCTGATATCTCATGGACTCCCCTAAGATTTATGGCAGACCACAAACACCCCAACATGTGTCTAAAGCTATTATCAAATGAGATCCAACTACTTTTACAAAATGGGGTGATATGGAAGATAAGGATCTCTTTCAATGGTTATACAAAGATGAAGAAGAACAATTAAAGCAAGAAAACTATGATGTCAAACTACTTGTGGAGAACTATGGTAAAGGTTACACATTTTTACAACAAATAGGAAATCATGATCATGGTCCCACTAGCTTACAAAAACAAGGTATTGTTGAACCTCTTCAACCTAATCTCTCACCCAAGAAACGTAGAAGCAAAGGTTTGGGGTTTGCACTTTTGAAGTTGTGTTGTCCTAATACTAAATACCCAACAAAAGTAAAAGCACAAGAAGAATCGTGTAAAGAATTTTTTTGAGAGGAAAAACATGAAGATGGTTGAGCTTGGATAGAGACTTTTTGGGATCCCAATGCTTCAACATCTCAAGGCTTAGGTTCTAAATCAAAAGAGTCAATGACCCCAAATACTAAGTGTGCTTCTAGAAGTGAGGAATGAACTTCCCTTGGAATCAAAATTGATGAGGAGAGTACCAGTGATGACCTTAATGATGTCATTTATAACTTTAAAGATTCATCTGTATTCACCATCACAACCTTTGATTTCAATCAAACTAATGGTCTTTTACATTAAACCTCAACTCATAGACTAGAATCAACAAGGACCTCCATAATTAGATACAATTCAAAATGAAAAGGTTATTATTGACTATCTTGGAATAAGATATTTGAACTTCCTCTTGGGGGCCAAAGAGTAGGCTTTGTCATAGGACTCAATAGCACAACTTATTTCAGAGATGGTGCCAAGCCTTTAAATAAAAAAATATATAAAAATAAACAAAGGATATTCGAGTGAAAACTATATTGTGGTGCTTTTAGACCTAGAAAAGGTAAAAATAAATGATTTATCTGAAGGTGAAAACCTATCCAAGATACCTAAGGATAGAAGGTTTGACACTTTCCCCATGACAAAACAAAGTGAAATATTTGTTTTGATAGTAGAGAAAACCACTAAAACTAATATCGGACATAATGATAACCCTCATATTATTCATTTGGTTGCCTCCCTAATATAATAAGAGCTTCCTAATTTCATCAAGTTCTTTAAAGAGCATCAAATTAACTTTGCATGATCAGATGTTGATATGTCTAGGTTAGACCTTGATCTTGTTATGCATCACTTAATGGTAGCACCAAGCGCTAAATAAATAAGATAAAAAGTTACAAAAGATACACCCACAAGTGGCCCTCCTAATTAAAGATGAGATTTGAAAGTTACTTGATGTAGGTTTTATTAGGCCTGTAGACTATCTATAATGGGTTTCAAATCTTGTACTAGTCATGAAACCTAATGGTGCTATCAAAGTATGTACAAATTTCAGGGATCTAAACAAGGGTTGTCCTAAGGATAGTTTCTCCTTACCAAACATATACTTGATTGTCAATCTCATAGTTGGTTGTGTGATGTTATCACTCATGGATGGTTTCTCTAGCCATAATAAAATCAAAATCACACCCAAGGATCAACATATGACAACCTTTACGCGTCCTTGGGGAACTTACTATTGGAACTTTGTGCCTTTTGGACTTAAAAATATATGAGTTGCATATCAAAGGGAAATGACCACTATCTTCCATGACATGATGCACATTTTGATGGAAGAATATGTCGATGATTGACTAGGAAAATCAGTAACAAGAGATAATCACTTGGACATCCTTTACAAAATTTCCACACGACTTTCTAAGTACAAGGTGTAGTTGAATCCTACGAAATGCATCTTTGGAGTAACCTTAGGGAAGCCCTAGGGATATATTTTTCACAAATACGCATAGAAGTTGATCATGCAAAGGTTAAAGCTATATTGTAAATGCCTCCACCTAGGAATATTAGTAAGATATGATCACTACAAGGAAAATTATAGTCTATATGTGGATTCATAGAAAAATTGGTTGACATGTGTCATCTCTTTCAATGCTTGTTACATAAAAATACCTCTTTCGAGTGGGATGATAAAAATAAACAATCTTTTTAAATACTCAAGGATTATATTATGTCCCTTCTTGTCCTCATGTTGCCTATCAATGGAAAACTACTACTCTTGTAGATTTCAACGATGACCACAACATTGGGGTCACTTTTAGCACAACATGACTATGATAGAAATGAGAAGGTCATCTATTACATTAATCATACTCTAGTTGTATATGATCTTATTATACTCCTATTGATCACACATGTCATGTTGTAGTCTTTGCCTCACAAAAATTGTGACATTATATGCTCAACCATCAAACAAATCTCATAGAAAAAATTGATCCTTTAAAGTACCTACTTAATAAGGCAACTCTTACAGGATTCTTAATTAAATGGGTCATGATTCTTAGAAAGTTTGATCTTGGGTATGTTGATAAAATCCATTAAAGGATAAGTCATAGCAGATCAACTAGTTGATGCACCTATTGTTGATGACTTCCCATTAGTTTCAAATTTTCCAAATGAGTCCATATCTTCATTTACTCCTACAAAATTGTGGCAGCTACACTTTGATGGGTCATTCACGCAACACGAAGTAGATGATGGTATTTTATGTGTGACGCCTCAAGGAGATTGAATTCCTAGATCATATGGGTTAGCATTCCTCTACACAAATAATATCATGGAATATGAAGCACTTATCATAAGATTCAGCCTCATTGTTTAGTGGAAAATAAAAGAGATACATATTTGAGGTGATTCCCAATTGGTCATTCTAAAAGTAAATAATGATTATCAAACAAGGGATAAAAAATTGACACCCTACAAGCTCATGGTTGATAATTTCAGAAGTACTTCACAATGATCACATTTGAGTGTATCCCTAGAGGAAATAATAGAGACATAGATGCTATGGCTACCACTACTTCACTCATTGATATGACACAAAATGTTACATGATGTGAGTTCTTAGGAGAGAATCTCTTGGTCTCCACCTATGAGGTCCCTCCATCTTAGCTCATCTATTAGATTGTTGTTCTTGATTCCCCTTGGAACAATGATATTTATAATTACTTTCACAACAACATACTTCCCCCTATCATCTCCAAATGGGAACGTCATGCCTTCATCTACCAAATCTCCTACTACATAACCATTATTGACACCCTTTATAAAAGAGGTCTAGATGGTACTCTCCTAAGATGTATAGAGTGTGAGGAAGTTTAAACTACATTGCAAGAAGTCCATGAGGGTTTATGTTTAGGGCTCACTCGAGTGGCCCAACCTTGGCCAAGAAACTTATGAGAAGTAGATACTACTATCCCACCATGGGGAAATACATTTATCACTTTGTCAAAAAATAATAATAATGTCATAATCATGGGCACATGATACATGCACTTGCACAAGAGTTACAACCAATCCAACACCTTGTGCCCTTTTATCAGTGGGGTCTTGATCTCGTGGGTAATATTCACCCTTCATCTTCTAATGGCCAAAAATTCATCATCACCATGATTAAGTATTTCATAAAAAATATTGAATTCATTCCCCTCACACAAGTTATTAGTAATTAGACAACTAATTTATCCTTAATTACATCATATGTCAATACAGTGTTCCCATGTCTATCATTACAAATAATGGGCATCCCTTCAAAAAATAGAAAATTTATGAACTTTATGATAAATTCTATATCCAACATCACTTTTCCACCCCATTCTACCTCCAAGGTAACAATAAAGCAAAGGCCTCTAATAAAACCATTCTCAAAATCGTTAAGAAGATGGTCAATGAGGCTGGTCATGATTGGCATATCTGACTCAACCCTACCTTGTGGGCATATCGCACAAGTGTTCACACTCTTTTGGGTGTCACTCCATATTCCTTATTTATGGATTAAAATCCATATTACCCATTGAGGTAAATTTCCCATCCCTATGGGTCTCCTTGCACAATCTCATTAATGATGGGGAATATTGAGTCTACAAACTTTAGGATCTAGATCCACTGGATAAGTGTCAATAACATGATTTTAATCATTTTAGAGAATATCAACAATGCATGTGTCACAATTACAATCACAAAGTCAAGTATCATAGGTTTGAGATAGGCAACTTGGTCCTTAAATAAAATCTGAGAACTCGGTAGGGCCAAGAGAAGAAGGGAAAATTTGAACGAAACTAGATAGGTTTATATGTTATCACTACAATTTATAGCTTCAAAGCTTATCAGTTGGCTACTCACAAAGGTGCACCACTTTAAGATCTTATCAACAAAATGCACCTTCACAAGTTTTATATATATCCCTTCAAGGAACCCTTTAAATATTAAAAAAAAAAAAAAAAAAAAATATCAGAAAATACAAAAAAATTAAAAAATAAAGAGAAATAAATCCATACTATGGTGAAACCCACTTCGAATGCACCTTGGGAAAGTACCATGATTAAAACCGTGCAACCAATGCCATGTCTAGGGATTCCACTCCTCCCTCCTTCAAGATTATATCTGATCATTCAATCATGTATAAACTATCCTTCACCTCATTATAAATCACTCATCACCATCATGGATTGTTAATGTTCTACTATCACTTTGTAGTATTTTCCATCCATCCATAATAAAACCTTAATTGCCCTTGCATCATCCATAATAAATATGTCCTACCCCTAACGGGGGGCATCTCCTTGACCTAGTGTTGGAATTGGAATTGGGACACCATGTGTTAAGAGAAACCTCGCTTTCTACCTTATCATCCTTTCACAATCCGCGATAAAATATCACTTGTGTCATCTGTCTATAATAAAAATCTCATCCTTCTTCACAATAAAACATTGATTTTTATGGACACATGCATTTCAGACAAACCTTCACAATGTTGTTCTTTAACCAAATAGTTTTTTGAATATGACCAATACTTAGCATGAATGACAATCATATTGGCTAAACAACCTTTGATAACATCCATCTTTTATCAAGAATAGATCAAACCATGGTAAGAAATATATGTGGCAAGAAGATCTAATAGGTTGTTTTGTTTAGGTCTTTGATTTTCTCTTTTTTGACATGCTTCCTATGCTACTCGAGGATGTCCACTAACTAGAGTGGTCATGATGGGCCATGATCACTTGGTTGATGTTTTTGGATGGTTCTTTAGTAACACTACGGCTTATCCTAGGACATGATTGACTATGATCATTGAGGACCTATTGTTCTAGTGTGAATGAGGGCATTCCTAGTATGTAAGTGTCTTCTTTCCTTGCAAATGGTATGTGGACTATCTGGGTCTAACTCATATCTAGATAGTCGCATCTTCTCACCATAATAGGATCAATGATGATATAACACTTATATATGCACAAGAACTCATTACCCTCACATCTCCTATATATACATTCACATGATTCTTCTATGGACAATCAATCATCTTATCCCCTTCCCTCTTCTTACTAGTAGTCTCTCACCAATTGAGTAGGCATTCTGACACACCAAAAATATTAGGGGCATATCATGCATTATAATCCATTCTGCAAAACCATGAGTTAGACTTGCATATCATATAAACATATCATATAAAAGCACATCTTGCATCCACAAAAGTTAATTCATAATATCCCATTGCATACAACATATCCATCACATATCATATTGCATCATAATCAAACATCATCTATCGATATATATATCCATCACATAAGTAATCTTAGAAAACATAAATATAGAACATGTATACATTTAGGATTGTGCATCATAGACATCATATAGAAGCATAATAGATAATAATATGCATCCATAAATATCATCATAGGAACATAATCATGTCATAACGGCATCATAATCATCATATAAGCATAGCATAGAAACATCCATAAGCATCACATAGGAATATAAAAACATGCACATAGTCGCCAATAAAATTATGTGTGTGTGTGTGTGTGTGTGTATCACTAATGCATAGGGATCTAAATGAGCTATGATGTGTTCCCACCCTCAGATTTGGTCAGTCTTAGTAATTGGTGAGCTTTGGATGATCCTGCCCCTCTTGTCCCTGGTGGTGGTGGTGCCCCTACTGCTAACCCTACTATTGCTGGTGGTGGTGGTCCCATAAGCCCTCCACTCTATCTTGGTCCTTTTTAGTCACCCATATGAGCTATTATGATAGATCCCTACCCTTTTTTTAGGTGGTACTATGACGTCATACATATGTCTTCAATATAGAATCTCCTAACATCCCTTGTAGATGAACTCTATCATTCCCGAGGTGTCACCTTATTGAGTTGCCCAGTTCTGCTATATGATGTTCTCTACTCACCCACACCACTTGATGGTTGTATACTACTCTTTGGTTAGATATTGTACTTGTCTCTGAAAAGATGGTATCTTTGCATATCTAGCAACAATCACTCCCTATAGTATATCAATTTGTGCATCTTGGGTATGTATTTACACCTATGATATTTCCACTTTCCCATCACCCCTCCCCTCCCCAATATCTTTTCCATATACCTATGGATGTGGATTGGGTTGATCTCAAATTTATACTCCCAACTACACCCTCACCTAGGGTTGTCCCACTTGTCCCCTCGATGGCCTTGGTGATATTCCCACCTATGGACTAGTTGCCTATCCCCCATCTCTTCCTCCCACATCAGCCTCCTATATTTCCTCCTTAGTTGTGACTCATCCTCCTCATCACCTACATATGCATGAATCACCCCTAAAAATTCTAGGCACGATAACGGATGTGTCTCAAAACATGCCTCAACATTTGGTGTCGTACCAACATATGCTATGTCTTTCCTCATGTCCCACTGCACAAGATGTATTGCCTAGAACTCGGCCACTAGAACATCATAAGACAATGTTGATCCCTAATGTTGCATCTCTTTGACAGTACAAACAAACTTTGTTGAACCCCAAGGTTGTCCCTGTATCCTCCCAACTAGCGTACCACCCTATCTAACATATGCCTCTCTATGATATATTGTATTTGACTTATGAAGAACCATGTCTTGTAACATAATGGTATCTTTGTGTCATCATCCTTCCAATATTTATAGTCAAAGTATGGTCTCTAGATGACTATATCTATGTCATCGATCACGTGCCTCTATTACTCTATCTTTCCTAGCTAGGTTGGGAGGTGATCATACTATACATATAGACATAAGGTTTCCTAGCTTTGTGTAACCTCATACATACTGCTCTCAAAACAAAAATGTCCCCATGTGCCCACACATGTAGTAAAGTCACCCTGACTAATAGACTAGCCTAGTCATAGTATATATGTGCCAACATGCATGGGCCCCAAGCGAACCGTGTCTCATCCATAATCATCCTCTCTAATGTCCAACCCCATCTAGTCAAGAACCCATGCGATTGCCTATTGGGATAGATGTAACCCCTGATAACTCCTACCAAAACTAATGGTAGTGGATCACATGATGCCACCATCTCCCTCTAGCTTATTTCTCCCCTTCAAATATCCAAACCCTCATCTCCAAAAGCCCTACGTAGATCATCCACATTCCCATACCAATCATAGATCACTAACTCTCCAACAATTAAAATCTATATGATCTGCCAAACATCCTCTAGCATCACTAACATCTCTCCATTTGATAAATGAAACGAGTTGTTCTTGCTACATCATCTCTCTTCTAGAGGTGATAGTATGTCAAGTTTATCCCTAATCTTGAGTATGAATGTAATGTGCCATAATCCTATGGCATTGAGTACCTCTTCATTTGCCTCTATCAAATTCAATTGCATTCGTTGTGTGTGAGGAAATCTCTCTTATGACATCACTAGTAGTAAATCAACATGCAATCACATCAATCACTTCATCAACTTAACCCCAATAATCTATTCAACCTTGGTAAATTTCTTGATTTTATCAATTGAGAAGCCATCCTTATCAATTGTGCATTTTCATCAAATACACAACTTTAGCCTACAAAAATGTAATTTCTTAATAGAAATACATCTTTAGCTTGAAAATAAGCATTAACAACAAAAACACATTAATAGTTGACATATAGGTAGCTTCAAAACAAAGACACTTATTTGTAGAAACACATTTTTATGTTACAAAAATGCTTGAGGAGATTAAAAAACATAGCATAATATTGCAAAAATGCGTTTGTGAATCAAAATGCAACATTAAGCTACAAAAACACATAAACATAATTCCTGCATTTTTACCTAACCTAAATTCTAGCCCTATTAATAATGCATTAAATACAAATTGATGACAAGCGGGTTAGACACATACTAGCTCTTCTTAGTCCTCTAACCAATCATATTATTGCATGCGCTCGAATTGATGATCTCTCATTGGAATTCCTACCATCTTTGTTACTACTCTACTCTCCTTTTCTCTGCTCTACTCTAGGCTAAATGTATAAAGGTGTTAGATAAAAATGAGAAGAATGAACCCACTAAGCTCCTATGTATAGTCAATGTAACCCTTATAGGCCATGTAAACCCATTGTGGTCCCTCGTGACCCTTGTGACCATCTTTTGGTCTTGTTTTCTACTGAACTAACCTCATTTTTCATTGTTTCTTTCCTAGCCTATCCTTCTCTTCTTGTCAAGATATTGTCCAATTTTTATTTTATTTTCACCCAACCTCTCAAGGGGGCACACCACCTTCCCTATTGGGGCATGTATTAGTAGAATTTAATTCTTTGAAACAATATGATAAACTACATTATCTCAAAGAAGGGCAAAATGTAGGCACCTAAAAATGACCTTAAATAAATAAATATTTTATTATTATAATTAATTCATTAGACTTTTCTATTATTAATTAAATAAATATTTTTATTTAATCTCAACTTGTTCCTAAATTAAATAAATATTTTTAGCTATTTAATCTACCCCTTGTTTCTCTATTAACTAAATAAATACTTTTATTTATTTAATTCATTATCCTCTTTCCTTTAATCCTAGCCCTCCAACTTCTTCACATGGATCATACTCAAAATTTGTAGTCATATGACAAGTGTCAAAATTCTCTTCATTCACTTTGTCTTTGTCCACATTCATTGAATCAAAAAGTCAACCCACTCCTTAATCATATCGATCCATTTTAAAATAACCTCTTAATATTATTCTCTTACCTACCTCTTAATGTCCTCCCTTCATCTTCTACCAACTTCTCAATCCTATTGATTCTCTTTCATCTATGTGATCTTGGTCATTCATCATTTAACCTCTTAATATAAACCCTCTAGTCTCATGGTGATTTCTATAAAAGAGGCTTCTTCCTCTCATTTTACATTATAAATATGAGATCAAACAACATTGATAGAAGATCATGGATGCTAGGAGACCAATGGAGACAAACCTACCATGAATGTGAAGGTATACCTATGTTTTTTGTTTTTAATTATGTGTATGGTAGATCTCTATTTAAGGTTTTGTTGAATTAGTCTATAGATATAGGGTTGGTGGTTAGATATTTAGGGTTTACATATAGGTCAATATTCAACATACACAATACCAAGTAAACCATATTACTTTATTGTCTTTTTAAGGCCCTGAAAAGGATCAAAGAGGTTCAATTTGTTCTTCATCTTATACCAAAAAACTTCTCATTTCCTTTCAACCCTATGTCCAAACCTTCAACTTTATCCTCCTTACCTTCTATCCCACCAATAATCCCAAGGATATTGGAAAGAGTGCACATCTATTTCTATAGTTAAATCATATCACCATATTGGTTAGGAGCATAGATTGAACATATCTCAATTCTTTTTTCGCCAACTTCTAGACTAATCCAAATAGCTCTATTGCATGGAGGTTTTCCAAAATCCTTTATAACATATGATCATATACTACTTAGTAGCATCGAAATACCCTCTCTACTATTTTCATGATTGGTATAGAAGTGAATTGATTCTTTTCACATGAGTTTCAAACTTGCATCTAGAGTGAAGCCTATAACTTTCACTTTGTGTGAAGTATAGCATCTATTTTGCCAAACTGTGTGAACATTCTTCTAATGATAAATATCCTATCAGGGGACTCAAGCCCCTTGATGTTCCAACTAATACAATTCAAGTTCATCATGAGCTAAGTTTAATGATCCATCTTCAATATTCTTGAACTTATCAAAATATAATGGGATCCTATCATATTTCTTTTCTTTTTATTATTTGGCTCACTATCACCTTTTTTGAGGCATTTCGTCTTTTCTTTCAATAGAAGAAATAATCTTATCAACCAATTTCATTGTTTCATCTTTATTGGTTAGTGGGGATTCATCAAGGATGGGGTTTACCGTCCCTTTGTCTTCTAGAATCCTTATCAACTAAACCCTTCGAGTCCACTTTTGGTTCAACTTGTTGTTATCATTTTTTATTATTTTAAATTTCCCAAGGTATTTCAAATGGTTTTTATTTTACATTGATTTTTTGTAGGTGATCTCTTAAATGCCAGTGTGATAGGCATGGATGATAGATCAATGTACTATGTTAGGCATGGATGATAGATCAATGTACTATGTTTTTATCTATGTTATCTTGGTCATTCATCAATTAACCTCTTAATATAAACCCTCTAGTCTCATGGTGATTTATATAAAAGAAGCTTATTCCTCTCATTCTACATTACAAATATGAGAGAAAACAACATTGATAGAAGATCATGGAGGCTAGGAGACCAATGGAGACAAGCCTACCATGAATGTGAAGGTATACTTATGTTTTATGTTTTTAATAATGTGTATGGTAGATCTCTATTGAAGGTTTTGTTGAATTAGTCTGTAGATCTAGGGTTGGTGGTTAGATATTTAGGATTTACATATAGGTCAACATTCAACATACACAATACCAAGCAAACCATATTACTTTATTTTCTTTTTAAGGCCCTACAAAGGATCAAATATATTCAATTTGTTCTTCATCTTATACCAAAAAAAAATCTCATTGCCTTTCAATGCCATGTCCAAACCTTCAACTTTATCCTCCTCACCTTCTATACCACCAATAATCCAAGGGATATTGGAAAGAGTGCACATCTATTTCCATATTTAAATCCTATCACCATGTTGGTTAGGAGCATAGATTGAACATATCCTAATTCTAACCCAAATAGCTCTGTTGCATGGAGGTTTTCCAAAATCCTTTATAATATATGATCATCTACTACTTAGTAGCATCAAAATACCCCCTCTACTATTTTCATGATTGGTATAGAAGTGAATTGATTCTTTCCATGTGAGTTTGAAACTTGCATCTAGAGTGAAGCCTACAACTTTCACTTTGTGCAAAAGTAGAACATTTATTTTGCCAAACTGTTTGAACATTCTTCTAATGATAAATTTCCTATCATGGGATTCAAGCCCCCTAATGTTTCAACTAATACAATTCAAGTTCATCATGATCTATGTTTAATGATCCCTCTTCAATATTCTTGAATTTATCAAAACATAATGGGATCCTATCATATATCTTTTCTTTTTATTAGTTGGCTCGCTATCACCTCTACTAAGGCATTTCCTCTTTTCTTTCAATAGAGGAAACAATCTTATCAACCAATTTCATTGTTTCATCTTTATTGGTTAGTGGGGATTCATCAAGGATGGAATTTACTATCCCTTTGTCTTGTATAATCCTTATCAACTAAACCCTTCAAGTCCCCTTCTGGTTTAACTTCTTGTTATCATTTTTCCCTTATTTGTCAAAATAAGTGATACTTTTAAATTTCCAAGGGTATTTCAAATGGTTTTTATTTTACATTGATATTTTGTAGGTGATCTCTTAAATATTTGTGTGATAGTCATGGCTGATAGATCAATGCATTATTTTTTCATCACCTCATTGTGAAAGAACCCTCAAGTTAAATATAGATGTTAGAAATATATTAAAGATAGAATATTTCTTATTTTGCATTCTTTTAGTCTTTATAAGTTAGTTTCTATGTTGCATGTCTTGGTTATGGTAGTCAAATGTTAAAAGTGGGTTCATTGACACACACTACTACCCTCAAGTCTCTAAAAATCTCACGTTTGGCCTTTCGAGGGAAATTTGTTTTAGATAAAATTTATGTTTCCATTAACCAAGTCGAGCTTGCTAGGCTTTACCTATTTTCACTCCTCCCATGACAAGTTGAAGTGTTTCATGGAAGCCAAAGTTTTTGATAAAATTTAATAAGGCCATACTGGTAAGGATTGTGTTGCTTGGTATAACTGTTTTAGAAAATGGAGGAACAAATTCCATGTATCTAGCTATTGTATTTTTTCATTTTTTACATGCTTATGAAGGTCACTGTAAGGATATTTTATAGTTGATCTTTCTTGTCCTTGGGTAGGATGAATGCATTGACTAAACCCTTAGAGATGAGCCTAACTAGTCTATGTATGGTCAATATAAGGTTTGTGCATTATATGTATTCATATGAGGATAGGTTATTTGTATCTCCATGAAGGATCTCACATGGAAATTTTGGAGTTTTTTGTAGTAGTAAAGGAACCATTCAGATTAATGTTATAGATGCAACAACATAAATTGTAACTAGTCCAATTTACACCTCGTTTTTGTGCTCCTTTAGCATGTCCTATCTCCTTCCCCTCTCTAGGCCCATTTTGGTCCTATTATCCAATCCTGATTTCATAGACACCATTTAGTGGACCTCATCCTAGAGGTACCTTCCCCATTTCCATTTGTGTTGGTCATGTTTGTAGGAGGACTAGGGCATGAAACACCCTAGTCCCCCTTAAATAGGACCCAATTTGAAATGGAATAGGCTCTTTATCTCCCCAATGGCTTATGATCCCCATGGATACACTTGACCATTGGAGGTCAATCTAATCGATAATTTACCTAGGGAACCCTATATAAAGGCACCCTATCAATTATTTTTCCATCCATTATCTATCTATAGCATTCATGCATCCATGAATCATTCATCATCAAAAAGTTATCAGAGATCCCAGGCTACATTTTATCCTTCAAGCATTGTGGAGAAAAGCTACATCAATCTTCATGCAAGCATGTGTGTGTGATTAGGCTTTTCATGTTCATGTGTTTGTCATGCTATTACATTCAACATTTGTGGTTATATTCAAAGAGCATTGCACCATCAATATCAACAATTCCAGATCTGAGATATATCTCCTTAACATTAATTTCAGTATTTGCATTATTTCATTTAGGGTTAACTCCTAAACCAGGGTTTTACTTAGGCAAACCCCTATCCACAACATCTTTCCATAACTTTCTATGTGCAGGAATTGTACTGAGGAATTCCGATAGAGTTGATAGTGACAAACAGGTTCAACTTTCAATGGAGAAAAATTCAAAGGACCAAGGCGAATATTTAGTACCTGGTCCCAAAAAATCAGGTTGAACTTCTAGGAACAAGTTCCAAATCTATTCTTTTTCCCAGATCCCAACCTATGGCTCCATGGGACATCTATAGCATTCTGTATACATCAATTTACTTCAATTATCTCTCATTTTGCCCTATTTCATAATTACAAAATCTAATTTTAATTTAGAAAGGAGACAATTAAACCAGTGAATCTAATAATAATTTCAACCCTTTCCTTATTTAGATTGTGGCTAGATCTATTGGATTCACCCTTCTTTCAGTGTATGGTTAATTTAGTTAGTTAGTGGTTTTATTATCTTCATTGGTGAAACTCTGACTCCAAATTACACCATTACATTTTGGTGAGCTTGATTGCTTTCATGCTTATTTCTAATTGATGGTCTTAGGCCTAATTTGTAGGCATTTAAACAATAAATTTTGCACTCATTAATTATATTTGCAATTGAATTACATAAATTTAGTAGTTAATTCATAAAAAACCATAATTTATTATTCTAAAATTGACTTGTGGGTTGCATAATTTTTCAATTGTGTTTTTAGATCTGATTTTTCGTAATTTCATTGCATACATTGAATTGACATTGATTTGGTTGCATCTTTTATGTCTTATGAGTATCTTGTTTGTGTTGCCTATTTTTACCTTCAACTTAATTAGGCCGAGCTAGAACAGTGTGTGCAATAGATGGTGATCACTATGTAGTACAAATGAGCCTAAGTTCATGAAAGCAATTATAAAGGCTATACATTTACAGAAATATTGAGATGCACATAACAAATGATCAAAAGCCTTGGGGTACCAATGATATTGGCAAGCATTCATATTTAAAAGCTAAATGAACAAAATAAGTGTCTGTAGATGTTGTTGTGGTTGCCTTGATAAACATGTTTACCAAGTGCCAAGATGCACAATAAGCATATAAACTATTATAGATAGATTGGTACAAAGATTCAATGGGACCGGTTTTCCATTTTTTAAGAGAGGGAATCAAAAGTACCTTTTAGTAATGTGTACATAAGACAATATGTAAGCCTCACACAATAGGAGAAATATCAACAAAAGCTATAGGTTTAAAGAAATGAATATGAATGATGGACTTCCCAAAGATACCCAGAGTG
Organism: Cryptomeria japonica; assembly: GCF_030272615.1. Taxonomy (NCBI): domain Eukaryota; kingdom Viridiplantae; phylum Streptophyta; class Pinopsida; order Cupressales; family Cupressaceae; genus Cryptomeria; species Cryptomeria japonica. The sequence continues at coordinate 477,817,726 of NC_081413.1, forward strand.
TACTGAGAAAGAATGCAAGTGCCATGAAAAGAACATGAAATTTGTGCGAAAAGTTCATACAAGTATAAGATGCCATCAACTAAAGTATTTAATTCATTGCACATTTTTATAAGCAACAAATAATATACAATGGAACATAAAGAATTGTTTTCTTTATTCATGACTATCAAAGGTACAATGTCCCACACAAGTCATGGGAAATAACTGAAGAAATGCATTATAAAAGAAAATAATGCATATGAAAATGAAGCATAAGAAGAGAGAAGGGATCCATCATTGCCTAGAATGGTGAATCCTACAGTTGAGTGTTGCATATTTAGTGCCAATTTGCTTTGCCATCTAGGAATACCTACAAAGAGATGAGAGAGATTGTGTTAGAAGCTCGATATTCCAAATCCAATCTTACACATCATCAACAGATGCACTGTCTACTTTCACAATGTTGTTGGCATTTTGGATATGTTGATATGGTTTTGTCATTGATGTCAACACTTGTCATCACTTGTCAACACTTATCAGCACTTGGAGATTTTGGTTATGTTCACCGGCAAGTCACTGGTATTTGGTTCACCAGCAGATTATATTGTTCATCGGCACTTGGAGTGATTTGAAGACTACTTGGTTATGTTGAAGACATTATTCGATCACTTGGTTTTGGCAATTTAGTTAACAGTTTATTCGGGTTTGCATATTTGCTATTACTGACAAATAGGTCCAAGATAAGCATCGATAGTCATATCTATTCCAGATCAGTATGACATGTTATGGAGATGATTTATTATTATTGTAAATGCATTGAGCCAATATCATGCATCAGATATTGATTTACTTGTAATTGATTTTATTGTAATATTTTTTAGTGAGCCGACCTATTCAATTGGTCTTAGGTTATGGTATAAATGTAATATCTCATTTATAAGATTGTAGCAGAGGGAATGCAAAAAGGATTGCAATAAGGTATATGCGAAAATAAGTAGAGTTATACACGCAGATATCATTTGAAGGTTGAAGGAAGGATTTTGTGAAGGCAATCAGAACTAAACCAGTACTGAATCCAGCATATGAAGATGCTATTTTGTGTAGTACATTATCATTGGATTTAACCATCTAATTATAGTCAATGTGACTCTCATTTTGTGATTGAGCAGTGAGCTGTAGTGAGCTCTAGGCAACTGGCCTTTCTGCATGCGCAAAATCCATATTGTACACACATACTATCTGCAGTAGTATCATTTGATTGTGGGTAAGGCTTCCCACCGTGGTTTTTCCCCTTACAGGGTTTCCATGTACAACCATTTGTGTTATGTGTTGTGGATGTTATTATCTTTCTATTTCATGTGTTAATCTTTAGTGGTATTGCAATTAACTATTAAGACTGTCTATCGGCATAAAGTTTGGTTTATCGGTATTAAGCATTAAGTTTTGGTTAAGTTAATTTTGGTTGAATTTATTGGACAAATGATTCACCCCCTCCCCCCACCTCTCAGTTGTCTTCGAGACCTGCCAATTGGTATTAGAGCCTAGTCCTCTTTTTGCAGAAGTTTGACAGCTTGAGGAGATCCAATGTCTTCTAACTATTTCAGGAAGGACAGTCTGAAAGTTGATGGAAATAACTATGGCATATAGAAGATCAGGATGGAGACACACTTGAATTTCATTGGAAAGGACATATGGGATGTTACAAAGAATGGCTATACTGCTCCTACTCAAGGTCAACCTATTCCACCTAACTTGGCTAAAGATGAGGAAAACGATTGCAAAGCAAGAGAAGCAGTTTTGAGCGTATTGTCAAATCAGCAAATCATGGGATTGTTAGATAGATCTACTGCTAAAGCTATTTGGGACAAATTGGAAACATTGAATGAAGGAGATTCCACAGTCAAAATTGCAAAACTTGAATGCTTCCAGGTCAGGTATGAAAATCTGAAAATGGAAGAAGAAGAAAGAATTTCTACTTTTATGGAAAGAGTAAATGAAATTGTTTTGGGTATACAATGTTGTGGAGGAACCTTAAGTGAAGATGAGATTGTTTCTAAAGTTTTAAGAGATTTTCCACCGGCATATAAAATGAAAGTTACTTCTATAAATGATCTAAGAACAATGCCTAATGCAGTAGTATCTAGAGAAACCTTGGTTGGAAAACTTTCAGCTTTTGAGCTTGAGGAATTTGGTCCTGTTACTACTATCAAGACAGATCTAGCTTTTAAGGCATCATCATCAACTATAGCATCATCATCATCACATGATAAATCTGATTGGAAAGCCTTCTATGCGAGAGAACTTGAAGAAAGCAGGAGAGAAAATGAAGAACTTGAAGAACTTGAAGCACTATTTGCAAGGAAAATGCCTAAAGGTCCAATTGGAAGTAAGTATGAAGGTAAAGCACCCTTTAAATGTTTTAACTGTGATAAGATTAGTCATATGGCATCTAGATGTCCTAATAGACATGCAAGATTAAGAGAAGAAGCTAAGAGAACATACAAGCCTAACCCTGACTATCAAAAATACAAGTTTAATAGAAACAAATCTTGTTATTATGTTAATGAAGGAGTTACTGATGATTCTGATGAGGATCTAGCAGACAATGGATGGGCTTTTGTTTCTATAATAGAAGATCAACCGGCACCTACTGTTCAACTGGTAGAGCAGGCCCTGGTAGCTAAAGTTGAAGATAAGGATGAACGAATTATTGATTCAAGATGTTCACATCACATGACTAGTGATAAGAGTAAATTCTTAACCTTTCAGGATTACAATGGAGGTCTAGTAAGATTTGGAGATGATAAAGCTTGTTTGATCAAAGGAAAAGGCACTATATCTTTTGATGGTAAGCACAATACTGATAATGTTTACTATTGAAGGTTTGAAGCATAATCCTTTGAGTGTTGGTCAATTAGATGAGAAACGATTTTAGTTACAATTCAAGAATGGTAAATGCAAAATCTTAAATAGAACTGGTTTGGAAATTGCAATCGATAATCAGACTAGAGGTAATATCTTTCATTTGAACAATAATGAGAAAGCATGGTTGATTGCACATATTGATGAAAGTTGGTTATGGCATAAGAGACTTTGTCATATAAATTTTGATTGCATTGTAAAAATCAGTACTACTAAGGCAGTTAGAGATTTATCTAAGATTGTTAAACCTCACAATTCGGTATGTAAGGAATGTCAATTTGGAAAGCAAGTTAGAGCATCTTTCAAGAGTATTCTGGAGAAGTCTAACAATGTTCTTGATTTAATTCATATTGATTTATGTGGTCCAGCAAGAACTAGAAGTATAAAAGGAGATAGATAGTTTATGCTAATCATTGATGACTATTCTAGAATGTGTTGGGTTACTTTTCTCGGAGAAAAATCTGAAGCATTTGGGAAATTCAAACTATTCAAGGTGATGGTAGAAAATGAAACCGACAAGAAAATCAAATGTTTGAGATCAGATCAAGGAGGTGAATTCACATCTAAGGAATTTAATGCATTCTGTGAAGTGAATGGGATCAGAAGATAGTTGTCAGCACCCCGGACACCCCAGCAAAATGGAGTTGTGGAAAGGAAAAATAGAACTATCTTAGATGCAACCAGAAGTATGATATCAGAAGCAAATCTACCTCATATATACTAGAGAGAAGTGGTCAATACAGTTGTTTATACATTCAACGGAGTTCACATCAGAGGAGAAACTAGTAAGACCCCACATGAACTATGGTTTGGTAATACTCCTACTCTTAAATATTTCAGAATATTTGGAAGTAAATGCTATATTAGAAGAGATGAGTATATTGGCAAATTTGATCCTAGAAGTGATGAAGGAATATTTCTTGGTTATTCATCTAAGAGCAAGGCATATATATGTTTTAACAAGAGATTGCAGAAAATTATTGAGAGTACAAATGTGAAAATTGATGAACAATTTAGAGGAAATTCAAGGTACACAGACTCTGAACTGGCAATAGAGATAATCACAAATGAACCTACTATGAATACATCGATACATAATGGTGATCTAGTTACACTGGCATCATCTGGAGATTCAACAGTCATTGAAGAATAGTAGAAAGCAAAAACACCTCGGTATGTAAGATTGAATCATTCTGACGATCAGATAATTGGAAACAAATTTCAAGGAGTTATGACTAGAGGAAGATTGGCAAATGAAGAGGTATGTCTCATTTCTCAAATTGAACCTACATCAATTAATGAGGCATGTGATGATAAATATTGGATTAAAGCTATGGAAGATGAATTGGAACAAATTGAAAGGAATAACACTTGGTCATTAGTTCCTCAGCCTAAAGACAAAAATGTAATTGGAACTAAATGGGTTTTCAGAAATAAACTTAATGAAGATGGTATGGTAATCAGAAACAAAGCAAGATTGGTGTGTAATGGATATTCTTAGAAAGAAGGAATTGATTACAATGAAACCTTTGCACCGGTAGCTAGAATTGAGGCAGTCAAACTTTTATTGGCTTTTGCAGCACACAAGAACTATAAAGTATATCAAATGGATGTTAAATGTGCATTTCTGAATGGATATCTTGAAGAAGAAGTTTACATTGAGCAACCTGATGGATTTTCTTTGACAGATAACAAAGACATGGTTTGCAGGTTAAGGAAAGCTTTATATGGATTGAAACAAACTCCTAGAGCTTGGTATGCTAGATTGGACAAATATCTTTTGAAGCTTGGTTACACTAAAGGTAATGCTGACAGCAATCTATACTACAAAGTGACTAATGATGACATCTTGGTTATTGAAGTTTTTGTTGATGATATAATCTTTAGAGGAGAAGATGGTTTGTGTAAAGACTTTTCTAACAAAATGCAGCAAGAATTCGAAATGTCTATGATTGGAGAGATAAGATTCTTTTTAGGATTGCAGATTTCACAGACTGATAAAGGTATATTCATATGTCAATCTAAGTACTTTAAATAATTACTAAAGAAATTTGGCATGGAAAACTGTAAACTGGTAAGCACACCTATGACTACAACTGATGAACCTTTAATCCGACTAGATACAAATCTATGATAGGAGGTTTACTATATTTGACACAAACAAGACCTGATATTATGAATGTAGTATGTATTGTTTCAAGATTTCAAAGTAATCCTAAAGAAAATCATGAATCAGCAGTGAAAAGGTTTTTTTGGTACCTACAAGGCACTACAAATCTTGGTTTATGGTATCCTAGAGATGAAAATTTTGACTTATGTGCATACACAGATGCTAATTGGGTAGGAGATGTGGATGATAGAAAAATCACCATCGGCAGAGCATTTTTTCTTGGTAGCAGACTAATTTCATGGTTGAGAAAGAAATGGAGTTGTACAAGTTTATCAACAGCAGAATCAGAATATTTTGCAGCAGCAACTAACTGTACACAGGTATTATGGATCAAGCGAATGTCGAAGGACATAAAGGTAAAATGCAAGGAACCTATAACTATCTGCTATGATAATATGGCAGCAATTGATATATCTAAAAACCCAGTATTTCACTCTAAACTAAACATGTTTCTATCAAATTCAATTTTCTAAAGGAGAATGTTGAAGCAAAAGAAGTGAAATTGGTTTATGTGAATGCTAAAAAGTAGATTTCAGATATTTTTACAAAGCCTTTGCCTAAGGAAATATTTGAGTATCTCAAAGAGCAACTTGGAGTCCTACCCCCACCAGTAGAGACTTAGACAGTTGATGTTTGTCATCAACCGACAGAATTAACAGAGAAATGTTTTTCCAGCTTTGATGAGGAGAGCTACTTCTCAGGGGGGGTAGTTCGTATATTGAATGAGTTGGTATTTTGTGATAAGTTCTTTGAACTAATTGTATTTGGTTTTGTATTGCTTTGGCATTTGATGTCAAAGGGGGAGAGATTGATATGGAAAAACACATTATCCCTTGGGGGAGAGATTGTTACTTTGGAGAGATAGTTGGAGAGATTGATTACTCTTTGTATCTGTATTTTGGGAGATTGTTGGTTTTTGGTTTTTGGCATTTCTGTTTTGGCACTTTGATGGTATTCCATCTTGTGTTGCCATCAATGCCAAAGGGGGAGATTGTTGGCATTTTGGATATGTTAATATGGTTTTGTCATTGATGTCAACACTTGTCATCGCTTGTCAACACTTATCAGCACTTGGAGATTTTGGTTATGTTCACCGGCAAGTCAAAGACTTATGCAAGTCACTAGTATTTGGTTCACTGATAGATTATATTATTCACCGACACTTGGAATGATTTGAAGACTACTTGGTTATGTCGAAGATATTATTTGATCTCTTGGTTTTGGCAATTTGGTTAACTATTTATTCAGGTTTGTATATTTGTTGACACTGGCAAATAGGTCCAGGATAAGCACCGACAGTCATATCTATTCCAGATCAGCACGACATGTTATGGAGATGATTTATTATTATTATAAATGCATTGAGTCGACATCATGCATCGGATATTGATTTACTTGTAATTGATTTTATTGTAATACCTTTTAGTGAGCCGGCCTATTCAATTGGTCTAAAGTTATGGTATAGATGTAAGATCTCATTTGTAAGATCATAGCAGAGGGAATGCGAAAAGGATTGCAATAAGGTATATGCGAAAATAAGCAGAGCTATACATGCAGACATCATTTGAAGGTTGAAGGAAGGATTTTGTGAAGGCAATCAGAACTAAACCGATATTGAATCCAGGATATGAAGATGCTATTTTGTGCAGTACATTATCATTGGATTTAACCATCCAATTGTATTCAGTGTGACTCTCATTTTGTGATTGAGCAGTGAGCTCTAGGCAGCTAGCCTTTCTGCATGTGCAGAATCCATATGGTACACACATACTATCTGCAGTAGTATCATTTGATTGTGGGTAAGGCTTCCCACCGTGGTTTTTCCCCTTACAGGGTTTCCACGTACAAACATTTGTGTTATGTGTTGTGGATGTTATTATCTTTTTGTTTCATGCATTAATTTTTACCAGTATTGCAATTAACTGTTAAGACTGTCTACCAGTATAAAGTTTGGTTTACTAGTATTAAGCATTAAGTTTTGGTTAAGTTAATTTTGGTTGAATTTATTGGACAACTGATTCACTCCCCCCCCCCCTCTCAGTTGTCTTCGGGACCTAACAAATGCATCATGTTAACTATGTAATCATTACATGAATATGAGAGGGGAAAAAAAGAAAAAATTAGAAATTCATTGTTTTTATCTAACATGTTTGTTCATTGTGTAGGTACAGGTTTGATATCCCTCACTGAGAAATTTTATAAATTCACATTGGCACCATAAGCTACAACATGTTGGGTAAAATGGGCTCCCACAATGGTTGAGCCCAACATGTTATCATTTTGGTGTTTTGGAAGAGATTTAGTTATTTATCCTCCATGACATGGTGGTTCAAACAAACATAAATCTGTCATTGGTAACAATGAAGTGGTAAATTCACTATTATAAATAATAAATTAATTATCAATGGGACCATAGTTCCATGAAAGATAACAACCATGATACTCATCAATGACAGTGGAATAAGATATAACAATAAAAAGGTATCAAATCAGAGATAAAGATCTTTACAAATCAGATGGCAATCACAGAGAATGTAAGGTCAAAAAAATTCAGTTTTGAGCAAATAGAAAGGGCTATAAAACTATTCACAATGAAAAGACAGCACCAAAGCAATAATGAAAGATATCTTAAACTAGATTGATTACCAAAGAAATTTAAGGCCACCCTCATCCTTGTACAGTCACCAAAGAGCCATTCTCAGTCCAAAAAATAGAAGTTGTCAATCACAAAATAGTGACAGGAACAATAAGAATATGAGACAATGTTTTGGCTTAAACAAGTTGCTAGTACTATGAACAAAGTCAAAGATCACAGTAAGCTTAAAAGGGTGATATGAATGATAGCATGTAATCCATACTTGATAGTTCTTATGACTGAATGAACACATTGTTATGGTTAGAATTAGATGATTGTGTCTTTAATACAAAGCATATGATTTGTAATATAGCAGCTTTCAAGGGTTCAAGTGCAATGACAAGTCTCAGAACACATAAAGGATCCAAAGACAGTGCCATCATTTGATACGAAGCTCCTCAAGAAATTTATATAAAAAGACTACCAAATGTACAAGAAGCAGCCCTTGATAGGATAACAAAGTATCAAAGAACATAAGGAGCAATGTATCAAGGTTGTGAGGGAAAACAGATATAAGGGCAATGACGGTTTTAGTTCACGGTCTTAAAAGCACAAATACAGTGAATAACATTCATTACTAAAAACATAGATACAAAGAGCAGTAAATGTCACTAGTAATAATGAGGTCATGGTCAAGATTAAACTCATTGTCAAAAGGGATAAAGATCAAAGATAATAAAAATCATTGAGAAATCTAGAAAAGAGGTCCAAATAGTGAGCTTAAGCAGTGTCAAGTTTGAGACAATCGTGGTCTAAAAGGGAAGTCACGGGTTCAAGAGAAGTCTGAGGCAAAAATAGGGCATTATGAGTAAAGATAATGAGCAAGGAAACCAACCATCAATGCCAAAATCACAAGGCCAAGTTCATTCAAGGCATGTAAGTACAATGACTAGGTCATGTGGATTGTAGTCGCTCAAGTCAGTAGTGAGAAAACAATGATCAAGCTGGAAGTATAAGCTTTGACAGTAGAGCACGTTAATATCACCATACCCACATCAAAGTAGTCATAGCACCTTAGATGAGGGTCTTTACCATAGCATGTCCCATGAGTGATGAGCGCATTAAGTATTTAGATCAATCTAAGGCAACCTAATTGAAGTAATGTAGTCATAAGGATAGTCTTAGTGATAGGAGACTTCATGATCAAAAATAAAAATAAATACAATTACCTCAATCACCATGAGATCAAGAATAATGGCAGTGGTGTATAATAAAAAAAGATAGCCTCAAGAGCCCTACGAGGGTAGTTGTAAGAGAACTCAATGATAAGAATAGTGAAAATATCAATAGTGTTGATCATAATAGTGAAGCATTACATAGTCACATTGCAACAAATAGTGGTGAAGACCAAAGAATACAAAGACTTACCAAACACGGCTGCAATGGACACAAGATCTGCGACAAATGATTCCAAAAACCTCCATTTCCAAACCCTCATGAAGGTGCCTAGAATGCATACAGTGGCAACAACAAACAAATGAATAAAATGAAATGTTTTAGGGTTTGTTTCACCATAATATGTCCAATAAGGACTTAGGCATTTTGCCTATGTTTCTTTATTTTACTTTGCATCAAACCTTTTATTGAATAAAATGTGCCAAGTAGTGTTTTTTAAAGTCACTTAGACATTGTATTTATGCAAAGTGATAGGTGTCTATTTCCTTTAATGAGTCAAAGTGATATTATTACATTCATGAGAAATGGGCAAAGATATAGGTAAGTTTGAACAACTTTTCCAACATTTGGAGAGTATATAGGGGGTATTTTTGAGTCAATTTAGGGGAAATTAATGTAAATTTGGGGGCCTTTATAATAGAAATGGTCAAAGATGACTTTTTCTCCATTTTGGAGTCTTTTAGTGGGCTCAAAAATAGGCTTTTTAGTTGCATTCGACCAAGGAGGTTTGAGCTCCTATTTTTTTGTGACTTCTTGGAAAAAGCATAAGTATTACCTTAACTTCATTTTTTAAGTTAGTTATTGCTAATTCATCTTATGCTACTTGTAATTTTTAGAGTTCTTGAGCAGGGGTGAAAAGTTTGTAACTCGTTTTTAGTGATCAATACAACATTGCAACACCTTTTGAGAGTAATAAGAAGTAGTTTTGCCTTCTCATTTTTCTAAAATTGTGTACTTAGTGATTGATGCAATTTCATGTGATGTATTTATCCTTATAATTGTGTCTCATAGTGGTACCTTTATGAAGAATTGCATATACATTTGCAGGTTATAAGTTGTGCCAATAATATAATCAGTCTTAAGTTGTGATAAAAACATATTTTCTCCTACTAGGATAGTGAGTCTTTAGCCTTCTTATAAATTGTTGATGCAAAGTTTGTGATTTTTAAGTTGTGCAGAAATAAGGTTTTGTTATTGGTTTTTTGTGTGTTGCCATTTGTGTAAAGTTCATAAAATAATTTGGTGTATCACCTTTAGGGTTAGGTTTCATTTACATGTTTTTTTTTTTCTTCCTTACTCTTTTCTCTACAAAGTCATTATTAAGATATATTTAGGTGAACTATGTGTTAGGTCCCGGAGACAACTAAGAGGGGGCGGGGGGGGGTGGGTGAATCAATTGTCAAATAAATTCAAACCAAAAATAGTTTAACCATCTTAATGCTTAATATCGGTAAACCAATCTATTATACAGGTAGACAATTTTATCGGTTAATTGCAATACCGGTAAGGATTAATGCATGAAATAGAAAGACAAAGTCATCCATAACACATAACACCAATATTTGTACGTGGAAACCCTGTAAGGGGAAAAACCACAGTGGGAAAGCTTACCCACAATCAGATGATACTACTGCAGATAGTAAGTGTATACAAATGGGGTCTACACATGCAGAAAGGCCAAGTGCCTAGAGCTCATTGCTCAAACACAAATAGGAGTCATACTGACTACAATTAGATGGTTAAATCCAATTAGGATGTATTGCTCAAATTAGCATCTTTCTATGTTGGATTCAGTACCAGTGTAGTTTTGATTGTTTTCACAAAAACCTCCTTCAACCTTCAAATGATGTCTGTGTGTATAGCTCTTCTTATTCTCGCATATATCTTCCTACAATTCTTTTCCGCATTCCACATTCGATCTTACAAATAATATCTTACATTTATACCATAACCTAAGACCAATTTTAGTAGGTCAGCTCTAAAGGATATTACAATAAAATCAATTTACAATTAAAACAATATTTGATGCAATAACCGATACAACATGTCGGCTTTATGCATTTACAACAATAATAAAACATCTCCATAGTGTGTCGTGCTGATCTGAAAAAGATAAACTTGTCGGTGTATAACCTAGACCTATTTGCTGGTAACAGCAAATATGCAAATACGAATATGCCAATAAACAAATCTTAAAGACAAAGTGTCCAAATGATGTCTTTGACATAACCAAGTGTTTTCCATGCCTTTCCAAGTGTCGGTGATCATTATATCTTGCTAGTGTACCAGATACCGGTGACTGTGCATAAGTCATTTGCTTTGCCGGTGATTGTTGCTGATTCTCCAAAGTGCCAAGTTGATAAGTGTTAGTAGGTGTTGACATCAATGACAAAACCATACCAAAATACCAACAATCTCCCCCTTTGGCATTGATGGCAACATAAGATGGAAAAACCATCAAAGTGCCAAATATCAAAAGCCAACAAAAGCCAACAATCTCCCAAAAGAGATCATAACCAGAAATCAAAATACAGATACAGAGAGTAAAAATATCTCCCTCAATAAATAATCTCTCCTCAAAAGATAATGTATTTTTCCATATCAATCTCTCCCCCTTTGACATCAAATGCCAAAGTAAAAAAAATAAAAAAATTCAGATACAAAATACCAACCAATTCAGTATGCCAACTACTCCCCCTGAGAAGTAGCTTCCTCATCAAAGCCGGAGTAAAAGATTTCTCTGTTAATTCTGTCGGTTGATGACAAACATCAACTTCCTAAGTCTCTATCGGTGGGGGTATGACCCCAAGCTAATCTCTGAGATATTCAAAAGTCTCCTTAGGCAGAGGTTTAGTGAAAATATCTGCAATCTGCTCTTTAGTATTCACATAAACCATTTTTATTTCTTTTGCTTCAACATTTTCCCTTAGAAAATTTAGTTTGATAGAAACATGTTTGTTTTAAGAATGTAATACCAAATTCTTAGATATATCAATTGTTGCAGTGTTATCACAATAGATAGTAATAGGTTCCTTGCATTTTACCTTTATGTCCTTTAACATTTTCTTAAGCCATAATACTTGTGTACAATTAGTTGGTGCTGCAACATATTCTGATTCTGCTATTGATAAAGATGTACAACTTTGTTTCTTAACCAATAAATTAATCTGCTTCCAAGAAAAAATGGTCCACCGATGGTGCTTTTTCTATCGTCCACATCTCCTACCCAATTTTCATTTGTATATGCACATAATTCAAAGTTTTCATCTCTAAGATACCATAATCCAAGATTTGTAGTGCCTTGTAAATACCGAAAAATCCTTTTTACAGCTGATCCATGATTTTCTCTAGGATTACTCTAAAATCTTGAAACAATACATACTGCATTCATGATATCAAGTCTGGTTTGTGTCAAATATAGTAAACCTCCTATCATAGATTTGCACCTAGTCAGATTAATAGGTGTAGATTCATCCCTTATTGATAATTCGTCATTTGTAGTCATAGGTGTGCTTACCGATTTAGAGTTATCCATCCAAAATTTCTTTAGTAACTCTTTCAAGTACTTGGATTGACTCAAGAATATACCTTTATCAGTCTGAGAAATCTGCAATCCTAAAAAGAATTTTATTTCTCCAATCATAGACATTTCAAATTCTTGTTGCATTTCAATAGAAAAGTCTTTACATAATCCATCTTCTCCTCCAAAGATTATATCATCAACAAAAACTTCTATAACCAAGATGTCATCATTTGTCACTTTATAATATATGTTGTTGTCAGCATGACCTTTAGGAAAAACCAATTTTCAAAAGATACTTATCCAATCTTGCATACCAAGCTCTTGGAGCTTGCTTCAACCCATATAAAGCTTTCCTTAACCTGCAAACCATATCTTTGTTATCTGTCAAAGAAAATCCATCAGGTTTTTCAATGTAAACTTCTTCTTCAAGATCTCCATTCAGAAATGCACATTTAATATCCATTTGATATACTTTGTAGTTCTTGTGTGCTGCAAAAGCTAAGAATAATCTAACTGCCTCAATTTTAGCTACCGGTGCAAAGGTTTCATTATAATCAATTCCTTCTTTCTAAGAATATCCCTTACACACTAGTCTTGCTTTATTTCTGATAACCTTACCATCTTCATTAATTTTGTATCTAAATACCCACTTTGTTCCAATCACATTTTTGTCTTTAGGCCGGGGAACTAATGTCCAAGTGTTATTCTTCTCAATTTGCTCTAATTCTTCTTCCATAGCTTTAATCCAGTGTTTATCTTCACATGCCTCATTAATTGATGACAGTTTAATTTGAGAAATAAGACATACCTCTTCATTTAACAATCTTCCTCTTGTCATAACTCCTTTATACTTGTTTCCAATTATCTGATCTTCATAATGATTCAGTCTTACATACCGAGGTGTCTTTGTTTGCTACTGTTCCTCAGTTACAGTGGAATTTTCAGATGATACTGGGATAACTAGATCTTCATTATGTACTAGTGGGTTTAGTGTAGGTTCATTTGTTAGAATTTCTATTGTCACTTCAGAGACTATATACCGTGAAGTTCCTCTGAATTGTTCATCAATCTTCACATTTGTACTCTCAACAATTTTCTGCAATATTTTGTTAAAACATCTATATGCCTTACTCTTAGATGAATAACCAAGAAATATTCCTTCATCACTTCTACGATCAAATTTACCAATATACTCATCTCTTCTGATATAACATTTGCTTCCAAATATTCTGAAATATTTAAGAGTAGGAGTAATACCAAACCATAGTTCATGAGGGTTCTTACCGGTTTCACTTTTGATGTGAACTTTGTTGAATGTATAGACCGTTGTACTTACTGCCTCTCTCCAATACACATGTGGTAGATTTTCTTCTGATAACATACTTCTTGTTGCATCCAAAATAGTTATGTTTTTCCTTTCAACAACTCCATTTCGTTGTGGTGTCTGGGGTGCTGATAGCTATCTTCTGATTCCATTCACTTCACAGAATGTATTAAATTCCTTAGATGTAAATTCTCCTCCTTGATCTGATCTTAGACATTTGATTTTCTTACTGGTTTCATTTTCTACCACTGCTTTGAATAGTTTGAACTTTCCAAGTGCTTCTGATTTTTCTCTGAAGAAAGTAACCCAACACATTCTAGAGTAGTCATCAATGATTAGCATAAAATATCTATCACCTTGCAAACTTTTAGTTCTAGCTGGACCACATAAATCAGTATGAATTAAGTCAAGAGCATTATTGGATTTTTCTAGAATACTTTTGAAAGTAGCTCTAACTTGTTTTCCAAATTGACATTCCTTACATACTGTATTGTGAGGTTTGACAATTTTAGGTAAATCCCTAACTACCTTAGTAGTACAGATTTTTACCATGCAATCAAAATTTACATGACAGAGTCTCTTATGCCATAGCCAACTTTCATCAATATGTGCAATCAAGCATGTCTTTTCACTGTTATTCAAATGAAAGATATGACCTCTAGTTTGATTATCAGTTGCAATTTCCAAACCAATTCTATTCATGATTTTGCATTTTCCATTTTTGAATTGTAACTAAAATCCTTTCTCAACTAATTGACCAACACTCAAAATATTATGCTTTAAACCTTCAACATAGTAGACATTGTTAGTGTTATGCTTACCATCAAGAGATATTGTACCTTTACCTTTGATCAAACAAGCTTTATCATCTCCAAATCTTACTAGACCTCCATTATACTCTTGAAAGGTCAAGAATTTACTTTTATCACTAGTCATATGATGTGGGCATCCTAAATCAATGATCCATTCATCCTTTACTTCAACTTTAGCTGCCAGGGCCTGCTCTACCGGTTGAATAGTAGGTGTCGGTTGATCTTCTGTTATAGCAACAAAAACCCATCCATTGTCTGTCGGATCCTCATCAGAATCATCAGTCACTCCTTCATTAGCAAGATAACAAGATTTGTCTTTATTCTTCTTAAATTTGTATCTCTGATATTCAGGGTTAGGTTTGTATGTTCTTCTAGTTCCTTCTTTTAGTCTAGCATGTCTATCAAGGCATCTTGAAGCCATATGACCAATCTTATTATAGTTAAAACATTTAAAGGGTGCTTTACCTTCATACTTACTTCCAACTAGACCTTTAGGCATTTTTCTTGCAAATAGTGCTTCAAATTCTTCAAGTTCTTCATTTTCTCTTCTGCTTTCTTCAAGTTCTCTTGCATAAAAGGCTTTCCAATCAGACTTGTCAAATGATGGTGCAGAGGATGTAGATGCTTTAAAATCTAAATCTGTCTTTATAGTAGCAACAGGACCAAATTCCTCAATTTCAAAAGCTGAAAGTTTTCCAATCAATGTATCCCTAGTTACTGATGTATTAGGCATTATTCTTAACTCATTTATAGCAATAAATTTCATTTTATATGTCGGTGGCAATCCTCTTAAAACTTTTGAAACAATTTCATCTTCACTTAAGGTTCCTCCACAATATTTAATACCCAAACAATTTCATTAACTCTTTCCATAAAAGCATAAATCCTTTCATCTTCTTCCATTTTTAGATTTTCATACCTAACCCGGAAGCTTTCAAGTTTTGCAATTTTGACTGTGGAATCTCCTTCATTCAGTGTTTCCAAATGATCCCAAATAGCTTTAGCACTTGATCTATCTGATAATCCCATGATTTGCTGATCTGATAATGCGCTCAAAAGTGCTTCTCTTGCTTTGCAATCATTTTCTTCATCTTTTCCCAAGGTAGGTGGATTAGGCTGACGTGGAGTAGGAGCAGTATAGCCATTCTGTGTAACTTCCCAGATGTCCTTTCCAATGAAATTTAAATGTGTCTCCATTCTGATCTTCCATATGCCATAGTTGGTTCCATCAAGTTTAGGACTGTCCTTCCTGAAATAGTTAGTAGACATTGGATCTCCTCAAGCTGTCAAACTTCTACAAAAGAGGACTAGGCTCTGATACCAATTGTTAGGTCCCAGAGACAACTGAGAGGGGGGGGGAATCAGTTGTCAAATAAATTGAAACCAAAAATAGTTTAACCAACTTAATGCTTAATACCGGTAAACCAATCTATTATACCAGTAGACAGTTTTATCAGTTAATTGCAATAACGGTAAGGATTAATGCATGAAATAGAAAGACAAAGTCATCCATAACACATAACACTAATATTTGTATGTGGAAACCCTGTAAGGGGAAAAACCACGGTGGGAAACCTTACCCACAATCAGATGATACTATTTCAAATAGTAAGTGTATACAAATGGGGTATGCACATGCAGAAAGGCCAAGCACCTAGAGCTCACTGCTCAAACACAAATAGGAGTCACACTGACTACAATTGGATGGTTAAATCCAATAAGGATGTACTGCTCAAATTAGCATATTTCTATGCTGGATTCAGTACCGGTGTAGTTCTGATTGTTTTCACAAAATCCTCCTTCAACCTTCAAATGATGTCTGCGTGTATAGCTCTGCTTATTCTCACATATATCTTCACACAATTCTTTTCCGCATTCCACATTTGGTCTTACAAATAAGATCTTACATTTATACCATAACCTAAGACCAATTTTAGTAGGTCGGCTCTAAAGGATATTACAATAAAATCAATTACAATTAAAACAATATTCAATGCAATAACCGATACAACATGTCGGCTTGATTCATTTACAACAATAATAAAGCATCTCCATAGTGTGACGTGTTGATCTGAAAAAGATAAACCTGTCGGTGTATAACCTGGACCTATTTGCCGGTAACAACAAATATGCAAATATGAATATGTCAATAAACAAATCTTAAAGACAAAGTGTCCAAATGATGTCTTCGACATAACCAAGTGTTTTCCATGCCTTTCCAAGTGTCAGTGATCATTATATCCTATCAGTGTACCAGATACCAGTGACTGTGTGTAAGTCATTTGCTTTGCCGGTAAATGTTGTTGATTCTCCAAAGTACCAGAGTTGATAAGTGTTAGTAGGTGTTGACATCAATGACAAAACCATACCAAAATACCAACACTAACAAGGGAGTCAGCCTTTTCTCTGGAGGTCCATTCTCACTATAGGTTACCCACAACCTGATAATGTTCCCATTTATCACAAGCTCTTTGTGTTGATAGCTTAGCAAAGGGTGTAGGTTTTAGTGATAACAATTTGATCATAAGTTCATATGGAGTTCTTATCTTATTTTGCTAGTTCAATTTCAAGTTACATTCAAGATGTTCATGATGTTCACTTTAATTCATATGATGATAACTTAGTTCTCCCTTTCATACATAGCTATTATTTACCCTCTCCCAAAATTGGTCCCACCAATGAGGGCACAATGGTGCAAGAATAAAATATGAACACTTGTTTCAAAGGTATCCCTCCTAAGGATGAATCTTTGGGGAATAATTCATCCTTCTCCTAAAATGTACCTCCACCAAAAGGATTATTTGGTGCAATGGGATGATATTGTAGCTACCTTTCCTAGTGACACCATACCTTCTTTTCATTTCAATGACCTTCCCCCTAGAGATGAAGCATTAATGATATATGATTGTCGTGTTCCTAAATTTTATATTAATTATAAAGATACCTTAGAGAAAGAGGATAATACCATTTCTCATCATTATAATATTTCCAATGATATCTCTCCCAAAAATGAAGAACCTAACCAAGATCAAATCAATACCATTCATGTTGTTGAGAATCCTAAGGTTGGTGTCCGCCTTCAACAAGATATCTCCCAACTTCAACAAAAACCAAAACTTGTTGTTAAGGTTGGAGTGAATCATTAGCCTAAATATCATGCACTACCTTACACATATAATAACAAAGTGTTTAATCTGGAAGTCGAAAAGAACATACAAATTGAAGCATAATATATTTTTTTGTTCCTACAATCTTCTCTCTAATTTGGATAAATACACCATCTCCTACTAAATATTTTCCTAAAGAGGAAATCTTGGAGGCTGATTGGGGTCATTAGATTTCACACCTTTTTGTAGAAAATATAAGATTCTTGAATTTGATACTCAATTTTTTTATCCTAACACATATCTAGATATTGATTGGTCCTCTTTAAACTTCAATCCAATTCCACCTAAGATAAAACCTTCTCTTGATCCTACACATTGATACAATGGACAAGTTTTAGGATGTGTGCAATAAAGCCTTGAAAGTCATAAGAAATTATGCTTTTCCAATGAAGAGCTAGGTTTCCATCTACTTCCTTTGTCAACATCCCCTCCCCCATTGTCTAGTGAATCCATGTATTCTCATTTGGCATTAAAAAAAGATAATGTTTTGTCTGACCTTCTTCATACCAATTTAATTTCTTTTCTTTGGCCTAAACTAAGAAGGAAACATAGACAACATCTTGAAAATTCTACTTTTTGCAAGTATCATCAAATTCATGGTCATTCTACTGAAGAATGTCAAGCTTTACAAATTAAAATATAACAATATATTAACTTAGGTATCATAAAAGTAACATGTGACAATGAATGGCATATTTCTTATGATCATTTCAAATAACATTCAAGTCCCTACTATATTTCTCCCCACTATGTGACATTGTTTTTGATTAAGGAAAAATAGGTTTTAAGGGACCTGAAACCCACTTACATATCATAAAGAAAAGAATTAGAGAAGCAAGAAAGGACAGAACAAAGAAAGAAAGGCAGCAAAAGATCAGCACAAAAGACAGCAGCTAGAGAAAAGTACAACAAAAGACCATCGAGATACTGGCACACCTAAAACAAAACTAGAACATCTAGGTTAAAAACTTTATGGTCTCCTCAGCATCCTTGACAAGCATCATCATTGCATTTTCTATCTCTTTGAGGTCTTTGCTTTCCTACACCTGTTGATTACCTTTAGTCTTCAACTCCAACTCTTTAGTATTTTACCTAGTTTTGCGTTTGGAAGAATGCTGGACAGAGCTAGAACCCGACTCATCATCAACAATCACGGTATCTTTGTTCTGCTTATCCTTCTCCTGGCAGGCAACCAACGCATTCATATTTTGGGAAGTCACCTTCATCACAACGAAGCTATCCTCCATGATTTTCCTCAGAGCACTCTCAGTTTTTTGAACCCTGTTGTTTATCAGTTCATAATCAGAATCACCCTTTTCTTTGAGAGTCCTCACCACATCCTCCAGGTGCTTCACATCTCCCTTTATGATCTCACCCTCCAACTAGTCTAGAATATCTTTTTCATCCTCCGTTTCACTATTATCCTCAAAATTTTCCTCTTTTCCTTTATCATTAATATCCTTAACCATATTATCAATTTTGAGCTCCATCTCTCTCTATTTTTCATGAATATTGGTAATATTATCAACCACCCACTTCTGGGACTTAAACATTTCTAGAGAGTTGTTTCTAACAACATTCAAAATAGTATCTACATCCTCCATGTCCTAGGCAGAATCCTCAGGCCTAGGTTTGCCCTCCTCCATATTATTCTGGACCTCATCCCTGTTGTTCGTATCATAGGGAATCTCCTTCTCCTTTGACTCATCAAAATCCTCTTTACCCTGCTCATTATCCTTGTCTCCTTTCTCACCCTCCACCTCCTTCTCCTTCTCATGCTTCGCCTCCTTCTCCATCTCCTTCTCCTACTCCTGCTCAGGATCAACCATCTCGTCAGTGTCTTCTTTAGCTTTCTTACTAACCCTTAATTTCTTTTTAGGGGGGGGATTGGTAGAATCCCCATCAGACTCAGAACTATCATCATCCTCAGAGATATGGGCACTCTCCACAAGAGGATCAACCTTATTGGCCTTAACTTTATCCTTAAGATGCTCATAAATTAATAGAATAAGACCTTGGTGGGAAATGGGGTAGGAATTGGATTTCTTAGCATGGTCAGTCAGATTGTCATTAAGGGAGGAGGCTAGATAGAAGGGCAGAGATATCTTAGAACCATGGCGAAAGTGATTAAGGATAACAAAGTGATAATTATAGACTTTCGAGAACCTACCATCAATAATAAGATACTCCAATAACACTTTCAACATTTTCTGCCAAAAGGAGTTTACCTGGTTAGGGAGATAATAGGAAATATTATCCTTTTTGGCAAGGCAAGCCCTTTCTTCTTCGTTCTTGGGAAAAATTTTGATGGCTTCCACCGAGAACTTACAATCTCTATAAAACTTGATGTCATCCTTCTGCAAACCAGTCACCTCAAGCACCAAATCTTCATCCACTCTCTAGGTCTGACCAAACAAAGTAACTGTTATGTTTCCAACCCCTGACAAAACCACAAGAAATGGGCTTCTTGCTCCCATGCAATTTCTCCATATAATCAGTGAAGCCATTTTTTATGCAGCCTTCTCCAAATTTTCCTTTCACCCTTCCAACTATCACAGTTGGTGGGCTCATTACGGTTGAGATTTCCACCCATAATGTAGAAGTATTTCAATTCAAATCCCTTAGGGGAGCACAAACTAACTAGATGCTGAAGATCAGAGAATCTAGAATCGAAAACCAAGGTAATTGTCTTGTTTTTCAAGTAGCCCTTTAAAACATGCAAATTAACCCAGTAGTTAATATGATAAGGCCTTTCACACCTATACTCATTAATGTGATACCTGAGATAGGTCATCATCGAACAATCCACCTCACTCCAAACTCTGTCATTGAAGTCTGAACCAAAAAGGGTAATGATGAGATTAATATGTACCATTGATCCTGTCATAAAATAATTGCTCTCGAACTTTGTTCTTACATGACGACTCTTTGATATAATTAGCATCTTCCGCTAAAATGACCCCCTCATTAGCTAACAAATTGGCTACCCTATTACCTTCCCTAAAGGTATGGGTAATAACCACATTATCACAAGAATCTAACATTTTTTTTGTCTTATCAATGATATTTTAGATATTCCAAGAAGGGGAACTAATACCTTTAATAACCTGAATTATATTAAGGGAATCCTCCTCCAGCCAATTTTTTTTTAATTGGAACCTTGAGCAAGCTAAAGACATTTTAACATTGCTAGAGCTTCTGCAACATGGTTGTTTTGAATTCCAAAGGGAGAAGCAATTGCAACAACACAAAAGCCATGAGAATTTCTGATAACAGCTCCCTCGCCAGCATTACCCGGATTTCCTTTAGCTACACCATCAAAGTTCACCTTCACCCAATCATGATGAGGGAACCTCCAAACCATATTATCTCTTCTACTCTTCAGATCAAAATTCCAAACCTTATTCAATAATTTCCATTCTGTAAGAATCCTTTTATCATTATCATTCATATCAATATAACTACATTGTTTGTTGCTTTTGTGAATGGTGTTGATGTTTTCTTTAATAGCCCTACAAATCTTTTCAAAGACCACCTGAGAAGAACACTTAGTCTCCCTAAAAATTCTATTGTTTCTCTCCTTCCAAATATGCCAACAGGTCATAGGAAGAAGAAAGGACCAAAGGGTCTTGATGATGGGAATCTTGGTAGGAAAAATCCAATGCCAAAGGACTTCCTTAAAACTATTCTGCATAACCCAATCAACTTTCCATTGCGTTCACACTTTACCCCAGATTTCCTAGGTAAAAGAATAGTGAATGAACAAATGATCCACAGACTCAGCCTCTTTTTGACATAACTCACACCTATTAGGGATCATAAATCCTCTTCTGACCAGGTTATCAATAGTGAGAATCTTGTTATGAGTGGCAAGCCAAAAAAATATATTAACTTTAGGAATCAGGAATCTATTCCAAACTTTAGTCCATATAGGGTTACAAGCCTGAGTTGATATCTTTTTGTAAGCAGAAGCAATAGTAAAAGTACCCCTAGGATTACTCTTCCATAAGAAGACATCATCTGAGTCTTTGCTGACAGAAAAGGATAGTAAATCATGCTAGAGAGAAGAGAATCCAACATAAACAACATCAAGTCTAACCCATTTATTCTCCTCCTAATAATTACAAACCATAGAACCAAACCTCCTTTTACAATATTCAATGATATGGCTGCAATCCTGGTTAAAAAGAGGCTCATCTCTGATCCAGACATCCTCCCAAAATCTGATTTTGTTACCTTTGCCAAGGATCCAGCCAGCTCCATTTTCAGCAACTTTAATAGATTTTATCATACTATTCCAAATAAAAGATCCAACATGGATATCTTCATAATAGAGAAGGGAATGAATGGGTTGATTTTGGATGTATCTGTCAAACCACACCCTACTCCAATCTCTCTTAATACCATAGGCCCTCCAAACCTGTTTGGCTAACAAAGCTTTATTGAAAGGTTTAAGGGATTTGATACCTAACCCCCCACTACTTTTAGGACCACAGACTTTATCCCAAGCAACCAAAGCAATCCTTTTCTTATCTTCCACACCAAACCAAAGAAATCTTTTTTGAATTCTTTATGACGCTTCTGCAAATTTGACCGGTATACTAAACAAACTAAGAGCATAAACAGGTAGATTTTGAAGGGTAGCTTGAAGAAGATGGAGCTTACCAGCCTACAACAACATAGAGTCTTTCCATCCAGCCAGTTTTTTGTTGAACTTATCAATCAAAGAATTCCAGTAAGAGTTTGGAGGAGCCAAACCAAGAGGGAGGCCCAAATAAGTAGAGGGGAGTATCTCAACCTTACAACCAATTATGTTAGCAATCCTTTGTTGCCTCAACAAGGGAGTGTCGATAAAGTAAATAGCAGATTTTTCCCAGTTAACCTGTTGGCCAGTAGCAAGGGAATAAGAGCTGAGAGCATTTTTGAAGTCAGAAGCTTCACTCATAGAAGGGTATCCCAATAATATAGTATCATCAACAAATTGTTGATGAGTGCAGAAGAAATTAGCTGAAGAGGGTTGCAATCCTTTGATGATCCTTTTCTCCTTCAAATTTTGAATCAATCTACTCAAACATTCCACCAAAATAGTGAAAATAATGGGCGAGATAGGATCTCCTTGCCTAAGACCCCTTGAAGACTTAAAAAATTTGGAAGGAGATCCATTAACAAGAATATAAAAATTCAGCGTAGATATCAGCTCTCTAGTGATTTTGATAACCTTCTCATCAAATCCAAAGGCTTCCATGATCCTAAAAAGAACCTGCCATTCAACCCTATCATAGGCTTTTGCCAAATCCAGCTTTATGAGGAATCCCTCTTTGTTTGTAGCATTAAGAGAATGGATATTCTCATGCGCAAGAATTATAGAGTCCAAAATTTGCCTACCCGGGACATCCTCTTTGCTCCTCAGAGATAACAAGAGGAAGAACAACTAGCAATCTAGAAGTCAGAACTTTTGAGATTATCTTGTAAAAAAAATTGCATAGACTTATTGGACTAAACTTACCCATAGAATCAACTCCAACCACCTTATGAATTAGAGGAATGAAGGTAGAGTCAGATTTCTTTAAGAATTCTTCTAGAACCAAATAATTCTTTGACAGCATTGACCACATCAACCCCAACAATGTGCCAATATTCCTGAAAGAAAAACATGGGGAAGCCATTCGAGCCTGGTGCCTTATCCCCTTGGAAGGAGAAAAAAACTCTTTTAATTTCATCAACTGAGGGGATGGCAGATAAAATCCTATTCTGATTAGGTCCAATAATCTTAGGAATATTTTCAACCAGATCTTGTTGCTTAACAAGGTCAAGTTCCTTGCTACCAGTCAGAAGGTTAGAGAAGAACCTTACAACTTCATCAGCTATATCATCATCTTTGACAAGAGTTTTATCATTAACAATCAATCTAGAAATTCTAATTGTCACTTTATGCTTCATTGATGTCATATGAAAGAATTTAGTATTTATGTCACTATCCTCTAACCAAATTGCCCTGGATCTCTGCCTCCAGTAAATTTCTTCTCTTGAAATAGTGTTGTGTAATTTGGCTAGAACCTCATCTTCTTTAGCCTTGGGGACATTCTTATAACCATGTTTCTGAATAGAATTTTGAATCTATTCTAATTCCTTCTTGAGCTTCCTCTTAGATTCAAAAATATCCCCAAAAAACTTTTTATTCCAAACCTTGATGTTATCTTTGATGTTTCTTAACTTTTTTGCAACTTTGAACATGGCAGAACCATCCACGGTTATATTCCACCATTTGGAAATGGAAGATTCCAAGGAAGGGTGTGAGATCCACATTTTTTCAAACTGGAAGGGAAAATAGTGTTTGCCCTTAATAGAATCAGCAACAAAAGAAATAGGATAATGGTTCGATCCAATTCTGTTAATAATAGATAGAGAGCATCTATACTTAAGGACCCAGTCAGAAGTAATAAGAGATCTATCAAGCCTTACTTGAATAAGTTCTCCTCCATCCCTTCGACTAGACCAAGTGTAGGAAGCTCCAGAAAGGTCAACGTCAATGAGGGCATTGGCATTGATAAAGTCCATAAGATCAATCCTACTATCCAGTTGGGCTTGGGTTCCACCAAATTTTTCAATTTCCTACAGAGGAGTGTTGAAATATCCCATCAAAAGCCAACTATCATGGGTAAAAGTCCCTCTTTTATGTTGGATTTTGTCCCAAAACTTGCTCCGAGCAGCTTTAGAGTTGGGGGCACAAATGTTGGTAACCACCTAGTCCTATCCTTTAGCAATGCATTTGACTCTCATAGAAATGATATTACCATCTTCATCAATCAAGTCTCCATCAATAGTTTTCTTATTCCAAAATATGGCAACCCCACTAGACGCTCCATTAGAACTACTACCACACACACCCCCAAGTTTAAAGAATTTTTTTTTCTACTTTTTCCTTGCTCATTTTAGTTTCCTGAACCAGGATAATGTTCGTATTATGATCTCTGATAAAATTCCTGAGCACATCTTGCTTATGGAGACCATTTAGGCCTCTAATGTTCCAAGAGATTACCTTCATTTGGAAACTTGGGAGCAAGATTCCTGAATGGTTCGCTGCCTTCCATTAGCTATATTTTGTTTTCTCTCCCGATCCCTATGCCACTTCATAGTTTTGCACCCCTGTGGAGATTTGGAAAGTCCAATATCTGCCTTAGATCTAGTTCTAGTTTTAACCCCATTAGTACACCTTGTTTTCTTGTTTTTCTTTTTTCCCACTTCTATTAACTCTTCATCTTCTTCATTTTTATATGCAAACTTCTTACTGTTCCAAGGTTCTCCTTTTCGCAGAGATGAGGTAGGAAAATCAGTCCCAAAGTTCTGGAATAGAGAGTTAAGGTTAACCTGGGGTGATCTAAACTGGGTCTTTTCTTCAAAGTTTACATCTGAAGCTTCAAAGTCCTTTGAACACACTTTATTAAATTCATGTTCTGTTTCTTTTGGAATCTCATATTGTGATTCATTTGTGTCTCCAATCTTACCATCTTCAAGAATTTCTTCTATAATTACATTTTCTTCTTCTTGAATCTGTAAAGCTTCAAAGCCATTGCTTGTTTTAACTTCAAATGCATTCTCTTCATCCTTTCTAATTTCCTTCTAAGGACTCACCTTGGAAGGACTAGCTTTCCTTTCATCCCTTGTTAATCTTTTGAGTTACTAGGGAATCCAGTTCCTCCTTTCGATCTACCCTCCTCATTTTTGTTCAGCTTCTCTTTCCAAATCTGTTTAACATGATTATTGTTCTTCTGAGCATTCTTTGGGTTACTAGGACAAGCCTTTGCCCAATGTCAAGCTTTCTTACATGAAAAGCACGTGAAAGGGAGGGATTCAAACTCTATGACTTGTTCCCACTTACCTAGCTTGGAATTTATTTCGATAGAGCTAGGAAGGTCCATGTTCTATGAGATATTAACGCATATCCTCATATACACCAGTATCTTTCACATTGTTTTCATAGAATCTATAGCCACAAGATCCTCAAAGGATTTAGAAATGCCTAAAAACATGTCCTCCAACCAAAATTCAAGTGGCAAACCAAGGAGTCGCACCTAGATCGGAGCAAATTCAAAAAAGGAGTCATCGAGCTCCATTTTTGGAGACCATTTTCTTAAAGATAAAGAAGACTTCCCAAGTATCCAGGGTCCTCCGCTCAGAGCCAATTCCAAGTCTTCACCATAGGAGAAGGAAAAGAAAAAAAAAACCCTTGACAGGGCTGAAACATCAACATGTCCTTTCACCCTCCATTTTTTCTTCACAAAAGACCTAACAACTTCAATATTAGGTCTGGGTCCAACAAATTTCCCCACAAGAGAAAATGCAATAAGAGAAATATTGTGATCTATGACCACATCTGGTACAGCAATAGCTAATCTACCTACCTTTCTATCAAAAATATCTTCCATGGAGGGAAAGGTAGATTTACCAGTAGGCTTGTTTGCAAAGAAACCGTTCTAGGATTTGACCACCTTGTCTCCAGTTATCTTTTCCAACTCAACATTCAAGATCTCGTGACCCAACTTTGTAGAATCTTTAGTATTTTAAAGTCAAGAGGAGGGTTTTGATGTCATGGGTCCCCATCCTTTCGACCATCCTTATCATCCCCCATAGATCCTAAAGAGACAAGTTGTCCTTGAGCTGCAGAACTAGAGGGAAAACCAGCCACGTTGATCCCTCCATTCGCAGAATTCAAATTTCCCTCCATTCGCTATCGAGCTGCTAGTAAATGATGTTATTGAAAATTAAATAGTCACTATGTGACATTGTTAGCTTTCCTATTGGGGGCTCATTGTCATTCATGGAGGTACAATTTCAGTTGCAATCATACTTAGTGAGCAACATAACAGTTTATTTATTCTTGTCTCTATGCTTGGGGAGCAAGAATAATTCTCTATTTCTTTCCTCTTTCTAAGGATTCACCTTTTTTATTTTATGAGTTGCATTTTTCATAACATTATGTCCTTTATTGCCTATAATTATCCTTCATGAGAGTACATGTGTGTTCCTTGTTTAGGACCTATTCTTTGTTTTAAATGATACCTCTCTCATGAACAATCTCTCCTTGGTTAATGTGTGCAATCTTTTACTAAGGATCCACTTTTCCTTTGTTGAGTGGTGTTTTCTTTTGATATGATGTTATTCCTTGTGTGAAGTTGTTTATTTTATCAAGGATTCTCTCTTATAAAAGAGGTGTGTATCCTTGTTTACAACCTCTTTTTCACTTGGCAATTTATGTCTATTATAAACAAACCCCTCACTTTATATCAAAAGTGTGTTATCCTTCATCAAGAGTTTCTTTTTCCTAGCAATATGACGAAGGTATGAATTCTTGTTCTCATTCCTTTCTTTTGGTCAATGATGTTGTTTTTGTTCATAAATATCATCTTGAAGGTAGATGTCTTTGAGCAAATATCTCTTCTCCTCTAAAGGATTTTCTTTACACTTATTGCAAGATATCTCCTTTTCAACTAGCTTTTCCATGCTTATAAGAGTAATGCCTCTTTAGCTTGGATTTACGAACATTGTTGACTAAAAGGATATCTTCTTGGCATTGAAGATGTGTATCCTTGTTTCTAGCTTCCTTAAGACGTCAACATAGGACTATGTTGACATCTTAAGGGGGGGCATTGCATATTGCCCTCTTTGTACTATATTTTGCATGTCTTATATGGGATGTACACTCTCAAAACCAAACCAACAAAATCTATACGGAATGTTTCATTCTCGAAACCAGACACAACATTTATATATGTCTTATACAAGGTATACATTCTTGAAACTAGACCAGGCATATATTTGTCTTATACGAGGTATACATTCTCAAAACCAAACCAACAAAGTCTTATACCAGATGTTCCTAAAACCAGACTTATTTGTTTTTATCTCATGTCCTATACAGGTTGTGGCATGCTCAAAACTAGAGCAACAAGTCTTATATGAGATTCTTAACTCTTGAAATAAGACAACAACATATGCAACAGGGTGAGTGGAACTAGCAAAACACAATTAGACCATTTTAACTCTCCTCCCCAACATGGATCACCTACTATAACACAAATTGCTATCCCATGACATCCATGTTATTTCCTTTCTCTTTCCCATGAGCTCATAGATTTTCTTTTTATGGATCATGGTTCATCATTTGATGCATGCTCTTTCTCTTTTTATTCAATCACCTATGTTCTTGTAATAGCATTTCAAGAATGATATTAGTGGTTGAGACATTTGATTATCAAGGTCTCTTCAACTAGTTGACTTGGAGAATTTTTAGTGCTAACCCCTTGTGTTTTGTGTCTTTTGTCTTTATTTTTCTTTGTTTTCCTTTTTTGTATTGGTCTTGTCTTTTTATGTGATTGTATGAGTTAAGATCTTAAGATTAGGGGCTTGGTTCGTTGAAATTAGTGATGTCTTATCTTCTTGTGATCTCACTCCTAATTTCATCTCTACTTTCTCGTGAGTATTTGCATAGGCTCATACTCCTATTAAAGTGGGGGTTGAATGTAGTGTCAAATTATAACTAGTCCAATTTACACCTTATGTTTGTGCTCCTACTTTAGTGTGTCCTATCTCCATCCCCTCTCTAGGTCCATTTTGGTCCCATTACCAACCCCAATGTCATGAACACCATTTAGTGGACTTCATCTTGAAGGTACCTTCCCCATTTCGCTTTGTGTTGGTCTTGTTTGTAGGAGGACTAGGGTGCCCCAAAATGCTCTGGTCCCCCTTAAATAGGCCCCAAATTGAAATGGGGTAGGCCCTTTATCTCCCTGATGGCTTCTGGTCCCTGTGGCTACACTTGACCATTGGATATTGGCCTAATTGGTAATTTAACTAAGGAAACCTATATAAAGGCACCCCATCAATTCATTTTTCCATCTATTATATTTCTATAGCATTCATGCATCCGTGAAGCATTCATCATAAAACATTTTTCAAAGATTCAAGGCTACATTTTATCCTTCAAGCATTGTGGAGCAAAGTCACACCAATCTTCATGCAAGCATGTGTGTGTGATTAGGATTTTCATGTTCATGCGTTTGTCATGCTATTACATTCAAACAACATTGCATCATCAATACCAACAATTGCAGATATGAAGTATATCTCCTTAACATTTATTTTAGTATTTGCATTATCATTCAAGGTTAATTGATAAATCAGGGTTTGACTTAGGCAAACCCCTATCCACAACATCTTTCCCTCTCTTTTTGTGTAAGAAATAAGAGTAGGAGTTGTACTTGAGAATTCTGACAAAGCTGACAGTGACGAACAGGTTCAACTTTCGATGGAGAAAATTTTGAAGGATCGGGGTGAATTTGTAGTACCTGGTCTTTAAAAATCAAGCCGAACTTCTGGGAACAAGTTCCAAATCTATTATTTTACCTAGATCCCAGCCTGTGGCTCCATGGAACATCTATATCATTATGTATTAGTCAATTTACTTCAATTCTCTCATTTTTCCCTAATTTCACAATTACAAAATCCAATTTTAATTTAGAAAGAAGGAGCAAATAAACCAGTGAATCTAATAAGATTTTCAACCCTTTCCTTATTTAGATTGTGGCTAGATCTATTGGATTCACCCTTCTTTCAATGTATGGTTAATTTGGTTAGTTAGTAGTTTTATTATCTTCATCTATTAAACCCTAGTTAAAAACTACACTATTACAATAGATTATATTCTTTTTACTAGAAATTGTTGTTTATTATAAAACACACAATAGTGAGCCAAGCATGCTTCTAAAAACCCTTATTCCTCATCAAACCATTGTCAAGATTATAAGGGGTTTGTGTGATAAAGGATGTATATTTTTTTCTACTTGCTTTGGTCCTATTGCCATTATTTGATGATGTTCATATGGTGTTGGTTGCTCAAATATGTTAGAGACTCTATGAAAAATCATTATTAGATCTTGTCATTCCAAGGGCAAAACTAGTTTCACTAATCAAGGGCTCAACAAAAGTTCCATGGCGTGCACATTACAAATAAAGAAGGATTTTTTCCATATGGTTGTAGATCATATTAATGATCGTGAAAGTGCCTATACAAATTGCATTGCAACTAAAAATATTGATGTTGCAGAAGTGTTTGCATTGGCTAGATAGTGTTGGCATGTTTCCATTAATGACATAGCCCAAAAGAAGACAATCCTAAATATTTTCATATGATAATCATGATGGTACCCAATACATAATAACAATCCTAATGACTTAAGAACTATCTATGTCAATGGGTAGTTTGGAGAAACCATCATAGAAGTTTGTGGACTAAAGTACATTGAAAAAACAATGAGCAAGACTATGGAACACGACGAAAAGACACAAACCAGTAATGGTCATACTGTGACAATCCTTCATTATGACATTTGAAGTAGAATCAGTTTTAGTGATTGGACGGTAGATTTCTCAAACTTAGAGGATAGATTACAAACTTAAGGACAACATAGTGGTAATAGAAACAAATAAGCAACCATCATGAGGAAAAGTACAATTTGAGCATGAAAAGAGAGAGGCTAAGAGATAAATTGAATAGTAATGAGAAGAGGAGGTCATTTTATCATTGTAATTCAGGTATTCCAAAAAATATGATAATGCACACATAATCCTAATCAAAGGAAATGTGGTCTTAAGGGATATTTGATGTACATAATATCAATGTCACAATCAAAACAATGGCACTGATTCATGCATACCATGAAATCGATCTATGTTTAATCTATCCTAAGGATACAAAAACATTAAGTCTTACTTGAACAAGGTTTCCATCACTTATGATAGTTCAAGAAAAGAAGGAAATATAGTGGGAAAGGTAAAAGTAAGATCATAGAGCCTATGACAATAGTTAAAGGTAACAATGAGCAAAATGAGATAGTGATGTGTTATGCTATGGTTATGATATTCAAATTGGGAAATGATATCCTTATAAAGAAGAGTGGTGAGAGAGTGAATGTTCAAACAATTTTGAGAGCACAACCTAATTTGGAATACAACATACAGTGAAGGGAATAATAGTCTACTAGAAGTTGATGATGATCAACATTAAGATGAAATACTAAAATGTAAGAAGACTCCATGAGGGAAATTTTTCACTAATTTGTGTGAAGGGTTATGCATCAGTAAATCACAGAATATGGTGATAATACCATGAGTTCTTTGAGAGAAGGAACAAAACACAAATGATGA
This sequence comes from Cryptomeria japonica, assembly GCF_030272615.1. NCBI lineage: Eukaryota > Viridiplantae > Streptophyta > Pinopsida > Cupressales > Cupressaceae > Cryptomeria > Cryptomeria japonica. The sequence continues at coordinate 477,848,637 of NC_081413.1, forward strand.
TAGTCAATACATTTTTGTGAATTTGATGACATAGGATAAGTAAATAAGGCTAGGACAGATATTCTATTAACAAACACAGGGGTTGTAAAATCATACAAGTTTAGCCAAAATACCTAGTAGTCCAAATGAATAATTAAATAGCATCCTACGACATGGAAATTTTTTTAAATGGCTTCATGGCTAGCAAAGAGATGATTGAAAAGGAAAATCTCCATTGAAATATAGCTATGACCTTAGCAAGTAAAGGTCAAGCACAAACATAAAGCATGGAAGTCTATAAAGAAGGCAGTGGTCTTCAAGTTGTTGGAATCCAATGTACAATCCACAATGAATTAAAAAACTTAGTCAATGGTTTGAATGGAAAAACTGTAATGAATGGTACATAGTCCTATGAGGTTGAGCTTACACAGTCATGGTGATCCATATAAAGAATAATGTCATGCCAAATATGAAATAGTGAATGGATAATACATGTAACAAGGAGGATACCAAAGGTCTACTACAAGACAAAGGGATAGATTTCATATCTCATTTGGCATGTAACAGTGATTAACTTCATGAAGAAAAACATGAGTATTAAGGGGCAACCTTCATATATAGAAACAAATCATGATAAATAGTGCTCAAAAGACAAAGGATAGAAGTATGGAAAAGGTGATAGTAGAGAAGTGTAGGTAATACACTAGGATAGTTCCTAAAGAAAATAGTCTATGGATTCTAATGAGAGAGTAGTCCAAAAGATTATAGTCCTTGTTTGATATGGCAGAAGTAGGTTGATAATGAATAAGAAAGTGTGGTAGAAAAAAACTATGAATGGTGAAATTTAAAGGTAAAGACATGATGGTTCTTATGATATCTCTTGCAAAGTTTTGTAATAGTCTCCTTATATAAAAATATCTCTCATATGGTTATTACAACAGTAAAAGCTTTATGGAACAATTCTTGTCAAGATCTAAGATGGTAGGGTAGACAAGACCCTTGCTAAGAGCATCAAATTTCAATGCATAGAGAAGGAGCTTCATGAAAAGAGGATTGTATTGCATGAAGATGGTATAGCAAGATTGTGATAAGGACAAGTGACAGATGTAATGTTAGAGATATGCAGTGGTAAAGAGTAGTTTTAAGACTCATAGGTGTCTTTTTGACATTTGCAAATGCACCCAATGGATAAAAAAGCATTCAAGGAGCGGTTTGATGTTGTTAGGGGACTTTAAGGAGTAGTTATAAAGATTTTAAATGCAAGAACCAAATTACATTTGACCCAAGGTAGTTGAGTGGACTTTGCAAACTTCTAGGGGTTGTTTGAACACTTCAACAAGCTAGAGCATGAATATAAGAGTTTGAGGATAAAATGTAGGGGTAGTTTGAAGGCATTTAACCAAGTTTCAATCAAATTCCAAGGATGTAATAGCAGTTACAAGACAAATCAATAAGGTCATCAAGTGGAGACATGAAGATAAAATCAAGCATTGAAGATAAGGAGTTGGACCAGGTCATTTGTATTCATTTCTTTTCTTTACTTCTCCCCTATATTCCCTCATGTATTTAGAGGGATATAAGATGTCTTAGGCTTAATATTTTAGTCAGTTCTTTCTTTAATTTTGGTAAAGACCGTAGCTTTTCAAGCTCTTTCAAGAAAAAGAGACAGTTTTGTAATTCAAAACCAGTCATTTCATGATAGAAAAATAAGTTTTGAATTTCATTTTACATGTAATATCAAACATTTTCAAAGATATATCACTGTAAGAACACTTTGTTTCAATAAAATCAGTTGTGTTACTTTCAAAAAGCCTTCTCTTTGTGTTTGTTATTATTCTTGTTTTATATTTTTGTATTTTTTATTAAAACCTCAACTGATGTTTAAATTGAAACACCCTATAATAGTACAACACTTATACTAGTTGCTAGTTGTGTAGGGCAAAAACCAGACTTTGATTTGTGAAAATTCCTTTATTTTTCCTTCAAAAAACTATGTAGACCACCAAGCCTTCTAATAAAACACTTTTGCAAAAATACATGTGATGCTTTAGTTGTCTGAGAATATTTGATTCATTGAAGTTTTTGTGTCAAGATCATGGTATATACCCTAAAATAGTCTCGTGTATCACCTAGATAGCTCTAGGTTTTAATTTACAAGCATTTTAAAATTCATTTTTAGTTTTATTTCTTACTCCAACTAGTTAGATGAAGGAACTAGTCTGCTATGGATTTTAAAATTCATTTTTAGTTTTATTTCTTACTCTTTTCCATCAAGAAGTTAGTAGTTTAGTTCATTTTTAGCTAGTTAGATGAAGGAACTAGTCTGCTATGGATGTCCACTCCAACTTTTAAGCAACCCTCAGGCCTAAGAGAGTTCCCATGTATCAACAGTGATTAAGTTGAGAGCTTAATCGTGGGTGCAACTATGTTGATAATAGTTTTTGGCACGCTCAATGGGATAGTTTTAACAATTTGAGTTCAATTTTTTTCCATTTATTGTTGATATTCTTTGTGTGTATAAGCAATTTCTACCTTTGGAGACAATTCCTTTACACACTGGAGGACTTTGGAAAGACTATCTATCGGTTTTAGGTAGACTAAGTGTTTATATGTGAAAAATCAAATTTGATTTTTTAGTGTTAATGATTTTATTGAAGTTCTAGCTTGTTTAGATGCTTCAATATGTCTTCATTTCATGGAGAGATGCCCTATCACCCTCCATAGAATGAAAATATTGTGTGTGTGCCATCTGTACTTACCATTTAAAGCTGAAAAGTTGCTACCCTTAACCAAAATAACTCATTAGCAGTAAGCTATCAAAAATACTCAATATGCTTACCACCCACCTACCCCTTCTCAACCTTCTTGGCAACCAATATATGCTCAAAGAAAACCCCAAGAAGGCTATTTTTCTCCAAATCAGCATGCTTTCTTGCAAATATAACCTCAAATTATATAAGATGTGGAGCTCAGAGACATTAGAGAGATGCAAAGTATGTTGTTGGACTTTACCAAGCAACTGAATGACATCAAGAGGTAACACGATTGTAACTTGGAGCAGGACGAGTTGTATTACGAGCTTATCTTCATGAGTAGGAGTTGAAGACACAAAGGAGACAACATGAAGAAGATCACACAAGGGAGGTAGCTGCAAAAGAAGAAAAGATGAAGCTTTTGGTGATTCAAGTTCAAAGGTTTTAAACTAAATCAACTCTTTACTTTCCAAATCCACTTTTTGTTAAAGAAGAGGTTCATAAGCACAAATTTCCAAGTTTCAAACAAAAACAACCTTCTTGTCCTCTTGATTTTCACCTTTATCTAGATAGACCCGTTGTATATCAAAAAGGCGGGTTCACCAACTAGAAAAGTGAGGAGTTTGAGGTAGGAAAAGAAAGAATTAATGTTTTTGATATACTTGCACATGATGTAGATGCAGAAAAATCAAACTTGTTACAATAAAATGATAATCATGATGAAATAGATTAGTAGAGTAATAAGCAAGAAATAAGTACTAAACATGAGATGCTAACAATTTTTTTGGATGAGCTTCCTGGTTTTGTTGAATAGAGTGAAGATGAACAAGAAATAGGTGTCAAGAATGACATGCTAACTAATTTATTCAATGAGCTCCCTAGCTTTGTTGATGAAGATGAAGAATTAATTCTCATAATAACACCATAATCAAGCTTTGGACAATAGGAATATGAAAGCTACTTTGACAAGGTATTGTTTCATCAACAAGCAAATCAGGACAACCTTGTCTTGAGAGGTGAAGAGGTTGGTATACATGAAACTATTCATCCAGTTGAATAAGATGAAAGACAAGAACTTGTTTTCCAAGGTTCAAGCTTTGATGTCTCCTCTAATGTCCAAGAGAAGGGCCATGAAATTGAAATAGAACATGCTAAGTGTGAAGAATATAATGATGAGCTAGAAGAATAAATGTTGTAGAGTATCATAGAGGATTTTTGCTTGAAACTTGATGACAAGTTAACACATTTCTAAGTAGAAATTTGTGAGCAACATACTTAGGTAGAAGAAATAGCCATGCTTTCTTTTGAATCACATGGAACAACTCTTTCTAATCAACAAAGTGAAGTGGAAGAAGTAGTTCATAAATAAGAGACCAATGAGAAGAATGTTGAGTTTGTCTTTTCAAGGGGATGTCCTATCAAACATCTATATATGATTGAATCTATCAAAGAATTACCATACATGCTTTCACCCAAGGATGAGGTCACAATTGAATAAGACCAAAGCCAACTAACTTTTCCTCCTCAAAATAGTAGTGTTTATGCTCAACGTGAGGAGGTAAGTGAACTTTTCTATGTTCTTAAAGAGGTGTTGTAGTTGTTTGTTGGATTTTCATCTATGATTTATCCTTCTCTAATTGTGCATGATCATGTAAAACATCACAAGTTGTTAAGAATGGGCTCATCTAAGTAAGTTTCTTTGTTTGTTAGCAAAAGTTGGGTTAATTTTTCTTTTTAATAAGTATTGTAGTGCATAGTTTTGTCAAGTTTATTTTCCTCCAAGTGCACGTACACATTTATTTCCCAATTTGAGTCTACTATGTAGCAACAATGTTTAGGTTTGGTTTTGAGCTACTTTCAAGTCTTGTGACTCCATGCCCACTGGATATGCAAAGCAACTAGTATTTTGTGTTTTAGCAGGTAAAACATTTACAAAGGTTGCAAAAGATGTTACCATTTTAAATGTCCCAAGGTATTTCAAATGGTTTTCATTTTACATTGACATGATGGAGGTGATCTCTTAATTGTTTGTGTGATATGAATGGATGATAGATCAATGTATTATGTTTTCATCACCTTGTTGTGAAAGAGCCCTCAAGTTTTAAAATATAGATGTTGTAAATTTGCTGAAGGTAGAGATTTCTTATTTTGCATCCGTTTGGGTCTTTATGAGTTAGTTTCCACATTGCATGTCTTGGTTATGGCAGCCAAAAATTAAAAGTGGGTTCATTGCTACACACTCTTACCTTTAACTCTCCAAAAAATCCATGTTCAACCTTTGGAGGGAAATTTGTTTTTTATGGAAGCTATGTTTCCATTGACCTTGAGTTGACCTTGCTAAGTTTTACCCTATTTTCACTCCTTTGATGACAGGTTGAAGTTCTTCATGGAAGCTAAAGTTGTTGATAAACTTTAATAAGGCTCTGTTGGTAAAGATTGGGTTGTTTGGCATAACTTTACTTTACATAATGGAAGAATGACTTCAAGGAATCCAAATGTTGTATTTTTTTCTTTTTTTACATGCTTATGAAAGTTGTTGCAAGGATATTTTACAGTCAATCTTGCTTGTCTTAGGGTAGGATGAGTACAAATATTGACTAAACCCTTAGAGATGAGCTTAATTAGTTTATGCATAGTCAAGATAAGGTTTGAGCATTATATATTTTCATATGAGGCCAAGTTATTTGTGTCTCCATGAAGGATCTCACATGGCCATTTTGGATTTTTTGTAATAGTAGGAAGCATTTAGATTACTATTATGGATTATATGTTTTTTATTGGAAACCCATTGTTTATTTAAGAATGAACAACAATGAGCTAAGCATGCTACTAAAAATCCTTATTCCTCATCAAACCGTTGTCGAGATTAAAAAGAGTTTTGTGTGATTAAGGATGTATATTATTTTCTACTTATTTTGGTTCTATTGTTATACTTTGATGATGTTCATACTGTGTTAATTGCTCAAATATGTTAGAGACAATGTTAAAAATCATTATTAGATATTGTCATTCCAAGGGAAATAAATTAGTTTCATGAATCAAGGGCTCAACAAAAGTTCCATGGCCTTCACTTTAGAGAAAAAGAAGGATGTCCATATGGTTGTAAATCATATTCATGAACATGCAATTTCCTACAGAGATTGCATTGTGACTGAAAATGTTGATGTTGCAAAAGTGTTTGCATCAGCTAGATAGTGTTGGCATGTTTCCAATAATGACAAGCTAAAAGAAGACAATCCTAAATATTTTCATATGATAATGATGATGAAAGCTAATACATAATAGTGGTCCTAATGAAGAAACAACTATCTATGTTGATGGGTATTTTGAAGCAACCATAATAGAAGTTTGTGGACTCAAGTACATTGAAAGAACAGTGAGCAAGACACTGTAACACAACATTTGAGAAGACACAAACTAGTAATGGTCATACTATGACAATCCTTCATTATGATTTTTGAAGTAGAAATAGTTTCAGTGATTGGAGGGTAGATTTCTCAATATTAGAGGACAACTTACAAACTTAAGATCAACATAGTGGTGATAAAAACAAATAAGCAACCATAATGAGGCAAAGTGTAGTTTGAGCATGAAAATAGAGAGGTTAGGAGACAAGTTGAACAACAATGAGAAGAGGAGGCCATTTTATCACTATCATTCATGTATTCCAAGAAATATGACAATGCACATATAATCCTAATCAAAGGAAAAGTGTTCTTAAGAAATATTTGATGTACATTATATCAATGTCACAATAAAAAATAGTGGCATTGATTTTCATGCATACCATGAGTTTGATCTCCATTTTACCTATCTTAACTCTACAAAAATATTAAGTCTTACTTGAAAGAGGTTGTCATCACTTATGACGTTTAAGCAAATAAGGAAATGCAGTGGACAAGGTAAAAGTAAGATTATAGAGCTTATGACAATGGTTAAAGGTAACAATGATTAGAAGGAGATAATGATTTGTTATGGTATGGTTATCATAGTCAAATTGGGAAAGACCAATATTATGAAGAAGAGTAGTGAGAGAGTAAATGTTCAAACAATTTAGAGGGCATAACCTAATTTAGAAGACAACATACAAAGAAAAGAACAACAATCTGCTAGAAGTTGATAGTAATCAACATTAAGATGAAATACTAAAATGTAAGAAGACTCCATGAGAGAACTTTTCCATAGATTTGAGTGAAGGGCTATGCATCAGTGAAACAAAAAATATGGTGACAAGACCATGTGTCCTTTAAGAGAAAGAACAAAATATAAATGATGATAGTCAAAATATTTTTGTAAATATGATGACATGAGACAAGTAAAGAAGGTTAGGGCAATCTTTCTATTGACAAGCAGGGTTGTAAAATAATCCAAGCTCAGCAAAGAGACCTAGTAGTCTAAATGAATACTTAAAGAGTAGTCTAAGAGATGAAATATCTAGAAATGGCTTCATGGATAGCAGAGAGATGGGCGATAGGTGTAATGGTGTAAAATTTGAGTTTTTCTACAATTAGATATATGAAAACCACTCATTTTTACTCAGGGACCATTACAAAAGAGGGGTAAACCCAATAGATCTAGCCACAAATCAATAAGGATAGGGTTGAGAATCCTTATTAGGTTTACTAGATTTGAATTGATTTCCCTCTTTTAAGTTGAATTGTAAAATGTTGAAATTAGGGTAAATGTGCTTGAATTGAAGTAATTATGCGTGAACATTGAACTACAGTCATCAGTTTGAACCACAAACCTGGATCTAAGAAATATAAGGATATTCCAATCTATTCCTAGAAGGAGCTTCTAAAATGTCGAGACCAGTTAGGCCATCGCATTGGTCCTCCATACTTTTCATCATCCAAAAGGGTACCTGTTCATCACTGTAAATAAAGCTAATCTTGAAGATCATAGATCTGTACCTACTTCCTACACACAAAAAGAAGCGGAAATAGGTTGGGAATAGGGGTTTTCCTAATTCAAACCCTATTTTAGGAATTAACCTTGAATGAAATATTTCAAATACTAAAATAAACAATGGAAATATTTACCTTAGATCTCTAATTATTGATAATGATGCTTTGATTCTTGAATGTAATCACATATGTTGTATGAAATGACATGAACATGACAAAACCCTACTCACACACACATGCTTGCATATGAATGATGTAATTTTACTCCACAATGGTTGAATGAAGAGTATGCAACCTTAAAGATCTTTGAAAATGCTTGATAATGAATGCTTGAATGCTTGATTTCTTGGATATGGAGACTTAGGTTGAAATGAATTGATCAAATGTTGACCTCCAACGATCATATAGAGCCACCAATTTTATTTCCTATCGGAGAGATAGGTCTCATCCTCTATTTGAAAATTAGGCCTTAATGAGGGGGCCTAGGGTGCTAGGGCCCTAGTCCTCCTCAATCAGGGACCACAATTTAGGCCTAGAGAGGAGGGCACCCCTCCAAAGAGTCATTTGGTAGGTGTATATGGCATCAAAATTGGATTTAAAGAACTGAGCAGACCCGGATAGAAGATGAGGTGGAGATGTGCTAAAGTAGAGGCACACATTGTTGGCAATTGACACTCAATTGGTTGGTTTCACTATGTTGTCATTGATGGCAACATGGTAATCTATTCCGACTTCACATTTTGGGTTAGTTGTGTACCGACAGGCACTTCATAAACACTTCACCAGCACCAACCCCGACACTAGCACCGATAGGAAGGAAGGAATTCTTTGGTTACCAACAATGCAGGCCGACATGGTTTAGAATAAGGTTATTGGTATTGGAGGTCGACATCTTTTGGATCTGGCATCGACAATTGTTTTTGTTATTTATGTATTTATATTATCTATCTGACATGTATATTGACATTGTAATTATCTTTGTAAGCCGACATAAGGCATGATGAATTGTAAAGGGTATATAGGTTAGATGGTTAGATCATTTTGGAATATGGATTAGGAAGGAAATAGTGAAGGAGATGTGAAACATATGAGAGAGATCATGTATGTGAGGATATTTATGTAAGGGGTATTCTGGTAAAGGGTTTAGGGTTTCAGACTAGAACAGACAGAGCTTAACCGGAACTGTATTCAAGCATAGAAGATGCTATCTTGGTAGTTCATTCATTTCTGTGGATTGTAGTCTGGATTTATATGTAGTTAGTGAGGCTCCTTTTGTGATTGAGTAATATGCTCTAGGCTATAAGCCTTCCTGCAAGTGTAGGCCCCTCTATTTTGTAATATCTCTTCATATGGCCAATGGATTGATATTGTGGGTCACAAATCCCACTGTGTCGACTTGAATTTCATCATCAGAATAATACCTACAACATATTAGTCTTACAAAATACAAAGGAAATGCTACAGGAAACCCAAACTCAACCAATGAAACTACATGAAATTGATATTAAAATAAAAATCATATCATTACCTTCATGATTTAATTCTAATTGTGTCCTAACTCCATTGTTCCTGGTTGCAGATGATTTTATCTCAGACAAGCACTGGTAGCTTCCAAGATGGCATATGAAGAATGGACTGATAACTGATAGTTAACTAATACTATGACATGTAATGCAAATTATTTAAAACTAAATGATTATGCTAAATTGCTAATTGCTTCAAGATAAAACTCATGGATGCATAAGTTTACTTAAATTGTTAACTTGAAGACTAATTCTTTCTCAACTCAAACTCCTACTTTTGAAGACTTTTGAGAGGATAAGATTATGTGTCCTAGATCAACAGTTGTGATCAGATCTACAAATTTGGATGGTTGTGAGCAAAGGTGAAGGTTGAGAGAAAGGGGGAAGGAGAAGACAAGTGTTACTCATCTCATCTTGACTGGGTTGCTGGCTGAGGGAATCTAGGGATGGTTGGAGAAGATTTAGGCATTAGAGGACAAGTGGACTCAAGTCCTTCCTAAGATGTAGGGATGTTGGAGATAATATAGAAGAAGGTTAAGAAATGTGTCTATGTACACAATATTTTATTTATTTTAGAAGTTGAAGATGAGTGGCTAATAAATATTTTATTTATTTTAATTTTGTTGAATTAATTTAGCCACATGATGGGTGAGTTGGCAAAGGAAAGATGAAGTGGAGATGGAAGGTGAGTTGGAAAAGGGGGTTTAATTAATTTAAGAACTTATTTAATATTTGAGACTATAAGATAGAAGAATAACCATTAAATATTAGATATTTAATTGATTAGAGAAATAATTAAATATTAGATATTTAATTAATTGATTAGAGGAAAAGGATAAATGAATTAATTAATAAAATATTTCAATTAAATTAATTAATAGAAAGACATGAAATGAATTAAATAAATTAATCTTTTCAAATTAATTACTTAATAGAAGAATAATTATTAAATAAATATAAAATATTTATTTAATTGCTCATAGCCATTTTTATGTGTATACATTTTGCCCCTCTTTGAAATGATGTCGACACAACATTGTTTCAAAGATTAAATCAAGTCTCGATAATGCGCCTGATGGAGATTAAAATCCTGATCGTGTGCCCCCTCGGGAGATTGATCATGAAATTGTTGAAAATTTTGGATAAGCGATTGATCTCACGATAATTGAAAAGGTTCTTCAATTAAATTCATTTGTGAAAAATAAATAAAATTGCCCCACTTAAAAGCATTAATTACCCTTCCAAATGGTAAATATAAAATTAACCAAAGTTAATTTTAATCTCATTTGCATCCTGGTCAGCTTGTGGAGTGAAAAGAATTGTCTTGGTGAGGTGGCAAAATGGTGATTATGTTTGAGAACCATCGATTTGAGCGCGTTTGACGATATCAACGACCTCCTGACTATGGTTATCCGGTATGTACCTTATTCCAAGCTTGCTTTCAACTTGTCGTACTAATTTCCTTGCTTTTTGACACATTTTAGGTTTTTTTTGAATTTTTTGATTTTTTACTATGCTTGTTAGCACTTTTGCTTGATTGGTTTGTGCTTTCGCTAATTAGATTTCCGATTTTGTTAAGTTAGCGCATTTGTTTGTTTGGTTATCGCTTTTGCTTGGTATGCTAGCGCTTTTGTAGAATTCGCGCTTTTGTTTTACACAAATGTGAAAAAGGTTAGCGTTTTTGCTGGATTTAATGCTTTTGATTTATCGGTTAGCGCTTTTGAATGGTTTAGCGCCTGTGTTTAATAGAATAGTGCTTTTGTTAAAAAGGTTAGCACTTTTGCTTTAGATGAATTTGTTTGATTTTGTCCATGTTACAATTCATTTTGATGATTTGATTTAGGCATTTTGATGCACAAATGTGATTGATAGGTATTCAATTGATGTCTTGATTGATAGAAATTTTGATAATGTTGATTGATAGGATAAATGATTGATTGATATATTGATAGATTAACTCTAAGAGACCAATACAGTTTCTAATGAAGAGCATAGCAGAGTTTGATTGAACTCATTGATTGATAGAAAACCATGATTGATAGTTTTGGGTTGATTTGATAGCCTGATTTGCTTCATTGAAAAGATTTCTCAATTGTTGATGTGATAGATTAGCAATCGCTTTGATTTGATAGATAGATGATTGATGATTGATAGAGATCAAATTCTCTTGTTAAACAGGAGAAAATCGATGTTCTCTAGTGTCGGGAGAAATTCTCGGTCATGCGCCACTTAGTGCCAAAGTTTACACAAGCTGAGGTTAGACACATAGTTGCCTACAAATTACACCATTTGTTATGTATGCCTGATATTACCCATAATAGGAGATTGTTGACTGCCTTAGCAGAGAGATGGCATAGCAAGCATAACACTTTCCACCTGCCCACTGGTGAGATTAGTGTGACACTTGAGGATGTCTACAGGATCCTCCACATCCCTGTGACTGGGGAGTTAGTCCAGTATGATTTTTAGGATCGTGGAGGGACAGAGGCTTGCTGAGCTGTATTTGGTAATGAGAGAATTTTCAAAGGAGAGATCCAATGAGAGGATATGATCATGTATTACGAGACTTTCCCGGTGATTCGTGTAGGTTTGATTGGGGGATTTATCTATCTAGACAAGAGATCTCGAGGTTTTGTTGTTGGTTGGGGTGAGATTATTTAGAGCATGATGCAGCATCGGACTCGATATGCATGGGGTGTTTGCATGCTTGCTCATTTGTATCATGATCTTCATCAGGTTGTTTTTCGATGATAGTGCTAGTCTGTCTAGATGCACACTTTTACAGATCTGGTGTTGGGAGCACATTGCTATTACTTGGCCTATCCATCATAGAGTTCGTGGTGAGAGGCATCCATATGTCTATTTATATGCAGGTATCCTTACTTAGCATAAGCTGGGTAAGAAGGAGTATTGGCGTTGGGTTCTGGATTCATTTAGCCACAATGTGATGGATGAGTTGGCAAAGGAAAGATGAAGTGGAGATGGAAGGTGAGTTGGAAAAAGGGGTTTAATTAATTTAAGAAATTATTTAATGTTTGAGACTATAGGATAGAACAATAACCATTAAATATTAGATATTTAATTGATTAGAGGAATAATTAAATATTAGATGTTTAATTAATTGATTCGAGGAAAAGGATAAATGAATTAATTAATAAAATGTTTCAATTAAATTAATTAATAGAAAGACATGAAATGAATTAAATAAATTAATCTTTTCAAATTAATTACTTAATAGAAGAATAATTATTAAATGAATATAAAATATTTATTTAATTGCTCATAGTCATTTTTATGTGTATACACCCACCGTGGTTTTTCCTCTTTGAGGTTTTCCACGTATAATTATGTGTGTTATGGTATTCATTTATGTGATTGGCTTATTGGTTGTTTTACTTGTTTTCCACGTATAATTATGTGTGTTATGGTATTCATTTATGTGATTGGCTTATTGGTTGTTTTACTTCTTTCAATTCTATATGTATCAGTATACCGGTTGGTGTATGCATGCTTTAATAAGGTTAAAATTGATCATACTGGTAGAACACTGATTCACCCCCCCCCCCCCCCCTCTCAGTGTTCTTGGATTCCAACACACACATCAGGTGTAAATTGGCCCGGTGACAATTTATGATGCTACAAAATGAAATATCACTATTGAAATATAGTTACGACCCTAGCAAGTAAAGGTCAACCACAAACATAAAGCATGACAATCTATAAACAAGGTGGTGGTCTTCGAGTTATTGGCATCCAAGGCACAATCCATAGTGAATAAAAAACTTAGTCCATGGTTTGAATGGCAAAACTATCATGAATGCTACATAGTCCTACGAGGTTGAACATACACAATCATGGTGACCCATATAAAGAATAATGTCATGCCAATCATGAAACAATTAAATGGATAATACATGTAACAAGGAGGATAGCATAGATTTGCTACAAGACAAAGAGACAAATTTTAAATCTCAACTGCTATGTGACAGTGATTAACTTTGTGTAGATCAACATGAGCATTATGGATCAACCTTTATATACAACAACAAATCATGAGAAATAGTGCTCAAAAGAAAAAGGATAGAAGTATGGAAAAGGTAATAAGAAAGTATTGTAGGTAATACACTAGGATAGTGCCTAAAGAAAATAGTCCATGGAGTCTAATGAGAGAGAAGTCCAAAAGATTATAGTCCTTGATTGATATGGCATAAGCGAGTTGATAATTAATAAGAAAGTCTAGTAGAAAGAAACTATGAATGGTGAAAGTTAAAGGTAAAGACATGATGGTTCTTATGATATTTCTTGCAAAGTTGTACAACAGTCTCCTAGACATGTACATAAAAACATCTCTAGATTTGATATTACAATGGTAAAATCTTTATGGAACAATTAATGTGAAGATATATGATAGTAGGATAGACAAGACCCTTGTCAAGAGCATCAACTTTCAATGCATATAGAAGGAGCTTCATGAAAATAGGACTGTATTGCATGAAGATAGTGGAGCAAAATTGTGACAAGGACAAGTGATATATGTAATGTCAAAGATATGCAATGGTAAATAGCAGTTTTAAGACTCATATGTGCCTTTTCAACATGTACAAATGTGCCTTTTCAACATGTACAAATGTGCCCAATGGATAAAGAAGCATTCAAGGAGCAATTTGATGTTGTTAGGGGACCTTTTGGAGTAGTTATGAAGATTTTAAATGTAAGAAACCCGTTATCCTCAATCTTGGCTCGCTCAAATTATGGGATAACCCCTATGAAATTTGTCCATTTCATAGCCCACACCCCCTAAGAACGCATGCCAAGGCACTTATCAAACCCCCTCATGTATAGTTAGGATCTCGAGAAATCATCTTGATTTGAGTCTCAATTTGTCAATCTAAAAAATTGACAAATTGTCTTTTTAGGAATTAGTTTTTATTTTTTGGTGTAAATCGGGTTTATAAACCGAATTGCACCAAAGTCACCCTTTTGGTGTAAATCGGGTTTATAAACCCGAATTGCACCAAATTCACCCTTTTGGTGCAAATCGGGTTTATAAACCTGAATTGCACCAAATTCACCCCTATTTTTGTTGTAAATCAAGTTATAAACCCAAATTGCACCAAAGCCACCCTTCTTGCTATAAATCGAGTTTATTAACCCGAATTGCACCAAAGTCACCCCTTTTGGTGTAATTGGGTTTATGAACCTGAATTGCACCAAAGTCACCTCTTTTGGTGTAAATTGGGTTTATAAACTCAAACTGCACCAAAGTCACTCTTTTAGCGTAAATTGGGTTTATAAACCCGAATTATACCAAAGTAACCCCTATTTGCAATTTTTGGTCTTTTTTGTCCAACTCTAGGAATTCTTCAAATCGGTACTGTGCACTCCATTCCAAATGCCAGATTCTGCACACTGCGACTAGATGACTCTAAAATACAAGCTACCTTACAACAATATGAAGATTTCCTAAAGAAAAATGGAGATGGTGATGTTCAAGATGGAGATCCAGACACTTAGTCATTTTTATACATTTCTAGTTTAGTGTCCTTTTGTAATTCTAATTGACGCTTCAACTGTCATTTTGCATATACAATTTTACATGTAGGATTACACAAGTCCTAAGTCAAATCGAACTCTTCTTTTGACTTAGTCATAGTTAGTTGAGTTTTTTCCTAATTTTATTCATTGCCCCTCTCCTATATATATGAGTGTGCTCATTGTAATTTTCATCTTTAATCTTATGCAATGAAACCTTGCCGAAGTGAAGAGCAAAGTGAAACTTTGAGTTCATATTTTTATTTTGCAAATTTGATCAAATAAGAGAACATATTTGGCTTTCAAGCTTTGTGTTGGAGTCATTGTGGTTTATGGTGAGAATTTTCTTATGTTATCCTTGTTGTAAAATTTTGTTTTGGTTGAGTAAAAGTATTGTGGAAAGTATCATTAAAGAGTAGAAAAAATATTGTTTTGTAAACTTTATATTACATTTAAGAATTTGTAAGGTAGAATTAGTACGTAGATAACCATTTAAAGACTCTGGGCTTTTCTTTGTTATCTTAAGTGAAAAATTATAAAGTTGTAAATAGGTATCAATTCAAAGACTTTGTACTTTGTCTTGTTATCTTGGAAAGTTCATTTTGGGTTATAGAAGTTATTGATTAAAAGGTTGATAGGATTATAGTATTTTTGAGACTTTGAGCTCAAGTGCTATTTTCTCGTCCCGAGGAAGCAACATGAGACTTTGTGCTTTCATGGAAACTTTGCTTCTTGATATTTGTATTTTTCATTAGTGTGCTTTGAGTTATTCCATAGTAACTTTCAAGCTATCTAAATCATTATTGCTCTAATTGTAACTTCTTTTCAAAAAAATAGAAAAGAATAACATCTATTTTAAAAAAGAGAGAATAAGATGATGCATCGCCCAATTTTGGATTAGGATTCATAATTAGAGTTATGTTCTATGTAGAGAAGAGTAGAAAGCAAAGGGGTAGCCTTCGCTTATAATTAGGAGAGATATAATCTCAAGTACTATGGTTGAAACCACAATTTTGTGAACTTCCCTAGTTTACAAAATTTTCACCCAACAAAACCAACTCCATTTGACCCAAGGCAATTGAGGGGAGTTTGCAAAATTCTAGAGGTTATTTGAACACTTCATCAATCTAGACCAGGAATATAAGAGTTTGAGGAGCAAATCTAGGGGCAATTTGAAGGCATTTGACAAAATTTCAATCCCCTTCCAAGGATGTAGCAACAATTACAAGACAAATCAACAAGGTCATCAAGTTGAGACATGAAGATAAAGTCAAGTAGTGAAGACAAGGAGTTGGACTAGGTCATTGTCATTCATTTCTTTTCTTTAATTCTCCCCTATATTCCATCATGTGTATAGAGGAATATAATTTGACTCAAGCTTAATCTTTTAGTCAATTCTTTCTTTAATTTTAGTAAAGATTGTAGCTTTTCAAGCTCCTTCAAGCAAAAGATACATATTTATAAATCAAAACCAGTCATTTTATGATTGAACAACAAGTTGTGTATTTCATTTTTCAAGCATTATCAAACACTTTAAGAAGTGTATCACTGTAAGAACACTTTATTTCAATAAAATCAATTGTGCTACCTTAAAAAAAGCCTCCTCTTTGTGTGTATTACTGTACTTATTGCATATTCTTGTGTTTTTTAATCAAAACCTCAACTAATGTTTCTATTGTAGCACCTTAGAATAGTACAAACTGAACCAAGGGAAAACTAGAGTGAGGGTAAATGGCTAGTTAAAACATAAATAAATATAAAACATTCAAATGAACTTCACCAATACCATTATACCTTCATAGGCCTTCACTTGTTCCTCAAAATGAGCGGGATGAGGTTGGAATAGCGCCCTTCTCCAACCTAATTGGATTTGCTCCTTGATTAGATGTGATTTGCTCTCCAAATTATGCACAAGATAGCTAAAATGGATGATGAGATGGATGGATTAAGGATGTAATGGGTATGCAAAATGAATGGCTAAGTGATGGATGTGGAGAAATTTGACTATAGTTTGGGTGCTTGGATGATTACTTGGACTCAAAAGGGAAACATGAACTTACTTGATTTGGAGATATGAAATGAAGAAGTGAAGTCCTCAATTTATAGAAGGGGAGGATAAATGGAGGGCTAGGATTGATTCAAGATGGAGGGTCAAGATTGCATGTGAGCCCACACATGGATCAAGAGGAGTTGATGAGACAAGTGTGGAATCCAAGAGATATGCCATAAAAGACATTTCTTGTCTCCACACTCCTCAAGGTTTATTGGGAAGGATTCCCAATGCACCTAGGGAAGAGAAAAGGAATAAAAATATTCCTTGAATGATGAGAGGACGAATTTAAAAATTCTTCAAAAAGAGAGCATGGGGATTGGAGGATTAAAAAGGAATTAAAATTCCCTTGGGTAAAGGGATACCTAGAGGAATGTGAGATTTTTGAAAATATCACATTCACCTAGGAAAAGAGCATTTAAGGAAGGTAGTTGGATGGGGGGATGCATAGAGAGATGTGAGGAGATCATTTAAGGAAAGTGGTTGAGTGAGGGGACAAGGAGTTGACTTTGTGGCTAATCATGAGGATTAGCCACTAGCAACCCATTAGAAGAAAGATTAGAAAAGGGATTAGGTGAGATTAGAGCAAGTGGGATTTGTAGAGGATTTGACTAGGAGAGATAATGAGTGGAGGTAATTAAAAATTAGGAAATAATGGTAAGTGGGATTAAGAGGACTTCTAGAAGAATTAATTAGGCTAATGATGGATTAGGAAAAGGTGATTTGTAGGAATCACCTGGGTTAATTAATTAATTGAGATTAATTAATTAAAGAGAATATTTAAGAAGAATTAATTTAGATTTCCTTAGGAGGAAAGAAAAATTGATTTATTAAATAAATCAATTATTGGACTATAGTGACAATATCAATTAAATTAAATTTATTTAATATTGAGAAGAATAAGGATTAACACAATTAAATAAATTAATCATGTGGGAGAGTTAAATTAATTAAAATAATTAATTTAAGTGTCTACATTTTGTCCCTCTTTTACGCAGCGGCAATATTTGGTGATGGGTAAAAGATAGAAGAAAAAGGATGCCCCAATGTAAAGTGTAGGTGGTGTATGCCCCCTCGAGAAATTTTTAGAATTTTTGAAGAAAAATTAGCAAAAAATTCTCGAAAAGAAGAAGGGAGGAGATAAAATGACAAGCGAATGAGAAAGTGAGAGAGAAATGATTGAGGAAATACAAAAAGAGATAGAAGAAGGAAGGAGACAACAAGAGTGGGCCCACGAGGGGGCCATATAAGCCACACGAGGCCCAATGAAGGGTCATTATCACACACAAGCATTGGAGTATATCAGAGCTTAGAGAGTAGAAGAAAAGATGGACCGCACTGTGCCGAGAGGGTTCACCATTACGAGAGGCTCACCCGCTATGGACCGTCGGTACGTACTGCTAACCTCCTTTGTGATTTGATAAATTTAGGGTAGATTTAAGGCTAGAAATAGGCTTAGAAGTTTGATGGGATAGACGCGTTGATCATCATTTCGACGTGCGCACCCCAAGAGTGGCACGAGCGTTGGCAACTAGCGTTAGCACACTCGGGGGAATAGGGATCTTAGGGGGTTTTGGGATGGGCAAATGCGCTTGGCGCAAGCACCTACGCTAATGTAGGTTTCTGGGATTCGAACCCGGACCCCACCCCCTAGATGAAGGCTGCACCTAACTGATCACGCATGAGGGTTTGGTCTGGATGGGAGAAAAAGGGGCGTGCAGTGTGAGTGCCCGCACCGATTGGGGCCAGGTCCCAGGTCAAAGGGGTTCAACATGTGCAACTGTGGTATAGTGCGAGGGCCACAGTTTTGGCATGAGCGTTGGATGAATCAATGCGAGCGCTAGGGAGGGTGGAAAATAAAGAATTTAGATAGGTAAAGGTAAGGAAAATGGCTTAGGAGGGATCATGAATGTCTCAGGAATAAAATAGGGTTAAGAATGTCATGAGATATTGAAGTGATTTGCATGGATGTAATCGGATTTGGGGCCATTGGCATTGAGGGAGCACTGGTCGATGACCATGAGGCTTTATAGGTAGATGAGGGCAAACGAGTTGGAGATACTGGTCACAGTAGGATTACATTTTGTCAACCAATGCCTGAGGATCCGAGCACATATTGCCATGATGACCGCGCTAGTGGAGAGATGGGATAGCAGGACTTGTGCTTTCCACCTGCCCACAGGAGAGGCCACAATGACCCTATTAGATGTATGGAAGATCTTGAAGATCCCCATTCGTAGCGTTATTCCTGAGTACTGACTAATGCGATAGACTTCTATCTTCAGGAGATCTATGAGTATGAGGCACTACCCATAATAGACAGGAGTCAAATGCATCTAGGTAGGGGGATGGAGATCCCACACATTCCTCGCCTAGTACTTGTGATCTGCAGGTTTCTAAGTGGACAAGTGATGCCTAATCTAAGAGGGCATAGATTTCCTATCAGATGGAGCTACTGTGTTTATTACATGGTACAGGATTGTGTAGAGTACGCCTAGGGAGCAGCGATGTTTGCCTAATTATATAATGATATGCACCTCATTATACATAGGGACTATTCTAGTCTATCCGTAGGGGTTATCCTTCTACATATATGGGCATTGGAGCACATCGTGGTGACACGACCACTCAAGGTATAGGATAGGCGAGCCTGGTGACCTTACATTAACAGATACTAGGGCCTGCTGCACTACACATAGATAGGGGCCATATGGTTTTGGCACCGCTTTTTTTATGAGCTCGCGAAGTTTACATGGCGGCCATTTTTGAATTGTGAGAGATGGAGGGGAGACTGGAAACTACATTGGGCTGGCGTAGAGATGTGGCTTTTTGGACAGTCTGTTTATGTGATGGAGTACTACGCACCATACAAGGTAGCTCGACAATTTGGCCAGGTGCAGGATATAGTAGGAGACACACCACTATATCCTCAGATGACTCGGGAGGTCAAGAGATGGGGACAAATAGTGAGTCCACTAGAGGGGAGGACCAACTTACAGACGGTAGCCTATCTTGTTTGGGATGAGCGAAGGGGTGCAGGGGAGGATCTGAGGATGACAAGAGGATACTGGAGCTGGTGGGAGGCTTATTTGCTATTACATTTGACCATTCCAGGGGTCCTAGAGGATAATGAGTTACAATCGACAGTAATTGAGATAGTTAGAGGGGAGGAGGATGCTCCTAGAGACAGGGTTTTGGCAGGAGGAGGCAGGGGTGTTGTGAGGTAGTGGAGGGGGGTGATACAAGTGAGAGGGCCGAAGGTGGCCACGCCAACACAAGTACAGGTGGCAGTAGTAGTGATAGGGCAGGCAGTTGGCGAGGGATGGGTGGAGATGACAAGGCAGTGCCTATGGAGATTTTAGATATATAGGCACAAGGTGCGGGAGCGGAGGGTGGAGGAGGAGTATCCTAGACAGATTTTGAGAGGATCCTGCAACAAAGGGATGCCATCAGAGTGAGACTACACTCGCTTGAGGATGAGGTACAAATTGAGAGGGCGAGGAGGGAGAGCCTGCAGGCAAAGGTGGAGATGCTACAACGAGAGCTCTGTGATTTGACCAAGAGCCTACAGAGAGCCAAGATGGAGGTGGATGACCTGCAGAGGTATGGAGAGGAGGTGAAGAGGATGTTGGATGAGGCGAGGACAGGGACCACCATTAGGGAGCTGCAAAGTGCTTTACGATAGCAGGATGGGGAGTTGGAGGGGCTGCGAGCGAGGGTGCACAGGGCAAAGGCAGATGTTACTCACCTGCAAGGGGAGAGGGATGCAACACGACAAATAATGGTCCCTACAGGGCTTGGAAAATGTATTCTAACATAATGCAGCAGCGAGAGAGGGCTGAGAGAGTAGGTCGGGAGGCTGCCTATTACAGAGGGTTATACCATGGGGTGGTACCAATGGATCAAAGAGTAGCATCGTACACCGAGAGTGTATGCTCCCACAGGACCCACAACCAACATCCCACTCAAAGCTAATAGACAAGTGGATCAATGGGTTTCAGACCACCTAGGACAGGGGGAGCAGGGGGATCTAGAGGAGGAGGAGGTGATGAGGAGGGGGTCGGAGAGACAGGCAGAGAGAGATAGCTCCATTTTGAATTATGTGTTATTTTTTACCCTTTGGGGTGATCATTGTACTATGACAAACATATTCATTTTTGAGATATATATATATATATATATATATATATATATATATATATATATATATATATATGATTTTGGTAGTGGTTATGCATGCGTGTATTTTATTATGGACATTATGATGGACATTATTTATTATTTTATGATGTGATGCAGGTGAATGCTTATATATGCCTATGCTTATGATGTATAACTAACATTTTGATGGATGCAGGATGGATGCTTATGCATGTGTTTATGATATGCCACTGACCCTTTAATGGATGCAGGATGGTTGACTATGTGGATGCATATGTTTTTAAGATTTTATGATGTGTATATATATGTATGATGTATTATTTTGGGATTTTTCTAATGATTTGAGAATGCATAATGTGATTTAATGGATTAATCTAAAATGGATATGCAATGCAATCTATAATGAAATGCAACATATACACTATAAGAAATGCAACAAATTTTGGATGCAACCTAGGTGATAGGCACACCGTGAATAATGCAATAAAATTTGGAATGTTACCTGAATGATGGATTAACATAACAAAAATATGAGATGCAACCTAAATGATGAAAGATTAATGCAATAGATAAAAAATGATTAATACACCTACATGAATAATACAAAATTTATTTGTGAATATTCCAATCATAATACAGTGACCTTGAGTGGGATAGAAGAACGAGGGGGAATTGAAGACTCTACGAGAATGATAGATGGGAAAAAATGAGGACTTGATAAAAATGCAAGACAAAAATGATGAGGGGAGTTGTGCACAAAATATGTGGAGAGCCAACCTAGTTTGATATTGCCCTAGGTAACCCACACCACTGATTATAGGAACCAAGATGCCATGAGAAACCCAAGGCATGGACTGACTCGCAGACAAGCAAGAATTCCCTACACACATATATGCAAGTGTTGAAAAACACTGATACAAAGTTGTGGGTACGTGCAAGAACACCCTCAAACACACATATATCCCTTGTACATGACAAGGTAAGTGTTGAAAAACACTAATATCAGGTCATTGGTTCGTACAAGGGAGATCCCAAACATGCCATACCATGAAAAAATGCCCTAATGTACACCCATTGTAAACATACCAGGATATGGAAGATCCAGGTAGTCGTAGGGCAAAAGATGCAAGTCAAAAAAATGTCAATCTGAGAAATCAAACAAGTCATCCATACATGACCAACTGACATCTCTTGCCAAGAGTAGGATTAGGATAAAAGATTAAACTACTAGGTGAGGGAAGCATTCATCCCAAGGGCAAAGGATAAGGTAGATAAGATTGACTAGGCAATTGACCAGATGACCATGAGGACTAATGCCAAGACTTGATGAAGCTCACATGGAGGCACAAGCTCATGATGTGGGACAAAGCTTAGCTTGATAGGAAAAAGCTCAGATTAATGGGTTGATCCTTATTCATGATTCGGGAAAAGACTTATCATCGTGTGAGCGATGGTTCTATCGAGTGTGGGTAAGTAGGCAAAGGGATGATGTTCATGCTAGGATAAAGGGGAGGATAGCAGTGAACATGGAGATCTGATGGGTATGTGATGGGGAGAAAGTTTGACCTAATAGACAATGGATCTAGATTATTTACCTTGACGCCTGCATGCAGGTTTTCACCAAGGTACTTGCCCATAGCATCACAAAGTGGTTTTCGTTGATGGATGAATTGATTTTTCTTTACATTTGCCTTTTTCATTATTTTTTTTGTATTTTTCTTGATTTCTTGATTTATTTATTTTTTGAGATTTTAAGACAATTCATGACCTTCTGAGGACTATGCATAGAATTTGTTCAGGTGCATGATGATCATCAGCTCATCCAAGGCATCTCCTTCACGAGTAGCCAACTGATATGCCCCTAACCCATACTTTGTTGTGATCACATAGGGTCCAATCCAATTGGGCTCGAACTTGCCTTTCTTCTCTCGTTCTTGAAGGTTTCTTTGATTTTCCATAAGGACAAGATCACCAACTTCAAACTCTTAGGTTCTGACTTTCTTGTTGCAACTCAAGCGTAAGCGATTCTGATATACCTGGAGATGGTTTAAGGCCTTGAGACACCTTTCATCCAGCAATTGTAGCTCTTACAGCCTGGCAACTCTATATTCCTCATCTGGGAGGATGTTCTGCAACAACACCCTTAGGGATGGGATCTTGATCTCAAGAGGGAGGACAACTTCAGAGCCAAAGATGAGGGAATATGGAGTGGCGCTTGTGGGTGTGTGAATGGAGGTGTAGTAAGCCCACATAGTAGGATGTAGCTGGAGGTTCCAGGCATGACCAACTTCATTGTCTGTCTTTCTAAGAATTTTGATTAAGGTCTTATTAGAGGCCTCAACTTGACTGTTACCTTGTGGGTAATAGGGTGTGGAGAAGCGGTGTTGGATATCAAACTTCAGACAAAGCTCTTTAACATCTTGATTTTTGAAAGGTCTGCCATTATTTGTGATGATGACTTTGGGGATTCCATATTGGCAGATTAAATAGTTAAGAATGAATTTAGAGATATGTTTACCAGTGGTGAAGGTAAGAGGGATAGCTTCCACCCACTTGGTGAAGTATTCAGTGGCGGTAATGATGAATTTATGACTGTTGGAGGATGCAGGGTGGATCTTCCCAATGAGATCGATCCCCCACTGTGAGAAGGGCCAGGGTATGATAAAAGGCTACAGATCTTGTGATGGAGCATGAATCTTATCTCCATGCTTCTGACAAGGGATACATTTCTTTACATAATTGTATGCATCTACTTCCATTGTAGGCCAGTAGTATCCCGTTCGCAAGTTTTTTAGCCAAAGTGAGGTCGCTTGAGTGTGCCCCACAGATACCTTCATGCACTTCATGTAGTGCCCATTCAGCCTCTTGTTTGTCTAGACACCTTAGGAGGAAACCATCAAAATGCCTTCTGAATAGGGTGTCGCCAAGGATAGTATAACATGTACATTGATAGATAAAGGTTTGTTGTTGGGTTTTGGTGAGGTGTGGGGGAATGGCGTTATCTCTTAGGTAAGTGAAGGTATCTTGATACCAAGGGGATTCAGGACCAATGAGTACACACACCACTTCAGACTCTGGTAGATCGTATGTCAGTATGAAGAGTTGCTCGACCAAAAACTCACATTTTTTACTATGTGTCGGCATTTGAAGGAGGGAACCAATGGTGGCCATTACATTTGCAGCTCAGTTGTTTGTACGTGGAATCTGATCAAACTTTATTGATGTAAAGTGTTGCTTGATGTCCTCAACCATATTGCGATAAGGAAGAAGTTTGTCATCTTTTGTTTGATACTCATCATTGACTTGTTTAATGACAAGTTGGGAATCACCATAGACATGTAATTACAATATCTTCCATTAGATAGCAAGACAAAGTTCAGTGATTAGTGCTTCATATTTTGCAATGTTGTTAGTGCATGAAAATGATATCTTGTATAATTTAGGGATGCAATCTCCTTGGGGTGTGATCAACAGTATTCCTGCCCCCAATCCGTTTTGGGTGCAAGAACCATCAAACTATAACTGCCATGTGGAGGATGTAGTGACAGTCATTAGGAATTCATTTGGAAATTTTGTTAGGATCAGGTGATCACCTGGAAGCGGAGCGTTGGCCAGCTAGTCTGCTATTACTTGTCCTTTGATTGATTTTCTATCCACATATTCGATGTCAAATTCACTTAACAACATGACCCGTTTAGCAGTCTACCAGTGAGAGCAACCTTTGACAGGAGGTACTTGAGGGGGTTGATCTTAGCAATCAATTTAGTTTTATTATTAAGAATGTAGTGTCAGAGCTTTTGTGTGTTGAAGACAAGTGCTAAGCATGCTCTTTCAATAGGGGTATAATTGAACTCATACCCTGCTAATGCATGATTGATATAGTATATAGCATGCTCCTTTCCCTGATCATCTGTCTGTGCCAATAATGCCTCCAATGCCACTGCAGTAGCAGGTATGTACAAATGAAGTGGCTTCCCTGGAACATGAGGCATAAGAACTATAGGCAATTCAAGATAGTCCTTAAGTTTCTCAAAATCCTTCTGACACAGGCAATCCCATTTGAATTTGGTATCCTTGCATAATAGGTGAGCAAATGGGTGACATTTATCTGCAAGCTATGAGATGAAGTGTTTGATAGATTGAAGCTTTTCTTGGAGACTGCACAACTATCTAAGGGTCTTTGGGGGAGGCATTTCCATGATAGCTTTCACTTTTGCAAGATCAACCTCTATGCCTTTGCGGGAAACAATGAAACCTAACAGTTTCCCCGATGTGACACCAAAGATGCATTTCTTGGGATTTCGTCGCAATTCGTATTTTCCAATCTCTCAAAATTTTGCTTTAGGATAGGGATGTGCTCATGTCTTGTCTTGGATTTTCCTAGAAGATCATCCACATAATCCTCCTTGATTTTGTGCAAAAGGTCATGGAAAATTGTTGTCATTTCTCATTGGTATGTAGCTCTGGTGTTCTTGAGACCAAAAGACATGACTTGATAACAAAAGGTACCCCATGGTGTTGTAAATGTTGTTTTGTGTTAGTCTTCCTCTGCGATCCTGATCTAATTATATCCAGAAAATTCATCCATAAGTGATAACATTTCATGTCCCGATGTGAGGTCTACAATCATGTCTATGTTGGGGAGTGGGAAATCATCCTTAGGGCAAGCTTTATTCAAATCCCAAAAATCAGTGCAAATGTAGATGCCCCTAGCAGATTTGCCGACAGGTACAACATTGGATACCCACTCAGGATAGTCTATTGGTTTTATGAATCCAACATCCAACATCTTTTGAAGTTATGCCTTGACGAGGAGTGCAATGTGTGGGTGCATCCTACATAACTTCTGCTTTATTGGTTTTGCATCTGGACAAACAATGAGATTATGAACTACCAAGTCGGGATTTAGGCCTGGCATATCAGCATATGACCAGACGAAATTGATCTTTGTTTTTGTGAGAAAATTGATAAAGTTCTATCTCTCTTGATCAGACAAGGACTTGGCAATGAGCACGTTCTTCAGAGTGTCTTTAGTGCCCATATTGATAGTGTTTATTTCCTCTATCAGTAAAGTGGACTTGTCCTACTGAGGAGGAACAATGGTAGGGAGGTCAAGGCCCTCATCCTCAAGTGTCTGATCTAGGTTTTCACTTTCAGATACACCCTTTTAAAAAACTTTTTCCTCATCCAAAGCTGCCTCAAAGAGGTTTTGACCTAGGGAATCATGATTTTTCTTTTTATTATCTTTTTCGAGACTAAGGGCATTGACCTGAATACCAAAGTATCATTTTTCATGTAATTGAATCCGATGAAATCTGTTTCAGACTTCTAAATTGCGCATAGTTAAGAGAGTCATGAGAGCATTGCCATCAACACAGATGTCTAAAGCGGGCTCGTCTCATTGGTCCCAATATATAAGCTCGGGGTGAACAAGTTGTAGCTCATGTGAGGTGGAAGGGGTTATGGGGGTGATGGTGTTGACATGGGTAACAAAGAAGATGTCATATTCATATTCAAAAGGCATTTCATGGAACTCCTCTTCATCAGAGTCTTCGACATCCAAAGAAGGACTTGAAGGGGTACCAGTGATAGTGATCTTAGGCACTAGAGTATAACCCAAGCTCTTGTTATTCTTATATGAGATAGGATTTATTGGTGCTTTGATTCCTTTCTCTTCCCGCTCCAGGTTGTGTCCTTTATAACCCATCTTCTCCACTATGGCTGATGCTTTTGGATACATCTTCTTGGGTATTTTTTTCTAGATCATCATCTTCTTCCAGTACAACCACGAAGAAACATCTATCTCAAGACTTTCCTCATCAAGTGGACCCCATTATTTGAAGGTAGTGTCCTTACATTGTATAATAGGTTTTTGATATTTTTTGATTTCTTTGGGCTTACCAAATGACTTAGGAGATAAGGGGAGATTGCCTATTAACAATACATCCTCAAGTTTGTATTCTCTGCAACCATTATCCAGGATCTTGACTTTGGGCTCTGTTTGAGATGAGGTGGAGATGACTTTAGATGCATTATATGGGGGAGGTAGAGTAGGCCTATTTAACGAGTAATGATATGGATGTTTTCCCTCTAAGAGCTTGCTATATTGAAAGGGTTGTGGATCACCTTTGATAGTAATCTCTCTACCATTGAAGGGAAATTTGATGCATTGATGGTAAGTGGAAGGAACGACTTGAAGGGAATGAATCCATGGGCATCCAAGGAGGATGTTATAGGGGAGATCAAGATCCAGGACTTGGCAAGGGGTCTCAATCATAATAGGGCCCACTTGAAGAGGCAAGGTAATCATTCTTTTAGAAACCCTTTTTGTATCATCACATGCTTTGATTGTGATTCTTCCTGATGCATCAACCAGGTCCTCAGAAAGCCCCAATTGATTTATTAACTTCTATGTACAAAGATTGAGTCCAGATCCACCGCCTATCAAGATGCGCTTAACCTTGTGTTTCTGGATAAGGGCTTCAATATGCAATGGTTTGTTGTGGTCCTCATCTGCAGGAGCATCATTGGAGGTGAAAATAAGGTGTTGTTGGGCAACGAGATTTCCAATGAGGGCTTGGAATTGGGCAACATTGATGTTGTCAAGGATACACGACTTAAGGAGGGCTTGTTCTAAAATCTCCTTGTGGACAGGGGAGGTCTTGAGAAGCTCTAGGATGGAGATTTGTGCAGGGGTCTTCCCAAGATAATCAAGGATTTCATATCGGTGGGTGGATGACATTGGGGGAGGGTTTGGTGGAAGAGGGTCTCCTTGGACAGTTACTATCCCATGACAGGTAGTTACATTGTAGTCATTCTGAGAGTGGGAAGTGGAAGATGTGGCGCCTTGAATGACTATCTTAGGAGGGTTAGGTCTACTTGCCTGATTGAGAAGGGGCAGAATCATCCTGAACAATGATCCTAGGTTTGCTTTGGGAAGGGGGAGGATTAGCTCCCTGGATAGTGATGATATTGACATGATTATCTGCAAGCTCAATGTGACCCACCAAGAAGTCAAAGTCCGTTATATGATTGGTATAATTATAGTTCACGACATTAGATGATGAGACCTTGCCTTTTTCATGCTTTGGGAAAGGTTCCTAGTACACCTTGAGTTTGTCATTATTGTTACTAGGTTTCACTGTTGCTACCTCAATATCACCCTTATCAACGAGCTCTTGTATGTAGTTTTTCAGTTTCATACACTTTCATGTATCATGCCCCTTGATACGATGATAATCATAATACTCATTCTCATTATACCACCTAGGTTTAGGTTGATTAGGATCAAATGCATGATTTATTGGAAAGACGACCGCACTCGCCTGGACAAGCTTTTGGAACACAACCTCAATGGCCTCAGCAAGGGGAGTATACTCTCTTGGAGCCTAATTGTTAGATCGAGGTGGTTGCCCCTAAACTAAAACATTGTTGGGAGGTCTCTGAGATTGATTTTGATTGTTTTGATGAGTATTGAATTGGTGATTAGTGGTGGTGGACTTTGGAGGAGGGGCCACGGTCTGAACCTGCTTTGCGTCAGTAACACCATCATTGACTACGTTCTTGTTCTTAGACCAAAATTTTGGTTTGTCATTGTGATAAGAGGAAGAATTTTGACTTGATTTTTGATAATGCTTTAGGGTACCTTCATCTAACAAGACACGTTCAAGGGATAGGCCCTTGTTATTCAACTTCTGGAAAGACTTTGTGCACTAATATGTCAAGGGTTTTGATAGTTCGGAGACCATACTTTTCTTTAATAATTCAATTTGATGTTGTCCAAGCATATCCCATTGGAATTTGTTGATAAGGAGTCACCACCTTTGCAAGAAGTTAGAGAAAGTTTCTCCCGGCCTCTGCTTTGTGTTACAAAGGTCCATCATAGAAACATCATTGACAATGTTATAAGCATAGTGGGCCACATACTTTTCTACTAAGTCCGGGAAGGAGGTGATATAACCTCGAGGAAAGGATGAGAACCATGCAAGCACGCCTCCTGTGGGACTCTTAGGGAAGAGCCTTTGAAGATATAAATCACTATAGGAGACTTCTTGGCATAGGATATGAAACTCATAGACATGGTCTCGGGGGTCCCCCTGGCCCTCATACTTCATGAACTTAGGCATCTCAAACCCTTTTGGATAAGGTGCAGCTGATATTAATGGGTCATAAGGACAAGGACAAAATTCCTCAAATAAATACGGTTTTCTTTTATTAGTCCCTTCCTTCATGTTTTTGATGATGTTTTTCATATCCTGGATTTCCTTGATGATATCTTATTGTGGATTTTGGAAATGATGGATTGTCTTTGCCCCTAGTATCAGATGAGTCATGTAAGGTGTACCACCACTACTAATGTATTGATATGATGAAGAAGCAGGAATGTGGGAGGTGATGACCAATATAATGGGGACTTGAGTGACAATTGGTTGTGACCCGTGAATTGTTGTGACGGGAGGAAGCGAAGCATGGATGAAATTGGCAGCGTTGTTGAGAGGAATGGAGGATTGTGGAATAGAGACATGTGGTCGAGTAGAAGAAGATGGCATAGAAGCATGTTGGAGGATAGATGTGATGAGACTGGACATTGGCATGGATGTTAGGAAGGAGGAAGGTGGGATGGAAACCACAAGTACAGATATCGCGGGCGCTATTGATTGGGGTTGAATGATAGGTGGGGGT
The DNA here is from genome assembly GCF_030272615.1 of Cryptomeria japonica. Lineage (NCBI taxonomy): Eukaryota > Viridiplantae > Streptophyta > Pinopsida > Cupressales > Cupressaceae > Cryptomeria > Cryptomeria japonica. The sequence continues at coordinate 477,878,224 of NC_081413.1, forward strand.
GCGATTGACTGGGGTTGAAGAATAGGTGTAACAATGTGAGCAGAAGTAAAGTCTCCTTGTGGTTGTTGATCGAGGATGGATCTATCAAAATCAGGGGGAAGGTGAGTTCCATTTTCAATAAGAGTCTTTAGAAGACCACTAGGATTATGTCAGATGAATTTCTCCATCATTTCTTGATTATAAGAATCTTCTAGAAACATTCGTACTTCCGGGGAGAGGTCATCTTGATCAACCATGTTAGGGTCCCCTTGTGATTGAGTATCTTGGATTTCAGGTTGCACACTTTGTGTAGGATCTTATGTAGGGTCTTGATATAGGACACTAATGTCCGACATGCCATATTATTGTTCAACCATCTTTTTCTTTTGAGATCGAGTTGTGACCATACAAGAATAACCTTAGAAAGATTTGTTGAAAGAAAAGTTTTGATGAAAGGACTTAGCTAGGACTTTGATATGATTTGGATTTGATGAAATTAGATAGATTGATTGATGGGGTCCTTGGATTAGGACATTGCACCTTAGTCCTTGTATGATGATTTTAGGTGGGATATGTTGATGAAACCACAAGAAAGGTAACAACCGAGTTAGGTAAAATTTAGACCTTAGGATAATGATCAAAGCCTCTTTTCTACTGAGGATTGACTAATGATCCCAAGAAAAATAAAAACGTAGGATAAGAGTCTTGATCGACTCAAAGGATGAGGCAAAGGTACTTGGGGGAGATTCTTTCCCAAGCACAAAGGCCAAATGATTAATTGATTAAGGATGAGGTCTAAATAGAATTTCATAAGGCATAAAACCTTAGTGTGAGGTTGATTTGATTGAAGGATGATTGATTGAGGATTTATTTGATCAAAGATGATTGATTAAAGATTGATTGATGTGCTAAGTCCTTAGAAAAGGTTGATGATGAAAGATCAAAGAAGGGTGATAATGATGACTAGAAGAACTTGATGATTGGATTATCCTTGATGTGGAAATGACTCAATAAGTGATAGTTTCAGATGGCAAATTATATGAAGGTATGCGACCACCCCTATTTTGATGATAGTTGGTATTGAAAGACAATCTGGATCCTTGGTGTAAAGTTCAAACTCTTAGTTCATCACTAGCATCAAACTTATTGCTATGACCATGAATATAATCGTGATATTGGTGCAAAAAGGTCCTATGTTTGAGCAAGAGTTTGTGGTTGGTATACCAAAACTTTTGGCATCTAATGAGTTGTGCTTGTGTGAGCTTCTTCTTCTTGATTGGATGATGAATATACTTCTTAGGATGATTTTACAACTTAGGTTTATGAAACATGAGGCGGGCGGAGTTCCGACGTAGCTTGACTTCTTGGAAAATTTGGACTTGAATGTGGCTTAGGCTTGACTAAGGTTGATTCAAAATTTGGACTAGGATATTACTAGGACAAAATTAGGACATGACTTGGGTATGACTAGGACACAACGTAAGGATGACTAGGGACTATGACTTGGACTATGCTTGACTTGGATTATAATGTGTCAAAAGGTGAGTTAGACTTGGACTATGATGACTAGGATGTTGACTTGGATACACTAATTCTACTCTTGGCGAGAAGACATAGAAAACACATTAGCCATGGACTCAAATAGAGACATCAAGCACAAAATGCTATCCTAGGAAGTTGGTTGAGGAGGAAAACCTTTGCTTGCTGACACAGGTACACACCCAATAGCTAATCCGAATAGGACCGCTAAGTCTCACACAATGGATTCTCAACATCGTATTAGCCGACTCGAAATGCTAATGGGGGCACGTTATGGCAAGTCCCTTGGGAGAGTTACTATCTCCCTTGCAAAAAGATTATCTACCTTTCGGAGGTGAACCAGGTGGCCTCTAATCCTAGATCTCTTAGTAAGGGTTTTCGTTCGAAGACTGCCCTTTGTAGTCGCGCAGGTGTGATTGAGGCCTATACCCCAACAAATTACCAAGAAAGATGTAGTCACACAAGCGTGATTTAGACCTCAAGGGCCCTACAAAGTGCTTGATATGAGATTAAACCCACAGATAGCTCCGTCCGATATTTTCATCCCAATAGGCCTATTTATATAGTGAGTTGGAATGCTTGGGTTTTAGTCATACTCACTTGGGTCATTCCCCTCTCACCAATGCCTGTGCGAATGTGCCAGGCAAATCGAGAAGGCAGGCCTGCTAAGGGTAAAAACATGCAAGCAAACTGAAAAGTTTCAAGGGTCTAGATTTCTAATTGTCTACATTGATAAGAGTGTACTCTCTTACCTCTACGCTTTCCTCAAACACCTAAAACAAATAGTTCTTTTACCTAATTATATTTAAGTGCCTAAGAAAACAATTAAAAAGACACAATGTTTGCTTGTATCTCCTTAGGCATCATACAAAAACAATGAATTAGCAGTCCTATGGTTTGAACAATTAAAAAGACACAATGTTTGTTTGTATCTCCTTAGGCAACCTACAAAAAACAACGAATTAGTAGTCCTATGGTTTGAACAATAAATTCTTTAACAAGCAGAATCTTGGACTAACGTTATGCAAAAGCACAGGTTAGTAGTCTCAAATTATGTTTTGGACCAATCGGGAAAAACCTGCAAACTCAAAGATCTGATCAATAACACAAAATTATGCAAGAACAATGCTCACGCTATTTTGTAGAAGGTTGCGCTAAAATGCTTGCGTACACGCTAAAGTGAGGCCTGAATACTTAAATCAGAAAATGCAGAAAAACTGTAAAACTCAAAAAAGACAGATTATACTTGCGTGCGATCACGCTGTTCTACTATCAGTCGCACCAAAGCGCTCACACTCGTGCCAAAACAAAAAAATAGGTTAGCGGTTAGCAGCAAATTTGAAAATTCAAATTTTAAAAAATAAGCGGGATGTTTTTGAAGCGCTCATGCTATTCGCAGAGTGCTCGCGCTAAAGGGGCATTTCTAAAATTAAAAAAAGGCTAGATTAAAAGGATTAACTATTTTTTTTTTTTTTAAGGTTTTTTCCTTTTTATGTGTTTTTTAAATGACTGATTATAGAACATAATCAAAATGTGCAAAAACAAAAAAACAAGAAAGTAGATGAAGTAATATTGCAGGCGGACGCATTGTTCCTGCAGTGCTCGTGCTAATTGACAGACCTACAAAAAGGTGGGTTAGGCAAAATTTGAGTTTAAATCGGATGCATTGAAGCGTGTGTGCACGAGCCAAAGATTGTGTCGCCCATGCTGAACCCATATCGCTTGTGCTAAATTGAAGTTGCTCGCGCTATTCCGATACCTATGACTAAAAGCTCACAAAAATTTCAAGAAAATCGTTAAATTAGGGACGTGGGTCCCATTGGGCGTGCCAAAATGAACCAAGGGAAAACTAGAGTGAGGGTAAATGGCTAGTTAAAACACAAATAAACATAAAACATTCAAATGATCTTAACCAATACCATTATACATTCATAGGCCTTCACTTGTTCCTCGGATTGAGCGGGATGAGGTTGGAATAGCGCCCTTCTCCAACCTAATTGGATTTGCTCCTTGATTATATGTGATTAGCTCTTCAAATTGTGCACAAGATAGCTAAAAGGGATGATGAGATGGATGGATTAAGGATGTAATGGGTATGCAAAATGAATGGCTAAGTGATGGATGTGGGGAAATTTGACTATAGTTTGGGTGCTTGGATGATTGCTTGGACTCAAAAGGGCAACATGAACTTACTTGATTTGGAGATATGAAATGAAGGAGTGAAGTCCTCAATTTATAGAAGAAGAGGAGGAGAAATGGAGGGCTAGGATTAATTCAAGATGGAGGGTCAAGATTGTATGTGAACCCACACATGGATCAGGAGGAGTTGATAAGACGAGTGTGGAATCCAAGAGATATGCCATAAAGACATTTCTTGTCTCCACACTCCTGAAGGTTTATTGGGAAGGCTTCCCGATGCACCTAGGGAAGACAAAAGGAATAAAAATATTCCTTGAATGATGAGAGAAATAATTTAAAAATTCTTCAAAAAGAGAGCATGGGGATTGGAGGAATAAAAAGGAATTAAAATTCCCTTGGGTGAATACTTAGAGGAATGTGAGATTTTTGAAAATCTCACATTCACCTAGGAAAAGAGCATTTAAGGGAGGTAGTTGGATTGGGGGATGCATAGAGAGATGTGAGGAGATCATTTAAGGAAAGTGGTTGAGTGAGGGGATAAGGAGTTGACTTTGTGGCTAATCATGAGGATTAGCCACTAGCAACCAACTAGAAGAAATATTAGAAAAGGGATTGGGTGAGATTAGAGCAAGTGGGATTTGTAGGAGGATTTGACTAGGAGAGATAATGAGTGGAGGTAATTAAAAATTAGGAAATAATGGTAAGTGGGATTAAGAGGACTTCTAGAAGAATTAATTAGGCTAATGATGGATTAGGAAAAGGTGATTTGTAGGAATCATCTAGGTTAATTATTAAATGGGAGATTTAAGAAGAATTAATTTAGATTGCCTTAGGAGAGGAAAAAAAATTGATTTATTAAATAAATCAATTATTGCACTATAGCGACAATATCAATTTAATTTAATTTAATTAATATTGAGAAGAATAAGGATTAACATAATTACATAAATTAATCATGTGGGAGAGTTAAATTAATTAAAATAATTAATTTAAGTGTCTACACAAACACTTATATTAGTGTAGGTTGCTAGTTGTGTAGGGTGAAAACCAAACTTTTAGTTTAAAATTCCTTTATTTTCTTTCAAATAATTGGTAGACAACTAAGGCTTCGTTGTGACGCTTTAGTTGTGTCAAAATATTTGATTTGTTGAAGTTTGTGTGTCAAGATCATGATATGTCTCTAAAATATTTTGGTGTGTCACCTAGATAGCTATAGGTTTCATTTTCCAAGCATTTTAAAAGTCATTTTTAGTTTTATTTCTTACTCTTTTCCATCAAGAAATTACTAGTTTAGTTCATTTTTTAGGTAGTTAGATAAAGGAACCGGCTTGCTCTTGAGGTCCACTCCAACTTTTAGGCAACCCATAGGCCTAGGAGTGTTCCCATGTATCTATGGGTGATTAAGTCGAGAGCTTAATTATGGGTGCAACTTTGTTGATAACACTTGTTCTATTAACTCTTGCAAATTATTCATTTCTGCCTTATTAATCCTAGATTTTATCTTGTCCAATACCAATTCTTGGCCATTTTTTGTTGAATGTTGGTATTTGGCAAGTCATTAGGGTTATCATAAATAATAATTAGACTACTTAAATAAATTTTTCTTTTAAGAGCAACAAGAGCTAATTTTTTTCTACAACCTTTTATTTTTTAGAACCACTAGTTGGAGGGAAATCCTTATATTGAGGCATAATAGGTGTTTCAATAGTGACCTTCATATTGCCCTTAGAATTGAATATAGGTTCTTTAAGGGCTTGAGCTTAAAGCTAGGGAAATTTTTATTTTGGTGACCCTCCTTGTAAAGAAAACATGAGTTTGGATCCCCTAAATAAATCAATTTTGTGGATAAGTAGGTTACTGCCCAGGTCCACACCAATTTGTTTCAAGTCATTGACTTGAGGGGATAAGACAACCAAAATTACGATGTCCATATGAGGTAGGATGCTTTTGATTTCTTCCATTTGGAGCACTCTGTCCATAAGAGTGAGAAGTTGGGGCAAAAAGGTTCATAGTTGAACGAGTACATCTTTTACCACAAGCCATCTAGGAACTAAATTAGCTAGAATCTCTTCACTCAAAATATCAAGAGACCATTTGATCACTCTAAAGACATAGCTTCCCATATTCCAAGCTGTTTGGATAGAACATGTTCTTGCGTAGAATGGATTTTGAAAAACATAATAAACAACCCCTTTTGAATCACACAAGAGAAGGAAATATGTAACCCTAAGTTTTCCCTTACACTCCAATAAACCACTCATCTATAATTCTCTTTGTAGGAAGCTTATGTTATCTAGTGCAACAAAAAAATATCAATGTTCCCAAGTTTGTGTTCTTCCTTATTTAAAGCATCAAGCATACCATCATTTGGAATCAGTACCAAGGTATTCACGTCAAACGAGGGATGCTTACCTTCTATCTTCCAACATGTCCACCTACATGACCCTCCATTACCATGTACATCAAACCTTGCAAAAGAAATAATATTTTCATTATCCTCACCCGTTACCAAGTTTTTAAATGACTTCTCATTTGTATTAACGTTCACTTGAGCCCTTTGTGCCTCAAGAGGTTTCCTCAAGGGACCTTTGCCTTTGGACATTAAATGCTTTGCCTAGTCACCTCAATAACAGAGTATTATCAATTTAAAAATCTAAAAGCAAACAATACACATGTATGGGAAAGAAATATAAAACAAAAGAACCACAAAAGACATGCTAAAGCCCACCTAAGGAATCACAAATGGTTTTTCAGGTTGGGCAATTGAACTAAGAGACATTATCAAGAAGGAGCAAGCTCAAAGCACGTCTACTATGGAGGTGACTTTTAAGCTCCTCTAGCCCTAAGAACTCACTCCCTCTTCTCCTCTCATCCCTAGTAAGGAATTAATTAGGTACACAATCTTATTTACACTAACAACATGGAGTTGATATTGTAGTTATATTACTAAAATTCCTAACTCAACAATTTCTCTAATTAATTAATCATTATCCAATAAAATGATAGATAAAATAATTTTAATATTTTGAAATAAATTTGTTTTTAAAAAAATAAAATAAAAATCTAGTCAATCTATTTTTTAATTCTATTCTCTCATTGTTTTAGTTATTGTGACTTATTGTGACCTAAACAAAATAATTTCATTTAAATGAACAAAATAAAAAATGATATGGAAACAATTAACTTCTTTATAGTTAAAATGAATATAATTTATCATGAAGGCAGTAACTTATTTAAACTAATAGCACTTAAAAAATTATGATTTTTACTACTCTCATTGATTCATTCATTAAGTAAATAATGCATTAATATTCCTTCATGGAAAAGAACTAAAAATATCAATAATATTAACAAAATTATATTATAGGGGAAGGGGTTCAATTAACATTCATGTTCCAATAACTATTCATTGGATTTTGTTGATTAAAAACTCACTAAAACTTATCTATTGGGCCAATAGCTATCCATTGGTTGAAAAAACTTATTAATTAGAACGATTGTGCAACTTAATTGGTACCAATAATATACAATTATTGAGGTATTATTGGATGAGTTGTGCAAATTTTGTTATTTTGTTGTAGTCAAAAAGTAAATGGTTAACAAGGCAATAGAGAATATGTATTAGAGTAAACTCAAAATAACCATATTTTGACCCTTGTGTGCAAAACCAATTCCAACAAGTTTGTTATAATTACCCAGAAGATAAAACAATAACTATAAATACTTAAATTACATATTTAAAAAACCCATAAAATAATCACCAATGTATCATTTTGAAACTTAGAATGTCCAATCAGCTATAACAGTTAAAGTAATAAAAAAATAATTATAAATATTTAAATTACATATTTAAAATCAGCTATAACACTTAAAGTAATAAAAAAAAACTATAAATACTTAAATTACATATTTAAAAAACCCATAAAATAATCACCAATGTATCATTTTGAAACTTAGAATGGGCAGAATCACTATAACAATTAAAGTAATCAAAATCCAATGTATCATTTAGAAACTTAGAATGCGCGGAATCAACTATTACAGTTAAAATAATGAAAATCCAAATCCAATGTATCATTTAAAAACCTAGAATCAACTATAACAGTTAAATAATGAAATCCAATGTATCATTTAAAAACCTAGAATGCGCGGAATCGACTATAACAGTTAAATAATGAAATCCAATGTATCATTTAAAAACCTAGAATGCGCGGAATCAACTATAACAGTTAAAATGATGAAAATCCAATGTATCATTTAAAAACATAGAATGCGCGGAACCAGCTATACCACTTACCAACACCCCTCCCTAAAAACCACAATATAATCTGGATACCCTTCCCTGAAAACCACAATATAACATAATATTCTCACCATTTTATATAATCGTAAACCCCTCTTCACATTCGACGATAACTTCGCTGAGTGTTTTGCAGTCTAGGGTTTAAGCTTTTGCAGGTGCAAGAGCAGAAGCACAGTGGCCATGGCGATGTACAAAAGATTAATCACAATACTAGCCAACCATGGCTGCTCATCATCACTATCATCACCCAGAAAGGCTGCAGAGCCGTGGACAATATTCAAGCGGGGCATGCGGGAGATGTACATGTCGCAGGCGATGCTGGATGCGGCGGCAGAGCGGCGGGCGAGAAAGCGGAAGCTGCGTGTTGATCCGCCCATGAGTGCCCTGCAGCGCAACCGCTATGGCCCTCCGAAACCCCATGACCCCAACATGCCGGAGCCCATCAATGTACTCGTGGGCGACCGCCTCAGCCTTCATAATCGCCTGCAAGCGCTCAGCCGCTCAGGGAAGCTGGACGATGCCCTGGTCGCCGCCCGCCAAGCGCAGTTCGCTCGTATCCGGCCCACGATTTTCACCTACAACTCCCTCCTTGGCCATTGCCACCGCGCTGCTAGGTATGAGAATGTTTTCAATCTCTTTGCTTTCATGCGGCAAAGCGGCGTCATACCCAATGTGGTGACCTACAACATCGTTCTCGGTAGCTACGCCGATTTGCTCGACATTGAGAAGTGCTTCGGCATGTTGCAGATGATCCAGGACGCAAAAATGAATCCCAGTAATGTGACCTATCAACACTTGATGAGGGCGCATTTTAAGTTGGAGAAATACGAGGAAGTTATGAGGCTTTTCAGGGAGATGCTGGAGAAGTGCTATGGGGCTGATCCGCCGACATATGCAAATACCATTGAGGGTTTTGTGAAGGGTGGGGCGATGGACCAGGCTACGGAGCTGTATATGGAGATGAGGAAGAGAGGTTCCATTTTTAGCGAGCCGGTGTTTTGTAATTTGATCAAGGGCTATATTGCTGCTGGGAGAACTCAGGAGGCCCTTGATGTTTTTGAGTTTGTGCCTGAGAAGGTCGAACGGACCGCAATGTCCAGTAATGCTGTTATAGAAGGGTACTGCAATGCTGGAAGGATAGATGACGCTCTTGCATTTTTCGATACACTTGTGGAGAAGGATTTGAAACGCGATGCCTTGTCGGTTGCGTTTTTGATGGACTTTTATATTGAGCTAGGAAATTTGCAGGAGGCGGAAAAGCATTTCAGGTCAGCTGGTTTGCTATTTTCGTTTTTCAATTTGCTAGTTTGTTTTTGGGACGTTCACAAAATGGTAAGTTATTGTAATATTTCTCATAAATACTTGAAATTTTCGGTAAACATGTCTGCTTTGTTGTAGGAAACAAATTTCTGTGAACTCATCCTAAAGACGCCCAAAATTAGAAAAACTTCTAGATTTGACTGATCAAGGTTTATTCTGGGTAGAGGAAAACTTTAAATTGGTTGTTTTGGTTAGAGGATAACTTTACTTTGGTCAGACAAAAAATGGTTCAATACCGCAGGTTTTATGATTTAGATTATAAAAAATGTAAAAATAAGGTCCTCAGGTTTGATTTTTAGTGGCCTCCTCAAATCTTAGATTCTGTTGAATATACTTGTAGAGTTTTAACAATCATTTCTAACGACTATTAAATTACTCGTCTAATTTTAAAGTTACACAATTGATTGGAATTGTATGTAAGCAGTTCTCTGACCTAGTTTTAAACATATTAATTTTGTTGTGATAATTGCTATAGCTACTAATTAACAAAACTAGTTTTGAAAACCATTGTGTGTTAATTTGCTTATCTTCAGCATTATTTTCTTTCTGATGTACTATTATAGGACAAACTGGGTCAAAGGTTTTTTTTTCAGATATTTATGCAAAAGTATCGTTGAAATTTTATCAAACGTTCAGGAAACCTGCTATTAGTTGTAAATTTTATGCTTTCAATTTGGCATTTTATTAAGTTTACTTACTAAAAGCTGTTTTTTTCGAAAGTCAAGATGACTCCATGCAGGGCTTGGCAAAATTTGACATTTATTTTTATTTCAAGCCTTAATGATTGCCATGCCATAAAAAAATAGTATGCCTTTTAAAACAATTATTAGATTATAAATTTAACATTTTATGTTCTATTCAATCAAAGATTTGCCAACCATGAAAATCTTTTTGTTCTTCCTGTAATTAAACTTCCTGAATGTAGTTGTTCATATTTTATTTTGAAAAGCAGTAGAGAAGTTATAAATTGTCAAAAATTTCAACTTGTCAATGGCCAATGTTTTATATTCAATTTCTTTGAATAGATTCCCCGTTGTACAAATTTCATTGAGATTCTACAAAGCACATTTGGCAAAAATCAATTGAAAATTTAAACAAGAAGCAAAATTTTACTTATAATATGCCCAGATTGATGATATTAGCCATAATTGCAAGTGGTAGCAGAATCTGTCTTCGTTATCTATTATTGTAGCAACTTGTTTATATTTGATGTCTTATGAAAGCAACGCAATTCTGAAGTACTGTAGAACTACAAATTTATTTGCAACCCTGGGTTAATGAATTCCATGCATTAATTAGGTCGATGCTTGAGAAGGGATGTGCTCCAGCTGCTGTGGCCTACAATTGTCTTTTGGATGCTTATTTCAAGCAAGGAATGAATGTGGAGATAGAGAATTTGGTGCAAGAGATGTTAGATCAGCGAATTGAGCCAGATTCAGTAACTCATGATACACTGATAGATGGATATGTTAAACTGGGCAAGCTGGATGAGTCCTTAAGATTTATCAGAAGAATGATAGAAACTGGCTTTAAACCAGTAATTGCCATATATAACAAATTGTACAGCCACTTGTGTAGTGAAGGGAAGCTTGATGAAGCTAGTAGGCTTTTTCATGAGATGTTAGATGTAGGGCGGAACCCTGATGTTGGAACGTATGATATATTAACAGAGGCATTTGGCAGAGAGGGGAGAGCTGAGGAGGCAAAAGGTTATTTTTTGACACTTGTGGAAAAGACCAAACTGGATGAGGATCTTGTGGCTCGTATCAGACAGCAGGGAGAGGATGCAACTGGTGAAGAAAAATCAAAGGCAGAAACACAGGCACCTTATGCATCCACTGAAAATTATCAAAAAACGGAAATCGCTGTTTAGTTTAATTTCACATGGTGTGAGATTTAGGAAGGATATAGCATGGGATCAACTTTGCAGAGATATCTGCTCTGCAAGATTTTGTTCTAGCTAGTAGCTAGTAAAACTGGAAGCTGCTAGGTAGGTTAGTGCAGTTTTAGGTGAAACTGATTTTGATGGAAGTGATCTTGAAGTGGAACCTAAATGAATCAAGTAAATATGATCTTATGGTGCAATTGATTGGATGCTATTTTACGAACGCTTTACACAACAGTTTGCATATGGCATTTGTTTCAAATGTGAACTACTTACTTTTAGTCCAATTTTTATTAGAGGTTACCAAACTTTCAGATCATTATATGTTTCAATATTTGCCTTGTATACAAAATTTTGAAAGCAAATATAAGCTAGTTAACATTGTTGGCTTGTGCTTTGGAAACAGACTATATTCTTTATAAGGAGATTTCTGTATGTCATATAGTGAAGAAAATATCAGTCTAATAAATTGCTTTTCCAACTTGTATCCTATGTCATGAACTGGTTCATAATTACTGTGGGTGTTCCACAACTTAGTTCTTCAACATGAATATCAATTATTCTCAACATGCTTTGATTGATGGAGTCACTGTTCCTTAATGCAAAATTCAGGAAAAGAATCCCTTTGTGTTAGATATGCTGTTGTTATTAAGTGCATGTGACATGAAGGAATAATTTATTAGTAAACCATGACAGCAAAGACACAAAATGAGTTAACAACAACAAATGGCCCAGAGAAACCCAAACAGAGAGTGAGGATACTTTCCTAATGCCAATATCTCAGTAAGCTATTACAAAGGTCAATTGCCACCTTCACAACTTATTGGAAATCTCTCACATATATACCTAGTAAGCTTTGCAACTGCTCTGAACACTTTCTAATCACACTCAAACTCCTTACAGACATATATGCTTAATTGCATGAGTACAATTCATCTAAAATGCAACTAAAAGAACATTACAATGGTATTCTTCAGGAAGTATTATAAAACAAGAGTTCTTAGAAAGCTTTAGAAAGAAGCCCAAAATTCCAAGAAACTGAAATTACAAAATTCCAAATGCCTAAACTTTATTTAATTCTGCAGGCCCTGTCATTTTGTCTTATCTGGGACAATTTTGGCTATAGATGAAATCTTCTTCACAGTTTGATAGCACCCTGATGGATTTGGCTGCAGTTATGAACTAGTTTCACTATTTTTAGCTTGGTTTGAGTATGTCATTGATACCTGTATTTATGGTGACATCATCCTTAGGTGTTAGTTTCACGCAGAACTCCTTTGTCTCTGTTGTGCCTTGGTATTTGCCTTTGCAACTTCATTTCTTGTGATAACAAAATGACTATCAAGAGTGATTTTGACATGAGAGTCTTCATTAGAATAGCTGTCTTCACTGGAATAGCTTAGTTATGATGTTAGCTGATTTTACTAACTTAATAGAATCACATTGGAATATTAACAGTTTGTGACATTTTTTATTTGGCTTCAGTGAAATGAGAAACCCTCGTGCTTGTAATCCTAACGTAGATGGTGGTTACTAAACTCTCAGATCATCGCTAATCTGTGATGTAAACAAAGTTTTGAAAGCAGATATTAGTTTAATTGTGTTGTTGTTTTGTGCCTTGGAAACATGCTTATCTTTATGACAAGTTTTCTAAATTACATTTACTTTTGAAAAAGATACCTGTTAAATAAATTGCTTTTGAAAATTAAACAGCATTATATAACAATTGGCTGGTTGAATTCAGGTTCTCTTGAGATTTAATGTATTTATAAGCATAAATTAATCCTTTGCTAAACAATCCCATACCACTTCTATGGGCCTCTTACGATTTAATAGGTTCAGTAGTCCCAGCCCTACTGAAAAATGGGATTGTGTTAATGTGGGTTGCAAATCTTAAAAAATGGAAATGTTTCCGTTACTCTTTATCTTCTGTCAGATGGTCCCATATCCCCCTCTTGCATATCGTGGTCACACAATTTTATATGTTGAGTACTTCCAGCTCCATGGAAAATAGGGTTGTGTAAAATGACAATCTATCAATATCCTAAAGTTTTTATTTTTTTTTGAAAGGGGGGAGAATTCAATGTCAGGTGCACTGGCAATGCTGCTATGATTTCAATTTGAAGAAGCATTTGGATGCACGTATCTTGGTTCTGCATATTATTTCTTCTTCAATGGAAGTTTGAGTTCCAAGGATTAACACACATTTATGCCAAATGAGTCTGAGGTCAAAACCTCATCGGCTTTCTAAGAGAAATGCTATAAATTGTATAAGCAAATATTAGATAAGGACCTCAGTGTCTTAGAAGATATAGGCCATAGCTTTAACTCTTGAAGCAGGTTTTAGAAACAAAGAGTTGAATTTCCTGAAAATTAAAACAGTAAGTTTTAATAAGCTGTTCTTGTGGTGTTTAGATTTTCTGGGATCTCAAACCTTTAGCTGTTGAGTACTTCCAGCTCCAATTTTATATGTTGAGTACTTCCAGCTCCATGGAAAATAGGGTTGTGTAAAATGACAATCTATCAATATCCTAAAGTTTTTATTTTTTTTTGAAAGGGGGGAGAATTCAATGTCAGGTGCACTGGCAATGCTGCTATGATTTCAATTTGAAGAAGCATTTGGATGCACGTATCTTGGTTCTGCATATTATTTCTTCTTCAATGGAAGTTTGAGTTCCAAGGATTAACACACATTTATGCCAAATGAGTCTGAGGTCAAAACCTCATCGGCTTTCTAAGAGAAATGCTATAAATTGTATAAGCAAATATTAGATAAGGACCTCAGTGTCTTAGAAGATATAGGCCATAGCTTTAACTCTTGAAGCAGGTTTTAGAAACAAAGAGTTGAATTTCCTGAAAATTAAAACAGTAAGTTTTAATAAGCTGTTCTTGTGGTGTTTAGATTTTCTGGGATCTCAAACCTTTAGCTGTTGTGAGTGCAAGGATGGTAAATTCCTTCAGTATAGTTATTTCAATGCACTACATTCAAGTGCTGAGAAATTGTGGGTACTGAAACTGTGATAATCCAATCGTCCAAGCTAATTTTCCTATATTTGTATCTGTAATGGATCACTCACGAAGCTTCTGATGAACAGACCTCAACATTGTGAGATTGTAGATGATTTGGTAATATGCAACAATTTCACTTTTGAAGAGCTCAATCTCTTTAGTGTGGAAGAACAAATATTAGAAACTTTGTTAACCAGATGCACAGGTATCTACCACATGATTTTGGAAAGCTTTTGAGGGGCAGGCTGTTGATGTGTTGGGTCCTGGCATGGACGTGCTATAAGTGAATTTGGCTGAAGTGCAACTGTGGTCCTTGTTAAAGAGTTTCAATACAGCATAAGGAAATGACTGCAGCAGGCTGTGGTCAAGCAGCTGTGGTAAAGATGTATTTCAAGTATTAGTGTATGAAGTCATAGCAAACAAATACAACATTCACTGTAGGAGCATGGGGGATGGCAGGTCAATAATAAATTAATAATGTCACTCTTGGGGTCAGTAGGACACTCTTTTTTGTCTCTGCATGGGTCACTTTGGTGTCAATCTTAGACACCTTTTTGCGAGCAGTGGGCTCAACTTACCTTCTGATGCAATGGGTGTGTCAATATCAAGATCCTGTATGATTTTACTGGGCAAGTAGTTCAGCTCTATGACAAACAGGGTTGGAGATCTCTCAAAACTTATAAAACAGATGTTTCAGTTACTTTAATCCTTTGTTAGATGGTCCCATATTCGCCTCATTATCCAGAGGTGTTGCATAGAGCAGTTGTTATACGATTGATAGGTTAAGTATTCTGAGCTTCACGGCAAATTGGGTTGTGTATCAGAGCCTTGCCTTTACACCTTTGTGTCGTAATGTTCCATATGACACTTTGTGTGCGTTGTAGTGCAAGTGGAACATGTCATATCTTTGGTGGTGGTGGCGTTGTTTCAAAAAAAAGTTGTTCCGTTGGGTTCTGTCTTGGTCCTTCGGATGGGGCATTACATTGTGCAGATGACTAATCTCCCAACGTCTAAAAATGTGTTCTTGTCTTCCTGAATGAGGAAGAATGCAATGACAATTGCAAGGGCCATTTTCGTTCGTGTTAAGCCCCACTCGCGTTGAACTGGTTTACAAGTGTTTCAAGGACAATCTGTGTTCGATGTTTGAGCATTGTTGTGTTACTGTTTATTTTAATTGTTGGCTTATGTTGTTATTTCACGACTGAATCTTTGCATGTGCTTTATCTAAAGCAAGTTATTGTTCTGGTTCAAGTGTGAGTGGATTTAATGACAGTATATGAATTAATTAAATACAAATATTTTGATATCTAGGTTATTTAATTGAATGTGATTTGATTGTTTGCATTTTGATACTATGATGCAAGTGTAAGATGGAAATATTCCTTCCTTGATTATATATGTTCTCATTGGGTATTATATGTTGTGTTTTGACTATGTTGTATCGTATAGATAGACCTGATTTTGTGATCGAGTATGTAGGCATAGGTCCACCAATGGTGATTAATCTGGAGATAGTTGATTTTGGTAGATGTTTTTATGTTTGTTTCTTTCGTCTAATTTGGTTGGAAGTTGTGAGATGTCTTGTTATACCCTATGAACCAGGATCACCATATCGTTTCTAATTTTTTGTGTTATATGGAAACCTATAAAGGGTGGGTTTCCTAGTTTTCATATGTTGTATTTGTTTGGTTTTTGATAGACATGTAATGTGTTTTCGAAAAGACTAGTGTAATAACTGAATGCTTCATAAAGTGGTGCAACTAAATAAATTATATTGTTGATAAGGAATTGGAAAAGGTTAAATAGTTTGTTGAAATGTTATACATTAGTCATTTTCCAAAAAAAAAATGTATTTTATGTAAAATACTTAATTTTAATATGAGAAGGGGCAAAAGGCAAATGTCATTTTGGGTTTAAGGGTTTGAATTAAAAGATAACAGTGAAGGGATTTTAATCAATTATTCATTGTTTTTATCCTCCTCTATTGCGTAAGATCTTGTTTTCAAAGAATCGCCATGAAGAATTGCTTGTGGAATCTTCAAGAGGGTTGTTAAAAGTGATAAACTCTATTGTCGAAGTTTCCTCTATGTATGCGAACCGTTATACTAGGTGGATTGCATGACTTTTCTTGGGATGGATAGTTTCAAAATAGAACATGTAATTTAGTTTGTTGTGCAATTTAGAATTTAGGTTTTAATATTGTTTAAAAATGCAAATTTTCACTGAAATTGTAGTAAATGTATCACTTTTTTGTGATGTGAAAAGTGTGTTTGCCTCATTCTCATTGTTGTGCTTTAATTATCTTTAGATTTTTTTAAAAAATTGTTGTTGAAAATTGAGGAAATTCTTAAATTTAGTCATGGTCTTGAGATTTCTCGAAAACGTTAACATTGAAATTTTAGACCATGTTAAGCCTTTTTATTTTTTAGGATGAGAGGTCTCCATATAGAATTATCTTTTGGCAATGTGTGTTTAGTTTAGAGCTTGTTTTCTATGCCAATTTTTTTTTTTTTTTTTTGGATTTGGTACTTTTGGAACTTTGCCTTTATTGATTTCTTGTTTTCCATAAGTTGATGGAATTGCCCATTGGAAGTTGAAATGATATTTATTGCTTAATGTTATTCATTTTATGATGTATCACTAATGTTATACCATAGATAGATTCCTTTCAATCAGGGAAAACCCTAGCTTGATAGGGTCGTTACAAAAGTAACTATTCTTAAAGAAAATAAAAGCTAGGGGTAAATGACACAAATTCTTAATAAGCTTTGGTTTAGAAAACCATATCACAATTATATACATTATAAAGACTTTGGCCTTTATAGTTGAATGGCATGTCTTTAGCAAAACACATGCATTTAAATTGCACGAGGGTTCAAAATCCTTGGCCCAACATTGAAATTCTCAACCAAATTCATATGCATGAAGTATTACAAAGTAATAGACATTTTCATTTTTTTTAAAATTCACTCTTTTTAAACACTTTGGTTTTGTTCACCATTATATTGAAAATAAGGGTATGTTACATACCAAATATTTGCACTCGAACAATATCTTCACCAAAATTCAACTTTTTTCCTCCCTCGATGACCACTTCTTGTTTCTTGTCTCCTCCTATTTCTCGAAACCATTTTCTCCTCCCCTTCATTCTCTTCATGTTCATTAGAAACCTCCCTTACTACAATACTTAGGGTAATAGAGAAGCTCCTCAATACTTCACTTAATGTGAAATTAATGCTAACACTCCACTAACACTCTCCACTTTGTGGAGTTGACAACTCAAGGAGCTTCCTTAATTTTTTTGAAGTACTCATCATTTATTGCCACTCTTGATGATATATTCTTCATCTTCATATACGCACATACACACATATATAGTATATATAATAATATTTCAACTTGAGATAATTAAATATTTTATAATATATAATTATATAATTATATATGTATATGAATATATATTGATTCAACAAAAATATATTTTCTTGCATGTTTTAATTTAATAAGAAGCATTCCCAAGTAAAAGATCACACTTACCCTTTTTAAGGTAATAGTTTGTCGAAAAAAAAAAAGAAAAAAGAAAAAAGTTTGTCAAAATAACACATATTAGACATTAAATATGTAGAAAGAGTAGTTTAAACAATATACATGACAATTGTAACTTAGAAGACAAGAACAATCAAAACACACATCCACTAGAATTTGCAACCAATCATTATTTAGTGTGCATATGAGAGTTCCTAGATTCATGGTGGTCCTAGCATTCTTCGAGATCTAACATGCGAGCATCATATTCTAACATGTTAATAATGCAACAAAAAATAACTTAAAAGAAAATTTGAAACTTTTTTTCATAAGGTGAAATCAAACACCAACATCTAAGTCATCCTTAAAGAATTGGCATGAAAGAACATAGTCGATTATTCATTTCCATCATTAATAGGATCAAGGTAGGGAAACCATTACTTGTGTACTAGCTTGGATCATTGCAATAATGAATTGTTTTAGACTTGCCTCTAAGCACACCACACTATTTGTAACCATACTAGGGTCCTCAATAGCTTAATCATTTTCTTTTTTCAATACAATTTAACTTCCTTATCATCCAGGATAATGGTGGCATATTAAAAATCTATTTGAACACTATCACAAATGGATGTTGCCCACTTCCTAGATATCAACATAAACCACTTATGAGAGAAATTAATAGTAATGATATCCATCAAGAAATACTTTCTTAGGTATATGGAAAGTCAAAGACTCTACATCCTTCATAATTCCCATAACATTCAAAGAAAAATACTTACCATAGGATTTGGACACTTGTAAACCCAACTCACATAATTTCAAGGGGAATTGCATAACTAAAGACTTCAAAATCCAATATACAATTGTTAATTAACCACTCATTTATTAGCAAGGAGGTGTTGAAGGGAAGCACACTAAACTAGTTGTCTACCAAGGAAGTTACTAAATAAATCTTTATTGAACACACCCCAAGTTTGAGGGGGAGAGGAGAGGGGGAGGGGTGTTGGGATGAATTGGTTTTAAACAAATCTTACACTTTATAGCTGAATTCAAACTCAACTTTAAAATTAATCTAATTAGCAACAAAGATAAGCAATGAATACATATGTACAGGAGGACACCAGATTTACATGGAAAACCCACGAAGGAAAAAACCACGGCGAGTGTTATCTCACACTATATAAACAATATTACAATTTATTATAGGGCTCACTGCCCAAGGAAGCTCGATGCTCTTTAAAGGACTTGAAAATTGAAAAATAACTTCCTTAGGACAAGATATAAAGAACTTGCTAAGAAGAATCACTATCTCCAAGCAAGATACATGAATATGTAAGTTACAATGAATAAACCTTCAACAAAATTTCATCCAACAATCTCCTTTAAATGTAGCTGCTCTTGACTCACTACCTCAAGCAACCATTTGGCAATTCATCTCCAATACTTCCACCACACACTCTTACCGCTTCACATTCACTTTTTCCACATTCTACTCTAATCCACACACTTTGCAATTGATTTTATTTTCTTCATATACCGTCAACATCATCCTAAAACATTAATTAAGTTAGCCAGATTAGTGTACAAGAAGTGATCCCACAAGGTCGACCAACAAACATGATTGTGGTGAAAGCAGTCCTATCTATGAGATAGAGATGACCTATAAACATCTTAATACATCATATGTATTAGTCTCAAACAAAACACACTCTCACACACATCCTCCAAGGCCATTAACAAGGTAATGTGTAGGTAAAAAGTGTAGCACATAACCAGTTGACCCATAAACACTTCCTCCAAATGAATTATTACAATGTGGATCCCCACAAGCCATAGCATGAACCAAATACAACTCAACACATCTTCCAATGCTAATAGAGACCCTCAAAGATGCATTGCAAGAAAGAGAATAAGTCGTGTTAACTAGATAACTGCAAATTACCTTGAAAAAACAACACAAGTCCAAATGCGACACCAAGAAAACCATCCCACATCATGCATACCATATAGAGGTGTTCCACCAACCTTCAACAACATCCTCATACACTTATTCCATATTGTTAAGCCAAAACAAGTGGCAAAAACCAAACCGACACCAAAATTTTCATTATCGGATTTCCAAGAAACACAGCCATGAGATAAACATTGACAAACACACTTCCAAAACATTTCATCACTTAAAATCAGAACAAAGACATAGCACAATAATTATAAGCATGTCCTCCAAGCCACAACAATAAGAACATAAATGCATAGAATTCTTCAAACCAATCCTAACCAGTCAACACATTGCCAACATACAACCATCGCCATAAACATTAGCTACAACACCAAGGACCTGAAAAGATAGGAGTGCAACATTCAAAAAGTATAGACATTATATCTAGAACTGCAAAGCCATATTTGCAAATACAAAAGAATGTGGAGCATTCTTCCAAATTGTATTTAACATACTTTGTTGCATTCACTCACTTTACCAACTTCCAGAGAGTAGAACTCCTTGAAACACCATTTTCTCACTTAGGAGCAACAAAGGAGATACAATAACTTGTAGTATGCACAAGAGGATCCAGAAAACATCACTTCATCATCATGCTTCTAATCCTCATCTTAATGCTTCTAATCCTCTTCTCAATACTTCTAATCCTCAAGTTAATGCTTCTAATTCTTATGTAAATATGATATCATCTCTACAACCACCAACATTTTTCTTCTCCACATCAACATCATCACAATATATTGAATACAATATCAACACCATTAGTGTCATAAGGATACAAGAGCAAGCCTCATATGAACATCTTCATTATCATTGTTATTCATGCATGGTGAGACATGAACATCACACTGATGGTAGACATCCAACCAATAACATCATGAACAACATCTCTACACAGATCCATACTATGATACCATGGCATTGAAGGTATATATATCAACACCAAGAGGGTAGACGTCAACCTTGAACCACCTGCACAACAAACATCTACATTCTACATTAATGACATCGTACATCTGATCATCTTCTTAATATTAATCTATATTTCACATTACTGCAACATACTGAGTGTAGGCCTCAACACCAAGAAGGTGGACATCCTCAACAAAGAATACCTTCAACCATCAACCATCTACCCATACATTTGAATCCACAACAACACTTGAGATTTGCATTATCCAATGATCAACAACATACACTTGAGACATCAATCTACACCATCCATCAATCATAACATATCAACAACATGCACTTCCAACATATACCAAAATTCTTATCATTAACATATCATAAAAAACAACACCTAGTCATCTCCATCATATAACTATATTGACAATAGTCTCTAGTATCCCCCACAACACTGAGGGTTGACATCAATGACAACACTTAGTCATCAATGACAACAACTTCCAACAATCTCCACCTTTGTCATTGACGAAAACACTCACACAACATATCATTGTTTCTCCTCATTTCTCTTTATTCATCCACACTTCTCTATTCTCTATGATTTTCTCCCCCCTTTGACATCAAGGACTAGGTAAAAATACTTCAATAGGACCTACACTAACTCATTTGCACTCTCTATCCTTTTATACCTTTCTCCCCTTTCATCACTATCTCCCCCCCTTTAACAACAATCAACAAAATACCTACTCCTCATGAGGGGTAATTATCAAAATACTTGATTTCCTTCTTTATCACTCTCTCCTAGTTGATAGGATAACCAAACCATCAACACATTTTATAATAACATCTGCAGCATTACTTGAATCATCCTTTCTGTTTCATTCAAGAAAACTGTTGTATGAAATAGTATAATTACCTCCAACTTCCTCTGAACCTTCTGATCTATCTCCTTGTTTTCATCATTACTTTAATGTAGGTCTACATCTTTTAAACATAAGTGGACTTGTTATCTTCCCAAGAGAAAGCCTCAAAACTTTAGGGGGATGAAATATATGCATTGAATAACTCCCTTCAACTCTATTCTTTCTTTTCAATTTCCTAAGGATACTTCTACATTGGGCAGAAGCTCAGATCCCTTTACTACCTCTTTTGACTTTTTCCACATTTCTCTCATCTTCTTCTTTTCGTGATCCAAATCAATCTTCTTTTGTTGAGTACTAGATCTTATTTCCCCCGCAGAAGCTTGCAATGTGGCCTAGTTTATTGCAGTAATGGTAAGTGATACTATGTTGTGGAGCATAACTACTTCTTCTTACATTAGATCTACAATTGGCGGCCCTATGAACAAACTTGTTGCGTATGTAGTAGTAACCATAAAAATATTGAGCAATCATGTCATTGTTCTTATTCATGAAATTATTCCTCATTACTCTACTTCTACATTCATTAGCCTTATGACCAAATTTATTGTAAGCATAACATTGACCATTAAATGGTTCAGAATTGATTACATTTTACCTTGGATTCATACTCATATTTCTTCTACATTCAATAACTCTATGTCCAAATTTGTTGCAGGAATAACAATCACCATTGAAAGATTGGGAGTACTTGGTTGGAGCAGTCGTTTAGGACTAGGTCTTCTAAAATTATTCTTCTGGTTTTGGGTTTGTTTGAATTTTGTCTTCTCATATGCATCGTCTTCCTTTTTCTTACTCTTGCATTCCATACTTTATTTAGAGCTTTCGCTCTTTTCAAAATCAAAACCATCCTAAATGTCTATCTTCTCTTTTGCATTATCTAATTATTTTCTTAGGGTAACGATCTCTTCCTCGAGATTAAAGCGTTCAACAATTTTGCCATGAATCTTGGAATCCGAACAATAAACAATCATCTTACCCTCCTCAATTTGAATATTTCGGTGGACAACTTCATATGTTTTGAGTTTGTCTTCGCATTCTTTGTTTTCTTTCAACATGGCAATTTCATTTTCTACCTTTTTGAGTTTGATTCCACTTTCTTTTCTTTCTTAAGTTTGAGGTTTTATCTTGACAATTGTCTCCTTTTCTTTACTGAGCTTAATATTATATTCTTTGCACTTTCCCTTGCAACATCCAGGTCATCAAGAGAAGAATAAAGCTCTCCTTCAATATTTGGCTTCACAATCATCCAGATCAATATCCCAACCTTGTGGCTCTATTGCCTCTTTATTGAATTTAGGATAGATTATGCCATTAACCACTACTTTAGTTCCCATTTGTTTAGGTGCAAGATGTTCCTTAGATGTCGCATTTAGAGCAATGAAAGAGTTGGCCTTCTTTAGGTGATAGATGTTGCTTCTAGTCCAAAAATCCCTTTGTTACAAATTTTCTAGAGCCTTCTTTTCTAATTTCACAACCCTTGTCATGAAATGTAAGATGATATCCTTTGCTACATCTTTGACTAACATTGAGAAGATTATGTTTCACTCCATTGACATAAAGAACATCCTCTATCTTGTGTTTTTGATCAATTGTGATAGTGTCTTTTCCATAGATATGTGTTGAGCCTTCATCACCAAATATTATATATCCTCCATTCCACTTTTCAAGGCTGATTAACTTTCTCCTATCACCAGTCATAGGATTGGAACAACTGCTGTCAACCAGCTAGGTATTTGGTTCCTATTTTCATGGAATGTAGTACATACAACCATAGGTTTTTCATTGCTTTTATTAGTCTACAGGGTGACATACTTCTTTCCCTTTTCAATATCATTCTTTTTGTTATCCATTTTCAAAGAAATGAACAATATTTCATCTTTTCAATCATCATGATCAGAGTTCTCATCTTCATATGAATAGCTGTCCTCAGAATAAAAAGTTTTCGTGGATTTCTCTCTCTTACTTTTTTCTTTTCCTCTTCTATTGTTATCTTCTTTGAAAGTGCACTTAAAGGAAAAATGAACAATTCTTCCACAATTAAAACATTTGAAAGGTAACTTACCTTTGTACTTGCCATTGATGCCTTTCCTTATTCTTCTTACAAACTTTGCTTCTACTTCATCAAATTCATTATCCTGATCAGTATCATCTTTAGTCTTCTTACTGACTTTGAATACAACTTCTCTTTTAGGAACAACTTCACCAAACTCTCTCATCTCAAGGGCAGTCAGAGAACCATATAGTTGATCCATTGTATATTTATCCAAATCCTTACATTGTTCAATAGAAGATACCCTAGGACAATAAGATTTAGGAAGAGATTTGAGTACCTTTTTCACAACTTCATCTTATTTTAATTCGAAACCAAGACCTCTAATATTGGTTACTACATCATCAACTCAGAGCATATAACAATGTTTTCATCCTCAAACATCTTCAAATTCTTAAACTTGCACTTGAAATTCTGCAACTTGATTTGCCTTACCTTATCATCTCCTTCAAAAATATTGTTTAGTTTCTCCCACATTTCTTTGGCAGTACCACAGTGCATCACCTTCACAAGTTCCGAATCTACTGATACACTCATGATTTTATTCCTTGCTTTGCCATTTTTTTCTTATAACTTAATATCAACTACATTAGTTGGAGGAGTAGGATGAACTGTATAAATATCTTTGATGAGTTCCATCCTCCAAACCCTAAGGAGTTCAAGTAACCTTACATTCCACATTTCTAAAAGGTGAAGTTTGTGCCATCAAATTTAGGTGCCTTGTAAGCTCCATCTTGTGTCATCTCGAATCTTTCCTTGAGCAGTTAACCTTCCTCAGAGGAATTTGGCTCTAATACCAATTGTTGAACATACCCCATGACTGAAGGGGGGGAGGGGTCGAATTGGGCTTTGAACAAATCTAACACCTCAACTTTAAACTTTAATCTGATTAGTAGCAAATAAAGATAATTAATGAAAACATATGCACAAGAGAACACCAGATTTACATGGAAAGCCCAAGAAAGAAAAAACCATGGCGAGAGTTATCTCACACTATATAAACAATATTAAAATTTGTTTTAGGGCTCTTTGCCCAAGGAAGTTCACTGCTCCTAGAAGGACTTGCAAATTGAGGATCACTTCCTCAAGGAAAGATACAAAAGATTTTCTAGGCAAACTCACTAACTCAGAGCAAGATACATGAATATATGAGTTACAATGAATATTCCTTAAAAAACACTGCATCAAGTAATCTCCTTCAAATGTAGCTTCTCTTGACTCACTGCCTTAAGCAACCATTTGGCGATTCAACTCCAATAATTTCACCACACCTATTACTACTTCACATTGACATCTTCCACCTTCCACTCTGATCTGCACACTTTACAATTGCTTTTATCTTCTTTATATGCCATCAAAATCATCTTAAAACATTAAGTCGACCAGAACATGAGACACGAAGTGATCCCACAAGGTCAACCACAAAACATAATTATGGTGAAAGTGGTCCTCTTCAGGAGATGAAGAGGACTTATAAACATCTTAATACATCATACAATTTAGTCCCAAACAACACACACTGGCACACATCCTCCAAGTTCGACAACAGGGTAAGGTGTAGGCAAAATGTGTAGCACATAACTAATCAACCTAGAAACACTTCCTCCAAATGATTTTATCAATGTGAATCCCCACAAGCCATAGTAGGACCCAAATACAAATCAACACATCTTCCAATACTGGTGAAGGCCTCCAAAGATGCACCGCAAGCAAGACAACGAGCCCTATCATCTAAATAACAAAAAATTACCCTGAAAAACCAATACAAGTCCAGATGTGGCACCAAGAAGACCATCCAACACCATACAAACCACATAGAGATGTTCAAAAAACTTTCAACAACATCCTTATACACTTATTCTATATCGCCAAGCCAAAAAAATTGGCAAAAACCAAACTGACACATAATTCTTCATTACTGAAGTGCCAAGAAACACAGTCATGAGATAAACATTGACATACGCACTTCTAAAACATTTCATCACCTAAAATATGAACTGATACACTGCACAAATATTATGAGCATGTACTCCAAGCTGCAACGACAAGAACATCAATGCAAAGCATTCCTTACACCAGCTCTAAACAATCAATAAATTGCCAACATATTGCCATCACTAAAAATATCAACTGCAATACTAGGGACCTGAAAAGATAGAAGTGCAACATCCAAAAAGCATTAACGTTATATCTAGAACTGCAAAGCTATGTCTACAAATGCAAAGGAATACAAATCATTCTTCTAGGATAGCTTTAGCATAAATTTCCTATATTCACACACTTTACCAACTTTTGGAGAACAAAACACCTTGAAACACCATTTGATCACTCAAGAGAACCAAAGGAGATACTACAATAGCTTATAGTATGGACAAGAGAATATATAAAATATCACTTCATCATCATGCTTCTAATCCTCATCTCAGTGCTTATAATCCTCATCTAAATACTTCTAATCCTCAACTTAATGCTTCTAGTCCTTATCTAAATATGATATCATCATGATACCGTATCTACAACCACCTACATTTTTCTTCAACACATAAACAACATCATCACAACATACTAAATATAAATATCAACACCATAATTGTCACAAGGATACAAGAGGAAGCCTCATATGAACATCTTCATTATTATTCTTCATACATGGTGAAACATCAACACAGGACTAATGGTGTTCATTCAACCAAGAATATCATTAACAACATCTCTACACAACTGCATATCATGACACCATGGTATGCAAGGTATACATAACAACACCAAGAGGGTAGACATCAACTTTGAACCACATGCATAGCACACATGCATTATACAATAATGACATCACACATCTAATCACCTCCTTAATTTTCATCTTCATTTCATATTACTACAAAAAACTGAGTGCAAACCTTGACACTAAGAAAATGGACATCCACAATAGAGAATACCTTCAACCATCGACCATCTACCCATACATTTGAATCCACAAAAACACTTGAGACTCACATTATCTATTGATCAACACCATACACTTGAGACATCAATCTACACATTCATCAATCATAACATATCAACAACATGTACTTCCAACATATACCACAAATCTCATAAAAAACAACACCTAGTCATCTCCATCATAGCTTTGCATACAAATGCACCATAATGACAACACACAATCTAACTGTTTACACCAATGGACAATACCAGCAATAGTATATAACAACATTGAGGATTGGCATCAATGACAATAAATACCAACAACCTTTGTCACA
Organism: Cryptomeria japonica; assembly: GCF_030272615.1. Lineage (NCBI taxonomy): Eukaryota > Viridiplantae > Streptophyta > Pinopsida > Cupressales > Cupressaceae > Cryptomeria > Cryptomeria japonica. The sequence goes on from NC_081413.1 coordinate 477,905,067, forward strand.
TCTTGATAATTTGTTTTAATTATAAAAAATAATTGGGTATATTGATAAACTAATCAAGATCTTGTACAATAGCCAAATGAGATAAAGCTCTTTGTTTATATTTAGATCTTCTAAGGATTTCACCTATAGGGACATATTTTTAACTAACTCATGAATTGAGAAATATCAATGGGATTATAGTTAGGTAAAGGAGTTGAGTGTGACATAGTAACATCAATGCAATAGGAATAAATGGAATAACTTGAGAAAAAGTAGAAATATCCTTATCTCTATCCACGCCAACTTTGTCTCTAGTTCTATTTTACTTTGTGTGGTACACTTTAAGATTGTTTTGGGTTAGCACCCAAATCTCTCTCCTTTGGAAATTCAACCTTTCCCTATGGTACCATAGCCTTATGGGTTGCCAACTTTCTAACAAGAATCTTTCTCTTTTCAATCTCTTCCCATGCAACACTATTATCCCCATTATTAGTGCTTGACTTATATTTAAGAATTTTCACTTGTGCAACAAGTGTAGTAGGCCTAACTATGTCACAAAATTATCTTTAGGTTGTGTCTACATATTTCTCACTAGGTAATCACTATGCACTTGCATAAATGTTGCATCAATGAGAGTTATAATGTCTTCATTTAATAGTCTATTTCTTTTATACTATTGTTGCATGAGTACCTTGAGATGTTCAAAATGCATATGGGAAATTCATAATAGCTAGGACTATTTTTCATAGTCATATTGGAGGGCCACTTCATTTGAATCCTTGATCACATATACATCTTCACCATCTCTAAGGATAAAATCTTATATATCTAATTAACCAATCTCATCATCCCCATAATATTCAAGGGAACTCTCTTGATTAAGATACTCATCTTCCCTCATCACTACAAGTGCAATATAAAACTTTACATGGAGGGTAACATGAATTACACCCTATTCTGTATCATATTGTGTGGACTTTCCTTGCTTCTAAATTTTAAATTTTAGTGCTCTTTTAGACCAATATGTGTTGTAAGTTCTACTATGTGGCCTCATCCCTTCACTGAGATACGATACAATAGTATTATCATGGGACAATCCCTTCTCATTTCTTACTAGCCTTACAAGATAAGTATTTCATTGCTCCTATAAACTTAGGTAAATTATCTTCACAAGAAAGGGATAACTAGAAGTTTCTCTATCTAGAGGTATTATCTTCACATCTACTCTTTTAATGTGCTTCCTAATGCCCTTATATTTCTTTAACCATTGATCATAATGGAGTAGGCATTCTATGAGGCTTGAGGATTATTGTTCCTAGAACAATATCTAATCTTAACATCAAATGTGCCATAGTATAACACTATGTATATTGAGTCATTTGGTTCTAGATTGAATAGAACATTTCTCATGGCCATGATCAATATATTGTTAAAATACACCACTAGTTCATCCATCCCTTCTTTATTGTTGTCAATTCATGGATTATAAATTTGGGGTCAATCTTATCCCTATATGACGATTTGAATACCCACATGAATTCCAACTAGGAGTCTATAATGCCATCAAGTAAATTGCAATACCACTCTTTACCAATTTCCTTCAAGTATTGAATGAACAAATTTATCATCAGATCCTCATGTTTAAATTCACACTCATTTATGATAAGATGAATATCACAACGACCTTCTCTTGTGACTACATTATTACCTTGCAATTTTAAGATCTATCATTAGTATAGTAAGTGATTCCACATAAATCCAATTTTTGATATATCACTACTGTATTTGACTAAAAATTCTGATGAATGTTTGGTGACATATCGACAAACTATTGTCAACTTACCGATGAAACCTTGGCTAGAATTTCATCGCTGTAACGATCAATTCTTATACGTCGAAATCATGACCTAGAATTGTCGGACAATGGGCATCAAAATGTTTTGTGGTGTTCATCGCAAAATTGACCCAAGTTACGTCGCTTTCGCGACGTAATTACATTGACCAATTTCGTTCATCTATCGACAAAAATGACTACAGAACGTCACAAAATGCCCCTTTAAAATTGTCGAAAAAACAACGAACTGTCGTCCATTTTCCGACGAGGTGGAGAAAACCTTTGTTGTTATTATGACGAAAACAACATCGCATGTACGACAACCTCGTCTCAATTTTTTGTGGTTCGTCGGCATATCTTTTTGATGATCGGTATAGCTATGCTGAAAAGGTCATCTTCGAAGAAGTTTGTTTATCGGTATAACATATGTCGATAGCTATGTTTGTCAAAATTTTGATGAAAGCCTTCAGTTTAAAAAAAAGAAGTATTCGCTGACACGAGTTATCGAGATAGCTTTGCCGATGACCAGCTGATCAGAATAGTTTCTACTATTGATTTAAAGTTTTTGTGCTATTCTGATAGTATAAATTTGGCCGATGAGTCTTGATTGGTATAGCTATATCGATAGTGTTCCAAGGTGCATTTTTCGAAATAATTCTATACTATCAGTTTATCTGTTTTGTGCAATTCCGATAGTGTTGGGGATTTCGATGGCATTGTGTTTCGGGATATCAATGCCGATAGAGGAGGATTGATAGTATGTCATCGGAATGACTTATATTGTCATTTTAGCAATTTTTTTATGCCGATAGTGTTGATGATTCTGATGAGAGGTTGTTTGGCTTAGAGGATCCATTTGGGGATAACCTATACTGACGAAGTCTATCACCATGGAGATTGACTTTTAGGATGCTTATTCTGATATGATCTAAGATGGACATTTGAGAGACTGTTGACCTGTTTGGACTGTTGACGTGTACGTATGCGATTGGATTGGTGTGCTGAGTGTACCATGAGTGTTTAATGACCAAGGGAGTTGCCAATTGAACTTCTAGGAACCAAAATGAAACCCATTTGAGACCAGAGAGAACCGATTTGAACAAAATTTATACCTGTGATCGAATTGGGAACAAGGTTGGATAATCTATACATTTGTTGGTCAATTGGACACATAATTAATTTGCCGTAATAGGAAAAGATACTGGTGCAGTAATCTAGTCACTGAGTACATCTGCTACAAGGAGAAAAAATGAGAAAATGGAATTGGAAAGCAATTAACTTAATCATTCTTGCTTCTACAGAAAGATTCATTGTTTAAACAATGATATAAGGAGGAATGAGAAAGATTCATTAGATGTTCTATGTATACATTAAATTCAAGAGCACATAGAAACATAGTCATGTTTGAAGTTACAAAAGTAAACATATTATCAAAAATATGGTTGTCAAAAATATCAATTTTTAACATTCATTAATATATTATCAAAAATATGGTTGTCAAAAATATGATTACAATCACTTTTTTGTTTTATTTCTTTTTTGCACCTTAATAAAGAAGAAGTGGAGTATCGTTTTCTAAATCATCATTCCTCCCTTTAGTTGTTCTGCCCTCTGCTTGTGATCTTAATGTATGCCTAGTCATGTACTCACGACGTGGAGGCCGCTGCAAGGGGGGTTGTTGCAATAACAAATAAATTTTAAATTGGTATGTGTTTATTATTATTGTTACAAGTATTTCATTAATTAAAATAGCATTAGAGTGGTGCTCTTTACTTGATGGGGCCACATCATGTTCCTGATCTTGTCTTATAACCTCATGCTCAATATGTTGAACACCCTCTAAATCCTCTGGAGAATTGAAACATGAAAGGTTACATTAATTAATATACCAATTGCAATTAAATTTGTTTAAAAGAACATGAGAGTGGTCCTATTTACCTGATGGGGCCACATCATGTTCCTGATCTTGTCTAGCTTGATCATGCTCAACATGTTGATCACCCTCTACATGCTCTAAAGTTGAAACATGAAAGGTTACATTAATTGATACACCAATTGAAATTAAATATGTTTAAAATAACATTAGAGTGGTCCTCTTTACCTGATGGGGCCAAATCATGTTCCTGATCTTGTCTAGCCTGATCATTTTCAACATTTTGATCACGCTCTACATGCCTAAAGTTGAAACATGCAAGGTTACATTAATTAATACACCAATTTCAATTAAATATATTTAATTGTATTGATCCATATTGCGTTTTGTATAGCACATGAATACATCCAGTACCATGATGCACACCATGACTTTCATCTACAGGTTGTGCTCCACCCTCACCAAGCTGCATTCCAATGTCATGTGCAATACTATTATCATTGCTTGCCTGTTTAAAACAAATAGGTACATAATTACTTTATGGTGGAAATTAATATTGAATAGATTGCACAAGTATTCAATTTTAAATAAACTTCATTAATTTTATTTACTTGCATGTCAGATGCAGTGGAAGCTTGTGTTTGCCCAGTCAAGAGTCTTAGGCATTCAGCCATGGCTCCATAGCCTTTTTGGAAGGTAATCTTCAAGTCCTCTTTTGTGGGCATTCATATAAGAAGAAAAATTCATGTGGCTAATTTCATATAACCACCAGAGCCAAGTTTGTGCTGTCCATGTTTTTCTAGTCTTGCCTTTGTTTCCTTCGATGTGTCGGCCAGCCTATGAAAAGTTTGAAATACATTAGATTATGTAAAAATAAAGAGTAATCAATATATAATTACATTTTTGATAGTATCACATACCTTCCTTGGCCTAGTGGTGTCTTTCCTTTTTTCCTTTAAGCCTTCTCCTTTCCATCCGACACTAGGTTCTTCCACTCCCTCTCTGGAATCATGGGGGATGCTTGTACTTTTTGTTCTTCTCTAAATGTGACCTATATTGGTCCCTCACATACTTTAGATAGGTACCAACTTTCTTAAGGACCTTGGTTCGGTTGAATGTGCTATTACCAAACAACACAACTAAACAGTTAATGAGCTCATATTTTAAATCTTGATTTTGGGCATACCACCGTGTACGTATGGTGGACTCGAAGATCTCCTATGTAATATCATTTATATGTTTATAAAAAATATCATTTCCTACAAAAATATCATGGGATCATTAGTCTAAAAAGAGTGAACAAGGTTTGCTTGCATAGCCTAAACAAGGTCACACAATTGGGATATCGACTGAGTATATTGGTAAAACCACTAACAACATAGCTGAATTCCGAGCAACCTTGAAAGGTGTTGAGCTAAAAAGGATGTTAGGGGTCAACAAGATTCATCTTGAAGGGGAGGCAACTATCATGAGGATTGGGCAGTATTTGGAGGGACAAGTTCCAAGGAAGGTGGCATGTTTGGATGTGATAAATGATTCATCTGAGACACCTCCCAAATGGCAAGCCAACTAATTCACAAAAAACCAATATGGTGACTTAAACTTGCTGATAAAAAACACAAGATATAGCGTCACAAGAAGGAACAATAATAAAAAAGGCTACATTCAGGATTTAATTCAGGTACAGAATGAGGTAACTTCTCATAATGAAAGGCAATAAATTCGACTCGCAACCATTTTTGGCTTCAGGAGTTATATAATTAGTAAGAATGAAGGCATTATCACCACATAATTCCCTTTATCTGAGCAATTTGATAGCTGTAGATATGGACACCCCAGTTTTGTTGGAATCTACCAAGCAACAAATGACATTTCTTGGGGAGATTTTGGAGAAGCGTCTTCAGATGGTTTTGGAACCAAAGAATCCTTTGATTCTACATGCTGTGAAGAAGATCCTGGATGCAGAATTTATGTGGGCATCACACAAGTATAGGGTGAACTTGAGTATCCCGGCTATGTGCATCTAGATGGGAGTTTGCAAGCCCAGAACCAAGAAGGTGTTCCAGATGGTCTTCAAGCACTCCTTCTTGGGGGAAATAGACATGGTGTTGGACAATATCGATGACTAGAATCGTATTCCCTTAACCCACAAGTACTACATGTCCAAAGATTCAAGAGGTGAAACGAGGAAATTCTGCATTCTGCATACCATGGGGCTGGAAAAATTCAACCAAAGCCGTGTAGAGAGAAACAAAAAATTGTCCTTCATTTTGTATGTCACCGGAAGCCTAGTGAGACCAGAAGGCTATGATTTGGGGAAATTCGTAAGGGAGGAAGGTTTGTAGGGTAGGAGAGATATTGGGGTGGATTAAAATGGGGTTGTTGCGAAAGGTAATGACTAGGGTTTGGGTCGAGGTGAGCTATGGATCCCAAATGACACAAGGCTAGTAGAGGAGATTGCAGCAGGGGAAGCTCATGTGGACTATGGTAGAGACTACCGAGTCAATGCTCAGGCCCTCGCATCTCAAAGGGTCTAAGAGAGAATTCTGAGCCCCTCATACAGTGATTGATGCAGCTCCTTTTCTTAGGTTTTTCTTTTTTTTTTTTTCCAGAAAACTAAAATGCCACTTTCCTATTTCCACTGTTTTGTGTTTTAATGTTCATAATGTTTACACAGTGGTAAGTAGTGAGTATTTAAAAAAAAAGAAAGAAAAAGAAGAAGTAGTGAGTAACCGATAGGATGTAGGCCTCCATGCTCAAGTTTTGTTTCTCTTGACAAAGGAGATATATAGTCAGTAGACATTTTGTTCGTTCTGGTAATGAAATTTCTAGTGAAGAAACCAAATTAAATTAGATGTTTCACACTCTGCACTAAGATTTTGTGTACCTTGGGCAGAGTTGGGCAGGATAGGGTAGGCATATACAAACTTCTCATAGATAACCTTTTGGTCAGGAGGGGAACAACATACAAACACCCTCCTCATATGTACCTCTTTTCATTATCAATACAGGTGTTGGCCTATCCAGCTATTTACCGATTAAAATAAATAAATTAAAACATATGTTCCAAACATGCATGCTAGATCCCATCCATGAAGGTTCATTATGTTGGTTAGGAGGGAAACAACATACATACATACACCCTCATATGTACCTTTTTATATTATCAATACAAGTGCTAGCCTATCTAGCTATTTACTGATTAAAAAAAATAATTAAAATATTTTAAAGTACATGGTACCTTATCTATCTTTATGGGAACGAAATCCTTGGTCACCACAAATGTGACCGGAAATGTTCCCGTACTAGTAATACGTGAAGATCCAAGAAATGCTGCTAAAACATCACCAATACTAGTGGCCTCTGCATCCCCAGGTACATGTCCTGATGCATGTTCTGGCATGTGTTCACTGCCAGAGGGTGCACCACCCGATGCCTACATGCTATGTGTTGTCGACATTTTAGTCAACAATATAGGCACAAATAATGGGGTCAGATGATATGATATATGCACAAGAAGATCAGGATCGACACTTGGACCAACCCCTACTCCCTGGGCAACACCTGCAGTACCCTGATCATGGTGAGCAACATCATGAGGACGCAAAAAATATTGCAAAAACAACACATATTTTAGTTCATGACATAAAAGAGTACAAAATATAAAACCATGAATGAACTTATGTTAAAATTAAATATTTCATGACAGCTTACTTGCAAGTTCTGTGCTCTCTTAGTTACTATTTTAACCCTTTCTCTTATCTCATTTGTTTGAGGCACTATGAATAATAAGTGAAGGATTTCTTCATTGCATTTTTTTGGGTCTTCCTTATCATATCCAGAGGGTTTGTGGAATATGTGATGTCATCATCGCATAATAGTGACTACACCTCCCTATGGATGCTCTCCACTACTGCTGGTGCCTTTCCCCAATCATCCGACTGCGACAAGAATACTAAAAAGATTATCGAAATCAACCCAATAAACTTACAAAAAAACATAATAATAAAATATTTTGCTTGTATCTAATTTGTACAATTACAATGAGGTAAAATTGTTGGGTAGAAGCACCTGAAGATGCATCACGATCTGTGCTCTAGGTCAGAGCCTTCCCCCTACAATCAATATCCCGTTGTGACAAAAAATAAATATAAAAAAAACATTACTGAAATGAAACCAATAGACTTACGAAAAAAAACATAATAATAAAATTGTATATTGGAGTCACTAATTGGAGGTTGGGTAAAATGGTATATAGTACATACCACCACCATAGTAATCGTGTTTGTATCTATGTAATTCAAACTGTAATCGATTAGAAACTCTTCCCCTAAAGTTATTGATTTTATCACACATACGGTTTCCTTTGTGCGCCTTGAATATGCAATTGGGTTGCTTATTTGTTGACCTAGGTCATATACTCTTTATAAACCCTGCAATATTCCTTGATGCTTTTGGCCTTCCGTCAATGTACATAGCCACTCCTTTATTTTGATCCTTATCTTTTAGCTGTATATAATTTGTTGACAGTGTATACCTACGCATACTTCGTGTATATCGAACTAGCTACTGTTGGGATTTTGATGATGTTTTGATTGTCATTGATGGACACACTTTCTTGATGTATGAGTTATGCTCAACCGACAATTGTTCAAACTGATATTATGTATTATAGTCTTTAGACTATCGGTATTTTGCAGAAGATGTTTACCGGTCACAAATTGGCTGAAGACCTCAAGCGGTATGGAGAACCCAAGCGGTATGTAGACCTCAAGCAGTTCGAGGATCTCAAGCGGTATGAAGGAACAAAGCGGTAGTTAACATTTTCTAGTCTTCATTTTTGACAATTGGTAATCGGTATATTGTATGAACCGGTATTACTCTGTGATGAGTTACCAACCGGTATTTTTGTGATGAGTTATCATCCACCGACATTTTGGCAGTGATTTTGTGTCGTGTTACCAAATGTGTCTAGATGCATTGAGCCTAGAAACTTGTAGTTTAATCCTATTGGACTGACATGAAATTAGTTTCCTTTATAAGGGCATCATCTCTAGGGTTTGCATGTATGAGAGATGTATGATTTATGAGAAGGTTATGTACGATCTTTGCAGAGAAGATTAGGTTTGTGTGAAGAGTTAGAGTGTGGAGATATTGAAGACTGAAGTAATGCTGAAATGCATTAACAATGAGCTATCAAGGATCTAACCAAGCATATTGTGCTAGTATCTAGATCACTCACTTGTTCATTAATCACATCTTCAACAAGTCTGAAACCCTTAACTGGGTAGGCCTAGCAAAGCCTTTGTAAATATTCTAACAAGGTGGTTCACAACTATGGATCTGAAATCCTTTAGCAAGGTAGTCTTTAACAGGACTTATCTCCTAGCAGAGATCTAGATTCCTAACAGGATCTGTTCTAGTGAAGAACATTGTATGACCTTAACCGGTTTGGTTTCTATTTTGCAGATAGTTACTTGTGACTTTCTGCTCACCGTGGTTTTTCCCATTTGGGTTTCCATGTCAAAATATCTTGTGTTATGGTGATTGTGCTTTTGTGGGTGAATGCTTTATTTGCTATTTGGTTTGCATTTATCGTAACTAGTTTTTTAGTGAATCTGTTATACCAGTTATCTACTAAACTCTTTAAGAGTTTGAGTTCAGTATTTTTTGGTATACTAATTCACCCCCCTCTTAGTATTCATCAATTGGTATCAGAGCCAACCTTTCGATAAGTCTAACCACTTGGAAGGAGATATGGGGGAATACACTGTGAGGGAACTTACTCATCATCTCACTCAGACTGAGAGAGCCTATGATGAACTCAAAGTCAAGTATAAAGCCTCTTTGGACAAGAGAAGAGAGCATGCTGAGAAACTAATGGAACTTACTAAAAATAGCTCTTCTGATGAAGCTGACATGGATGCCCTAGTTGAAGAAGTTGAAAAACTGAATGAATCTAAAGCCAACCTGAGAAAGGAGTTGGAAGGACTGACTATCAGAATGTGTCAAGAGCTTGAGAACCAAAGGAAAGCTGAAGATTTGGTAAAAGACAAAGATCATGAGATCTCCAAGATGAAGCAAGAAATCAGTGCCCTATCACTCATCTCCAAGAGAGTAAAGTGGAAAAAGAAGAAATGCAAGGTGAACTAAACATGGCTATTTCTGAGAATGAAACCTTGAAGGAATCCAATGCTTCTATTTCCAAGGAACTTACCGAGTCAAAGGAGATACTTGCCAAATTAAATCAGAGTATTGCTAAGATAGAGCAAAAGCTTGAATCAACAAAACCGGTAAAGAATACCACTGGACTTGGTTTCTCTGGGTATGAGGTAGGTGAGACCTCTAGAAAAAAAAGCTGAAGCATCAAAGAAGCAACCAACATCCAAGGATAAAGGTAAGCAAAAGTTTAAACCTATTTTCTTCAATTATCTCAAGGAAGGACATACTGCCAATGTGTGTAGAAGCAAGGCCTACAATAATTTTCCTTATTTTCTAAACAATAAGCCTAGAACCAATAGATTCAATGGAAACTGCTATGCATGCAACAAGTTTGGGCATAGAGCATTTGAATGCAGGTCTATTTTGCACAACACTGGGAGATACGCTCCAAGGACTCAAGGAGTTATCCCAAAACCCTCTATGAATCGGAATCCCAACCGGTATAATACCTATGACCATCGGTCAGGTGGCTATCAAGCGGCAACTGGTTGGAGAGCAACCTATTTGATCTGTCATGGTAGCAGTCACACTGCTACAACATGCAGAAGAAATAATGGTAGTGTATGCGGGAAAAGCGGGTCGATAGAACTCAAAATGCGAAAAATGGAGCTCTATGGAGCCTTGCTCACACACCCACAGGACTTCTTGGTGCAAGCTATGGAGTAATGAAGTATCACTCAGCTTCTTAAGGTGGGTCCCATGGTTCTCTATCTTACATGGTCCCTCAAACCAATGTTTTTGCTCTCAGATCACTGAGCAAAATGGTTTAGGGATGACAAATGCAAGAACGAGGGATGCTTTTGATAGATTTTAGAATGAAATGCATCCTAAGCTATGCATGATCTTAAAATGCAATAAACTAGATTATAAGATGACAAGGTTAGTATAAATACTATCCTAACATGATATATTAGTCCATGATTGATCTAAATGATAAAGAAAGTATTCTAAACATGCATATTTAGACTAATTCCTATTTAAAAGAGAGGCTAAATGATGAGCATAAATGGTATATGAAATCTTGAATGTATTTGAGCATAAGTATGATACTACAAACTTGGATTGATATCTCAAAATGGAAGAATGAGAGCTCTATTTATAGCAAAATTAGGGCAATGGATGGTCAGGATTGAAAGAGTTGATCAAGGGTTGAGTTTGAAAGTTGGGGATCCATGTTTGCAATTTGCACCAATGAAATGGTGACAAGTGTCAACATAGGGTTGGGTTGAGAGAAGGGGTTGGAGGCATTAAATGCCTGAGAAGACCTTATGGTTATCTAGAGATAAGGGTTAAGCTTAAGTTAGGCTTACCTATTGGATTAAGAGTTAATCCAAGGATAAACTCTTGTGCAAATGATTAAGAGATAATTATGGTCAAAGCATTAAAGGCTTGATGAGACCCTTGGGTTGGATGAAGGTTAAGTTAGGCAAAAAGTCTCTAACCATGTAAGAGGGTTGAATTAACCATTAATGGTTTGGGAGACTTTGGAAAATTAAGTGGTTGAAGACTTGAAGCCTTTAATGGTTATCAAAGACTTTAAGGGTTTGAGAAGTGACTTCCCTTTGCTTAGGGATGTGACAAAGTTTAGAAGATGGGTTAGGCTAATTAGAAGCGATTAGAAGAGTCTAAAAGGGATCAGAAATAGGTTTTAGAATGCAAGTGGGAGATGTAGGAAAATGCAAGTGGATGGAGGGATAATATGATTTAATTGAAATAAAGTTAATTTAATTCAATTTGGTTGCAATTTGGGGAAATTAAATAAATTAGATTTATTCAATTTAGGATAACTATTTAATTAAGTTTGAATTTAATTAAAAGTGGATAGGGGGGATTTAATTGAATAAAATGATTTATTCATTAAATGGTAAAAAGAAGTCTAGTGAATTTAATCTAAATAAATTGAGTAATTTACTTAATTAAATAGAGGAATGCGGGTAATTTAATTAAATTGGATTTAATTAAATAGAGAAATGAACATAAAATATTCATTTAGGAATATGGTCATTTTTATACGTCTACAGGTAGTATGAATAATGGACCATGGAGATCACCTGGAATGGTATGCTATCATTGCAACAAATCGGGACACACTGCCAGAACCTACAGAATGAGAAAGAACCTATCAAATGATATAGCGATCACTCCAGAAGGGAAGATTGATGTTGAAACCGTTCAAGCGGGAATGAATAAAACTTGGAAAAAGAAACCTGAAGAAGTGTCACAGGATGAACCGGTTTCTGCACCTAGTGTGGAAGTCTCTGAATTGGTAAACTGAGCTTCATAAAAGCTTAGGGGGAGCATATTGGTGAAATATTTGAACCCCTGGTTTATATCGATAAAGACCTTAACTGGTATATGTTACCTATCAATCGGTAGAAGACTTGAAGTGGTAAAAGGCAAAATTAGGGTTTGTACCCTAACAAAGATGCATTTATTATGGTAGGTGAAAGATTGTTTAAAAGGGATTGTTGTCATCATTTTCACTTATTTGTTTTCAAGCGAAGAATTTTCAAGAGCAGAGCGACAAAGAGTGATTTGTCTAGTGATTCAAAGAGAATTCAAAAATCTTGCAGAGGAATCCAGCAGACTTTCAATCTATCGGTGAAAAACACTAAGCGGTATTCCAAGCAACCAAAGTGGTGTGTTGTGAGCAACATTGGCAAAACTTAAATTTTGGTTTGTGAAGGTATTTCTCAAAATTCTTGTTTATCATTTAATCATGGCTTCTGCATCGCACTCCAGTTCAAGTGTACCTGTGGATTCAGCTGAGTTTATTCAAAAGAAGATGAAATGCAATGCCCTATCCCAGATACCCGCCGAAGTTATAGTTGAGGAAGATATTTCAGGTTATATTGATTGTAAATTGAAAAACCTAGGATCCCTAGTGATCCATTCCCAACTAGGTCTATTCTGTGGGGATGACAAGAAAATCAAACCTGAATATAGCATCCTAGAGAGGAAGAAACTAGACAATGCGGTTTATTTTTTGGAAGAATTCACTGAAGATCACATCCACATCATCTTGAGTAGAGTCCACGGTGATAAAATGTATTTTGAGTAGACACATGACATCACACCGGAAGCAATTCATGTCATCACTGATTTCTGTAACATTGGAGAGGTGCCAGCTCTAAGGAAGGTCACCAAGACTGAAATGACTAAGCTCACCAGTTCTTTGAGCGGCCAACGGGCGATGACTATCAACACCATCAAAGATGATTTGGTTAAGTATGCTTGCATGGTGATTGGCTACTGGATGTTTTATGCCAGCAAAATGAACTCTGTCCCCACTGCTACAGTGAATTCCACCTACATAATGATTAAGGAAGATGCCTCATTTGATTTGTGTACCTGTTTGCAGAAGCAACTGCTATTGAACTTGAAGTCCATTAAACAGGACAATGCTCTAAGGTTCAGGTTTGGACAACTTTTGGTCAGCCTATTTTTCTACTTTCAAGGCTATTTCCCTAGAGTAGGTGATGTTCAATGGTCTGCTAACCAACCAGTCTCCAAGCAAATTAGGGAAAGTCTTCAAGCAGTGGGAACCGGATATCCTGAGGTTCTTAATAAATATTTTGATGAATTCAAGCAGAAAATGAGCTAGAGAATGAGGATATCTGGTGATATTGTGAATAAGTATGAAGTGACATCTGCTTCACCATAAAGGTAGATGAATGCATAATGGAAGTAGTGGAACCAAGAAAGGAAGCAGTTGAACCAATGGGGTATAAAGTGATGTATGATATATTGATCGGGTATGCCTCTACCCTGCTTGCCTCATCATTAGATGTGAAGAAAAAGAGAATCGACACCTACTTAGAGAGGGTAACACCGGTTGAAGATCCTACACAAAAAAGGGCAAGACAGTGCCATCAGTATCGGCACCAGTTACCTCAGCCAGTCCAAAAGTGACCAAGCGGCCACCTGCCAAGAAGAAACCTGAGGTTGCTCCCGCTAAAGTATTTGAGAGGAAGTGGAAAACCAAAAATAGCTCACCAGAGTTAGAGGATACTGAACTGGAAGTACAACCAAAGAAGACTAGGCAATCAAGCAAGAAGGCAAAATCTACCGGTAATGCACCTGCAACGTCAGCACCGATAAATATAGATATTTCCTCTTACAAGCTGATGACACATTGTCAGAGGACTATTAAGAATATTAAGAGGAAGGTGCTCGATGATTTAAAAGAATATTTTGATGATTTTACTGATAGTGAGAAAGATGAAGTAGAACAAGAGGTTATTAGATATTTGTGTGTCAATGACTGGTCGCTATCTAAAATCAGATCGGTCACACCAGATTCTTTATACAATTCTTTAGATAACAAATGGCACATTTCCATTGAAAACGAACAAGAAATAAGGGAGAGAATCTTTGCAGAATACTTTCTTGATGCCTCTAATTCTGAATTATTTGAGATAATGAATAGGAACAAAGGCCTCTTCTTCATGAGAAGAAGAAGAGTCGGGCTACTAGAAGGTAAAGCCTCTGAATTGGAGAAGGACACACATTTACATGCCAAAGCTGTTGTCTAGTTACACCAAGTGTCTGAGGCCAATCTGAAGGCTGAACAAGCACTTGATCTAACATCAGGAAAACTAGATAAAGAATTTGACAGTGAAGGGGAAAGAGTGACAGAGAAAAATGATCCCATTGATGTGGATGCATTAGATGTTGAGGATGTCACTCCAGACACAAAGAAGGAGAAACATGACAAAGAAAAAGCAGAGAAAGAGAAGTAGGACAAAGAAAAAGCAGAGAAAGAGAAACATGACAAGGAAAAAGAAAAGAAAGAGGAAGACAAGAGGAAAGAGGAAGAGAAAAAGAAAGAGGAAGACAAAAGGAAAGAGGAAGAGAAAAAGAAAGAGGAAGACAAGAGGAAAGAGGAAAAGAAAAAGAAAGAGGAAGACAAAAGGACAGAGGAAGAGAAAAAGAAAGAGGAAGACAAGAGGAAAGAGGAAAAGTAAAAGAAAGAGGAAGACATGAGGAAAGAGGAAGAGGAAAAGAAAGAGGAGGAGAAGAGGAAACAAGAAGAAGAAAAGAGAAAAGAAGAGGAGAAGAGAAAAGAATAGGAGAAGAGAAAAGAAGAGGAGAAGAGAAAATAAGGGGAGAAGAGGAAAATAAGAGGAGAAAAAGAAGGAGGAAGAAAAGAAAAAGTAGGAAGAAGTCAAGAAGAAGGAAGAACTGAAGAAGAAACAAGAAGAGGAACTAAAGAAGAAAGAAGAGGAAAAGAAAAGAGTAGCAGAGGAGAAGGAAGCAGAGAAAATCAAACAAGCGGAGACTCCCAAGGCAACCGGTGGTCAAGCCAAACTGATTGACACCACCAGTCCAATTGACCTTCAATCAACAGATGAGTCTGAGCTGCTGCGAGGCATCAAACTAGCATAAGAAAGACTGGAAGAGTTGTAGAGGAAGAAGGAAAGGGATGTCATACAAACTACAGTTGACACCCTTAGCAGTCTGATTCCCGGTACTAACCTCCCCAGTACTGATTCCTCTTTGTCCAAGCTAAAACTCCTTTGTACTGTAGTAGAGGACCAAGTACAATGCTTGGAAGAGGTTGTTGTAGCCACTGCAAAGAAGAATCATGAAAAGGCACTCAACACTGCCTTAGTCAAGAGACTGAATGAGCTCCGGTCACAACTTCTGAAGTAGCAAAAGGATATCAGTGGTG
Source organism: Cryptomeria japonica (assembly GCF_030272615.1). NCBI lineage: Eukaryota > Viridiplantae > Streptophyta > Pinopsida > Cupressales > Cupressaceae > Cryptomeria > Cryptomeria japonica. Next base: position 477,920,649 of record NC_081413.1, read on the forward strand.
CTATGGATGAGTGCAAATTACTGTTGAGTAAAATCTGCCAACCCTATCTATTTTGTGATGACGTGCTTAATCAGAAAGATAAATTCCAATCGGAGTTCCAGGCATACATCAACAACTTCAAGATGCCATATGATTCATTTACTACATATGGGCAAACGGTCAATCATTATCAGCTGCAGACTGCTGGGGTGGAATCAGAAATCTGCAACTGGACAAAAGATTTGCAGGAGCTTCAACTGGTCTTATTACCTAGACTGCAAATTCTTCAAAAATGTTTTCTCAATCTGGAAGCCATCACAGTAACTCAAGAGATGAGTACCATTGATGCTATGGAAGAATTGGTATTCCAGATGCAGACAAAAAGTGAGGTCGCTACCTCATTACTTGAGTCATGGTCATTAGCCATGAAAAATTTTATGCAGGATTTTAAATCTGTTTTTGATAAATTTTATTCCTTATTGTCATAAACATTTACTCCATTTTTATATATAAGGAAACAGGGGTTATTCTGCATTACTTTGTCATTGTTGGCAAAGGGGGAGTAGTATTTAAAATTTTGGTGCATGTTATGTATACTTTCATGTTACCACTTTGGGGGAGTAGTATACATTGTAATTTCTGCAAAAGGGATAGTGTATATGCTTAGGGGGAGTAATTTTGATTATGACATATTTTTGTTGTAAAAACACTTAGATGTCAAAATTTTCCTAAGTGTTGCCATCAATGCCAAAGGGGGAGATTGTTGGCATTTTGATGATGTTTTGATTGTCATTGATGGACACACACTTTCTTGATGTATGAGTTATGCTCAACCGGTAATTGTTCCAACTGGTATTATGTATTATAGTCTTTAGACTATCGGTGTTTTGCAGAAGATATTTACCGATCACAAATTGACTGAAGACCTCAAGCGGTATGTAGACCTCAAGCAGTTCGAGGATCTCAAGCGGTACGAAGGAACAAAGTGGTAGTTAACATTTTCCAGTCTTCATTTTTGATAACCAGTAATTGGTATATTGTATGAACCAGTATTACTCTGTGATGAGTTACCAACCGGTATTTCTGTGGTGAGTTATCATCCACCGACACTTTGGCGGTGATTTTGTGCCATGTTACCAAATGTGTCTAGATGCACTAAACCTAGGAACTTGTAGTTTAATCCTATTGGAATGACATGAAATTAGTTTCCTTTATAAGGACATCATGTCTAGGGTTTGCATGTATGAGAGATGTATGATGTATGGGAAGGTTATGTGCGATCTTTGCAGAGAAGATTAGGTCTGTGTGAAGAGTTAGAGTGTGGAGATATTGAAGACTGAAGTACTGCTGAAATGCATTAACAATGAGCTATCAAGGATATAACCAAGCATATTGTGCTAGTATCTAGATCAGTCACTTGTTGATTACTCACATTTTCAACAAGTCTGAAACCCTTAACCGGGAAGGCCCAACAAAGCCTTTGTAAATCCTCTAACAAGGTGGTTCACAACTGTGGATCTGAAATCCTTTAGCAAGGTAGTCTTTAACAGGACTTATCTCTTAACAAAGATCTAGATTCCTATCAGGATCTGTTCTGGTGGAGAACATTGTATGACCTTAACTGGTCTGACCTTAACCAGTCTGGTTTCTATTCTGTAGATAGTTACTTGTGAGTTTCTGCTCACCATGGTTTTTCCCATTTGGGTTTCCACGTCGAAATATCTTGTGTTATGGTGATTGTGCTCTTGTGGGTGAATGCTTTATTTGCTATTTGGTTTGCATTTATCTTAACTGATTTTTTAGTGAATCTGTTATACCAGTTATCTACTAAACTGTTTAAGAGTTTGAGTTCAGTATTTTTTGGTATACTAATTCACCCCCGCTCTTAGTATTCATCAACTACATCCAATCTTTATATCTGTAATAGGGTCTGACATACTCCATCAATTCAGTAACTTTGTCATAATAGACCTTTATGTCATCCATGCAAAATAGGCCCGAACCATGTAATGACGATGGTGCTATGCGATATATCCTCTCGTTGACACAAAAATCAATGTTTATTGGAGGAAGTTCCTTGGGTACCCATTGTTTCCATAGATTTTTGTACTTGAAGGACACCTCGATGTCATCTATGCTCTCATCATCATAAGAACGTGACCCCCCTTCAACGAGAAAAAATTCCATGCATTTAAGAATTTTTCTTCTAATCTTTTGACCTCTAGTTGATCTTCCGCTTTTAGACCGACTACATGTGTCACTTTCCTTTTCTCTTCCTGAATTTCCCTCTCTCAAGAAAGACAGATATGACAAATACCTATTTGGTGGTATTTGCACTCCATCAAATGAGACTAAAGCTTAGTCATAAATTTCCCTAGGAAGGCCCCATCGGATGATCACTTTACCCATAATAAGTTCCCACGTGCTTAAATTATTCACTTAAGTGTCAGCCTTAATATCCCAGTTTTGCAGGATAAGCAATCATAAGGATGTGTGAACGAATGTTATCCCGTGAGTAAAATCACAGTGGGTCCTGCTCGCATGGGATAGGTTGAAGGCATCACACAAAGGGAAATATTATCCCGCAACATATTTGAAGCTTGGAAAAGGCACCGCGAGATAAGAAAAAGTTCCAAGAACAAGGAGAGGCTTATCCAACGCCGTTATTCAATATGCAAATTAGTAGCACAAGATAATATTGATAAAAAAAGACTAAAGAAATTCTTATCCCGCGAGGGTTCCTGTGAGTTTGAAAAGGCTCTTGGGATAAGGTTGTAGGAAAAGGAAAGAATATTTCTTATCCCGCGTGTTCCCATTGGGATAATAAATAGGTTGCGGGATAAAAGGTATTGAGACAAAAAGCTTATCCTGCGTGGATAAATGCATGGAGGGAAAGCGCTCTGTAATTCTTGCCAAAATACCCTAGAGAAATACACTAATCTAGCATGCACATAGAGATATTTTTATTTTTATTTTCTAAGAAATACATTTAACTAAATATTCAAAGTGCAATATTCATCCATTAACATGTAATCATCTTAACATAATTACACTAACAAATAATGCAAGCAGAGATAAACACAACATCAATATCATTCCCTAGGGCATCACAACGTCATTACCTAAACCTATCCAAAATAATAACACAACTTCATAAGCATGATAACACATTTACCACCAATGAACTAATGCACATTAATTCTAACATCATTTATTCTTCCGATGCATATAAGATCATCTACTATGCAAGCTTTAACCAATCCCTTATAAGTTCATTTTAAGGCACCAATACCAAATATTCCTAATTCCCATCTCATATTCATTTCTATCATAATTAATAACTATTCTAAAGATAATTACCAGATTAACAACATCACAAGAGTTTATATGCATAACTATAAATTTATTTCCATTAATAAACCAATGTCACATACTACATTTATTCTCCTATAATCCTAACTACCTTTTACATGATTGCAATATCTTCTCCCAATAAGGTACATAGTTCTCAAAACATTACAATTACATCATGAATCAAGTTACATACATATGCCATAATAATTATTTACATAAATTTTCTATAAGTATACATCCATAGTTGAAAAGACAAGATATCCACATTCACGCAAGAGCATCCAACAAAGAACATCCCAATGGAAGAAGGCATAAAACCACCCGACCATGTGGAACCATAAGGAACCACCCCCCGTGCTAGGAGATGACACAAGATCCCACTCATACTCTAGATCTAGGTTGACACCTAACATCCAAGGAAGACCAACACAACAAACAAGAATGCAAAATCATAAAACCCAATAAGAACTCCAACATAAACCTCTAGAGGTGACACATCAATAAGGCTCAAGGCACTAGGACCTACATGTAGGGAAAAGAGTGTCATCACATGCAACAAATGGGAACCTAGGCACATGTCCCAACCATCTGAGATGCACATGCAGAGCCATCTCAACCTTAATGGGGCAAGGCAGATTAGCTTACCTAGGTTACCAAGGCCTTCCCAATTCGATCTCAGATCACTACCACTGGGCAAGGCAGAGGGGCCACCATCCATTTCTTATCTTATTAAGATGAACTATTCTACCCAAACCCAATAATTATAATGTTAAGTTATCACTTGATTACAAATTCAAACTCCTAATGAGATAACTATTGATCTAGACCCCGAATAACCTGGTTGTCTACCCACTTGCAATCCCAGTCACTCACTTGGAATCCCACTCCCCCTAACATGCACCTAGACCTTAGGGTAACAAAAAGGCAATGCACAAAACATCTCAATATAACCATGAGATCAAAACAATACAAGACCTGACAACCAAGGTATAATATCAATCAATAATATACCATTCAACATGGAAACCATCATATAGGAATACAACCAAGGAGCCCGACTATAAGATAAACTCATATAAAAGCCAAATAATCACAATTAACCAATAATCCATCTATAAAATATACCTGAAACATTTCAGGTATTGAAAACAACCTCTGGGTAACTGAAAACCAAACCAAAATCTCATAAATCACTCAAAATCTAACAAATAGATAGAAAAACGCATTTGCTACGCATAATAGCGCATTTACATAATCTTGTAGCGCATATACATAATTCAGAAATGCATATACATAATATGTAGTGCATATACATAATTCAATAACGCATATACATAATTCGACAGTGCATATACAATTTTCGCGCATTTGATCTGAGCACAAGGTCGACAAGGAAAAACTTATAGATAAAAAATAAAATCAGATAAGTATCAAAAATACCCGAATAAGGGCTCATTAGAAATGCCCAGACAAGAGGACATGAATGAAATAAACCAAACTTCAAATCATAAGTCATAAGGAAAGAATTTCTCAAAACAACAATCACAGTCTCGGGAAAACTAATCTTTGACAGGGACATGGGATAACTCACAGGGACAGACAAAACTTCTTGAATCTTCTCAAAACATAACAAAAGAATCCAATGCAATGAAAACACTCAGATCCAACAAAATCACATACAGAAAGGAATCCAGAATACACAGACATGATACATTCACGACTATGTACAACCAAAACCAAATTATTTTCCCCCATCTATAAAGTTTAACCTTAGGATATAAAATACATATGAAATAATTCCAAACAAAACTATATAATAAGTTTATTTTCCCCAATCTACCTGAGAACAATCTGTTTGAGCATACGCGAAGAACATAATCTTTCTTTGAAAATAAAATACATAAGGAGAAATTCCTCCAACCTGAAATATAGAAGTTATGGCCAAGAATCTGATGAAAAGAAACCAAAAAAAATAATCCTCAAGAAACCAAAATCCAAAGCCAAGCCGGATGCGCAAAAAATTCTTCCCGGAAGCCAACCCGGGTGAATGCACAGGAAACCAATTAAATACAAAATCAACCAAAACCAATGTCAATGTCGGCCAATCAAAATATAGCAAAATAATATATTTTCTACCTACCATACCATATCACAAGGAAAATATAATATAAAAGAATATTTATCCAACTTACCGTGCTCACAACTAATGGTAAAATAGGGTAGGTAAGTAATATGTATATTATTTTCATTTACCCATGAAACAAGAAACATAAGTAATTATTTTAAAACCAAATGAAATAATAGTAGACCAAGCCCAATAAAATAAATCAAGGGAAAATAATAAATCAAAAGCCACAAATGGAATAAATGCTCCAATAAATAAATAATTCAGAGGTATATAATAAATATCCACAAATAATCAATTAAATAATAATTAAATAATAATCAATCCTTAATATCAATAAATAATCTTTGATAAACCAAGAATAAATAACAATAACAATAATAATCTCACATTAATATTTGAATATTTCTACCAACTAATTATTTATTTTATTATTATAAACTATATTAATCATTAGTTTAATTTAATATTATTAAACTATATGAATAAATTTAATCAATCAATTAATAATTAAACCAATCAATAAACACAACACTACACAAGAAATCCAACATAGAATAACCTAAGGAATCACTAAACGCCAAACAACAAATCACACAAAGACACTAAACTGACAAGGGTGATCAACTTAAACCTAGAGTATGGGGTGGGTTCTCATGTCATCTTCGATCAACTTGCCATTAGGATAATACATGCTGAAACCTGTGGAGCCAAGTGGAGTCAATTTCCAGTACCTGCAAACCTGTCACCATGAATACGTATACAATGACATATGCAATAATATATAAAACATGAAATAAACAGACGTGATAGAGAATCAAGATGACATGTCATGCTCTCAATGAGTGATATAAAATTGTCTCTACTCACGCAGACAATCACTTAATATAACATCAAGACATCAAATAGAATCATACTCATGAAATAAGGTTAGTACATCATAAGATATCATCAAATTAACATAGAGAAAACATGACACACACATAGGAATGAGCACACATATCAATCATCAAACAGTAATCCATCAGGATATTAGTCTAGAAATGTCATCATCCACATGTGATCATGATGCTAGCACAATATAATATGTCTAATATCCATAGAGAAGCATCTAAAACATAGATAAATCCATAAACATTTGGTCGAAGCATCATAAAAATAGTCTAAGCTACACCAATATAATCTATCAATGCACAAAAAGGAAAGATGAATCAGGGAGGGGCACTACACGCTCTCAAGCAACAAATGGACAAAAGGTTATAAGCAACACAAGATAAGGGAATTACCTTATGGGCATGCCCAAAGCCTTATCCCGTAAAGGAAAATAAGGTCAGCTATTGTGACATGGGATAAGGAAGAATAAAAGCTTGTGATAGAAGAAAAGCAGTAAGGGCTTATCTTGCGATGATGAAAGGGGTGTTCTCAAATGGCGCGGGATAAGAAAAAAAACATATACAAAGAAATCTGATCTTGTGGGGATATAGAAGACTATGAAAGGTTGTGCGAGATAACTAAACATGGAGGTTTCAAGGCTAATGTTGTCCTACATGGATAAGACAACTAGAGTGGCCAAGGTGACATAAAATAAAGGTGGTCGAAGAATCCATATGAAGAATGTCATATTATCAGTCAAAGGACGTCAAGAGATGATCTCAACCATTCCTTTCTAGATCAATGACTGAAATTCAAATTTAGTGCCAACGACCAACTTTGCTTAGCACGAATGAATTAATGGCGATGCCATAAAAGAGAAATTTTGCAGCATTATTCCACACCTTGCATCCAAGTGAATTCAAAGTATTTGCAGAGAGAATTACCGAAAACCAGTGCATCCTTAAGTGTTTTCAGCTAAGCGGAAACCAGTAAGTGAATTGTTTCTCCATCCTTATACATTGATTAGGCTGTTTTAGTTTGTGTGTGCACAAAGTTTCTGTATGTGCCCTAGAATCTGTAGGTTTTTTAATTTGCATTTGAATTCCAAAGGCTTCTTTGTTGTAAAACTTCAAAATGGCCTCCCCTGCTAAGGATTCTATCATCCCCATTGCCAAAAATGTCCCCGAGATAGGAAATAGCTATGCAATACTAGAGATAACCCATGTTGTATCTATTGACATAATTGCACCCATGCTAGTGATAGAAAATGTTCTTGCTGTAGAACCAAACCCCAAACTTGTCTCGCAATCATCCATGGAGGCCAAAGCTAGCTCCCCTCCAAAAGAATAGGCCACCAAAGCCAAGAAGAGAAGAGTATCCCAGAAAGCTACTATTTTAATCTCAGATAGTGAGTCTTCCGATGAGCCTTCCCCTGCTCCCAAAGCCAGAAATCCAACCCAAAAGAGGAGAAGGGTTGCTCAAAATACCTCTGCAGAGGCATCCTCTATTGAAATCCCTCCTACTGAAGAAAATGTCCCTATTGCAACTAGCCCTTCTGTCACAAAAATTGCAATTGCATAAGAGTCGAGTCCTTAGGAGGAAATCTCTCAGGAACAAGCTAAGGAAGCTTCTAAGAGGCCTAGGCATCCCTCTAAGGGAGAATCATCTACTCAAACAGAGCCTTCTGCAAAGCCTACCACCCCTCTTGCTCCATCCATGACTCCTAAAGAATTGCAGTAGGAGGTAGAACATAAGTTGGAAGAGTCTGCACAAAGGCCAACAAGGTAAACCAAGAGCTTGCACCAAGATCTTCTTGATCTATTTTAGGGCTCAACAATGCAGGTGAACTTCAGAGTTGTATTTAATGACAAGGAGGTCAAGTGCAAGGATGCCCACACAAAGGAGAGGGGGTGGGACATCTTCTATTATTTTTATGGGAACAAAGACAAGCATGTCCTAGTGTCCAACCCCTATAATTTGAATTTGGGGAATCTGGTATTATCCAATGTATTTGTTGAACCAATGCTGATCAGAGAATTGGCCAAAGCATATGACCCACCAAGTTTAATAGTAAGGACTATAGAGGGATTTATCTTAGTTGATATTTCTCACAAAGCAATTGTAGAATTCTTTGGTTTAGATGGGTCTGTCCTGAGAGGTATTAACAAGGTTAGCTTGCAAAGAGACTACCAATATAAAAAGGGATAGATACATAAATGATCTCATTCCCCCTTTCATGAGAAATCTCTTAAAGAACTCCCAAAATTATGTTTTACCATCAAAGAAGGAGCCTTTCAAACTGGAATGTTTTGAGCCATACTTCAATAAGACATACTTTTCCTTAGGCCAGATACTTGGGGTGGATTGTGGGTTGACATAAATGCCCATTGATTTTATGATGCTGACTATAAATATCCAACACCCTTCCATCAATAAATTGTAGGATTTTGCTGTCATAATACAAGACAAAATCCATGAGGGATTGAAAAGGGCAGCAAGGAAGGATGCGAAGTTGGATTTCAAACACTACTCATCGTTGTGTCATTTAATTCTTTTCCAGAACAGGGCCTATTGGGACATTGAATTAAAAATAAGGGTCAATGATCTACATACTTGTTATGAATAGCCAGTGCAAAGATGGACCCAGGTTTGGGATAAAGGGTCTAGGTATGGAGATTATTGCATATTATTTGATCATTTTGTAATGAAGGTTTTGTCAAGGCTTGGAGTCGTGTTTCCAAGGTTGCCCAAGAGCATCATAAAATTTTTGAGGATAAGAAGTTGCAGGGCTAAAGGGATAATTTATCTAGAGGGGGTCTTCACCCATAATTTTGGGGATTTCTTTTTCTATGGCAATTGTCGTATTATCAGTCTATGGGTGTGATCAAGCACATCATGTCTTTCCAATTTTTGTCTCCCCAAGGATGACATTTATCAAATTTATATGGCAGAGGGACTAGATTATGACAGACAAGAAAGGGAAAATCCTCCCTAGGGTAACAATTTTTGAAGAATTCACTGTAGGTTGTGATGTCTTGGAAAAGGTACAAGAATTTTTGGTGAAAAACTATAGGTTCAAGGTTACCCAAGCCATGCATTTTAACCCTAAGGGGTGCATAAATTATTTAAGAATAAACAAGTTGAAAGAAAAGGATTTCTTCCACTCATTTGTTGAAACATAAGATTTAATTAGAAATTCTTTCCCCACTGATGTAGCCCAAAGAAGAAAGAAGTGGGAAATTTTGAAGAAATTGGAGAGGGAAAGGAAGGGGGAGGATTCCAATTTTGAAGGATTTTGTAGAAATTTTTCAGACTGATTTTGCCAGAATGTCTTTCATGATCAGAAAGGCTGATGAGGTTATAAAAGCTGAGATGGCTAGAAAAGATGCCATGGAGAAGGGAATAAAATTTGAAGAGAGGTCGGTTGATACTTCTCCAAAAGCTTATAAAATGAAGGGAAGTACAATTTTTATTGAGGAGTTTCCTCCAGGGACCTCTCAACAAAGTGCACAAAAGAAGGGGCAACCTACGACTGAAGAAATCCGAAGAATCGAAAGGGGAAACACAAAGATATCTGATTTTATTGATATACAAAAAGATTTTGATGCTGGTGTGCCACCACCTTCTCCCTCACGAGATAATTTCCATGAATATAAAGTTGTTGAGGTCCTAAATGATATGGATAGGGCCATCATCCCAAGCATAATCCCAGAGGAGGAAGCTAGTGATGAGAGGATTACTGCCTCTAAGAATTTCATGGTGGATGACAATTTTGTTAATACTTCTGAGTTCAAGTCTTTTTGGCTTAGGGAGAAATTGAAGAACTTATCTGATTAGATATTTTGATAGAAACAAATTCCAATGCACCCTTGAGGAAGGCAGGGAAATAGTAACAAACAATGGCATGCTTCTAGTACCCAGCTAGGATTTTGAAAAAATCTTTTTATTAGACCAGATCATGAGGCAAAAAGACCCCAATTTTTTTAAAGAATTTGGAGAACATGGGTCAGGGGTTAGTATAAGTTTGAAGGCATTTTATTTATGGGCTAAGGACCCAAACATTTAGAAGCCTGTAGTCTTGCAAGGTGGATAGCAAAAAATATGGGATGCTATAGTTAGGACATTGGAAGACACTATTGCATCTAAAGTTGTGGCCATAACATCCCATGCAGTCCATTTTGCTCAACTAGTTGTGGAAGACCTAGAGCAAAAACATGCCAGGCTTAAGGACATGCATGTGGCTCTCAATGCAAGCCATAATAATTTGTTCATTGAAAACGTTGCATTGAAAAAATAAATAAATAAAATGACTACATAATCTTTAGGAGGTATAAGGCCTGAAGAGTTGGAGAGAATGAATAAAGAATTACAAAATGTTAAAGATGAGGCTGAGAAGAACTATTTTGAAATTAGAAAATCTTCAATTTTGCAGATTTCTAATAAATTTATTGAAAAGTTGAATGAGGTGCACACCTATTATTCTTTTGACATCACAACTTCTCATCCAGTTGGATGAAATTATTTCATTCTTTCAACCTATCAGGATTACTTGGCTACCAAAATGTCAAATTATAAAGGAAGTCATATTGGCAGTCAAGAATTCCACCCCAAATTATGGGGATAACTTGGAAAAACTATAATTTATTGATTAAGGAGTTGCCTTACATAGAAGAGGAGAAGAAGGCATTGATAGGTATGATTGACCCCTTCCAAGGGCTACAAAAGTGGGATATTCCTACTATTTTGACAGGGTAAGGACAAATCAAAGACTTGGACGTATGTAAGCAAGGATTCCAAGATGACATCAATGTAGTTTTGAATTCATTGGCTTCAGCTCTTGCCCAAAATGATACATATCATAATATCATTGATAAAATCATGGAAGTTGATTTGATGTATCATAGATTTACTTTGGAAGCCGCAATTGTGTCAGCCCATAAAACAAAAGAGGCAATGAGTAAGCTACAAGGCTTAAGGGATTTTGCTTGGCCAATTGATGAAATAAATACATTGCATAAAAAGTACTGTTCTCTGGAAGAGGACCACCCTAAGTCTAAGTCTTTCCCTTTTTGTTTCTCCTAAAATTTTTGCATAGGTTTTCCATTTTGGGAGATTGATAAAGAACATTAAGTCATCAAGAACTGGTCTCCAAGACACCTACCACCAAGCGCCAAGATGCACTTTTTGACCCTGACAAGAGTGGATATAAAAGGACTAGTGTAAGGACACTTTTTGTAGATCCACAACCCCAACTCCTAGGATGGTGCCTTCTCATCTACCTTCACTTAATTCATCAAATAATATTGCACACAAAAAATCAAGGATAGAAACCTTAAGGCAGATGGTAGTACAATAGGATTCTGACATGTGTCTTGTCTTGCCTGAAGCTTGTTTTACTCCCTTGTGTTATAAAAGGGAATTCAGGGCCAGGAAGAAGGAAAAAAAACTTTTGATTTGTAAGTATTAAGAAAGCTTAAAAGCAATACATCGACAATTAGTCTTTTTTTTCAGGTTTAGTGTACTAAGCAGTTTATCATGAATGTATCAATCTTATTTTGAAGATCAATAAAGAGAAAATTAATTGATTGCTCCTATTTCTTGTGTTATATTGTATGAGTTAAAGTGTTAATGATATTTTTATCTTGTCTTCTCCAATGGGGAATATGAAAGGAAATCAAGTGCGGAAATTCACTTTCCTAATGTCAATTTGCAGGGGAGAATAGACTAGTGTATACAAATTCTTAACATTTACAGAACATAGCACAAGCATGAGCATACATAAATAAACAACATAGAGATATAACACACAAAGTTAACGTGGGAAAACCCTTTCGGGAGAAAAAACCACCACCAATAGATAATCAACTTTATTAATAGTATGTCAAAAACAATACAATAAAGTCCAGTTTGCAGACTCCTTTTTTCACTCTGTCAAACAGTCGTTCCAGATGTAACATACAAATAACAGTTACAACATACTCAATGGCTATCATAACTCATAACTCTTCATTTAGTTCATATTTTGCTTCAAATACCAAACTGGTCGATAGTTGATCTGAGCAACTGAACCAACGACTTGAAGTCTAATTGTCTGCCTGCGTCGGTCTACATTCATGGAAAATCAATTATCCCACATGAAGCAAGGAGTCAGGTTGGTTCGTATTCAAATACACCATCAGTCACATCCTTAGTGTCTGAGAGTTAAACCTTTTTGGATCTCGGTTTGATCTCGCTCCCATAGTCGGTCTCCGCTCCATCGACCATTGGTATAGCTTTCGAACAGTAAACCTGATCACCCGATGATACCTGATCACCGAAGGCGACTCCATCGGGTCATCGGTAAAGCATCTAAAATGTTACTCCGATCTCCAATAACCAAGAGCAGACTTCATCAAGACATCGACACCAACCTTGAGATGTTATCCTGATCTTCGATAGACAAGAGAAGATCTCATCGGGACTTTAGCGTAGTCTTCATCACGTCGACCCGATACCCGATCACCGAAGGTGATTTCATTGGGTATCGGCCTAACTCCAGACCGGTACCTCTGATAGCCGATGACAACCCAGACCGCTTAAGATAACTCCATCAGGTCATCGACACAACGCTGATGCAATATTCCCAAAAACCCAAAGTTATCCTGATGACATAAATCGACTTCGTTGGATCATCGGGATAACGCCATACCTGCTACTTCGAGCTCTGATGGAAGAAGATACATTGCCAAGAGTCATGCCGATAGAGCTCATAGATTTCCTTCATACTATTTCATTGGCAAGAGTTAACTCGACCAGTATGGATAATGGTCAAGTGAATTAGAGGCACATTTCCAACAAACTCCCACTTGACAAGGAATTCACTGGACCGAGTACCATTTCAAACGTTATTGAGAGACATGGGTATGAAGACCCATAGAATTTGAACACCACCTGAACTTGTGCATGCTCACTGGTTTCGTTAAGGCATCTACAACATTTTCCAGAGTGTCTACCTTGTTAAGATAAAATTTTCCATCTTCCACCATGTCATGAACGAAGTGATATTGAACATCAACATATTTTGATCTGGAATGGAAAGTAGGATTCTTTGCCAAACATATCGTACTTCGACTGTTACTCCAGATTTCAACATGCCCTACATCAAAACCAATATCTGAACTCAAACACCTAAGCCAGAGTGCTTCTTTACAAGCATGTGTGGCCACCATGTATTCTGCCTCTGTAGTGGACAAAGCGACTACAGCTTGCTACTTGCTCATCCAACTAATTGCTCCACCTTTCAGGACAAAAACATATCCACTAGTGGATCTCTTGCTGTCAATATCCCCTACCCAATTAGAGTTCGTATAACCACAAATGTTGAGATTTCTCTTTGAATCCTTCAAATTACCATGATAACACATGCAAGGTCTGAAGTAACCTTCAGGTATCTAAATACTCTCTTTACAACATCCCAGTGTGGTTTCCCTAGATTCGACATAAACCTGCTAAGTACTCCCACTGGCTGGGCAGTCTCTGGTCTTGTACAGACCATAGCATACATCAAACTGCCTATAAAACCTGCATAAGGTACACTTTTCATGTCTCCAATCTCTTTTGGAGATTTCAGACTGTCCAACACATACAACTTAGTTCCCTGCAAAAAGGGAACAACCTGTGGTTTACAGTCAGACATATGAAACCTATCAATAACATTGGTTATATATTTTCTCTGGCTGAGCCAAAGTTTCCTCTTAGATCTATCTCTTTGGATCTCCATTCCTAGAATGTAATTTGCTGGTCCTAAATCCTTCATTTCAAATTTCATAGAAAGATGAGATTTTAAATCTGATATCATACCTTTTGTGTTTCCTATGAACACCATATCATCTACATACAAAGCTATGATAAGAATCCTATCACCATCAGTTTTGTAGTAAACACAATGATCAACTTTTGATCTCACAAATCCCAAGGACAGAACAAAACTATCATACTTTTGATACCACATTCTGGGAGACTGTTTCAAACCATACAGAGACTTCTTGAGTTTGCATACAAGATGTTCTTTACCTTTTTCCACAAAGTGCTCAGGCTGGGACATATAAATTTCTTCTTCAAGGTCACCATGAAGAAATGTTGTCTTCACATCCATCTGCTCAATCTCCCAATCATATGTTGCAGTGAGTGACAAGAGAAATCTAATAGATGTCAGCTTAGCTATAGGAGAGAAAATTTCCCCAGAGTCAATACCTTCCTTTTGTGAATACCCCTTTGCAACCAGTCTTGCTTTGTACTTGTCAATGTTGCCATCTAGATCATACTTCTTTTTGAACACCCACTTGTAGCCTACATGCTTTCTGCCTTTAGGCAATGGCACCAAATCCCAAGTTCCATTTTTATCCAACGATGACATTTCATCATTCATGGCTTCCAACCAGGAATTTGAATCAGGCATTTCAATTGCTTCTTTGACAATCTTGGGCTCATCAATATATGCAAGTAAAGCATAAGCACAATTAACATTCAACATAGAATGACTATACTTATTAGGTGTATACCTATTAGGTTTCCGCCTCTCTCGAGTAGATCTTCTCAACTCTGGTGTTGGGGCTTGTTGAGGTTCCATAGGAGGCTCATCATCATGTTCTTCTTCAGAACTACTTGAACTTCTTGAACTCTCCTCATATTCAGGTATCTCTGGAGACTCTTCTTTGGCTGGAGGAATTTCAACCTCAACTTCTCCTTTCTTTCCTATATTATGATCTAGTGACATAGGCTTCAACTCATGTAAAATCACACTTCTACTATATAGAACCTTACCAATCACTGGATTCCAAAGTTTGTATCCTTTCACACCAACTCCATAGCCAATGAAGATACATTTCACTGCTTTGTTTTCCAAATTAGATCTATTAAAATTAGGCACATGAGCATATGCCTCTACTCCAAAAATATGAAGGTGCCTTAAAGAGGTTTTCTTACTAGACCATGCTTCCATAGGTGTTTTCTCAATCAATGTTGAAGTAGGAGAATGATTTAGCAGGTAACATGCTGTAGCAACTGCTTCAACCCAAAATTTTTGTTCTAGCCCAGCTCCGCTCAACATGCTCCTTGCTTTCTCCATTAGAGACCGATTCAACCTTTTTGCAACTCCATTCTATTGTGGAGTGTAAGGTACAATCTTATGTCTCTTAATTCCATGATCAACACAATACTTGTCAAAATCTGCATTACAAAATTCACCACTATTGTCTGTTCTTAAACATTTAATCTTTCTCCCAGCCTGATTTTTAACAAGGTTCTTAAACTCCTTAAACCGACTGAAGACTTCTGATTTACTTTTAAGAAAGTACACAAATGCCCTTCTTGAATAATCATCTACAAAAGATACATAGTATTTAGACTTAGACAGAGAAGGTACATCCACTAGACCAAACACATCAGAGTGAACATAATCCAGAATATCAGAAGACTTATGAGAACTGGAATAAAACTGAACTTAGTTATGTTTTCCATATATGCAATGTTCACAAAAATCAAACTCAAAACTACAATCATCCAGACCTTCAACCAGATTCTCATTCTTCAAGGCTTTCAAACCTTTTCACCTATGTGGCCTAACCTATTATACCAAAGCATTGTTTTCTCAGCAGGAAGTTTAGCTTCCAAAGAATTAGCATTATGCATCATTTCAGTTGTCTTAACTCACTTTTCAAAGGCCATATTACAACATATAGGTTCAACATTTAACTTATATAAAGTACCAAAATGATCACCCTTTGCCAATACAATGGAACCCCTAGTCATCTTGCAACCATTAGATGTAAATGTAACTTGTACTCCAACATCATTAAGTTTAATTACATAGAGAATATTTCTTGTCAGACCTGGTATATGAAGAACTCTGTTTATCCCATTCACTCTACCATCTGGGAACTAAATTTTGATTCTGCCTCTCTGTACAATCTCCAACGTAGAATCACTAGCCAGGTATACCTTTCCACCAACATACGATTCATACTTTGAGAACCACTCCTTGTGGGAGGTCATGTGGAAAGACATGCCTAAATCTACTAACCAGTTGTCATCTGAAGTAGGCACTACCAGGGCTGCTACAAATGCATTTGCATCACTTTGAGAAGATTCAGTGTCAGAATACTTCTTCTTCTTCTTCTCCTCCTTGCAATCCTTTCGAATATGCCCTTTCTGCCCACAGTTCCAACACTTCACCTTTGAATTTTTGCCTGGAGATTTAAATCTCTCTTGAGACTTGGATTTCTTCCCTTTCTTCTTGTCTTTGTCCTTCAGTTTTCCTCGAGCAGAGAGTGCATCTTTTGTCATCTAAGAAGACTTCTTTCTCATTTCTTATGATAAAAGAGTATTAACCACAATATCCATCTTGAAGTGGGTTGTAGTACTACCGATAGCCATCACTAAGTGTTCCCAAGAGTCAGGCAATGAACATAACAACAACATGCAATGTTCTTCTTCCTGGATGGACACACCAACAAAAGTTAACTGTGCAAGAACCATGTTGAATGCATTTAAGTGATCTGCCAATGGTGTTCCTGCATCCATCTTCAGAGAGTACAACTTCTTCCTCAAGAAAAGTTTATTCACCAAGGATTTTCCTTGATAAATTTCTCCCAACTTATTCCAGAGAAGATGTGCAGTCTTCTCCTCATGGATGTTTAACATAACATAATCAACAAGACATAGCCAGATTAGACCCCTTGCCTTCCGATCGGCTAGATCCCAATCTTCTTGCTTCATGCCTGAAGGATTAGAAGTTGTAGTCACAACACCCCATAGATCTCTATCGACCAACACGTCTTCCCTCTTGAGTTTCCAAAGTTCAAAACTGGAACTGTTAAACTTCTCCATGTCTATGCGCCCTGAGGTGCTTGCCATCTCAAACTGTAAAACATGTAGACACTTTGCAAGACTCCCACTGAAATAGAATTGACATAAAAAACAACCAACCCTACCCAACAAGGATAAAAAAATGGGCCAAGCTCTGATACCACTTGAAAGGAAAGCAAGTGCGGAAATTCACTTTCCTAATGTCAATTTGTAGGGGAGAATAGACTAGTGTATACAAATTCTTAACATTTACAGAATATGGCATAAGCATGAGCATACATAAATAAACAACATAGAGATATAACACACTAAGTTAACATGGGAAAACCCTTTTGGGAGAAAAAACCACTACCAACAGATAATCGACTTTATTAACAGTATGTCAAAAACAACACAATAAAGTCCAGTCTGTAGACTCCCTTTTTCACTCTGTCAAACAACCATTCTAGACGTAACATATGGATAACAGTTACAACATACTCAATGGTTATCTTAACTCATAAATCTTCATTCAGTTCACATTTTTCTTCAAATACCAAACTGGTTGATGGTTCATCTGAGCAATTGAACCAACGGCTTGAATTCTAACCGTCTGCCTACGTCGGTTTGCATTCATGGAAAATCAATTATCCCACATGCAGCAAGGAGTCGGGTCGGTTCGTATTCAAATACACCGTCAGTCACATCCTTAGTGTTCGAGAGTTAACCTTTTTGGATCTCGGTTCGATCTCGCTCTCGCAGTTGGTCTCCGCTCCATCGGGTCATCGGTAAAGCATCTAAAATGTTACTCTGATCTCTGATAACCAAGAGCAGACTTCATCAGGACATCAACACCAACCTTGTGATGTTATCTTGATCTCTGATAGACAAGAGAAGACCTCATCGGGACTTCGGTGTAGTCTTCATCACATCGACCCAATACTCGATCGCCGAAGGCAATTTCATCAGGTATTGGCCTAACTCTAGACCAGTACCTCCGATAGCCAATGACAACCCGGACCACTTAAGATAGCTCCATCAGGTCATCGACACAACCCTAATGCAATCTTCCCGAAAACCCAAAGTTATCCTGATGACCAAAGTCAACTTTGTCGGATCATCGGGATAACGTCATACCTACTACTCCGAGCTCTGATGGAAGAAGATACACTGGCAAGAGTCATGCCGATAGAGCTCACAGATTTCCTTCATATTGTTTCATCGACAAGAGTTAACCCGACCAGTATGGATAATGGTCAAGTGAATTAGAGGCACATTTCCAACAAAATATGTATCTTCTTGATGGGTTTCATTTCAAGAAAATGAATTAAATTCTATCTTAAGCGCTACAATATATGTGTAAGAAAGTGTGAGGCAGGTGTGGATGTAATTTTCAGTTTAAGCATATTAAGCACATCTTATATGTTTAATGTTGAGTATTAATATTGATAATATGATGTTGTTTGTCATTAAGCTTTCTATTTGACTCTGTATTCCCTTTAGAATAAGAATTGGTCATACTACCCGTTCAGGATAATTCTTATTTCACCTTTTATATTTCTGCCTTTTACTTTTCTGCATTAGGAGTAGTTATTAGTTTAGAATAAATCTCAATGTGTACAAGAATGACATAAACCAAGGTTAGAGCCATAACCAAATGTTTATCTACATTTCCTTGGTATATTTTCATTGAGAAACCTACTTTGTTCTACAGTGTCATAAGTCTAAAGAGTTGAAAATTTCTCAGTCACTATATAGGGGAACCCACCTAGGTTTTGCAGAGCTTAAAGTGTAGAAAACCTCAGTTTTCAACTGAGTCTTGTTCGTTGGCCAAATCCCATTCTGAGTTTGTTGATAAGTTAGTGGTAACTTCTTTAGAACTCAAAATCTATTGATTTGGGAATCAACACCCCAAACTACTGCTCAATCTAATAAATTGTGGAGCTCAATAAATAAATTTATTTCATCAAAGTTTAGAAATTTGAACCCAACTTAACTTTGTGTGCTGTTATGTGATGAGAATTCCTTTCAATCTTATAGTAGAAAAAATATGCTAAGATAGATACAAAAACTACAATTAATAGGCAAAAAATGGCCACCCAACTGATTAAACATCTCAAAGCTTGGCTATTCAAACTAGCCAAACACCAGTACTAGGTAGTACTTGGGTTTGTCAATGGGAAGTTGCTTAGAATTGACCAAATATATCATGAAACACCTTGATGGGAACAAAAAAAGTCTAAATAAAACTACTTTCAACAAGATTTCTAAATGTGAGGGAAAAATCACTTACAGTCATTGTCCCTTGGTCAATTTTCCCTTTTTGAGTGCCCTCACCTCTTGCTCTGGCTTTCCTCCTACCAAATGGTTCCTAGTCTTCCTCCTTGACTCAATGACCTTACAACACTCGTCCAGTGAAGTCTCGCAACTCTCCACTCAAGGGTTGGATGTAGTGGTTCTTGATGCAACTCTCCAGTTAGGGTATCAGTGTAGTATGCTATGTCGTGCTCCTACATGCGCACACAAAAAATTGAAAATATATAGTTGATATATATGCTATGTCAACATATAATTTATATACAAAATATATATGCTATGTCAACATATAGTTTATTTTATTTTCTAAAAAATATAATTTTTGTATGGTGCCTTGCTGAGCTGATATAGTTGGTTTTCTCTTTCTTTATAATTTTTGATGATTTATTTCCTATGATATGATTGAATATTATCTACAGTCCTAGTGACTGTTAAAAAGGCTTATGATATGTGATGTTTAATCATGATGGATATCTAAGAATCAATGATTGAAATACTACTTGACTAAAGATTGAGCTATCTAATATTTTATCATTTAAACATCATGGAAGAAATGCTTGCAATCAATGTCTTATTAATGTAGCCTACAAGGATTGTTTTCCAAGTTTTTTGGTCCTATTCTTGTTATGACTTATTTTTTTACATTGGTCTATTACAGTAATGGGGAGCATATCTAGTGAATCGATTCTTTCAGTCTCTTTGATTCTTATCCTTGTACATAATGAGTTTTCTTCTATCCTATGATTCATTGATTGTTGGTTTAAAACACTCATTACAACTAACTTGGATTTGAATTATGATGTGGGTGTGAGAAGGGATTGTTGAATACGAAGGAATGGTTTAGGAAAGTACTCCTTAATCCAGATGAGTCATTTTCTTGTCATGGAATGTGTTAAGAGACTTTAGAAATATATTCAATCTAGTTAATATTGGCACATCTAAAGCATGCCAAAGGCACTTCAGAGATATGCTATGACATAAAGAAGATTGTTAAGGTGATGTCAAGTCTTGATCCATGAGGGTAGGAAAACATAGATGCATTGGTACAAAAGGTTCCATTCAACTTGGAGGAAATGGATAATTACCTAAGGGGCTAATGTGAGATTGGCCCAAGTTTATATTATGATACAAATATCGTAGGAAAAGGGATGATGAAATGGTTAAGTACACAAAATTGTAGAGATAGATATAACACCAAGGGAAGAATACTAGAACTAATTTTAACACTATGGATTAATCCAAGACTCAAAATTCAGCTAAGGCATCCGTTACCTCTTAAATGAATTTCATAGGTGGGTTTATCATCCAATATAGTGCCATTGCTTAGCTTATCATGTGAGCTTCCGCTATAAGTAGGATTACCATACACTTTCATAACATGCATGTGTGGTTTCAAAAGGTTTATACATTCTTGTGAGTTTTAAAGAAAGACATGTTTTAAATTTTCCAATAGGTGTTAGGGGATAATTTGACTTGGTTTTAGCGTTAGAGTGACAAACCTTGTGGTTTAGGTTCCATAAACAAAATATACTCATTTTTTAGTTTCCTATTATCATCTTTATATTCAATGAGATTTTTAAAGATAATCTAATTATTTATTGCTAATGAAAATGCACAAACTGATGTGTAATAGATCCAAGGTGAGGCTCAGAGAGCCTCATCTTTTGAAACCATTAACCAAAGAAATGGTAAGAACAATATATAAAAGAGATGAAGAATAAGGCAACTTGTATTATTAGGAAGGATGAGATGCCTTTATATAGCATGACCTCATGTTTGAGCCTCGAAACCTTCCCATATCATCAATGCATGCATCTAGGCTAACCATGTCAAGTTTCACTCCATACAAAAATAAATTGAAAAAAAATTCAACGTTGGCCCCATTCACATGTCACTATGCGGGGTCAACATGAGGAAACACTAATTTTTGGAAATGAAATAACCAAAGATATGATTAAATAATATCTAATCATAAATAGTCGTAGAGTAATTAGGATTTGATCATATCAAAATTTCTAGGAGAGCTACAATAGTTGTAACATCATGAATTAACAACATTAAAAAGTAGATTGGATTATGACAGATGGACATATGAACTTTTGAAGAACTTGGAAAAAAATGGGAAATAGATGGATGAGAAAAGGAAGGATTATGACAAGGATCAGATAAAATGGAAGCAGGATATGGAGGAGAAGGTTAAATCGCTGGAAGAAGGGAATGTGGCAATAAAAAAATTGCTAGGCATTATCCTGAATATCCTGTTAGTTGTCACTAAAAAAATTGAGGATATTGCTAAGGTCCTCGATAATTCCATCTCTCCTAAACTGGTGGTGGACCTTGACATGGGTGAAGATACTATCGAGATTGGCAGTGGGGAAGCTACTCCAAGTGTTGCTGCAAAGAGGACCAGGGCAAGTGTCAAGAAAGCTGCGGCTGCTTCTACTAAGGATATCCCTAATCTTAGGGAAAATATCAAAGACCTGTATGAAATTAGCAATACCCTGGCTAATGCCCTGAAAAAATATCAATTAGTTTCTTCTCTCGGGTCTGGTTGGTTTTTGTTGGCTTTTTGGGGCTTTAGCCAGTTTTCTATGGTTTTTTGCTGGCTTTTCGTTGGTTTGTTCCTTTTGGTTTCTTAACGCTATATCTTTTAAGTTCCTTTTGTAAAGGGTTTTGGGGTCCCTTCGAAACCTATTTTTACCTTAATAAAAAACAACATTAAAAAGTACATCAATAATTAATTATGTAATGGCATAAAATTAAAGACATCATGAATTAATTATGTAATGACATAAAAATTTACAACATCAAGAATTAATTATGTAATGGCATAAAAATTAAAAACATCATGAATTAATTATGTAACCACACAAGTCAAATATAATTCTATCAAGAAATCAGTATTAAATAGATAATATAATCACATAACTGATACATTTCAATGTTATTGATCTTCTTCTTCATCCAACTCTTTGTCTGTATCATCCAATCCAGATTCAACATTGTAAGGATTAGTCATATCATCATTGTCATTGATATCAATTTTGATAATGTCATCATCCACAAAACTATTATCTTCATGAACATTAACTCCTACATCATCATGATCTAGTTCCTCTTCTTTGACATCTTCATCGGGCACATCATCAACTAACTGTTGATCTTGATCATCATCTACATCATCTTCTAGTTCATTGGTATCTTCTTCTTCCACCACATTATACTTTACTGGCCTTCCTTTTGAATTATGTCTAACAACAAATGACCAACCCGATTTACCTGGAACCTTTGAGTAAAATACTTTCTCACATTGGCTTGGAAGAACATAGGGCTCATTTACAACTCGCTCGATCGACCTTGTATCAACCATGGTAAATCCATTATCATGTTCAATAATAGTTTTCTCAAGATCATTTTTTTTCAATCATAGCCTATACCATTGGACGACGAACATAACTAATTTGAAGGACTTAAAGTCACACTCAAGTATATCATCCAAAATCCCATAGTATCAATTTTATGAGACTTCTGGATGTATGTTGCTTCTAGATGAAACATTAGTCACCTAAAAGACTGCATTTATTCCAGAATCACAAGTTTTCTTTGTGTCATCCAACGTTTTGATTCAAAATTTACGACCATTGCACCACATAACCTTGTGGTGTTTTACCTGCAATATGTCAAACATGTAAAAAATATTGCATCGTCAGTTGATAAACATATTTATTCTTGGCCGAATGTATGCAAAGAAAAAAAAACTCAACATATATATACATTAATATAATTGAAAATAATTAAACAATATGGGTGATTAATATATTTATACATACCTGTTTATCTCTTAAACCATATGCTAAATCAATTTCCCTTGGTGTAACATTGGAATCTCTATTACAATCAGCTTATTTAACCAATCAAGCCACACCTTCCCATGTTAATGCACGACTAGATTGTTGGTATTGTTCAATCCATACCATCATCCAATCAAAGATTGTTTGCGATGTACAAATGTAGTGCATCCCACTCTCGACCAACTGTATAAAAAAAATGAAATTCACAAACAACGTATAATTAGTTAATTACCATGGTATATGACCTTAATTTATAATTGATGTACCTGAAAACCCAACATCCCACTACCAATGATCTTATTATCTTTTGTAAGAAACCTATGAACTATATGTATCCAGGACACATTGTTCTCACATTTCAAATTTCATGAAGGAGTTAGAGAAAAAACAGAAAAGGTTACAAGAAATGGATGATTCATCTGAAGAAGAATCTATGGGAAAAAATGAAGCACAATCACAATAGAGAAAAATCTCTTGGATGATGATTAATGAATATGCAGAACTCCCTGATAGGGACTTACAAGTAGCCACTGATCGGAATAGATGATAAAGGCAAAGTAACAATTTTGTGTGATACCGACAAAATAAACTATTCCCATATTGCTATATCAACATAATTCTGCCAAAATAGAAACTGAGGGTACCTATTAGAATGATTAACAAAGGCAGAATAACAATCCAACATAATACTGATAGAGTGAACTACCCCAATAAATGAATACCAAAATAAGTTATGCTGATATGAATTTCATCAGGATCACATATAGGACCGTGACAAGTCTAAAAGGTTACCCAGATAATACAACTTATCTTGATAAAGGAAAATAAAGGAGGACTCATCAGTAAAGCATTATACATGCTTATCGGTATAACTATTGAAGACAAAATAACAAGTTAACAATATTCCAATAATGGAAGTTGTGACGATGGCAAGTAAATAAAATAATGTCTAAGAAGTTACTCTGATCACCAATTCACAACTAAGAAAGAAAAATAGGGATAACCAATGGTGATAAAGGGAAACTAAAGGTAAAGTCTTTATCCGTATAGCTAATGAGATCAGAATCATGAATTGTTTGTGCTCAAACCATGTAACTTATTCCGATAGAGCATGAATATAACAATATCAGAATAGCTATTCCAATCCTAGGCTTGTAACTAGAAAATCAACATCCAGATAAATTATGAAGATCAGTGAAGTTAAAGGAAAGGTTTTCATCAGAGTAACTTCTCATCAGAGTAACTAAAGAAGTTGAGAATGCAATTCTGAGAGATGTTGATGGTTAAAGTAATGCTGATAGGCATTGTTCCAAAGGTCTTCGGTACAATTAACCCAAAGATAGGGATCAAATAAGTAATGGCTTATCAGCACAACCTCTGCCGAAGTGACATGAGGGAAACAATTATAACACACATTGGAACATTACCATATTTATCTGCAATAACAATCGTGTCAAAGTGGCACCTAATTTAGAGGTATTGACAAAACTGATAGCACACATCAACAAAATAAATTCAAATTTTGAAAAGACTTCTGTATTGATTAGCAAGTCAAGACATTTATTGTGTACGAATGACATTCTCTGCAAATATATTTAGGTTGGTTTCATATCAAAACACATTATTCTACAGACACTAAAGGCAAAACTGGAGTGAGTCGAAAAGGGTGACAAGAACAAGCAAGCCTGCAAAACAAGTAAGTCTTCAGAACAGTCCTTTTGCAATTTTCTCAAAAGATCAGTTGAATTGTTTATACAATGGAGAGTTATAGCAGTACTAGAAAGAGACAGAAAGGGGAAACCGGTAAGACAAAAGGTAAAAAACAAAAAAAAGAGGATACAAGTATAGAAATAGAGGAGACTAAAAAAAAAGAAAGGAAATTGAGTCAAGATTTTCTCGATCAATTATGCGGGTCAACCCCTAAACTTAAGAAGTCTGCACAATGGAAACTAGAGGATAATTACAACAAGGTGGAGGATGTCTACACCACCATTAGGGTCTATGAGATGTTCATGTTCCATTATCATAGGTGAGACTGTCCTGAACCAATTTACAACCCATGAAGGTTAAAATTAGGAAAACTCATTGTTCCTAATGTTTATGTCAATGTAGACGTATTGGAGTTATTGACACAACATTATGACCCCAAGAAGAGGGAAATTTGCAATAGAGAGGGTAAGCCATGTTTCTATGTGTCAAGAGAAGAAATCTCTGAGGTGTTCACTCTGACTGGGATCTATGATCATCTCATGGTTCTTGAAGATTTGGTAAAGGAATACCGTATACTAGATAATACCTACACAGGATGAAGGCTACCCCTTCACATGCTCAATCTTGATGCACCGCTAGAGGCAGAGGTGTTGGCATTTTTGATGTTTATGTTGTGACTGTCATTGATGGACACACACTTGTATAGAGATCCCCTTTATATGTATGAGCTAGAGCTCAACCGGTATTTGTTCCAACCGGTATGTTGTATTCTAGTCTTTAGACTATTGGTGATTTTTTATAATGTGTTTCCCGATCTGAAGTGGCATGTCGATCCCAAGCGGTTCGTAGATCTCAACCGATACGAGGGAGAAAAGCAGCATAACACATTCTTACCAATCTTCATTTTTGTATGAACCGGTAATACTCTGTGATGAGTTACCAACCGGCATTTTGTGATGAGTTACCAACCCACCGATTGATTGATGGTGCCAACACACTGACGGTGCTTTTTGTGTCATGTTACTGAGTATGTCTAGATTCATTGAACCTAGGAAATTATAATATAATCCTATTGGAATGACATGAAATTAGATTCCTTTAAAAGGGCATCATGTCTATGGTTTTGAGTTGTTGTTGCTGTTGCTGAAAGAGTTTATGTTGTGGCTAGGGTTTAAGGTGGTTGTTGAGTTGTTGTAAGAGAGATCTTATCTGAGAAGATCAAGTTGTAATAGAAAGAGATAGAGAATACTGAAGTAATGCTGAAACACATTAACAATGAGCTATACTAGATCTAATCAAGTAGTTTGTGCTATTAGATAGATCAAACACTTGTTGATTACTCACATCTTTGACAAGTCTGTAGCCCTTAACCGGGTAGGCCCAAAAGCCTTTGTAAAATCCTCTAACAAGGTGGTTCACTTCTGTGAATCTAAAATTCTCTAACAAGGTAGTCTTTAATTGGACTTATCTCCTAACAGAGATTGAGATTCCTAACAGGATATGTTCTGGTGAAGAACATTGTAAGACCTTAACCGATCTAGTTTCTGTTCTGTAGATAGTGACTTGTGAGTTCCATCTCACCGTGGTTTTTCCCAGTTGGGTTTCCACGTCAAATATCTTGTGTTATGGTTGTATTGCTTTTGTGGGTGAATGCTTTATTTGCATTTTGGTTTGCATGTGTGATAACCGGTCTGTCTGTTAGACTATTTTACTAGTTTATCTTAAGACTGTGTAGGTGTTTAAGTACAAAGATTTTTGGCATGCTAATTCACCCCCCCCCTCATAGTATTCATCAATTGGTATCAGAGCCTACCTTTCTATAAGTTTAACCAATTGGAAAGAGATATGGGGGAATACACCTTGAGGGAACTTACTCAATGGCTCACTCAATATGAGAAAGCCTATGATGATCTTATGGTCAAATACAAGGCATCTCAAGCAAAAAGGAGAAAACATGCAGACAAGCTGATGGAGCTATCTGAAAGTAGTTCTGAAGATGAAGCTAATATGGAAGCCATGATTGCAGAAGTAAATAAGCTGAATGATTCAAACTCCAATCTGAGAAAGGAGTTGGAAGGACTGACCATCTAGTTTAGTCAAGAGCTTGAGAACCGGAGGAAAGCTGAAGATCAGGTAAAGGACAGAGATCATGAGATCTCCAAGTTGAAACAAGAGATTAGTGCACTGAATGCTCGCCTTCATGAGAGCAAGATGGAAAAGGAAGACATGCAAGGAGAATTGAACATAGCCATCTCTAAAAATGCAAGCCTAATGGAGACCAATATTGCTATTTCCAAAGAACTCTCTGAGTCAAAGGAAATACTTGCTAAGTTTAGCAAAAGTACTGTCAAGCTAGAGCAAAAGCTTGAGTCATATAGACCGGTAAAGAATACCAATGGTCTTGGTTTCTCTGGACATGAGGAAGGAGAATCCTCAGGAACAAATGCTGAAGCATCAAAGAAGCAACCGACACTCAAAGGAAAAGGTAAGCAAAAATTCAAACCTGTTTGCTTTAACTATCTTAAAGAAGGACACACTGCCAATGTATGTAGGAGAAAAGCCTACAATAATTTTCCATATTTTATCAACAATATCCCTAGATCCAATAAGTTCAATGGTCATTGTTATGCATGCAACAAGTTTGGGCATAGAGCATCTGAATGTAGGTCTGTCATGAACAATACCGGAAGATATCCTCAGAGGACCCAAGGAGCTGGTCCGGAATCTTTTGTAAACCGGAACCCTAACCGGTTTAATACCTACAATTATCAGTTAGGCAACAATGGTTATCAATTGACAATCGGATGGAGAGAAAATTGTTGGACTTGTCATCAACATGGTCACACTACTGCTACATGCAGAAGGAAGAATGGAAATATGAACAATGGACCTTGGAGAGCACCTGGATTGGTTTGCTATCACTGCAACAAATCGGGTCACATTGCAAGATTCTGCAGAAGCAGAAAGAGTATATCTGATGATATACCGGTCACTCAGAAAGGAGAAGTTGATGTTGAAAAAGTTCAAGCAGACATGAACAAAACTTGGAGGAAGAAACCAACAATGTTGGAAGAGGAACCGGTTTTTGCACCTAGTGTGGAAATATTGGAACCGGCAAACTAAGTTCCAAAGAGGCTTAGGGGGAGAAAACAATGAAATGATTGTGAACCCTCGGTTACACCAGTAAAAGACCTTAACCGGTATGTGATACCTGTCGCTTGGCAGAAGACTGCAAATGATAAAAAAGGCAAATTAGGGTTTACGCCCTAATAGAGGAGTATTAATGGTGGTAGGTGAGAGACATGTATAAAAGCATATTTCAAATAATTTCTCACTATCTGTTTTCGAGCAAAGAAAAATTTTCAAGTGCAGAGCGAAGAAAAGGCAATTTGAACTAAGATTTCAAGAAATTGATAAATCTTGAAGGAGATTCAAATGTAATTTGCAAGCGGTCATGGAGAACACAAAGCGATGATTTGGCAACCGATGGAGAATGGAGTGAAGCAGAATTAGGAAGCCCTAAATTCGCGTTGTAAAGGTATTTTTTGTGTTCTTGAAATACTCAACAATGGCTTCCGCATCTCATACCAGTTCTAGTACATCCATTGAGTAGGAAAGTTTTATTCAAAGGAAGTCCAAATATAATGCCTTATCACAAGTTCCGACTGGAGTAATAGTTGAAGAAGGAATTTTAGATTATATTGATTGCAAAATAGAAGACCTAGGGTCTTTAGCTATTCACACCAGTTAGGTTTATTTTGTGACAAGGACAAAAAGATCAAACCAGAGTTTAGTATCCTAGAGAAGAAGAAACTCCATAATGCAGTATACTTTCTAGAAGATTTTATGGAGGATCATATCAGGATCATTTTGAGCAGAGTCCATGGTGACAAGATGTACCTGGAGAGGACGCATGATATCATGCCTCAGGCAATTCATGCTGTCACTGATTTTTGCAACACAGGGGAACTGCCAGCCCTAATAATGGTAAGCAAAACCGAAATGGCCAAGCTCACCGGTTCAACAAGTGACTCACAGGGTATGAAAGTTAATCCTATCAAGGATGATCTGGTGAAATACGCCTGCATGGTGATAGGCTATAGAACATTCTCAGCCAGCAGGATTAATTCTGTATCTGATGTAGTGGTAAATGCCGCTTACCGAATGATTAAAGACGATGCATCATTTGACCTATGCATCGGTATGCAGAGGCAACTCCTGTTGAATCTAAAGGTGATCAAATGGGACAATGCACTGAGGTTTAAGTTTGGACAACTACTGGTAGGGTTGTTCTTCTATTTCCAAGGCTACTTTTCTGGAGTAGGAGATGTCCAGTGGTCTCCTGACCAACCGGTAACCAAGCAGATCAAGGAAAGCATACAAGTCATTGGAATCAATTACCCTGAAGTACTGAAAAAATATTTTGATGAGTTTAGAAGAAAGATGAGTCAAAGGGTAAGGATATTAGGTGATATCATTAAGAAATATGAAGATGACATCTGTTTCACCATTCAGGTGGACAAATGCTTAATGGAGGTTGTTGAGCCTAGAATGGAGGAAGTGGAGCCAATGGGCTATGAGGTTATGTATGATATGCTGGAAGGGTATGCCTCAACCCTTATTGCCTCGCCTCTTGATCCTAAGGCTAAAAGGACCGGAACCTACTTGGAGAGGATTGCATCGGCCAAGGAACCATTTGTTAAGAAAGGAAAAGAACCAGCAACAAAGAAAGCCAAGGCAGTGCCTATAGCATCGACACTGGCTACCACTGCAACTCCAAGAGTGACCAAGCGGTCACCTGCAAAGAAGAAACTGGAGGTAACACCGGCAAAAGTCTTTGAAAGAAAAGGGAAGACTAAGACAAATGAACCAGACTCTGAAGAGACCAAGTCTGATGAAAAGCCAAAGAAGGCTAGATAGACAAAGAAAAAGAATGAATCGGCAGCATCCGCACCGATAAATATTGATATCTCCTCATACAAACCTTTGACACATTTTCAAAGGACAGTTAAGAATATTAGGAGAAAATTACTTCATGATTTAGTAGATTATTATGATGATTTTAGTGATGAGGAGAAGGAAGAAGTATTACAGGAAATCATTATTTATTTGTGCAAAAATGACCGGTCGCAATCAGAGATTAAATCTCAGACACTAGATTCTTTATTTAAAGCATTAGATAATAAATGGCACATTGCCATTGAAAAAGAACAAGAGATTAGGGAGAAAGTCTTTGCACAGTACTTTCCCAGCCTCTCAAATTCATAATTATTTGATGTGTTGGACCAAAATAAAGGACTCTTCTTCACAAGGAGAAGAAGACTCTGGCTGTTGGAAGGAAGAGTTGATGATGTTGAAAAAGACACTCATCAGTATATGAATCATGCTATTCAAGCCTACAAAGCACGAATGGTCAACCAGCAAGCAGAAAAAGAACCGGTCATATCTAAACCGGATTAAGTTTTGATGAAGAAGGAAACCCAGTTGAAGAACCAATTGACACTATTGATGTCGATGCCCTAGATGTAGAAGATTTCACTCAGGA
This sequence comes from Cryptomeria japonica, assembly GCF_030272615.1. Taxonomy (NCBI): domain Eukaryota; kingdom Viridiplantae; phylum Streptophyta; class Pinopsida; order Cupressales; family Cupressaceae; genus Cryptomeria; species Cryptomeria japonica. Next base: position 477,951,226 of record NC_081413.1, read on the forward strand.
CATACCTTTTGAGGGAACAAAATAGGGGCAACAAGCCGAACAGAGCGGTGAGTAAGCTAAGGACACACAGGAAGTAGCTAAGGAGTAGGAAGAGAAGAAGAAGAGGGATGAAGATGAGAAAAAGAGAAAAGAGGAAGAGAAGAGAAAAGAGGAAGAGGAGAAATGAAAAGATGAAGAGAAGAAGAAGCAAGAAGATGAAAGGAAGAAGAAAGAAGAAGAGGACAAGGAAGAAAAGAAGAAGAAAGAAGAGGAAGAAAAGAAGAAGAAGGAAGAGGAAGAGAAGAAAAAGAAGGAAGAGGAAGAAAAGAAGAAGAAGGAAGAGAAAGAGAAAGAAGAGGAGAAGAGGAAAGAAGTAGTCAGGAAAAAGAAAGAAGAGGAAGACAAGGAACAAGAACAAAAGAAAGAAGCAGAGAAAAGGAAGAAGGAAGAAGCAGACAAGGCAGTGAAAGCAATGGAGAGCACACAGATGGAGACTCCGAAGGCAACCGGGAGTCAAGCCAAACCAGCTAATATCTCCATTCCTATTGATCTCTAGTCTGCAAGTGAGTCAGAGCTTATGCAAAGCATCAAGGTTGCTCAAGAGCGCCTTGAGATCATTTGCAGGAAAAAGGAGCAGGACATAATTCAGGCGGCTGTAGACACCCTTACCAGTTTAATCCCTGGTACCAATCTTCCTAACATTGAATCATCACTAGCATAGCTCAAACTACTATGTACTGTAGTGGATGATCAAGTGCAGAGCCTGGAAGAAGCAGCTGAGGCAAATGTCAAGAAAGAGCATCAAAAGGCTCTTAACATTGCTCTGGTGAAAAAGTTGAATGAGCTTTGGTCTGAACCACTGAAAGACCAAAAGGATATAATGAATGCTTTGGATGAGGGAAACTTGCTACTAAGCAAAATCTATCAACCTCATCTGTTCTACGATGATGTGCTAGCTAAAAAGAAAAAGCTTCAAACAAACTTACAATCCTACTTGAGCACATTTAAACCACCTTATGATTTAGTACACGATCTAGAGATTTGCAGGAGCTACAATTGGTTTCACTTCCACGTCTACAAATTCTTCAGAAGTGTTATCTAAACCTAGATGCCTTGACAGTTATGCAGGAGCTGAGCACAGTTGATGCCATGGAGGAATAGGTATACCAGATGCAAACAGAAAAAGAAGTAGCCACCTCCTTACTTGAGTCCTGGTCTCTATCCATGAAACAATTTTTGCAGGACTATAAATCAGTTTTTGACAAGTATTATTCATTGTTGTCATAAACTTTTTATATATATCAAATGGAAACAAGGTTGTTCAGTGGTACTTTGTCATTGTTGGCAAAGGGGGAGAAGTACTGTATCTATTTTGGAGACAAATAGGGAGAAGTATCTGATTTTAAAATTTTGATATATGTTTTTGATATATGCTATGTGCTCTAATATCTCAATGTTTATGCTCTGTATGCAAAATTGCTATACATTATGTTGATTAAGGGATAGTGTATATGCTTAGGGGGAGCAATTTTGTTAATGGCATGTTTTTGTTGTAAAACACTTAGATGTCAAAATTTTATTTTCCTAAGTGTTGCCATCAATGCCAAAAGGGGAGATTGTTGGCATTTTTGATGTTTATGTTGTGATTGTCATTGATGGACACACACTTGTATAGAGATCCCCTTTATATGTATGAGCTAGAGCTCAATCGGTATTTGTTCCAACCGGTATGTTGTATTCTAGTCTTTAGACTATTGGTGATTTTGCAGAATGTGTTTCCCGGTCTGAAGCGGCATGTCGATCCCAAGCAGTTCGTAGATCTCAACCGGTACGAGGGAGCAAAGCGGCATAACACATTCTTACCAATCTTCATTTTTGTATGAATCGGTAATACTCTGTGATGAGTTACCAACTGGCATTTTGTGATGAGTTACCAACCCACCAATTGATTGACGGTGCCGACACACTAATGGTGCTTTTTGTGTCGTGTTATTGAGTATGCCTAGATTCATTGAACCTAGGAAATTGTAATGTAATCCTATTGGACCGACATGAAATCAGATTCCTTTAAAAGGACATCATGTCTAGGGTTTTGAGTTGTTGTTGTTGTTGCTAAAAGGGTTTATGTTGTGGCTAGGGTTTAAGGTGGTTGTTGAGTTGTTGTAAGAGCGATCTTATCTGAGAAAATCAAGTTGTAACAGAAAGAGATAGAGAAGACTGAAGTAATGCTGAAACGCATTAGCAGTGAGCTATACTGGATCTAACCAAGCAGTTTGTGCTATTAGATAGATCAAACACTTGTTGATTACTCACATCTTTGACAAGTCTGTAGCCCTTAACCGGGTAGGCCCAAAAGCCTTTGTAAAATCCTCTAACAAGGTGGTTCACTTCTGTGAATCTAAAATTCTCTAACAAGGTAGTCTTTAATCGGACTTATCTCCTAATAGAGATTGAGATTTCTAACAGGATCTGTTCTGGTGAAGAACATTGTAAGACCTTAACCGGTCTGACCTTAACCAATTTGGTTTCTATTCTGTAGATAGTGACTTGTGAGTTCCATCTCACCGTGGTTTTTCCCAGTTGGGTTTCCACGTCAAATATCCTGTGTTATGGTTGTATTGCTTTTGTGGGTGAATGCTTTATTTGCATTTTGGTTTGCATGTGTGATAACCGATCTGTCTGTTAGACTGTTTTATTGGTTTATCTTCAAATTGTGTAAGTGTTTAAGTACATAGATTTTTGGCATACTAATTCACCCCCCCCTCTTAGTATTCATCAAGAGGAAGGACTTGGATTCCATGTAAACCTGTTTAAAACCTATCTCAGGTATACATACTATTCAGTTGGTCAGTTCCTTGGTCTCAATACTTCAGATTTCATGATGATAGAGTCCATAGCAATTGTAGCAGATATTCAACGCCTCAATGCAAGAGAATTTGATTTTGCCACATTTGTTGCTAGACAAATTGATTTGAACCTTCTTTCTATTAAGAAGGATCAATCTAAAATTTATCTTTCACACTATTCTTTGTTAATGCACATGATATTGTTCTATGGCCAAGAACTTGGTATCTGGCCTGAGGAGATGAGGATTAAATAGTTTGATGATGATAATCAACCTTTTCCAGTCCAATTGTGGACTTCAATATGGGATTGTAGATTTGTTAGGTCTAGCTATATTCATTTTCAAGAATATTTTGTGAAAAGTTTATACAAATTTTATGATCACCAATAGAACTCTCCACTCACATATGAGGTCAAAAGGTTCCTAAGGCCTCTAGATTTTGGGGGACTTGAGAGAGTCAAACATAATTGGGGTGATTAGTATTGTTTCTTAGATGTGAAAATGATCAGGGTTTATGGCTTTGAAGAATTCCCATTTTTGTTACCTAAGATAATGCCCAACAAGATAGCCTATTTGGAAATGATTAGACAAATGTGAATTTCCAATCACACACATTTGAGCTCACATGACGAATAGGCTTTTATGCCAGGGACCATATGCATTGGTGAATTTACTATCATTGGGAAGGAAGGACAAGAGCCCACACTGAACAAATTAGCCCATTACAACATGAAGCTAGGGGCACCAAGAAAAGGGTTTTACCCTGAAGGATACATTAATGCTGCAAGGAGAAAGCAAAATCTTGGTGGGTATGTGCATATCCCATTTGTGAGGGATGATTAAATTATAAGGAACCTGGATGATAAGGAGGCCGAAATGACCATTGACAATCACAACAAAGAGATGGAATAGAAGATGAGAGAGGCACAAAGGATTGATGTGTCATCATCTAGCAATGAAGAATCATCAAGTGATGATGAAATATCTTTTGAGAAGCTCTCTAAAATGATGATTGAAGAACATGTATCTCCTATTAGGGATCCAGAAGAAGAGGTGCCAATTGAAGAGGATCCAAGGCAGCTAGCTTGTAAAGATTTTGTGACAGATGATGACTTTGTGAAGTCCTCAAAATTCAAATCTTTTTTTATATAAGATAAAGGGTAAAGCAGTCAAGGAAAGTACAGGAGACGTGAATTCCTCCAATGAAAATCAGCTATTGGTCACCTTGAAAGGTGAATTTGAGCAAGAAATGAGCTAGATGACCCCTGAGAGAGGGAGGAAGCTATTTGAGGATGGAGGTGTTTTGATATTTCTTGGATGGGATTTAAATTCAGCTTTGGTATTTGATAGTTTCCTCCATGATATAGATGCCAAACATAAATTGTCTCTTGAAGGAGTAACCCAGGTATATATGGGCTCCATGTATAATCCTGATGAACATTCCATGCTAATTTGGTCTCTCTACCCTCCACACAAGAAACCAATGATTATTGATACTCAGAAAGCTTTTGGGAGCATCATGACACTGAAGGTAGGAGAGACAAATCCAATTATCACTGTTGATATAGGTATTAATGTTTCTAAGGTCAATAAAGCTCAAATTCAATTGTTGTTGAAAGAGAAGGATTTTGGTAGGCTAGAGAAAATTAGATTGAGTAAAGAAATTGATCATTTAAAAGAATTACTAAAGAAGAAAGAGCCACATAAATTGTTAACACAAGGTGAAATCTCACAACCACAGACTAAAGCTAGAAAACTTAAGGAAGAAATTCTCCAACTCTAGGCCTAGCTAAAAAAGTGTCAAGACTGAGACACTATTTGCATTTGTTTAGAAAAGGTTTACCAACTATATGGTATGGATGGATAAATATTGGGAAATTTACTCAAATAACCAATCGACCATTGAGGAGCATGAAAGGTTAGAGAAAAGACTTCAAGATAGGCTTGAGGAGCTCCAAGAGAAAGACAAGGTGGACCCTGATGCTGTTAAAAATAGTGAAGAATTGATCAAAACACTTAAAGAATATCTATAGGCATTGAGGTTTGAAAGTGCTGATTTTATAGGAGATGGATCAAATGGAATCCCACCCCTGCTCAATGAAGATAAAGACTTGAATGAGAAAATGGACTGGGTTCAAGATTGTCAGATAGTATTCAGGAATGCAATGAAAGCAACTAAAATAGGAAACATGGACACAAGGATGGACTGTGTGGAGGACATGTTGACAATGGAGGTCGAAGCAAGAGATATACTCTATGACTGTGACACCTATTACAACAAAGAGTACCTGGAGCATTTGACCAAAGCACACTTGTGCTTGACTAGATAATGATTAGTTTCCTTTAAGTTAATCTCTTAGTTTTTTTCCAAAAGAAACTTTTTAAAGGGCATGACCTATGATAGGTTATAAATATTTGATGTAATCATTTGCAAGATAGAAGTTAGGAGTGACAAGTTAGACATTATCAGTAATTCTCATACACATGTTCAAGCAAAGACTCTTATTTTGAAATTAATATAAAAGTCAGTTCTATTATATGCTAATTGTGTTGTGGATGCTTTTTCTTTCAAATCAGTTCTCTATTATAATTATCTATGGTTGATGATTGTTATCCTAGATCCTTGTGTGAATATTTTATGTTATAATTGCAAGTTAGAAGAATATAGAGTGCATGTGAGACAAAAGGCAGCTATTTGCATTCTATTCTGATTGGTCTCTTTGTGAGAGTTAAATCCAATCAGACTAACTATAATAAAAGATATCAAATTGTAACATTGAGGGTTGGATATCTGACAAAGATAAATTCAATCAAACTATCTATTGATTCGAGAACCAACACCTTGGAGGAGTATAAAAAAAATCTCTCAACAGCTAAGTCAATGTTAGGAGAAGATTAAAATTGTTTTATAAGTTTAATTAAGATCAATAATTTAATTATTTTCCAAAAGACAATCCAAAGAGACACCTTTGTTGGGTCTTCTTCTTATATATATGAAATTTGAATTGTAATGTTTAATCATCAACACTTTTTAAGATTTTAATACTTTTTAGCAGTGAAAGAATTATTTTCTGGAGTAATACAATACCATTACTTTTTAATTTGTGTAGGGAAGATTCTTTCATTTGGATTAGTTCTCTGTTGTTTCTTTTCAAGCATTTGAAGGCAATGCAAAATTTATTCTAATTAATCTCTATGACCATCTTATAATTACCTCTCACTTTCCTCAATCTACCTTTCCCCATCAAGTACTCCCCTTCGAATTTGTTAATGGAGTTGGGATCCCAAATGCGATCTACATGGATCTTTGCTGCGAACTTAGGATGATATTTAGTAATGTACACTATGGTCTGGTATACCATATATCCCTCCACCATAGAACCCTCAGGATGTGCTCTTTTTCTAACCAAAGCCTTCAAAAATTTCAAGTGCCTCTCAACCATCCACATTGACCTTGTGTGTACAGGTCCACACAATTCAATCTCCTCAACTTGATGTATGAGGTAGTGTTCTTGTGCATTGAAAAATGTCGAAGGTAGACACTTTTTCATTTCACACATTAGAAGAGGAGTTTTTCTCTTCCAATAATTTATATCTTCTTTATGGATTTCTTTAGATGATAGCCATCTACAAGTGATTCAAGGCACAAATATATTAATGAGATTTAACAAAAATATACAATATATTACATAACAAGTAAAACGAATGACAAATATAATATCTATACAAAAAACTGAACAAATATCACTACTTACCTCATGTATTTTGCAATATCATATATAACTTGCTTGACATTGTTGTCGAAGTTGTCTAGGAAAGATAGAGGTAGAATGTACTGCAACAATTATAAAATGATCTTTTCATTATTTTTCCAAAACTAGTAAACATAATAAACTGAAAAGTACATGCAATATACAAATATATATAATATACCAGAATAATTACCCTAATAAAGGTATGTCAATCATGTGTTTTCATCCTTGACCCAAATTCACCTTTCTTTGTTATGATATTGTTTGTGTTCGGAGCAAATCCTGTGGGAAATCGATTTTTTCATATGACTTCTTTTATAGCATTGCTTTGCTGCTCCGTTAATAACCAAGGAAGGATGATTATATTAATTTGGTCTCCATCGTTATTTAATTGAATGACATTTTTCATTGCATGATTGGCTTCTTGAATGTCACTACAAATTTTGACAATTTTTTATTTGTCATGCCTTCCATCCAATATTTTCCATAACGTTTTTGTTATATTCTTTCCGATATGCATTGTATCAAACAAATGCACAATTTGTAGCTGCTCATAGTAGGGCAACCTACTAAATTGTTTGGGATAACTTTTCAGTCCTTATGGAAGCTGACCATTAATGCCTTGACAACCTTCATGAAGCATATAAGTTAAACAAATTAACAACGCCAATCATTGTCAATTACAACATGAGTAAACAAAACACAATATAAAAATATAAATTTCAAACATATCATATATGATAGATAAACAATTTGATCCGATGTATAACCTTGACAATTAATTTTATTATCTTCCAACTTCCATAGGCGAGGTGTCATTCTTCGTGGTTTTGATGCAGTCTCTTCTTTCCCATTGAAAAGATCTTTTTTTAGTAGTTCGATACTTATGAATTCTATGGAGGAAGTGCCTAAACTCATCAAACACTTGCTTTCCTAAACTTGTTGAATGACAAGATTTCATCTTTGGACATGCAAATTTTCCCTTTGTTTGAAGACCTGCAAGATCATATATAATTGGATTAAATCTGTCAATTTTTATAATTATATATAATGAATAGACTATTTAAAAATCATGCATGGTATCTACTTCATAAAATTAAATATCGTTAAAGTGCAGTCGAACGTTATAACATACCACAAAAATGTGCTAGCCTTAGGGCATCATGAATTGTCCATACAAACATTGCATGGAATTGAAATTGTCTTTGTCCTATTGGTCTAGAGACATCATACATAGTGACACCATTCCATAAATTTAGTAACTCGTTGATAAGAGGCTCGATATGTACATTCATATCTTTAACTTGGTACTTACCTAGTTGAATAAACATAAACATTACATAATTATTATAACCATTTTATTACAATATATATAAATTAATGTACATGACTATTAAATACAAAATATATAAGTCGTTATGCAACAAATAAGACAAATGAGATGCTACTACATTAAAGAAAATTGATGTAAAAAAACACTTGGAACAATCATTGCCAACATTATGTGCTCCCTCTTTATTGACATCCATGGAGGAATGTTATTGTTGATAACAAAAACAGGCCACACCAATCAACTCTCCAAATGGATTGACACTGTCCGCTACCAATGAATGCCTGAGATTGTGAGGTTCCATTTTTCCTCAATGTCCCTAAATGCAGAACCATCCACAGGCATTCGAAGAATGTCATCTCAACTTCTATTTCGTGCATGGTAATCTATAAATTGTGATAAGCTTTATCACCTAAATAATCGTTGCATACGTGGAATAATGGGAATATAACGGAGAACCTTGCGAGACACCTTTTTTGTTAGTTGATCTGTTCAATATCTACTGATATGACATTTCAAGCATTCTGTTGCAAATTCATGTTGTTTATGATATATAATATAATCATTGGGACTTGCATCAATTGCTTGATACTCCATTCCAATATCTTTCATAATGGCAGATAAATTTTGGTATGAGTGAGATAAATATTTGATGGTGGTAACAAAAATTCACCTATCAATCTCAACAAAAAAATAATTTGTTAATATAAATAATATTAATGCTAAATATTTCATCCTTTATTTACTAGTGATGAACTAACAACAAAAATAGATGAAAAAAGATGACATATATGACATACCTTAACATCTGTGAGATTCCTTTGTTGGATAAACCATTCATAACCTTCAAGTTCACCAGCAACAATACAACAGAGAGAAGAGTTGTTTGGGATCCTTCATAAAGGGGATTGTATGCCTTCTCAAGTACAAGTAAATCATGAACAACATCAAAGTCATCTCAATCATCATGATCAACTGTGCCACTAAATGTGTCATGGATCAATGCATTTGTACCATCATTGTTTTCTGGCGCATGATCATCTTCTTCCATAGGATCATTAACTTCATCTTCTATATTCACAACTCCATGTTCCTCTGCTTACAAAACCACATTCTCTAGGCCGTGATAATCCATATCATGTGCCCTAGGGCACCCCACCTTTATAATAATGATCGAAACAAATAAACCATGGTCATGATCAAGTGATTTTTTTTTTATATAAAAAATGTTAAAAATATATAAACATTTACAAATTCAATCAATTTAAAGACATATAATGAATAACTTACCAATGGACGATAATCATGCCCCCCTTCAACTTGACCATGTTGCCTACAATGTTTCTTATCTATTGTGATTAAAAGTCTTCTCATCTTTAAGCCCTTGCAATTATTGCAAGGACAATAACATTTCCCATCACCCTTTCTTTTCAATCTAGCCCACAGTATAGCAATTGTCTCTTCATTTTGTTCTAGATTAATATTATCTGACATGATTTTTCTTTACCAAGCCAGAGCAACACCAACTTGAAGTTTGCAATTAAATAACTTAGCATTCAACCAATAAAGTTTAGAATTACCATTATTAAAGATCCCAAGTATATGCAAATTTGATTACAATGGATCAAGTTGAAGAGTTAGCCACATAAGCGCATACATTTAATTTGACAGAAGGTAAAAGACCCTCAAAGGTCATGAATTGCAGGGCTAAGTACTAACTCTTATATTGGCAATTAATTGTAGCAAAAACAAAGGCATAAACCATGATGAAAACACGTCCAATGTTGCGATAAGTATTCACAGTGAACTAATTCGATCACCCACAACCCTGCTAGAACTCCTTGTTCAATAAAATCATATCTAAAAGCCATTCTCAATGATGAATATAACTATCAGTGCACCGTCACAAGTATAGATGAACGCTAACCATATACCCATCGGCCCAAAAAATTAAGTGTATGTAGAAATAACGAGAAAAATCAAGGAGCCTCACAATTTCGACAAACGTTGGGTAGAAATTTAATTTTTTTTGAAAAATTTCACTTTCAATACATAGGTACCCAACGATACATTTAAGTATTGGACTTTTGTCGAAAAGTTTTGTCAGATTTTGCAGTCAAATGAGTTAGTGTATCTTCATTCCTAAAGGCCATCTTACTTGTAGTAATATTTGTGACTACCTAAACAATTGGATCCTCACATTTGGGATGTTATTTTGGAAAGGATTATTTTAGTAATTTTGAACTTGATACAAAATATAACTAGCATGATTTTTTTCTTGATAAGATCCAACTTTTGATCAATATTTATCTCATAATAATCACCTTTAAATTTCTAAGCTCATTGACATCATGAATTTTTGTATCATGGTCAAGTTCATTGTTCCTACATTAAAGGGGTAGAGAGTGTAAGGGGTGAACCAAATTTTCACATTCTTGCACCAAGACTAGGAATTCCTAATAAGTAGACATGTGGATTGCTAGATTTGTCTCTATCCCTTATACCAATGGGTATATTATTTCTCCCCATATCATGATCATGTCTATAGGCCCCTCTTTGAGTCCCAAGTATTTTGTTAGGAAAATCACCAAAGGTGTACTAATATTGATCTCTCAACTTAATAAATATAACATTTATTCTAGAAATACCCACCTCATGCGCTTGCAAACAAGATTCAATAAAATCACTTACATTTTTTTGTCCATGTAGCTTATTGCTTCGTTGCATGAGTTATACTATTTTATCATTCTTGAAGGTGTTAGGAATAGGGTATTGCATACCTTGTACAAGAAAAAAATATTTGATTATATAAATATAAATATTAGTTTGTGGTGCAACCTTAGGTGATATTTTTACCCACACAAAATATTTATTTGGTTCCACTTGTAAAGTTGTATGTAACATTGGTCAAATATTTTATGTGGGGTTGCACACAAAAAATATATTTAATATTGAGAAAATTAGTACAAAAAATTAAACGTAGTGTTAATGGCTATGTATACTCATGGTTTTGAGGGACATAGTTTTACCTTACCACTTGGTTGTTTTGTGTGAGATAGAGTCTGTAAAAGAAAGAACATGTTTAGTGGTTGAGGTTGTCATTGTATTGACCCCTCTTTAGAGAAGTGCATATGTTAAGCATGACATGGGATGTGTGGATACATGTTTGGACACATGGAGGATCCATTGGACGAGCTTGATGTTTTATAACTAGTCATGGAGACTCTATACATGTATTGCATTTTTTTATTTCTAAATAATACATTGTATAAATGCTTTTGGATGTTTTTTTTCTCCCCTTGTCAGGGTTTTCCTAGGGTATATCTTGTACAATCTTGTGGTATACCTTTGATATTTTCATTATGGTTATTCTATAAGCTTGTATGGGTTCTTTTATTTCATGGGGTTATGTATTAAATGGTTTGATAAACCTATAATATTTTCCTAACACAAGGCCTCCATTATGTCTCCTCATCTCTCTTTTCAACTCTTTCCTTCCAATATTTGACCTAGGATTATCCCACAGAACCACCATTCTTCAATCAAAAGAGAATTGTCTCCATTTGATATCAAAGTTCTTAAAGATACAAATAAATATTTTATTTCCTTAGGTGCCACTTTATTGGTGCAAGTTGATTGGCTACCAACTCATTACACCAATAAATAGATACAACTGCAAACAACTTAACTAGAAATGATATAAGGGCCTTAAATAAAAAATAATATTACTTTTTCCTTGGCAATGGTTTCATTTTGTTGGTCATCAAACATATGGATTTTCAATTCCTAAAGATTTGTAATAACACATAAGTTAAAGGAAATGCCATCAAAAGTGAAAGCAAGCTTTACATGAGAAAATTATAGCATGAAAGGAGTAATGGATAAGGATGGATATCACTTCCTTCTTTAGGATTTGCAAGACCAAGGGGGTGTTTCCTAAAGTTTGTAAAGAATTGAAAAGAAACAATTATGTAACTAACCTTGAGGAAAACCATGTCCAAAACAATATAAGACCCTTGCAATATTTTCACTAAGTTTCAATGTGCTAGTTTACCTTGGGCTAAGGGTACGACACCTCTATGAGTAGATGCACAAATCATGTGGAGACTAGGATGTGAGCTTCACCTTAAAATAACAATACAAAATCGTGTTTAACACATGAATATTGTAGTAATATCAATGTGGGTTACACTATGAATGACCTTGAGGTTTATAAACACTTCATGGCAACAAGGAAATGAAATCAAAGAAATACATTGGGTCAACTAACTCTAAACTAGTTGCTAAGGTTAATGTTTCATGTTTTTATTAGGTGTGATTCAATTGTGTCTTGTTGAAACTAATTATATATGAATTCATTATTGTAACAAGGAAAATATTCATATTTTTGTTGGACATTGTTGCTGCTACGATATGTCATTGTCATTGATGTCAACATATTCCTATGATTTACTGCAACCATCATTGCAATTTGGTTTATTGGGATCATTGTTTGGTATATGGAGTATTTATAGTATCAATATATCTTTTTGTATTGGTTTTAGTGACCCAGAAGCTTAATTGACCATTTCATATGATCCGGTTTATAGTTTGGTTTTTTTGATTAGTTCTTTGCAGAGTTTGGTATTTCCTCCGATATATTCTGGTGTGATTAGATCTTGAGTTGAGATTTTGGGAGATTGTTTGGGATGTGCATGTGTATCTACATTTCAGATGGTTCATGATTTTGTGCTCCGAAAGTTATCTTTCTAGTCCGAGTTGCTGTTGTTTGAATGTTATTGAGTTTCAAATGTTGATCGATGAAGATTTGATAAGTGGTCTTGGTGTAGCTATTGCGGATGATTCTGTGCTTGTTGCTATTTCCTAATCACGTTCTATTTGTTTTGGTGGTCCACATTGATCCTTGTGCATATTCTTGGTGATTTTGTCGATTCAGTGATATTCTTTTTGTTATGTAGTATTCTTGGTGGTGTAGCGTGTTGTGGTTGATCTTGGCATGATTTTTGGTGGCATTGTGTGTTCAAGCATTTGATTAAGGTCCATGATATGTCATGCATATCATAATATCGGTCCGGTGGTTGATGTTTGTATCATGTGATGTAATTTTGTAATTGTGAGATCAGGGTTTAGTCGACCTTGTTGCCAAGGGTGATGATCGGCATATATAGATGAATTAGTCATGTAATTTGAGAGTCATAGTAGTGTTTGTATTATTAGAGAATGGTATACGTGGTGCTTAAGAAAATTTATCCTTTGATGTGGTGTATTGAGCAGGGAAGACAAATGTGCTTAATTGGAATAGTCATCAGGCATTAGGAGATGTTATATTTGTAGTTTATGTAATATGGATTGTAGTCTGATCATTATTGTAAGGTAGTGAACCTTCCCTGAGGGTTGTAGCCTTCTGGGTCATCCTATATTGAGAAATGTGTCTGAATGCATGTGAATTCCTCTTTGTAATATTTACACATACAACTGCAGAGTATCATATTATTGTGGGTAGGTTCCCACCATGGTTTTTTCCTTAACCGGGTTTTCCACGTCAAAATCTTGGTGTTGTGTGTTGTGCTGTCAATTTTCCTATGTTTGTTGTTACTACAGTTTATCAAATTTTCATTTGAGGTTAAGTTTGACAATCCGATGAAAATAGATTCACCCCCCCCTCCCCCCTCTCATTTTTCCTTCATTGTTGTTGCAAACAATTGGTATCAAAGCTAGATCCTCTGGAAGAAGCTTGACCGCTTGAGGAGATCTGAAATGGCAACTAGAAGTGTTATTTTTAAGAAGGAGAGTCCAAGATTCAATGGAAGTTATTGTGCTATATGGAAGAATCAAATGGAGGTGTAATTGAGATGTCTTGGAGAGGATCACTAGAAGATTACAAAGGATGTCTATTCTATTCCTCAGAATGGATCGGTTACATTGCTGAGATCAAGGATGTTGAAAATAAAATTAGAGATAAGGAAGCATTGCTAAGTGCCCCGACTGACTTTGAAATGACTAATGTGATGGGACTTCAAACTGCACATGAGATCTCAGAGAAGCTTTAGACCTTGTATGAAGGATACAAACAAGTCAAAGTTGCTAAGTTGCAAAGTTTGAAAGCAAAGTATGAGATGCTGAAGATGAGAGAAGATGAGAACATAAACTCCTGCATCACTAAGGTGAATGAACTTGTCCTAGGTATCAGATGTACTAGTGGAACTGTTGGCAATTTTTATGCCAACTTTAGTTGAGTGCAGGATAAGGATTTCAGTCGGCTAAGGGTTTCTCCCTTATCCCATAATACATTGGAAGCAATCATGTGGTCATGCGAGATAGGAGCAACATGGAGCAAAGGGGGTTTTTGATTCCCCTACATGTTTTCAAAGGCAAGAGCGGTGAGGCTCTAATTCTATTTTTGAGTTGACCGGCTTATGCGGTCAACTCACTTAAGGTCACCGGATGGAGGGTTCCCTATCATTTGTGGGCTGGTTCCCCTTTATTTCCTCTTACTAGCTGATGACAGTTTTATCTTGGTTCGAAGGGCCCCCGCTACCCCGTAGGATTTTCTAAGGCCAGCAAATAATGCCGCAGGATAGCGAGATGGTGATCCAACTTATGATCCCCGCCACCCCACACAGGCAAAGGAGAGGGGTGAAGTTGCATGCAGGATAGCGGGGGAACATTAAGGAAGTATTTTCCCCATTATCTCATGGGGTTAGAACAACGCACAGATGATGTCACGGGATAAGCAAACAAGAAAGGCAGAAAAAAAGAAAGCAACGATCTCCCTGCTATCTCGCGAGGATATTTGGGAAGCATTTAGGCCTCACAAGATAAAAGAAACAAGCGAGTAGCGTCTCCGCTACTCCATAATTATTTTTGTGGATACAATGAGGCTCGCAAGGTAAGACAAGGAAGAAAAAACAAGGAACACTTATCTTGTGAGGTGAAGCCGAGTGAAGGAAGATGCCGCGGGCTAAGCAAACAAAGCAAAAACAAAAGAAACTTTATCTCATGGAGTGGAACAAAGGCTCAACAAGGCCCGCGAGATAAGAAAGCAAGGAAAAAATAGAGTGACCCTTATCCCACGAAATAAAATGGAGACACGGATGATGTTAGAAGATAAGAAAAGTCAAAGGCGGATGTGTGTTTTCTCTTATCCCACGGGGTGAAAGGTAAACAAGGCGGTCTCGCGGGAAAAGAGAGATCAAAAGATATGGAGGATTTTTGCTTATCCCGTGAGGATAACCAACAGTGCATAAGGTCACGCAGACCAAGAGAACGAAGTGGAACAAAGGACTTTCTTATCCCATGCATTCCTGTAGGATAATAAAATAAGGGTAAATCATAGTGACCCTTATCTCATAGAGTAGAACAAGGACAAGGAAGATACCACGGGATAAAGAAACAAGGAAAGACCAAGAAAGGCTTATTCCATGGGGTAAAAATACACACACAAAGATGCCATGATATAAGAACTCAGAGTCGTTTAGCGATCAAACATAGTTAGTGGAACGTGGACCCGGGGTGCCACGTCAGCTAATTGTGGCTGTTGGATCTTCATAAAGGCCTGATCCAATGACCATGGTTTAATCATAGATTGGGCCTTTTGGATGCCTCTGTGGAGAGATATCGTGCATCCATCTTTGTGTGAATCTCTCAAATCGATGGTAGAAATTTGAATTTGCAATGGCCGTTGAGTTTTGAATGCTCTGCAAGAGGGTGGTTGCTGACCCGATGGTTGAGGATGTTATTTGCTCAATCGACGCTCGATTTTGAACCCAATCTCACTCCATCCATCGGTTCTACTCACCTTTACTCCATATTGGACCATGTAGGCCATTTTCAGATGCCACCCATGCCTTCTTCAATGCAATTCATAGACTTTTGGGATCTACAGGTACACAAAGATGCATTTAGATGTAGGGTTTTCCTTGATTTGCAAGGATTTTTTCTCTTCTAGAGGTAGAGGATGCCTTCAAAGGCCAGATTCAACATGCCATTAAATCATCCTCAATATGATCTTCTTCTCCCCTCTCATATTTTTTTAACCGAACCCTAGTTAGGGTTAGGGTTTCTTGATTGTAACCATCTTAGTTATGCCTGAACTATAAAGGCAATTTTGTAACCTGTTCTCAAGATCTTCCCATCTTTTTCTCTTATAGTAATCTATAATTTCAACAACTGTAAAATCACTTTGTCTCTGCATTAATAAAAGCTGCTTGCCTTACCTAGTTTTAGTTTATGCAGATTTGTGTATCTCTTTTACTTGTTTGTGTGAATGCATCTTTTTTTAATTTCTCAACATATGTGATAGTGTTGACTCCTCTTAGAGTGGTATATGAGAATATTGTTCATTCCTTTTCCATTTTTAAGAATTATAACCTTGAAATAGTCTTAGAAAGCTAGACTTAGATAAACATTTGTGTATTTTTTAGGTAGTTTTATTGATGTTCTATGCAATTACAATCGGGGGTAGATCAACTTTTAGTCTAGGTGCAAGCCTTATTTTCCTTCTTTCATGCAACCCTTCTCTCTCCCTTTTCCTTGTCGGCACATAGGTTAGTTTTAGCAGTGTTGGGTTGGTCCAACACCTGCATCAAATTGGAAAGGAAACTGACCTTCTCCAGAGACTCAACCTCACTTCTGCAAGTCCTACACTTGAAAGGTTGTTTCCATGTTTCACAAGGTTGATGATCAAGGTTTCTTGGGTCATCAAGGGTGTAAAATTTTGAGACAACAATTTTTGGCACACTCGGTGGGATAAATTTCAACATACTTGCTGAGGATTCAGTGTTTTTTCTGATAATTTCAGCCTTTGGAGGCAATCAATCAAGCACTTGGTGACTCTAAAGAACAAATTTGGACTCTTGGTGAGGACTAGTTGCCACTTACATGGCAATAATACACACCAAACCATCTTCTAGAGGTAATTTCCAATACTTTGAACTTTCATGTTAAATTGTAGAAGAACTAGAAGTAGGCTTTCATTGTCACCTATAAGGGGAACTCAAGGAGAATTACCTACACCCTTAAGGTCTCAATCTACCCATCCTATTAAAAGATTGGCAAAGCCTAGAGGCTATGCCATCCATATTAATGGACCCTCATTTTCAATGGCGATCCCAAGAGCATATACCTTTCTCACCTTCAATGGTGGCAGTCCCTTAGTCCTGACTCAAAAGAATGACATTCCAGTAGCAGCCTTGAAGGCTGTACCATTTTTTACTGGAGAAATATCTACCTCCCCTGAAGAACATATCCAGGATGTGTCATGTATTTGCACAGTGTTTGATGTCACTGAAGACAACGTAGAAGTAAGGTTTCTTTCTTCCTCATTCAAAGGCAAGGCCCTTCAGTGGTACAAAGGACTAGCTCCAAACTCCGTTCACAATTGGGATGAGTTAGGGGAGAATTTGTGCAAACATTTTGAGAACAAAAGTGACCATTTGTCACTTATGGAGTAACTAACTACAATAAAAAGAGCACCTCATGAGTTCATGGGTGATTTCAACTATAGATTTCAAAAGACATGGGATAGAATCCCATCATTAGTAAAGCCTTCATCAAACCATGATTTTCTATATTTTCTTAAGGCTTTGAACAGTGACATGGCTGCAATGATTCAATATAGGGGAGGAAATAATCTCCCATTAGCTTATGAGACGGCTATAAGGGCAAAAAATTGCTTAATACAGGAAGGAAAGTTGTCTCCTATTCCCCCAATGCCCTTATTTCCAAAGGCTCCTCCACAAAAACCTGTTTGGCTCCTATTCCAGTGGCTTCCACAAGCCATCTGCTCACACTTGTGCCCTCTCCCTTATCTTTTGAAATTAAGGAATTGTAGACCTCTCTTGAGACATCGATGCAAAAAATGATCACTCCATTACAACAGTAAATGGAGGGATTTGGGAATGATTTGGTCTCAGTCAAGAGATAGTTTCTGTAGGCTAACAATGGGCATTAGCAACCCCAAAACTGGAACTATCAGCAGCAGAGGCCTAATTTTCAAGGGTAGAATCAATGGAGAAATGCTAGGCCCTTGAATAGTTTGAATCTATTGGCTGCAAGCACTTCAAAGGCACTAGTACCAGCATAGAACAATATTGCTCAGGAACAAGATTGGTGTGTCCCATGCAATCAACCACATAATCAAGTCTCATGCCAGAACGGTGAGTTTTCTCAGGCCTTGGTGGCACAAAATGAACCAAATACCAGAGGGTAGAAATAATTTATTGATAGTTAAAATCATCCATAGGGGGATACAACTTTCATGAATCGGCAGGAGGCTAATTTTTGTGGCATGAATAAGACGAGTGGGGATAGTGTGGCCAATAACACAAGATCAAAAAGGAGGGTCATAGATCCTAGTACTAATCCTGCAACAACAACTTAGACTCCATCTGTAGCTCAAGATTCACAACCTATCCTACAATCTTGGATATGAAAGTCATTTGATAAGGCAATTTCTCCAAACAAAGAGTGATATTTGACACAAAATATCAAGGAGGGAGAGCCTCCTAAGGCTCCTATAACACCAAAATCAGACCTAGTCACTACGAAGGTCCCTGCTAAGGCTCGCATCCCCTTTAATATTGTTGAACAGATGAAGAGGGCCAACCTCAATGTATCTATACAAGATGCTCTTTCTATCCTATCTCAAAGATACCTACTTCATGAAGCCCTAAAAGGGATGGATGTTGCAGAGGATACTAGTCAAGGTTGCAACTCTTCAATTTCTACAAGCCTAGTGCAACCTTTGGAGGTAGAGAATCCAAAGAAAATTATTAAGCCTCCCCCTTTTTATCTATCATTAAGCATAGGGAATAATATTGTTCATAATTGCATGATAGATAGTGGGGCTAGAATTTTGGTGATGCCTAAGGGGATAGGTGACCACCTAGGTATCAAGTATGAACCTATCACAAGAGGAGTGATGCATCTTGATGGCACATCAGTTCAAACTGTGGGAGTCATTAAAGATTTAAATCTAACCTTGCAAACCTGCCTGAGTTGTAGTGTGTTGTAGGACATCTCAGTGATTTACCTCCCTACTTATTTTTCCATTTGTTTATCTAGGGAATTCACTGCCAAGATAGGTGGCTACCTATCTTCTGACTGGTCTCATGTGTTTTTTAGGACAAGATATGGTAACCAAGTAACCATTAGGGCCGAACCTGTTGCCAATGATCATATAGAGCCCTATACCCCAATTCCTATCAACATGAATTGTACTCTCCATGAAGAGAAAGAATAAATTTTAGTAAGAGAGCCAACAACTGAGTTGGATGAGGTTCCTAATTTCCTACTTGACGAGTGAGAAAATGCATTTTAGTTTGACCCCATTGATGAGGTCAATAATACCAGCCTGGGTACATATTGTATACATGAGGAAGACACTTTCATTCCCAATCTTTCAAAGGAAGGCAATGATATGAAAAGGATATGTTACATGTTATTTGATGGTTCAAGGAACAAAAATGGAGCAGGGGGAGGTGTATTGCTGATCTCTCGCAAGGGGGAGAAATATTTCTTTTATTTCAGACTTTAGTTTAGTTGCACTAACAATGTAGCTGAGTACAAAGCTTTGATTTTGGGTCTCCAAACAACACAAAGGAGAGGGATCAAATCTTTGAAGGTGCATGGAGATAGTGAGTTGGTCGTAAATCAAGCCAGAGCTTAGAATATCACCAAGAGAAACCTTCTCAAGTCCTACAAACATAGAGCATGGGACCTAATTGAGGGATTTGAGGCCTTCAATATTTCTAGTGTTCCTAGAAATCAAAATAAATATGTCAATAGACTAGCAACAATAGGTTCCCAACATGACATTCCATCTCATATTTCAGCGGATAAAGAACAACAGATTAGACTTGTGGTGAGACCTGCACTGCCTGATAACCAAGTGAATTGGCAACTCTTTGATTCTAATCAGCAGATTGTGAACTTCCTGCAAGATGAAGTAGAGTTCTAACATAGGAAGCAGGGCATGCTGCAGGACCATTATGGAGATCAAATCATGCAGCTCAATTCTAACAAGATGCCCAAGGGATTAATCACCTTGGAGGGAATCTTCAACCATGATGATCAAATGAAAGGGAGAGCAATGATCCTAGCCGCAAAGAAGGAAGACTATCGATCACTCTCTATATCTGATGGCAAAGCTCTCAACTTGGGAAAGGCATGTTCCCAAAGTGATCAAGATACTTTTGTCAATCTCTGTCAAGAGTATAAAGATATTTTTTCTTTTACATATAAGGATCTAAAAGGGTTTGATCCTAGTCTATCTCAACATACAATGGAGTTAGATCCTAATGCTAAACTAGTTAGACAAAAGCAAAGGCCTATAAATCCAAAAATTGAGCCTTTGATGAGAAAGGAGTTATCTAAGCTTATAGAGTCTAGTATTATTTTTCCAATCAAGCATTCTTCTTGGGTAGCCAATCTTGTTCTAGTTAGGAAGAAGAATGGCGAGATCAGATTTTGTGTGCACTTTAGGGACCTAAATAGAGCCCCCCTCAAAGATATTTACCCCCTCCCTTCCATGGAACAAATTTTAGCCAAAGTTAGTGGCTCAGAAAGATTTTCATTCTTGGATAAGTACCCAGAGTATAATCAGATCTTAGTCCAAGAATCAGACCAATTTAGGACTACATTCACTACTAAATGGGGCACTTATGCCTATTGTAAGATGCCTTTTGGACTAACAAATGTAGGTGCATTTTTCAAAGAGCCATGGATATGGCTTTTAAGGGAGTATTAGTAGAATTTTTACTAGTATATCTTGATGATATTACTATATACTCCAAGCATGTGGAAAACCATTTTTCTCATCTTGAGCAAGTTTTCAAAAAGTGTAGGAAATATGGTGTGTCCTTAATCCCTGGCAAGTGTGTATTTGCCACTGACCAAGGAAAACTACTTGGAAACATTATATCTAAGGATAGTCTAGCCATAGACCCAGAGAGAGTGGAATCCATTGTGTCTCTTCCACTTCCACATCATAAGAAGGGACTTTAGAGATTTATGGGTAGAATCAAATTTGTTAGAATTGTCCCAAACCTTGCAACCTTGGTCAATCCTCTCACAACTATGCTAAGGAAGGATTTACCCTTCAAATGGACCAGTGAAGGGAAGGAAGGCTTTTATCAGATCAAGCAGGACAATTCTTAGGCTCCTACCTTAGTAAATCCAATCTATGAGAAGGATTTCATCGTTTACACATTGGGATGAGATGCAAGTATATCTACTGTCCTAACACAATTAAATCAAAATGATAAATGGAGCAACCCATAACTTTTTCCAGTGAAGACCTAAAGGACTATGAACTCAGGTATAAATCTGTGGAAAAATAAGTCATCACAGTTGTGAGAGCACTAAAAAAATTTAGACACATGCTCTCGAACAATAGGATTTAGCTCCTAGTCCCACATGCCAGCATTAAGGATTTCCTTTTCAACAAGGATATAGGTGAGAAGAGAATTGGATGGATCACTAAGGTCATGGAGTATGACCTTGACATCAAAATTACCAGGTTAGTAAGGGGAAGAGGACTCTGTGAGCAATTCAATTCATCTTTTGAGAAAAAATCAGAGGTCTCTCGCTTGCTATAGGAAGAAGAACAAGTTGAAAAGTAGGAAAATGTACAATCTAACTGGTTCCAGAATATGATTACCTTCCTAAGGGATGGTAGATATCCTCCTCACTTTGATAGAACCAAGAGGAGACATCTCAAGTTGAAATCCATCCCCTATTCCTTGGTGGATGGGGTTTTATTCAAAAGGAACCTAAATGTTGTCCTTCTAAGGTGCATCCATGGAGATCAGACCGATAGACTATTAGAGGAATTTCATAATGGGCCCTTAGGTGGCCATTTCTCAGCAAGGACCACAACTATGAAGATCATGAGAGAAGGCTATTATTGGCCTTCTCTATTCAATGATGCTCACAAATGGGTTATACAGTGAAAAGAATGTGCACTTTTTGTAGGCAAGCAAGGGTTAGCTTCCCTTCCTCTTCATCTCATTTCAACTTATGAACCCTTTGCACAATGGGGGCTTGATTTCATTGGCCCTATCAATCCAATGTCAAGTGCAAGCCACAAGTGGATATTTGCTGCCATAAAATATTTCACAAGGTGGATAGAGGTCATTGCTTTGAAGGATGCAATCGAGAATTCAGTGGTTCAATTCCTTGAGAGGATTGCAACCAGATTTGGAGCCCCTTCCAACATTATATCAGATAATTCTAAGGTCTTTGTGGGATCTCAGATCAGTCTATGCGCAGTCCAACATTATGTGTTTCTGAAAACATTATCAAATTATTATCCCTAGGGAAATGGCTTAGCTGAGTCCTCTAACAAAAATCTCATTAGAATCATCAAGAGGACTCTTGAGGACAATCAGAGAGAATGCCACTCAAAGTTGGGAATAGTCATGTGGGCTAATAGGATTACTCCAAAGAGAGCATTGGGTAATTCTCCTTTCATGCTAGTAAATGGGAGGGATGTAAGGCTCCCCTTATCCCTTGAGTTGCCATCTCTAGACCTAGCACATCAGTTGGAGCTCTTGGAAAATGATGCCTTGTTAGAAGGTATGTCAAACTTACAGAGCTTGAAGAGGTTAGAGTGAAGGCCAGTCAAACTTTAAATGTCCACCAGGGACAGGTAAAGAGATACTTTGATAAGAAAGCCATTTTGAGGACCTTCCAAGTCGAAGATTTTGTCCTAAAATGGGATGCTGATAGAGCAAAGGTAGGGAGACACTCAAAATTTGATGCAATATGCAATGGTCCCTATGTGATTATAGGTTGCAAGGAGGCTAATGCTTTCAAGTTAGCCAGGTTGAATGGGGAAGATCTCCCCATTGTGGTGAATGGAATTCACCTTAAAACATGCACTTAAAGGGTTATTGTTGAAACTTCTTTTGTAAATATTGTAATTTATGTTCTTCTGCTTTCCAACAAGTATGTGCACACAGGCTATTCTCCAGAATGGTGAATTTTTGACATTTACAGGGGATGAGATTATATTTTTCTTTAGGTGTGGACTTTGTGCCCAATGGACTTCATAAGGCTACTGATCAATGTTCCAAGCAGGCTTACCATCCCCGTCGAGTCGCCAAAAATGTTGGCAATTTTTGTGCCAACCTTAGCAGAGCGTGGGATAAGGATTTCAATCAGCTAAGGGTTGCTCCCTTATCCCACAATACATTGGAAGCAGTCATGTGGTCACATGAGATAGGAGCAAGATGGAGAAAAGGGGGTTTTCACTTTCCCCACATGTTTTCAAACGCAGCAGCAGTGGGGCTCTAATTCTATTTTTGAGTTTACTGGCTTGTGCGGTCAACTCACTTAAGGTTACCGACTGGAGGGTTCCCTGTTGTTCGCAGGCCAGTTCCCCTTTATTTCCTCTTACAGACCAATGGCGGTTTTGTCTCACTTCGAAGGGCCCTTGCTACCCTGCAGGATTTTATAAGGCCAACAAATGTTATCGCAAGATGGCGGGATGGTGATCTGGCTTATGATCCCATGGGATTAGAACAACGCATAGATGATACCATGGGACAAGAAAACAAGAAATCCAGAAACAAAGAAATCAATGATCTCCCCACTATCCCATGAGGATATTTGGGAAGCATTTTGGCCTCGTGGGATAAAAGCAACAAGCGGGTAGCATCCCCGCTATCTTGCGAGTATTTTTGTAGATTCAAGGAGGCCTGCAAGATAAGGCAAGGAAGAAAAAACAAGAAACGATTATCCCGCGATGTGAAGTCGAGTAAAGGAAGATGTCATAGGCTAAGTGAACAAAGTAAAAATAGAAGAAACCTTATCCCGTGGAGTGAAATGAAGGCTCAATAAGGCCCACGGGATAAGAAAGTGAGGTAGAAACATAATGACCCTTTACTTGCAGAATATAATGGAGACAAGGATGATGTCATGGTATAAGAAAATTCAAAGGCATATGTGTGTTTTCTCTTATCCCACAAGGTGAAAAGGTCAACAAGGTGGTCTCGTAGGATAAGAGCGATCAAAATATATGGAGGCTTTTGCTTATCCCGTGAGGATAATAGATAATGCATAAGGTCATGCGGGCCAAGAGAAAAAAGTGGAACAAAGGACATTCTTATCCCGCGCGTTCTTGTAGGATAATAAAATAAGGGTAAATCACAGTGACCCTTATCTTAAGGAGTAGAACAAAGACAAGGAAGATGCCACGAGATAAGGAAACAAGGAAAGACAAAAAAAGGCTTATCTCGCGGGGTAAAAATAGACACGCAAAGATGCCACAGGATAAGAACTCAGAGCCATTTAGCGGTAAAACACAGTGAGTGGAATATGGACCCGAGGTGCCACGTCAGCCAGTTGCAACCGTTGGATCTTCATAAAGGCCTGATCTAACAACCATATTTTAATCATAGATTGGGCCTGCTGGATGCCTATGTGGAGAGATCTCAAGAGTCCATTTTCACGTGAATATCTCAGATCGACAGTGGACGTTTGAATTTGTGATGGCTATTGAGCTTTGAATGCTCTCCAGGAGGGTGGTTGCCGACCTGATGGTCGAGGATGTTCTTCTCTCAGTCGACAGCCGATTTTGGACCCAATCTCACTCCAGCCACTGGTTTTGCTCACCTTTACTCCAGATTGGACCCCACAGGTCATTTTCAGATGCCACCCATGCCTTCTTCAATGTAGTTCAGAGACTTTTGGGCTCTGCAATTACACAAAGATGCATTCAGATGCAGGGTTTTCCCTAATTTATGGGGATTTTTGCTCTTCCAGAGGTAGAGGACACGTTCAAAGGCCAGATTTAGCATGCCATCAGATCATCCTCGATCTGATCTTCTTCTCCACTCTCATATTTTTATAACCCATCCCTGGTTAGCGTTAGGGTTTCTTGATTGTAACCATCTTAGTTATGCCTGAACTATAAAGGCAATTTTGTAACCATTTCATTGGATCTTCCCCTCTTTTTCTCTTACAGCAATCTATGATTTCAGCAACTATAAAATCACCTTGTCTTTGCATTAATAAAATTTGCTTGCCTTACCTAGTTTTATTTTATGCAAATTTGTGTATCTCTTTTACCTGTTTGTGTGAATGCCTCTTTTCTTTCTTTCTCAGCATCTGTGATAGTGTTGACTCCTCTTAGAGTGGCATATGAGAATATTGTTCATTCCTCTATCATTGTTAAGAATTCTAACCTTGACTTAGTCTTAGAAAGATAGACTTAAATATAAATTTGTGTATCTTTTGGGTAGTTTTATTGATATTTTGTGCAATTACAGGCAGGGGTAGATCAACTTTCAGTCTTGGTGAAAGCCTTATTTCCCTTCTTTCATGCAACCCTTCTCTCTCTCCCTTTTCCCCATCTGAACATAGGTTAGTTTTATCAGTGTTGGGCTGGTCCAACACCTGCATCAGATTGGAAAGGAAGTCAACCTTCTCCAGAGACTCAACATCACTTCTGCAAGTCCCACACTTGAGAGGTTGTTTCCATGTTTCACAAGGTTGATGATCAAGGTTTCTTAGATCATCAAGGGTACAAACTTTTATGACAAACACGAAGCATTGAAGAAGAAGAAATTATTGCTAAGGCGCTAAGATCATTACCTCCTCCTTACAAACATAAGGTAGCCTCTATTGATGAGATCTGGAGTGCAGCTACTATGACAAGAGATATGTTGGTTGGAAAGAATGTTGTATTTGAATTGAGGAATTTTGGTGAATCACATGGAAAGTATAAGAAAACATTTAGAGAATCTGTATCCAGAAAGCAAAAGTATGATCTTGATGAATGTAGAATATATAGATATGAAAGAAAGAGAAGAGAAATGGAAGAGAAAGAAAGAGAATTTGATGCGCTTGGAGCATTGATTGCCCAGAGATTACCTAAAGGAGCTAGTAAGTATGATGGTAAATTGCCTTTGAAATTTTTTTCTTGCAATAAGATAGGACGTTTTGCTTCTAGGTGCCTAGAGAGAATGTCTAAGTATGATAGGCATGATAAATTTGATAAGCATGATAGAAATGATAGATATGAGAAGCATGAGAAGTATGATACACCCTACAAGTATAACCAGGAGTTAAAGCATTAGAAGAACTGTTATTATGCTACTGATGAAGGTGTTACAAATGAAGAATCAAAAGGAGATGAAATAGTGTTTATTGCTATTAAAGAAGATGAATCGGTACCTGTTGATTCCACAAGCTGCACTATTGAGGAGAAAGATTTAGCTGCTAAAGTTGAAGAGAAAGATGAATAGGTGATTGATAGCGGTTGTTCACATCATATGACCGATGAGAAAAGAAAATTTGTGAATATGGAAAAGTATGATGGTGGAATAGTAAGATTCAGAGATGGCAAAGCCTGTGTGATCCATGGTAGAGGTTCTATTTCCTTTGATGGTAAGCATAACATAGATGATGTCTTGTATGTTGAAGGTTTGAAGCATAATCCTTTTAGTGTTGGACAAATGGTGGACAAACGTTATGACTTACGATTCAAGAATTTGAAAAATCCAAGATCCTAAATACCTCTGGTATAGAGATTACATCAAGAACTAAGACTGAAGGTAATATCTTTCATTTAAATGGTGTTGAGAAAAGTTGCTTGATTTCTCAAATTGATGAAAGTTGGCTATGGCATAGGAGAATGTGTCATGTTAATTTTGACTCAATGATTAAGATCAGTTCTACTGAAGCTGTTAGAGATTTGCCTAAAATTGTCAAGACTACTAATCCGGTATGTAAGGAATGTCAAATGGGAAAGCAAAAATGAATTCATTTCAAGAGTAAGAAATATTCATTTGATGGATTGATAGATCTTGTGCATACTGACCTATGTTGATGTAGGAGCATCCCCGGTTCACAACAATCTTGCATCAACGAAAAACATTTTCTTTTCTGTTTTGTTTTCTATTTGCAGTTTCAATTTTCCTTTCCGTGTCCCGGTTTTGGCTCACCAGATCTTATGGAGTTGGATTCTACTTGAAGACTTGATCATATTTCTTTCTTTCAAACCACATCTCATTTGGATCACTTACCGACAAGATATCGCTACCAGTTTCCATGACAGTTTCTTGTTACCGGTTGTTCCTTTGTTACCAGTTGCTTGAGACCTATTATGGTGATCTACCAAAACCCATTCCAAAGCTTGTGGAGCCTTGAGAGTTGATCTGGATGTTTCTTGGCACGTGGCCGACCTTCTTCATTTCATCCTTTGTATTTTTCAGAGGAATCTCTTGGTGGAGGCTGACCTTATTCATTTTTGCACGTTAGGTCTTGTTCTTTGGGTTTTGATCCTTTTGGGTCGACTAGATCCTTTGGATCGATATATATATATATATATATATATATATATATATATATATATATTTGTAATAATGCTTTAGAATGTAATCAATTAGAATCAATTAGAGTATCACATAGATAGACTGTGCCTAGAAGATAGATCTTTCGATTCAAGGTCTCGATTGTGACCTATTCTACAAGGCCTCTGTGCTAGTATGTTGTAACTCGGTTGTTATCGGTTGGATGTAATCAAATTTCATGCAATAAAACTATCTCATCTGCATTGCCTCCATCATATCTGTGTGTTTCCGTTGTGTTTACTCTTGCTGGCCGGTCTAGATTGATCTCCTTGAGGTCCCTCCTCACTGGTTACTGCTTCAAGTGGTATCAAAGCAAAGTTTTATTCTAGAGGTTGCATGTCCTGAA
Organism: Cryptomeria japonica; assembly: GCF_030272615.1. NCBI lineage: Eukaryota > Viridiplantae > Streptophyta > Pinopsida > Cupressales > Cupressaceae > Cryptomeria > Cryptomeria japonica. The sequence continues at coordinate 477,978,836 of NC_081413.1, forward strand.
TTTTTGTTGTAGGGTGGCAAATTCCTTATCCAACTTGCAATTGCAGAGGACTAGCATGAATCAATGGCGCAAAGATGAACTAGGAATGGTGGAGCGCGTGGGAATTCAGGCCCTAATGTGATGGAGATGTTGTGAGGAATAGCAACCCAGCTAGAAGCCGTGGAGACAACCCAGAGAAGAGGCCGCCATATTGAAGATGTAAGCGAAGATGAAGGAGAAGAAGCCTCGATAGAACAAGTGAACCTATCGACAATTGATCTAGATGAAGAAAGGTTTGTAAGGGTTTAGAGGAGGGTGAACAATAAACATTATTTTACCCCACCAGAATATGATGGGAAGTTAGATTTAGATGAATTGATGGATTGGATCTCCGAGATGGAGAAGTATTTTGATTTTGAAAACACTGCACAATAGAGGAAGGTAAAATATGCTTGTACCCAGTTGAAAGGTCATGCATCTCTTTGGTGGGAGGATTTGCATGTTGATAGGGAAAAAAGAGGCAAATAAAAGATTAAGACATGGGATAGGATGATTGCTAAGTTAAAATCAAAGTTTGTCCCGATGAATTATCATGTGGATTTGTTCTGGAAATTGTAGAACCTGAGAAAGAAGGAATCAAGTGTGAATGAGTACACCGAAGCATTTTACAAATTGAACATCAAATCTGTACATGTTGATAATGAAGTTTAATAGATTCTAAGATATTTGAACAAATTGCAGATGTCTATACAAGATGAACTCAGTATGATTAAATTGGAGAGTGTTGAAGGAGCTTACTAGTATGCACTAAAGGCTGAAGAGAAATTGAATAAAAGACATGAGCAGAGACAAAGGGGTATGTTGGCATTTGCATTAAGATTGCATTAATGATATGTTATGTTGGAATTGATGTCAATTTAACCGGTGATGGTATTTATGATATTGCTAATATTATTGTTGTTATTGATATTGTCTTGTAACTGGAAGGAAGAGATTTGAGGAAAATGTTGTAAACTGGTATGTAAGTTTGTGAGTTGAACCAGTAAACCAGTGTATAAGGTTAAAACCTTTTCTATGCAATGTAACCGGTAAACCCTACCAATTGTTTTTGTTGAACCCTAACTGATCAAGTTTATTGGTTTAAGATCTAATGATGAGTGGTAATGGTCACAACACGTGTGATCATTGTATGAGGATTAGTTCAGATTGTTTTGGAGCATTTGTTTGTTTGTTTGATTGTCTAGGGAATGAGCAAAGTGGTTTGCATCTAATGCATAGCACATGATGAGTTACAAGTCCAATGAAGCGATGAATTTGTTTGTAAAGTTGTTGACAAAGTGTTGGTAGAAATCAGTTGAGTGTGTGGTTGACTAACTGGAGAATGGATCTGCAGTTTGAGTAAAGCAAATTGAAGCTTAGAAGGATCTGATCAAGCAAACGTAGTATTATTCAGATAGATCAAGAAAACCTGTTGTTTTCTAACAATTACAACAAAACTGAAATCCCCTAACCGGGTAAGCTTTAACAAGCTTGGTTACTTCTTAAATCCTCTAACAAGGTGATCCATTAGCTTGGATTCTCAAATCCTCTATTGAGGTTACTCCTAACAGGGTATTTTCTTTTCATCAAGCCATTTTGTAAATCCCTTAACCGGGTGATTCCTAACAAGATTAGTTCTTAAGAGGACATTGTAAAAGCTTTAACAGGCTTGGCTCCTAATGGGGAAAACTTTAGAAGAGTTCAAATAGCTATCTTGTGAGTCTCATCTCACCATGGTTTTTACCTATTTGGGTTTTCAACGTATAAACATTTATGTCATGTGGTGAATGTTTTTGTGATTATGATCTTATTTGTTGATTTGATTAACTTCTAATAAGCCATGATTATTGGAAGCATTGAGAGATGAAGTATGTTGATATATAATTAAGCATTTTGATGTTTACAAGATTGAAATTGTTTATTGTTAAGTTGTTATAACTGTTAACCGAATGATGTTGAGTATTCTTATGAGTATTGATCTTGATAGTGAAAATTTACTTTGTGAGTTTGAATTTGAGATTGGGAAGTTTGTATCATTTTTTTCAGTTTATTGATTCACCCCCCCCCCCCCCCTCACTAATCTACCAGATACTTATTATTTCATCATACAATCAATTGGTATCAGAGCGTCTCAGGTCCTCCTAAATATAAAATCCTAACAGCTTGAGGAAAATCTCTTGTAGATCATGATGAAGAAGGAAGGTCCGAAGTTCAACAAAGATAACTATAGGATATGTAGCGACAGAATGAAGATTTACATTAAGATTCTGGGAAGTCAGTATTGGGATCATGTAGAAACTCTGTATGTTACACCTACTGGAACTCTAATTGATGATCAGAAGAAAGAACATCAAGAAAATCATCAAGCATTGGAGGCTATTATCAGTTCCCTGTGTGATGTTGAATATGTAGATGTTCATGGTTTTGAAACTGCATATGAAGTATAGGAAAAACTTGAAGATTTTTATAGCGATGATGAAAATGTCAAGATTGATAAAGAGGAGAGCCTAAGAGGAAAGTTTGATGACATGAGAATGTCTGAAGGTGAGAATATCCAGTAGTATGGTCAAAGGATAAAAGAAATAGTTGGTGAAATAAAAAGTGCAAGAGGGAAAGTGGAAGATGCCACAATGATCAATAAGGTACTGAGAACCTTGCTACCGGTCTATGCTATCCGAGTTGCAGCTATTTAGGAGCTGAAGTCCATTGACAAAACTAAGGTAACTCTTGACTCTATCATTGGCAAACTTACTACTTTTGAATTAAACGACTATGATGGTTGTGTACAGAAATCAAAATCTGCATTAAGAGCTTCTATCTCTAACCCATCTATGAGAAAAAGTAGAGATACTTGTCATGGTTATGAATCTAGATCCAACATAGATGTTGATGATGAAGATAGCTTAGTGGAACTTGAAGCATTGTTGGCAAAATGATTGCCTAGAGGCACTGGTAAATATAGAGGTAAACTACCTTTAAAATGTTTTGCATGCAATAATATTGGTCATATAGCAGCTAACTATCCTAGTGGTGAAAATGAATACCAGAGAGACAAATTCAAGAAGTATAAGGGTAAAGGCAAGAGAGATTATCTTATAGCGATTGATAGTGGTATTACTGATGAAGAATCTGATGATGATGCTAGTGAGGATATTGTGTTTATAGCTATTAAGGATGAGATATCAGATTAGAAGGCACTGGTGTCCAAGATGGATAACTCTAATGATTGGATCATTGATAGTGGTTGTTCACATCATATGACTGGTGATTAGAGAAAATTTATTTCCCTGAAGGAATTTGATGATGGTGTTGTCAGATTTGGCAATGAATCACCCTGTATGGTTAAAGGTAAGGGAGTTATTTCTCTTAATGGGAAGAGCAGTGTTGACGATGTCTATTGGGTTGAAGGCCTAAAGAACAATCTTTTGAGTGTGGCACAACTTAATGACAAAGGATACCCAATGGAGTTTAGAAATGGTATGTGCAAAATCTTTGACAACAAAGGTGAATTGATTGCAACCGAGAAACAAACCAGAGGTAATCTATTACATCTTAATCCTAAAGTTAGCAACTGTTTGATTGCAAAGATATATGATAGCTAGCTTTGGCATAGGAGATTTTTTCATATGAACTTTGATAACATTGTTAAAGTGAGTAAGTCCAAGATAGTAAGAGGTCTTCCTTAGCTAGACAAACCGGTTAATGCTCTTTGTAAAGAATGTCAGTTAGGAAAGATGTGATGAATACTAAGAGGGGCGGCAGGGGGTGAATTAGTATACCAAAAATTACTGAACTCAAACACTGTATCAGTCTAGCAGCAAACCGGTATAACAATTTAACTAACAAACCAGTTAACACAAATGTAAACCAAATGGCAAGTAAGGCATTCACCCACAGAAGCACAATCACCATAACACAAGAGATTTTGACATGGAAACCCAAATGGGAAAAACCACGGTGAGATGAAACTCACAAGTAACTATCTGCAGAATAGTAACCAGACCGGTTAAGGTCATACAATGTTCTTTACCAGAATAGATCCTGTTAGGAATCTCAATCTCTGTTAGGAGATAAGTCCGATTAAAGACTACCTTGTGAGAGGATTTCAGATCCACATATGTGATCACCTTGTTAGAGGATTTACAAAGGCTTCTCTGGGCCTACACAGTTAAGGGTTTCTGACTTGTCAAATATGTGAGTAATCAACAAGTGGATGATCTAGCAAATGGCATAGTCTACTTGATTAGATCCATGGTAGCTCATTGCTAATGCATTTCAGCATTAATTCAGTCTTCAGTAAATCCACACTCTGTTATAGAACACAAACTTGATATTCTCTATTAAGATTGCACATACAAGAACTCATCAACCACCAAAAACCCTAACAGCTACACACACTAAAACCCTAAACATGATGTCCTTAAAAGGAATCTGATTTCATGTCGGTCCAATAGGATTATAATGCAAGTTCCTAGGTTCATTGTATCTAGACACATTTGGTAACATGACACAAAATCACCATCAAAGTGTCGGCGGATGGTAACTCATTACAAAAATATACCGGTTGGTAACTCATCATAGAGTATTACCGGTTTATACAACTTTATCGATTACCAGTTGATAACTCAGAGTAATACCAGTTTAACTATTAAACAGATTACCGGTTTGCCAAAAATGAAGACTGGGAAAATGATAACTGTTGCTTCTAGTTCCTTTGCTACGTTCCACTTGAGATCCTCAAACCGCTTGAGGTCATCATGCCGCTTGAGATCTTCATGCCGCTTGAGATCAGTAAACACTTTTTGCAAAACACCAATAGTCTAAAGACTACAACATAATACCGGTTTGGAACAAGTATCAGTTGAGCATAATTCATACATTCAAAAAATGATCTCATAACAAGTGTGTGTCCATCAATGACAATCACAACATAATAATAAAAAATGCCAACAATCTCCCCCTTTGGCATTGATGGAAACACTTAGGAAAATTTTTGACATCTAAGTGTTTTACAAAAAAAATGTCATAATCAAAATAACTCCCCCTAAGCATATACACTATCCCTTTGCAGAAAATACAATGTATACATAGCATGCATCAAAATTTTAAATACCAGAATACTTCTCCCCCTTTGCCAACAATGACCAAATATAGCTGAATAATCCCCTATTTCTATTAGCTAAATAAATGTTTATGACAATAAAGAGTCAAACTTGTTAAAAACAGATTTAAAGTCTTGCATAAATTGCTTCATGGATAAGGACCATGACTCAAGTAATGAGGTAGCAACCTCACTCTCCATTTGCATCTGGGATACCTGTTCCTCCATGGCGTCCAAGGTACTCATCTCTTGAGTAACCATCAAGGCATCCAGATTGAGATAGCACTTCTGAAGTATTTGCAGTCTTGGTAGTAGAACCAGTTGTAGTTCCTGCAAATCCTTGGTTCGGTTGCTGATCTCCAAATCAATTCTTGCAGCCTGAATTTGAAACCGGTGAATGGTTTGCCCATAAGTGGTAAAGGAATCATATGGCATCTTGAAGGTGCTTATGAATGTTTGCAAATTGGTTTGCAGTTTGTCATATCAAAATAGATGGGGTTGACATATCTTACTAAGTAGTAATTTCCCTTCATCCATTGCATCTTTGATGTCCTTCTGTGCCTTCTACAGATCAAATTGGAGCTCATGTAACTTTTTCACCAAGGCAGTGTTCAAAGCCTTTTGATGCTCCTTCTTGGCATTCGTTTCAATGACCTCTTCCAGGATTTGTACCTGGTTGTGTGTACCTGGTCCTCCACAACCATGCATAAGAGTTTCAGTTGGGCCAAAGAGGAATCGGTACTAGGGAGGTTGGTACCGGGTATCGAACCGGTAAGAGTGTCCACTACAGCTTGGACCATGCCTTGCTCCTTCTTCCTCCTTATCACCTCCAGGCATTCTTGAGCAAGCTTAATGCTTTGCATCAGCTCCGATTCATTTTCAGATTGGAGATCAATGGGACTGGTAATGTCAGCCGGTTTGGCTTGACTACTGGTTGCCTTTGGAGTCTCCACTTGAGTGCTCTGAGCCGCTTCCTCCTTCTCTTTCTCTCTTAGCTTGTCTTCTTCTGCCTCTTTTTTTGCCTCTTCCTCTGTTTTTCTTTTCTCTTCTTCTTCTTTCCGCTTCTCTTCGTCCTCATCCTTCTTCTTCTTCTCCTCTTCTTTTCTCTTCTCCTCTTCCTGCTTCCTCTTCTCCTCTTCCTTTCTCTTCTCCTCTGCCTGTTTCTTTTCTTCTTCCTTCTCTGCTTCCTTCTTCTTTTTCTCTTCCTCTTGTCTCTTTTCTTCTTCCTTCCATTTCTTTTCCACTTCCTTCTCTTGTCTCTTATTTTCCTCTTCTTTCCTCCTGTCCTCTTCCCGTTTCCTCTTTTCTTCTTCTTTTCTCTTTGCCTCTTCATCTGCTTGTTTCTTCTTTCCTTCTTCCTGTTGCTTCTTCTCTTCCTCTGCCTTTTTTTCTTGTCCTCCCATTTCAGTTGGTGTACTTGGAGTAACATCTTCACCATTCAAGGCATCAACATCAATGGGTTCCATTTGATCAGTGACCAGTACTCCTTCACTATCATACACTTCATTTGGCTGACTGATTTCCGGTTCTTGCTCATCTTTCCTGTTGGGTTCTGCCATTTGGTGAAACTTTAGAGCGGATTGAGCAAGGGAGTGGGTATCTTTTACCACTTCATAAAGTTTTGTTTTAGGCACATCAGGAAAGTATTGTGCAAATACTTCCTCTCTTATTTCCTGTTCCTTCTCTATGGTAACGCGCCATTTGTTATCTAAAGAATTATATAAAGAATCAGGTGTCTCAGATTTAATTTTTGATGGTCACCGGTCATTAATACATAAATAATTAATGACTTCCTATTCAACTTCTTTCTTTTCATCATCATTAAAATCATCAAAGCACTCTTTCAAATCACCAAGCACTTTTCTTCTAATATTCTTAATAGTTCTTTGACAATGTGTCAAAGGTTTGTAGGAGGAAATATCAATATTTACCGGTGCAGATGTTGTCGGTTCATTCTTTGTCTTTTTCCTCATTTGTCTAGTCTTCTTAGGCTGCTCTTCAGACACAGTGTCCTCTGAGTTCGATGTATTGTCTTTTGTCTTCCGCTTTCTCTCAAAGACTTTGGCAGGAGCATCTTCACGTTTCTTCTTTGCTGGTGACTGCTTGGTCACTTTGGGACTTGCTATGGTAACCGATGCTGATACTGAAGGCATTGCCTTTCCCTTATTTACTGATGGTTCTTCAACCGGTGTAACCCTTTCCAAATAGGTGCCGGTTCTCTTTGCCTTTGGATCAAGGGGCGAGGCAAATAGGGTAGAGGCATACCCATCTATCATGTCATACATTACCTCATATCCCATCGGTTCCACTTCTTCCTGTCTAGGCTCAACCGCCTCCATTATGCACTCATCAACTTTGATGGTGAAGCAGATGTCATCTTCATATTTCTTGACAATGTCACCTGATATTCTCACTCCTTGGCTCATTTTGTGTCTGAACTCATCAAAGTATTTGTTCAAAACTTCTAGATAACAGGTTCCAACCGCTTGAAGACTTTCCTTGATTTTCTTTGTAACTGGTTGGTCGACAGACCACTGAATATCTCTGACTCTTGGGAAGTAACCTTGGAAGTAGAAGAACAACCCAGCCAATAGTTGTCCAAACTTAAGTCTCAAGGCATTGTCCTGTTTAATCGACTTTAGGTTCACCAAAAGTTTCCTTTGCATACAGGTGCATAAGTTAAATGATTCATCTTCCATGATCATCTGGTAGGTAGCATTTACCACTGCAGTAGAGACAGAGTTGATTCTGCTAGCATAAAATGTCCGGTAACCTTTTACCATGGAGGCATATTTGACCAGATCATCCTTGATGGGACTGATGGTCATTCCCCATTGGTCGCTCATAGAACCAGTGAGCTTGGTCATTTATGTCTTGCTGATCTTCCTTAGGGCTGGCACTTCACCGACGTTATGGAAACCGGTGATGGCATGAATCACTTCCGGTGTGATGTCATGCATCTGCTCTAAGTACATTTTATCACCGTGCACTCTGCTCAGAATGATGCAGATGGGATCATCTGAAAACTCTTCAAGGAAATAGACTGCATTGTGAAGCTTCTTCTTTTCCAGGATACTAAATTCAGGTTTAATCTTCTTGTCCTTTCCACAGAACAAACTCAACTGGAAATGGATTACAAGAGATCCTAAGTCTTCAATTTTACAGTCAATGCAATTGGAAATGCATTCCTCCACTATAACACTAGCAGGTAATTGAGATAGGGCATTGTATTTTGCCTTTCTTTGAATGAAGTCTACTGAATCAATGGGTACACTAGAGCTAGAGTGTGATGTGGAAGCCATGATAAATAGAGAAATTTGAGAAATACCTTCGTAATTCAAAATCTAGGGCTTGCAAATTACACTTCACCACACACTCCTTCTGTTGCTGAAATACCGCTTTGTGTTCTACACTTGATCGATTGATATTAGCTTCAGATTCTTCTTCAAGGTTTTGAAAATTCTTTGAATCGCAATCCAAATCACTTTTCGTCGCTCAGTGCTTAAAAAAACTTCTTTGCTCAAGAACTAATAAGTGAAAAAAAACTTGAAAAATCCTTTTAAACAATTTCTTCACCTACCATAATAAATGCTCCACTATTAGGGCGTAAACCTTGATTTGCCTTTTACCATTTCCAGTCTTTTGCCAGTTGATGGGTATCACATACCAGTTAAGGTCTTTTACTGGTGTAAACCGGGGGTTTGAAACATTTCACCGTTTGCTCCCCCTAAGCTTTTCTGATGCTTAGTTTGTCGGTTCAGTGACTTCCACACTAGGTGCAGAAACCGGTTCTTCTTGAATCACTTCTTCTGGCTTCTTCTTCTAGGTTTTCTTCATATCCGCTTGAACAATTTCAACATCTATCTTTCCTTCCGGAGTGACCGGTATATCATCTGATATATTCTTTCTCGTTCTATAGAATCTTGCTGTATGAACCAGTTTGTTGCAATGATAGCAAATCATTCCAGGTGATCTCCAAGGTCCATTGTTCATGTTTCCATTCTTCCTTCTGCATGTTGTAGCCTTGTTACCACTACCATGACAGATCAAATAGGTTGCTCTCCATCCGGTTGCCGCTTGATAGCCACTGCTTCCTGACTGATAATTATAGGTATTAAACCAGTTTGGGTTCCGGTTCCCAGAGGGTTCAGGAAAAAATCCTTGGCTCCTTTGAGGACACCTTCTGGTGTTGTGCATGATAGACCTACATTCAAATGCTCTATGCCCAAATGTTTTGCATGCATAACAATTACCATTGAATCTATTGGGTCTAGGCTTATCATTTAGAAAATAAGGAAAATTATTGTAAGCCTTACTTCTACATACATTAGCAATGTGTCTTTCCTTGAGACAATTAAAGCAAACAGGTTAGAACTTTTGCTTACCTTTATCCTTTGGTGCTGGTTGTTTCTTTGATGCTCCATATTTTGTTCCAGAGGTCTCACCTTCCTCATAATCAGAGAAACCAAGTCCATTGGTATTCTTTACCGGTTTAGCTGATTCAAGCTTCTGCTCTAGCTTGACAGTGCTCTTATTGAATTTGGCAAGTATTTCCTTTGACTCAGTAAGTTCTTTGGTAATAGAAGCATTGGATTCCTTTGAGGTTGCATTCTCAAAAACAACCATGTGTAGTTCACCTTGCATTTCTTCCTTTTCCATTTTATTTTTATGAAGATAAGCGGTAAATGCACTAATCTCTTGCTTCAAGTTGGAGATCTCATGATCTTTGTCTTTTACCAGATCTTCAGCTTTCCTCCAGTTCTCAAGCTCTTGACACATTATGATAGCCAGTCCTTCAAGTTCCCTTCTTAGGTTGGCATTGGACTCATTCAGTTTTTCAACTTCTTGAACTAGGGCTTCCATGTCCGCTTCATCAGAAGAACTATTTTCAGTTAGCTCCATCAATTTTTTAGCATGCTCTCTTCTTTTTGCCTGAGAGGCCTTATATTTGACTTTAAGTTCATCATAGGCTTTCTCAGTCTGAGTGAGCCGATGAGTAAGTTCCCTCACCATGTATTCCCCCATATCTCTCTCCAAGTGGTTAGACTTATAGAAAGGTTGGCTCTGATACCAATTGATGAATACTAAGAGGGGGGGGTGAATTAGTATACCAAAAATTACTAAACTCAAACACATTATCAGTCTAGCAGCAAACCGATATAACAATTTAACTAACAAACTGGTTAACACAAATGCAAACCAAACAGAAAGTAAGGCATTCACCCACAGAAGCACAATCACCATAACACAAGAGATTTTGACGTGGAAACCCAAATGGGAAAAACCATGGCGAGATGAAACTCACAAGTAACTATCTGCAGAATAGTAACCAGACCGGTTAAGGTCATACAATGTTCTTTACCAGAACAGATCCTGTTAGGAATCTCAATCTCTGTTAGGAGATAAGTCCGATTAAAGACTACCTTGTGAGAGGATTTCAGATCCACATATGTGAATCACCTTGTTATAGGATTTATAAAGGCTTTTTTGGGCCTACCCAGTTAAGGGTTTCTGACTTGTCAAAGATGTGAGTAATCAACAAGTAAATGATCTAGCAAATGGCACCATCTACTTGATTAGATCCTTGGTAGCTCATTGCTAATGCATTTCAGCATTACTTCAGTCTTCACTAAATCCACACTCTATTACAGCACACAGACTTGATCTTCTCTATTAAGATCACACATACAAGACCTCATCAACCACCAAAACCCTTAACAACTACACACACTAAAACCCTAAACATGATGTCCTTAAAAGGAATCTGATTTCATGTCGGTCCAATAGGATTACAATGCAAGTTCCTAGGTTCATTGTATCTAGACACATTTGGTAACATGACACAAAATCACCATCAAAGTGTCGGTGGATGGTAACTCATCACAAAAATATACCGGTTGGTAACTCATCACAGAGTATTACAGGTTTATACAACTTTACCGATTACCGGTTGATAACTCAGAGTAATACCAGTTTAACTATTAAACAGATTACCGGTTTGCCAAAAATGAAGACTGAGAAAATGATAACTACCACTTCTAGTTCCTTTGCTACGTTCCGCTTGAGATCCTTGAACCGCTTGAGGTCATCATGCCGCTTGAGATCTTCATGCCGCTTGAGATCGGTAAACACTTTCTGCAAAACAACGATAGTCTAAAGACTACAACATAATACCGGTTTGGAAAAAATATTAGTTGAGCATAATTCATACATTCAAAAAGTGATCTCATAGCAAGTGTGTGTCCATCAATAACAATCACAACATAATCATCAAAAATGCCAACAAGATGACTTCTTCAACTTTCAAGAGCAAGTCCTTCTCAGCAGAGCAATTGTTAGATTTGGTTCATTAAGATCTATGTGGACCAATAAGAACAAGAAGCATTCAAGGTGATAGATATTTCATGATCTTCATTGATGATTGTTCAAAGATGATGTGGGTCACATTATTGAAGGATAAGAATGAAGCTTTTGGTAATTGAAAGGCATTCAGGGCTTTAGCTGAGAAAGAGAGTGGCAAAAAGATAAAATGTCCGAGAACAAATCAAGGCGGTGAATTTACTTTTGAGGAATTCACTAAGTACTATGATGAGAATGGTATCAAATGACAACTTTCTGCACCAAGGACACCACAGCAGAATGGTATAGCAGAGAGGAACAACCGGTCAGTGGTTGAAGCTGCCAGGACAATGTTGATACAAGGAGGTGTAGCAAGAACATTTTGGAAAGAATCTGTAAGTACAACTCTCTACACTATGAACCGAGTTTTGATGAAAAGAGGTAAGGACAAGACCCCTTATGAATATTGGTATGGAAGATCACCTAATGTTAGCTATTTTAAGATATTTGGTAGAAAATGTTTTATTAAAAGAGATGATTACATAAGCAAGTTTGAAGCTAAGAGTGATGATGGCATATTTCTTGGCTATTGCACCAAGAGTAAGGCCTATGAATGCTTCAACAATCGGACACAAAGAATTGTTGAGAGTGTTGATGTTCGGGTAGATGAATGTCTTGAAGTCTCAGAAGGAACCATTTCAAAGAAAAAGAATGAAGATCCTTGCCTTTTACTTTTGGAACCTAAAACTGTTAAATCAGAAACTGATAAAGAAAATCGTGATGTACTTGTTCAACCGGAACAAATAAATTCAAAAGAAGATGATAATGAAGAAGCTGAACCTAAAGAGAATGAACATGTTATTCCTAGGTATTAAGACTGAATCACAGCCCTGAGAAGATTATTGGAGATAAGGATGCTAGATTACTAACTAGAAGGTGAATAAGAGAGAACTCTTGCATGATCTCCACCATTGAACCTAGAAGTACTAAGGAGGCATTTGGTGATGATTATTGGGTTAAATCTATGGAGGAGGAATTAGATCAAATTAAGAACTACAACAATTGGACCCTGGTACCCCGACCGGTAAACAAGAACGTTATAGGTACTAAATGGGTATTCAGAAACAAGTTAAATGAACATGGTGTTGTAGTTCGCAACAAGGCAAGATTAGTTTGCAAGGGTTATGCTCAAGAAGAAGGAGAAGATTATGGCAAAACTTTGGCACCAGTAGCAAGACTAGAAGGTGTTAGAACTTTACTTGCATTTGCAACCCATAAGAAGTTCAAGGTATACCAAATGGATGTTAAGTCTACATTTTTGAATGGGATATTGGAAGAAGAGGTATACATAGAGCAACCAGATGGTTATGCATTGACTGATGAGAAAGATGTGGTATGCAGATTGCATAAAGATTTGTATGGATTAAAGTAGGCACCTAGAGCATAGTATGAATGACTTCATACACATTTGATGAAGATAAGCTTTGCAAGAACCAATGATGATAGTAATATTTATCTCAAGTCTGAAGGAGATGAAATACTAAACAATGAAGTATTTGTTGATGATATTATTTTTGGAGGTAATGACGTCATGAGCAAAAATTTTGCAGATGAAATGAAAAATGAGTTTGAAATGTCTTTAGTAGGGGAAATAAAATTTTCATAGGCTTGCAGATACATCAAAAGAAGAATGGTATTTTCATTACTCAATCTAAGTATGTGAAAGAGATTTTGAAGACTTTTGGCATGAGTGACTGTAAACCAGTTGGAACACCAATGGTTACAGGTTGTAAGTTATCCAAGGAAGATGAATCTAGTTTGTTGATGAAAAGGAATACAGGTCAATGATTGGTGAATTACACTATGTTGTTCATAGCAGACTGGATATTGCCCATGCGATTGGTATAGTTGCTAGATTTCAGAAGAATTGAAAGGAAGCACACCTGATAGCACCTGATAGCAACAAATATAATTTTTAGGTATCTAAAAGGTACTGTTGACTATGGATTATGGTATCCATATGGAGGAAACTTTGACTTGAAGGCATATACAAATGCTGATTGGGCAGGAAATATTGATGACCGAAAAAGTAATACCGATGGGGCATTCTTTCTAGGAAGAAGGCTTGTTTCATGGAGTAGTAAGAAGCATAGTTGTACTTCACAATCTACTGTTGAAGCTGAGTATGCTGCAACTTATATGAATTGCACATAGGCTATTTGGATGAGGCACATTTTGGAAGGTTTTAAGATGAATATCTCAGAACCTATAAAGATTTTATGTGATAATACAAGTGCCAAAAATATTGCTAAGAATCCTATTTTGCATGCTGGCACCAAGAACATTGAATTGAAGTATCACTTTTTGAGGGAAAAAGTTCAAAGTAAAGATGTTATCTTAGAGCATGTTTCTACCAAGAAGCAGCTTGCAGATATCTTTACCAAACCTCTGCCTAAGACCACTTTTGAGTATCTTAGAAGTCAATGTTGGCATTTTGATGATGTTTTGATTGTCATTGATGGACACACACTTTCTTGATGTATGAGTTATGCTCAACCGGTAATTGTTCCAACCGGTATTCTATATTATAGTCTTTAGACTATCGGTGTTTTCCAGAAGATGTTTACCAGTCATAAATTGACTAAAGATCTCAAGTGGTATGGAGAACCCAAGTGGTATGAAGACCTCAAGCGGTACAAAGGAATAAAGCGGTAGTTAACACTTTCCAGTCTCCATTTTTGACAACCAGTAATCGGTATATTGTATGAACCAGTATTACTCTATGATGAGTTATCAACCGGTATTTCTATGATGAGTTATCATCCACCGACACTTTGGCGGTGATTTTGTGTCATGTTACCAAATTTGTCTAGATGCACTAAACCTAGGAACTTCTAGTTTAATCCTATTGGACCGACATGAAATTAGTTTCCTTTATAAGGACATCATGTCTAGGGTTTGAGAAGATGAGAGATGTATGATGTATAAGATGGTTATGTGCGATCTCTATAGAGAAGATTAGGTCTTTGTGAAGAGTTAGAGTGTGGAGATATTGAAGATTGAAGTAATGCTGAAATGCATTAACAATGAGCTATCAAGGATCTAACCAAGCATACTATGCTAGTATCTAGATCACTCACTTGTTGATTACTCACATCTTCAACAAGTTTGAAACCCTTAACCGGGTAGGCCCAACAAAGCCTTTGTAAATCCTCTAACAAGGTGGTTCACAACTGTGGATCTGAAATCCTTTAGCAAGGTAGTCTTTAAAAGAACTTATCTCCTAATAGAGATCTAGATTCCTAACAAGATCTGTTTTGGTGAAGAACATTGTATGACCTTAACTGGTCTGAGCTTAACCGGGTTGGTTTCTATTCTGTAGATAGTTACTTGTGAGTTTCTGCTCACCATGATTTTTCCCTTTTGGGTTTCCATGTCAAAATATCTTGTGTTATGGTGATTGTGCTTTTGTGGGTGAATGCTTTATTTTCTATTTGGTTTGCATTTATCTTAACCGATTTATTATTGAATCTGTTATACCGGTTATCTGCTAAATTGTTTAAGAGTTTGAGTTTAGTATTTTTTGGTATACTAATTCATCCCCCCCTCTTAGTATTCATCAATTGGTATAAGAGCCAACCTTTCTATAAATCTAACCACTTGGAAGGAGATATGGGGGAATACACTGTGAGGGAACTTACTCATCCTCTCACTCAGACTGAGAGAGCCTATGATAAACTCAAAGTCAAGTATAAAGCCTCTTTGGCCAAGAGAAGAGAGTATGCTGAGAAACTGATGGAACTTACTGACAATAGCTCTTCTAATGAAGCTGACATGGATGACCTAGTTGAAGAAGTTGAAAAATTGAATGAATCTAAAGCCAACCTGAGAAAGGAGTTGGAAGGACTGACTATCAGAATGTGTCAAGAGCTTGAAAACCAAAGGAAAGCTGAAGATCTGGTAAAAGACAAAGATCATGAGATCTCCAAGCTGGAGCAAGAAATCAGTGCGCTTACCACTCATCTCCAAGAGAGTAAAGTGGAAAAAGAAGAAATGCAAGGTGAACTAAACATGGCTATTTCTGAGAATGCAACCTTGAAGGAATCCAAAGCTTCTATTTCCAAGGAACTTACTGAGTCAAAGAAGATACTTGCCAAATTCAACCAGAGTACTGCTAAGCTAGATCAAAAGCTTGAATCGACAAAACCGGTAAAGAATACCACTGGAACTGGTTTCTCTGGGTATGAGGAAGGTGAGACCTCTGGAACAAAAGTTGAAGCATCAAAGAAGCAACCAACATTCAAGGATAAAGGTAAGCAAAAGTTTAAACTTGTTTGCTTCAATTTTCTCAAGGAAGGACATACTGCTAATGTGTGTAGAAGCAAGGCTTACAATAATTTTCCTTATTTTCTAAACAATAAGCCTAGATCTAATAGATTCAATGGAAACTGCTATGCAAGCAACAAGTTTGAGCATAGAGCATAGAGCATTTGAATGCAGGTCTATTTTACACAACACTGGGAGATACCCTCCAAGGAATCAAGGAGTTATCCCAGAACCCTCTATAAACTGGAATCCCAACCAGTATAATACCTATGACCATCGGTAAGGTGGCTATCAAGAGGCAACTGGTTGGAGAGAAACCTATTTGATCTGTCATGGTAGCAATCACACTACTGCAACATGCAGGAGGAAGAATGGTAGTATGAATAATGGAGCATGGAGATCACCTGGAATGGTATGCTATCATTGCAACAAATCGGGACACATTGCCAGAACCTATAGAATGAGAAAGAACCTATCCGATGATATAATGATCACTCCAGAAGGGAAGATTGATGTTGAAACCATTCAAGCGGGAATGAATAAAACTTGGAAAAAGAAACCCGAAGAAGTGTCACAGGATGAACCGGTTTCTTCACCTAGTGTGGAAGTCTCTAAAATGGCAAACTGAGCTTCAGAAAAGCTTAGGGGGAGCATATCGGTGAAATATTTGAACCCCCAATTTATATCGATAAAGACCTTAACTGGTATACGTTACCTGTAAATCAGCAGGAGACTTGAAATGGTAAAAGGTAAAATTAGGGTTTGTACCCTAACGGAGATGCATTTATTATGGTAGGTGAAAGATTATTTAAAAGGGATTTTTGTCGTCATTTTCACTTATCTATTTTCGAGCGAAGAACTTTCAAGAGCAGAGTGACAAAGAGTGATTCGTCTAGCGATTCAAAGCGAATTCAAAAATCTTGCAGAGGAATCCAACAGACTTTCAATCTATCGATGAAGAACACTAAGCGATATTCCAAGCAACCAAAGTGGTGTATTGTGAGCGACATTGACAAACCCTAAATTTTGAATTGTGTAGGTGTTTCTCAAAATTCTTGTTTATCATTCAATCATGGCGTCTGCATCGCATTCCAGTTCTAGTGCACCTATGGATTCAGCTGAGTTTTTTCAAAAGAAGATGAAATACAATGCCCTATCCCTGATACCTGTCAGAGTTATAGTTGAGGAAGATATTTCAAGATATATTGATTGTAAATTGGAAGACCTAGGATCCCTAGTGATCCATTCCCAACTAGGTCTGTTCTTTGGGGATGACAAGAAAATCAAACCTGAATATAGCATCCTAGAGAGGAAGAAACTGCACAATGCGATTTATTTTCTAGAAGAATTCACTGAAGATCACATCCACATCATCCTGAGTAGAGTGCACAGTGATAAAATGTATCTTGAGTGGACACATGACATCACACTAGAAGCAATTCATGCCGTCACCAGTTTCTGTAACATTGGAGAGGTGCCATCTCTAAGGAAGGTCACCAAGAGTAAAATGACTAAGCTCACCGGTTCTTTGAGCGACCAGATATTTTATGCCAACAAAATGAACTCTGTCCCTGCTGCTACTGCAGTGAATGCTTCCTACATAATGATTAAGGAAGATGCCTCATTTGATTTGTGTACCTGTTTGCAGAAGCAATTGCTACTAAACCTAAAGTCAATTAAACAAGACAATGCTCTAAAGGTTTGGACAACTTTTGGTCGGCCTATTTTTCTACGTTCAAGGCTATTTCCCTGGAGTAGGTGATGTTCAATGGTCTGCTGACCAACCGGTCTCAAAGCAAATTAGGGAAAGTCTTCAAGCAGTGGGAACTGGATATCCTAAGGTTCTTAATAAATATTTTGATGAATTCAAGCAGAAAATAAGCCATGAATGAGGATATCTGGTGATATTGTAAAGAAGTATGAAGATGACATCTACTTCACAATAAAGTTGGAACCGAGAAAGGAAGCAGTTGAACCAATGGGGTATGAGGTGATGTATGATATGTTGATTGGGTATGCCTCTACCCTGCTTGCCTCACCACTAGATGCCAAGAAAAAGAGAACCAAAACCTACTTAGAGAGGGTAACACTGGTTGAAGATCCTACGCAGAAAAAGGGCAAGGCAGTGCCAACGATATCGGCACCGGTTACCTCAGCCAGTCCAAAAGTGACCAAGCGGTCATCTGCCAAGAAGAAACTCGAGGTTGCTCCTGCTAAAGTATTTTAGAGGAAGCGAAAAACCAAAAATAGCTCACCAGAGTCAGAGGATACTGAACCGGATGTACAACTAAAAAAGACCAAGCAATCAAACAAGAAGGCATATCTACTGGTAATGCACCTGCAATGTCAACACCGGTAAATATAGATATTTCCTCTTACAAGCCGATGACACATTGTCAGAGGACTATTAAGAATTTTAAGAGGAAGGTTCTTGTTGATTTAAAAAAATATTTTGATGATTTTACTAATAGTGAGAAAGAAGAAGTAGAGAAGGAAATTATTAAATATTTATGTGTTAATGACCGGTCACCATCAAAAATTAGATCGGTGACACCTGATTCTTTATATAATTCTTTAGATAACAAATAGCACATTTCCATTGAAAAGGAATAGGAAATAAGGGAGAGAGTCTTTGCACAATACTTTCCCGATGCCTCTAATTTTGAATTATTTGAGATAATGGATAAGAACAAAGGCCTCTTCTTCATGAGAAGAAGAAGACTCAAGCTATTAGAAGGTAAAGCTTCTAAAGTGGAGAAGGACACACATTTACATGCCAAAGTTGTTGTTTGGTTACACCAAGTGTCTGAGGCCAATCTGAAGGCTGAACAAGCACCTGATCTAACATCAGGCAAACTGGATGAAGAATTTGGTAGTGAAGGGGAAAGAGTGATAAAGAAAAATGATCCCATTGATGTGGATGCATTAGATGTTGAGGATATCACTCTGGACACAGAGAAGGAGAAACAAGACAAAGAAAAACTAGAGAAAGAGAAACAAGACAAGGAAAAAGCTGAGAAAGAGAAGTAGAACAAAGAACAAATGAAGAAAGAGCAAGCAGAAAAAGAAAAGAAAGAGGAAGACAAGAGGAAAGAGGTAGAGAAAAAGAAAGAGGAAGACAAGAGGAAGGAGGAAGAGAAAAAGAAAGAGGAGGAGAAGAGGAAACAAGAAGAAGAAAAGAAAAAAGAAGAGAAGAAGAGAAAAAAGAGGAGAAGAGGAAAGAAGAGGAGAAAAAGGAGGAAGAACTAAAGAAGAAAGAAGAGGAAAAGAAAAGAGCAGCAGAGGAGAAGGAAGCAGAGAAAACCAAACAAGCAGAGACTCCCAAGGCAACCGGTGGTCAAGCCAAACTGGTTGACACCACCAGTCCGATTGACCTTCAATCAACAAATGAGTCCAAGCTGCTGCAAGGAATCAAACTGGCACAAGAAAGACTTGAAGAGTTGTAGAGGAAGAAGGAAAGGGATGTCATACAAACTATTGTTGACACCCTTACCCATCTGATTCCTGGTACTAACCTCCCCAATACCGATTCCACTCTGTCCATGCTGAAACTCCTTTGTACTATAGTAGAGGACCAAGTACAATGCTTGGAAGATGTTTCTATAGCCACTGCGAAGAAGAATCATGAAAAGGCACTCAACACTGCCTTAGTCAAGAAATTGAATAAGCCCCGGTCACAACTTCTGAAGTAGCAGAAGGATATCAGTGGTGCTATGGATGAGGGCAAATTACTGTTGAGTAAAATCTGCCAACCCCATCTATTTTGTGATGATGTGCTTAAGGAGAAAGATAAAATCCAATCGGAGTTCTAGGCATAGATCAACACCTTCAAGATGCCATATGATTCATTTACTACATATGGGAAAAGGGTCCATCATTATCAGTTGCAGACTGCCAGGGTGGAATTAAAAATCTACAACCGGACAAAAGATTTTTAGGAGCTTCAACTGGTCTTATTACCCAGACTGCAAATTCTTCAAAAATGTTTTCTCAATCTAGAAGACATCACAGTAACTCAAGAGATGAGTACCATTGATGCTATGGAAGAAATGGTATTCCAGATGCAGACAGAAAGTGAGGTTGCTACCTCATTACTTGAGTCATGGTCATTGGCCATGAAAACTTTTATGCAGGATTTTAAATCTATTTTTGATAAGTTTTATTCCTTATTGTCATAAACATTTACTCTATTTTTATATATAAGGAAACAGGGGTTATTCTACATTACTTTGTCATTGTTGGCAAAGGGGGAGTAGTATTTAAAATTTTGGTGAATGTTATGTATACTTTCATGTTACCACTCTGGGGGAGTAGTATACATTGTAATTTCTGCCGAAGGGATAGTATATATGCTTAAGGGGAGTAATTTTGATTATGGCATATTTTTGTTGTAAAAACACTTAGATGTCAAAATTTTCCTAAGTGTTGCCATCAATGCCAAAGGGGGAGATTGTTGGCATTTTGATGATGTTTTTATCGTCATTGATGGACACAAACTTTCTTGATGTATGAGTTATGCTCAACCGGTAATTGTTCCAACCGGTATTATGTATTATAGTCTTTAGACTATCAATGTTTTGCAGAAGATGTTTATCGGTCACAAATTGACTGAAGATCTCAAGCGGTATGGATAACCCAAGCAATATGAAGACCTCAAGCGGTTTGAGGATCTCAAGCAGTACAAAGGAACAAAGCGGTAGTTAACACTTTCCAGACTTCATTTTTGACAACCGATAATCAATATATTGTATTAACTAGTATTACTCTGTGATGAGTTACTAACCAATATTTCTGTGATGAGTTATCATCCACTGACACTTTGGCAGTGATTTTGTGCCTTGTTACCAAATGTGTCTAGATGCACTAAACCTAGGAACTTCTAGTTTAATCCTATTGGACCAACATGAAATCAATTTCCTTTATAAGGACATCATGTCTAGGGTTTGAGAAGATGAGAGATGTATGATGTATGAGATGGTTATGTGCGATCTTTGCAAAGAAGATTAGGTCTGTGTGAAGAGTTAGAGTGTGGAGATATTGAATACTAAAGTAATGCTGAAATGCATTAACAATGAGCTATCAAGGATCTAACCAAGCATTCTGTGCTAGTATCTAGATCACTCACTTGTTGATTACTTACATCTTCGACAAGTCTGAAACCCTTAACCGGGTAGGCCCAGCAAAGCCTTTGTAAATCCTCTAACAAGGTGGTTCACAACTGTGGATCTGAAATCCTTTAGCAAGGTAGTCTTTAATAGGACTTATCTCCTAACAAAGATCTAGATTCCTAACAGGATCTATTCTAGTGAAGAACATTGTATGACCTTAACTGGTCTGGTTTCTATTCTGTAGATAGTTACTTGTGAGTTTCTGCTCACCGTGGTTTTTCCCAGTTGAGTTTCCACGTCAAAATATCTTATGTTATGGTGCTTGTGCTTTTGTGGGTGAATGCTTTATTTTCTATTTGGTTTGCATTTATCTTAACCGATTTATTAGTGAATCTGTTATATCGGTTATCTGCTAAACTGTTTAAGAGTTTGAGTTCAGTATTTTTTGGTATACTAATTCACCCCCCCTCTTAGTATTCATCAGTCAATTGGGGGTTGTCCCTCTCCATGAAGTTAGTTGAGCATGATGTCGATTGTATCAGTCCCTGAATCACTTGCAAAATCTTAGAAGGATTGATGAAGAAGTGGATGTATTCCACAGGGGGAGCATCAAGTTGAAATATGTTGTTGATGCACAACGAAAATTTGCAATTACATGTTTTACTTTCAATTTGGAATTGTTGTCAAAGGGGGAGAAGAATTATGTGATTAGGAGGAGAATTATGTGATTGGTAAAGGGAAACCAACGACAGGCTGAAGACAAACAAAGCATGGTGAATACCTGGTAATGTAAACCATGATTCCTATTCACCAATCACAACAACAATCAGAGACGTTGATATTTGTATTGCCATCAATGCCAAAGGGGGAGATTGTTGGCATTTGCATAAAGATTGCATTAGTGATATGCTATGTTGTCATTGATGTCAATTGAATTGGTGATGGTATTTATGATATTGTTGATATTATTGTTGTTATTGATATGGTCTTGTAATCGATAGGAAGAGCTTTGAGGAAGATGTTGTAAACTGATATGTAAGTTTGTGAGTTGAACTGGTAAACCGGTGTATAAGGTTAAAACCCTTTCTATGCAATGTAACCGATAAACCCTACCAGTTATTTTTGTTAAACCCTAACTGATCAAATTTGTTGGTTTAAGATCTAATGATGAACGGTAATGGTGGCAACACGTGTGATCATTGTATGAGGATTAGTTCAGATTGCTTTGGCGTGTTTGTTCGTTTGTTTGATTGTCTAGGGAATGAGCAAAGTGGATTGCATCTAATGCATAATGCATGATGAGTTACAAGTCCGATGAAGCAATGATCATGGAGTAGTTTAAATTTTCTTGAAGAATGTGTATAGATTGCTATGTAAATCCAACGGTCACTCTTGAACCAATTTGTTTGTAATCTCTATGAGAGAATTAGGTTTTTGTTATGTTATCGACCTAAGTGATTTGTATTTAAGGTCGATGAAGTTGTTTGTAAAGTTGTTGGCAAAGTGTTGGCAGAAATCAGTTGAGTGTGTGTTTAACTAATCGAAGAATGGATCTACAATTTGAGTAAAGCAGATTGAAGCTTAGAAGGATCTAATCAAGCAAATGTAGTGCTATTCAGACATGTTTTTGTGATTATGATCTTATTTGTTGATTTGATTAACTCTGATAAGGCATCATAATTGGAAGCATTGAGAGATGGAATATGTTAATATATGATTAAGCATTTTGATGTTTATAAGATTGAAGTTGTTTACTGTTAATTTGTTATAATAGTTAACTGGTTGATGTTGAGTATTCTTATGAGTATTGATCTTGATAGTGAAAGTTTACTTTGTGAGTTTGAATTTGAGATTGGGAAGTTTGTATCAGTTTTTCAGTTTACTGATTCTCCCCCCGCTCTCTCAATAATCTACCGAATACTTATCATACCATCAAGATAGAGGTGGAAGGTTTACCAGAGGAATATTTTGAGGAAGAGGATTTACCAGAGGAAGAGCAACTAGTACATATCAGAACAAGGACAAGGAAGTGAGCAAAGAAGGTAATTCATACCGAAAGGATGATATAAATTTCTACTAGAGGAGAGAATCGAATGGTTACCGAAATGAGAACTCTGGAAGACAAGAGAGGAGGACATTTAGAAGAACCTGCTTTAAATGTGGAGGAGAAAGACACCATGCATTTGAATGTAAGAAGACACAGGCTACCAGAAGAGCAACAGTGGTGGAAGAAAACCCCACCAGATCAGACAATAAACTGGAAGATGGAGAACTATTGATGATGAGGAGAGCTTTGTGTCATACCAGAGGAGATGAAGAACCCTTGCAGAGGAAGAACCTATTCAAGACCAGATGTAAGGTATCTGGTAAGTGTTGTAAAGTTATTATTGATAGTGGTAGTTTAGATAATCTGGTTTCAAAAGAGATGGTGAATAAGTTAAAATTGGAGAGATTGAAACACCCTAAGCCTTATCAGATAGCATGGATTCAGGATGAACATAAGTTGTTAGTAAGTGAATAGTGTTTGGTAAAATGGAAAATTAGGAATTACAATGATGAAGTTTTGTGTCATATTATGCCTATGGATATTTGTCATCTTTTGTTGGGAAGACATTGGCAGCTTGGTAGAGAGGCAATACATGATGGGAGGAAGAATACATACACTATTGTAGCCAATGGGATGAAGCAAACCTTGTTACCTTTGGAGGAACCTTTGAAGAGTGAAGTTTGTATGGATACCATAATCTATTTAGTAGATGGAAGGAAATTCATGGATGGACTGAGACATGAGAATGTGTGTTTTACCTTAATTCCTAAGAAGACTGAGAGACTGGAACCGGAATGAGAACACCCGACAGAGATAAGAGATTTGCTGGTAGAATATGAGGACAACATTTCAGATAATGTACCTGATGGATTGCCACCTATTAGAAGTATTAGTCATTGCATGGACTTGGTTCCTAGGGCTAGTTTTCCTAACAAAGTTGCACACCGGTTGACATCGACAGAAAATGAAGAACTGAATAGACAAGAGCAGGAGTTGTTGAAGAAAGGTTTGATAAGGGAAAGTCTAAGCCCTTGTGCAGTACCAACAATATTAGAACCTAAGAAGAATAGAGAATGGAGGATGTGTACCGATTCAAGAGAAATGAACAAGATCATAGTGAAATACCGATTTCCTTTGCCTAGGATGGATGATATAATGGACTATTTTAGTGGAGCAAAATACTTTACAAAGATAGATTTGAAGAGTAGATATCATCAAAGCAGGATCAAAGAAGGTGATGAGTGGAAGACAACATTTAAAACAAACGAAGGACTATATGAATGGTTGGTGATGCCTTTTGGATTTACTATTGCACCGAGCACTTATTGAAGAAATTCTTGGGTAAGTTTGTTATAGTGTATCTGGATAGCATTCTAATTTTTAGTAGAACAAAAGAGGAGCATTTGTTGCAGTTAAGACAAGCTTTGCAGAGGTTGAGAGAAGAAAAGTTGTTGATCAATATCAATAAGTGTACTTTCATGAAGGATGAGTTAGTCTATTTAGGATTTGTGATATCAGAGAATGGTTTGTAGATGGACCCTGAGAAAGTGAAATCCATTGTTGAGTGGCCTACACTGGAAAGAATTGGAGAGATAAGATCATTTCATGGATTGGCTAGTTTTTACCGAAAGTTCATTAAAAAATTCAGTTCAATTTGTAACCCTATGACTGAGACCATGAGAGGAGATTGGAAGGAATTCAAGTGGACCACCGGAGCAAACAAAAGTTTTGAATTGTTGAAGCAGAAAGTGACTGAGCAGCCTGTGTTGGCTTTACCGGATTTTAATAAGGTATTTCAAGTGGACGATGATGCAAGTGGAACAACAATAGGAGCAATTTTGAGTCAAGAAGGGAGAGCAGTAGCCTATTTTAGTGAGAAATTGAATGGTGCCCGAAAGATATATTCAATGTATGATCAGGAATTTTATGCCATAGTTCAAGCTTTGAAGAAATGGAGACATTGCTTGTTGCCTAAGGAGTTTGTGTTGTATACAGATCATCAAGCTTTGCAGTGTTTGAACAGTCAGAGTAAATTGAATCAAAGACATATTAGATGGGCAGAATTCTTGCAGAGTTACACCTTTGTGTTGAAGCATAGAAGTGGGAAATCTAACAAAGTTGTTGATGCATTGAATAGGAGAAGAAATTTGCTGACAGAGATGAGAGTGAGAGTGTTAGGTTTTGAAGATTTGAAGACCTTGTATGATGAAGACCCAGATTTTGCAAAACCTTGGAAAGCATGTAGAGAACCAGTTATGGTTGGTAGGAGAAAATGGTTGGATTATTTCATTCAGGATGGGATGTTATTCAAGGGAGTTCAGTTATGCGTACCTAAAAGTTCCATGAGAGAGAACCTAATCAAATAGAAACATAGTGGAGGTTAAGCCAGACATTTTGGCATTGATAAAACAGTTGCATTGGTGAGTGAACAATACTTTTGGCCTTAGATTCATAAGGATGTTAAGAGATATGTGCATAGTTGTATAGTTTGTCAAGTTGCAAAATGTAGTAGTCAGAATGTGGGATTGTATAAACCTTTGACAGTACTGGTAAGACCTTGGGAGGATATAAGCATGGATTTTGAACTTGGATTGCCTAAGACACAAAGAGGGAATGATTATATATTTATGGTAGTGGATAGATTTTTAAAGATGGCTCATTTCATACCTTGTAAGAAGACATCAGATGCATTACATGTAGTAGGCCTATTTTTCAAATAAGTGGTGAGATTGCGATTACCTAAGAGCATAGTTTTAGACAGAGATACTAAGTTTGTTGGCTATTTTTAGAGAACAGTTTGGAAGATGAAGATAGATTTGAAGTTCAGTTCTACTTTTCATCCACAGACTGATGGACAAACAAAAACAGTTAATCAGAGTTTGAGAAACTTGTTGAGATGTTTAGCGGGAGATAAAACCGGAATTTGGGATTTGATCCTTGCACAAGCAAAGTTTGCCAATAACAATTAAGTGATTATAAGTACCAGAAAAAAACCTTTTGAGATTGTTATCGAAGTGCATTTAGAGGAATAGTAGAATTAAGAGACATTAGCAGTGAAGACCGGAAGAGTTCAGAAGCAGAGGAATTTGCAGATCACATGGCAACATTACATATTCAGATTAAACAACATTTGGAAGACATGAATAGCAAATATAAGGAGAAGGTTGATGAGAAGAGGAGACATAAGGAATTTGAAGTTGGTGATGAAGTGATGATATACTTGAGAAAAGAGAGATTCCCGGTTGGAATTTATAACAAGTTGTAGATGAAGAAGTTTGGACCTAATAAGATTTTGAGGAAGTTTAGTTCTGGAAATGCATATGAAGTAGGGCTACCAGATAGTCTAAGTATTTCACCTATATTCAACATTGTAGATCTTCATGAGTACCATGAACTAGAATTCAATGAGGACAGTGTTGCAGACCTTGAGAAACAATTGCCCCAAAAGGAACCAGATCAAATTGAAGAGATTTTGGACAGTAGGATTGGCCTTAGTACCCAGAACAATTAGTAAAAATAATATCTTATGAAGTGGAAGAGCAGACTAGTCAAAGATTCATCTTGGATTTCTCAGGCAGAGGTAGACTGTCTTGGTTTCCTTCTGACCCCAATAAATTTTGAGGTTCACTTTTTCATTAATCCCGTATTTTTGATGCAGGAGCATCCCCGGTTCATAGCAATCTTACATCAACCAAAAACATTTTCTTTTATGCTTTGTTTTTTGTTTGTTGTTTCAGTTTTCCTTTCTGTGTGTCTCGATTTTGGCTCACCAGATCCCGTGGAGTTGGATTTTACTTGAAGAATTGATCATCTTTCTTGCTTTCAAACCGCATCTCATTTGGATCACTTATCGACAAGATATCACTACCGGTTTCCATGACAGTTTCTTGTTATTGGTTGTTCCTTTGTTACCGGTTGCCTAAGACCTATTATGGTGATCTGCTAGAACCCATTCCAAAGCTTGTGGAGCCTTGAGCGTTGATCTTGATTTTTCTTGGCGTGTGGCTGACCTTCTTCATTTCATCATTTGGATTTTTTGGAGGAATCTCTTGGCGAAGACCGACCTTATTCATTTTTGCATGTTAGGTCTTGTTATTTGGGTTTTGATCTTTTGGGCTAACTGGATCCTTTGGATCAATATATATATTTTTAATCATGCTTTAGAATGTAATCAATTAGAATCAATCAGAGTATCAGATAGATAGACTGTGCCTAGAAGATAGATCTTTCGATTCAAGGTCCCGGTTGTGACCTATTCTACCAGGTCTGTGTGCCAGTATGTTGTAACCCAGTTGTTACCAGTTGGATGTAATCAAATTTCATGCAATAAAACTATCTGTTCTGTATTGCCTCCATCATATCTGTGTGTTTCCGTTGTGTTTACTCTTGCTGACCGGTCTGAAATAATCTTCTTGAGGTCCCTCCTCATTGGCGACTTCTTCATATGTGAACCTATTGTAATAAGAAGTGTACAGGTGCAAGTTATTTATTGATGATTATTCCAGGATGATGTGCATTGCCTTTTGAGGGAGAAATCAGAAACATTGGACAAATTCAAGTTATTCAAAGCAAAGGTTGAGACTGAGACATGATTGAGGCTGAAATGTTTGAGATCTGACAGAGGAGGAGAATTCTGTTTCAGTGAGTTTAATTTATTCTATGAGAAGCATGGAATTAGAAGACAATTATCTACTCCTATAAACCCACAACAGAATGGAGTTGTTGAAAGGAAGAACATAACTATCTTGGATGTTGCAACGACTATGTTGATTGAAGGAAATGTTCCAAAGATCTATTGGAGAGAAGTTGTTAGCACTGTTGTTTACACATTCAACCAAGTTCATATAAAAGGTGATAGTGGTAAGAATCCTTATGAGCTATGGTTTGGTCATGTTCCTACTATGAGATATTTCAGAATTTTTGGAAGCAAGTGTTATATCAAGAGAGATGAGGATATAGGAAAGTTTGATGCAAGAAGTGATGAAGGAATTTTCTTAGGATACTCTACAAAGAGAAAAGCCTACCGGTGCTACAATAAGAGACTGAGAAAGATAGTGGAAAGTGCAATTGTGAAGGTTTATGAGAACTGTGGAAAAGAGATCAGAGCATGCGGATATGATGATGATTAGAATGTCGTTTTAACACTAAAACAGACTGAAGGATTAAAACAGAATGATTCGGTAGAGACAGTTAATCCGGATGTTGCAGTTGCTGGCAAAGATGTGCAGGAACCTAAAAATCAGAATAATCAGAAGACTCTAAGGTATGTGAGATTAAATCATTCTGAAAATCAGATCATTGGTGATAAAAATAAAGGTGTGATGACTAGGAGAAGGCTAGCTGCTGAAGAGGTATGTTTGATTTCTAAAATTGAACCTAAAGATGTTGTTGAGGCTTTCAAAGATGAAAATTGGATAAAGGATATGGAAGAAGAATTGAATCAGATTGAAAATAATAACACATGGGAGCTTGTGCCTAGACCTAAAGACAATAATGTGATTGGTACTAAATGGGTATTCGGGAACAAATTGAATGAAGCAGGTGAAGTTGTCATAAATAAAGCAAGATTGGTATGCAAAGGATATTCACAAAAAGAAGGAATTGATTATGAAGAGACATTTTCTCTGGTAGCTAGACTTGAAGTTGTTAGACTATTGCTTGCATATATTTCCTATAAGGATTTCAAGGTATATCAAATGGATGTCAAGTCAACTTTTCTGAATGGTGATCTTGAGAAAGAAGTCTACATTGAGCAACTTGATGGATTTTCATTATTAGATGATGGAGACATGGTATGCAAACTGAAGAAATCTCTCTAAGGACTGAAAGAAGCCCCTAGAGGCTGGTATGCTAGATTGGATGATTATTTACTAAAATTGGGATTTAATAAAGGTACTGCTAATAGTAATCTATATCTCAAGATTGAGAATGGCAATATTTTGATTGTTGAAGTTTTTGTTGATGACATTATCTTTGGAGGAGATGATAACTTGAGTATGAAGTTTTTCAATGATGCAAAAAGAATTTGAGATGTCTATGATAGGAGAAATGAAATTTTTCTTAGGATTACAGATTTTACAGACTGGAAAAGGTATTTTTATTTCTCAAGTTAAATATGTGATGGAATTACTCAAGAAATTTGGGTTAGAATATTCTAAACCAGTTGGAACTCCTATGGTGACTGGCTGCAAATTATCTAAAAATGATGAATCTTCAAAAGCTAATCAGTCCTTGTACAAATCTATGGTTCATGGACTGGTATACCTAACTCAGACTAGACCTGACATTATGCATGATGAGTGCATGGTTGCTAGATATCAAGCTGATCCGAAAGAGAGTCATGTCACTATTGTAAAGAGGATATTCAGATATCTAAAAGTAACTATGGATTATGGTTTATGGTATCCAAGGAATGATGATTTTGTGTTATGTGCTTACACTGATGTTGATTGGGCTGGTGATATTGATGACCGAAAGAGTACCTTCGGTGGTACATTTTTTTGGGGTAAGAAATTGGTTTCATGGGAAAGTAAGAAATAAGATTCAGTTTCCCTATCTACTGCTGAAGTTGAGTACATTATTGCTGCCAGTAGCTGCACTTAGGTAGTTTGGATGAAACAAATGTTGAAGGATACCAAAGTTATCTATGATGAGCCTACTGTCATATACTGTGATAATTCTAGTGCTATTAATATGTCAAAGAACCCGGTGAAACATTCAAATATTAAACATGTATCAATCAAGTATCATTTCTTGAGAGAAAAAGTTAGTGAAGAGGAAGTGAAGCTAGAGTAATTATCTACAAAGGAACAAATTGCTGATATTTTCACTAAGCCTTTGCCTACAGATACATTTGTCTATTTGAGAGACAAGTTAGGGGTATTGTAATGCCCCGCCAGGAAACCCCGAAGGGATAAAGCTAAAACACAAGAATAGAGTGAAAATAATATTTTTTTAAAGTTAAAACATAATAATGATACATTGAATTATCATTTTCAGATTACACAACGGAAGACTTAACTAACACCTAAAGAGTTTCCCAACATGATTACTTGATTCAACACTTAACTCAACTCATGCTAATAAATCCAATTAAGTTGATTAACTTAATGACATGATAATACTTAAACAAAGGATAAATTCGTTCGGTAGGTTAAAAATATAAATAACATGATTAAGTTCATCCATTACAATTTAACCATACATTACATCCAATATTACATTAAAACATATGTCATGCATCTAATTTCAATGCATACTTTAATTGCATTAAAAACTAATGAATACTTTTCATTAAACCAACCTACATTCTTCATGACCCATATTACTGCATTTAATAAGATAACTACAAACATGCATTTAAGATTGACATCATCTAATCCACATTATACATTTTAACCATAATGCCATACACACATGCTAAATAAAAAGGAAATGAAATAACACAAACATCACATAACACCGAATTGATATCGAAGTTCACCCCTAGTGGGCTACATCTCTGGGTCTTCTCAACTGCAAGACCCCTCTAATAAATAATAGGGTGAAGAATACATAAGGTTCACATCATTTACATCCTGCCATCAAGGCATACATAAACCAATAATACATATGACCACATCGGTCCAATAGATACATGAATGATCCCAAAGAAAGGAAAAAGATCCAACTGAACATGATAAGAAGTAGTCTCAAAAGAACAACTAGAGCACCCATAAAACTAAGTCCTCGCAACCCATCATAAACAACCTATAGTCTAACATCAATAAGAGGTTCTCACAAGGTCATAAACAACTAGATATGACTCCACAACAATGTTCCTAACAACGACAACACAACTGCACACTAGTGAACATAAGGGACAAGTGTCATCACATAACTTGGTATGGTTACCCTGGCAGGCCTCCATAGGTTCCGACCCCATCTACTGGGTTACCCTAGCAACCTTTCTCAAACCTCCGGCTCATCCAAGTCCCATGTGGACCCAACACATCCTTTCGTGGAGACAAGGTTGTTGGTTTTCCATTTCAAGCCTTCTCACTGCATGTCGAGTCTGTACTAGCCCTCATCCCATGCATAAGGTACAATTATCTTACTTAGTGTTTTCATTAACTAAATTCTCTAATAGGATATTAGGTTATCACTTATTTAGACACACTTTCGATGGGTTACCCTACAACCACTTTGGGCTCGAAAGACACTTTCCCATATGACACTAAACCATAAACCAACGAACTCCTAAACCAAGGAATACACCAAGACAATCATACAAAGTTCACTATGGTAGGAATACTCACTTGGCCAAACAAGTCTTCATATGAGGTGCACTGACTGATGGTTCTCTGACTAGAGACATGACCAACTACAGTCAAACCCATAACGAAACCCAACACTCGCATAAAAGACATGACCATATACAAACAATCACAATTAAACAGTCCAAAATTCAAGACCAAGAACATAAGAATATTCTAAAATAAGCATAGGGCAATATCCACCAATCACAATCACAATCTAAAAAAATATCCACCAATCACAATCAAGGACTTTCCATTTCTTAATCAAATGCGAATACAAAAAATTAAACATGCATAGGCATAATTCAGAAAAGACACTCTTCTTCCATATCATTTAACTATTACAATTGATCCAGTTTTCTAATAGATCTAATTAGATTGCAATTTGTTTACCTTGTCTAGGTACAAGTCACTCATAGTTTACTAACTCACTATAATTCATTTTGCATCATAAAATAATATAAATACTTCCTCATGAGTTTTCAAACCAAAATCACATTAATATGATTGTAATTATATGCATAATCATACAAAGATATAATCAAATATACATTAATCAACTAAAACATGATATTTATTTTTCAAAATAACATATCATTCTCATTCCTTTTTCGAATTAAATAAACCACTCTCATATCTACAAAACAAGCATATACTTTCCAAAATTGGAAATATTCATTTAAAAGGGAAACTAAAATAGATATTCATTTTTCCAATGAAATAAATTTTCCTTGCATATATTTAAACAAATATACAAACCAAAGATATTAATTATATATATATATATATATATACCTTAATTAATAAATTCATAATTAAACATCAATTAATATATATTTAAAAATATACATTAATTAATAATGGCAATTAATATATAATTAATAATATACATTAATTTATAAATTACAGCAATTGGTATCTATTTAATAATATACATTAATTAATAATTAGTAATTAATATATAATTAATAATATATATTAATTTATAAATGAATAATAAATAAACAAAAAAAATATTTAAAAACAAAACTTAATTGGCCCCCACACCCGTGGTTACCACGGGTTGTGGTCTCCACAGCCATGGAACCACAAGCTGTGGTTTCCACGATGTGGAGCCACAGGTCGTGGTCTCCACGTTCTGTGGTTTCCACAACCATGGAGTGGAATTCCACGGGGGCTATGGGTAGAGCCATGGCTCCCCACGCCCGCACACGCAGTTCCAAATTAATTTTTATTTATTTATTTATTTAAATAAATAAATTTTTATATGCAGAAAACCCCAATTCACTGTTGGTCTTAGACTGAGACCCAAAATTAAATTTCTTGAATACAAGGGGGTTTCATATAATAAAATTTGTTGAACAACCAGTCCCAGAATAGTTAAATTGGACAAATCTCTCCATCCAAATACCATATTTGGGCAAATAAAATCGATTTACATACATTCATCCAACTAATCTGCCAAAGACAAACTAATTTCCCAATTAAAAACTTGAATCAGAAAACATTCATATGGAGTTTTAAACAAAAACTTATTAGGAACAACCAACCCCAATTTTTGATTAAAAAAATTCAATTTGAGCAACCAAAATGTAATCTGGAGGTTGGGAAAGAAAGCAAGGAGGGTTTGAATTACAGATTTAACTACAACTCTTCCATAATCCACAAAATATATGAGATTATCAACAAACACAACAAGATTTCTTCAAAATCAAAACAAGATTTAACTACAACTCTTCCATAATCCACAAAATATATGAGATTATCAACAAACACAACCAGATTTCTTCAAAATCAAAACAATCTCTATTAAACAATGAGACCAGAGAGATAAACAAGAATCCTACCTTATTCAACAATCCTGGGAAAGATTTGATGAAGAGCCCAACTTGCAAGCTCAAGAAAATCCTTCTCCCCTAAATGCCCAAAATTTGAATCCCAAAAAATATTCTCCCAAAAATATTTTCCAAACCTAGGTTAAAAGGAAAATGTTTTGACCAAAATTCATTTTTTGGTGATTTAAAATATTTTCTTCCAAATTAGCATGAAAATCATTCTTTTCAAACAAATCAAATATGCTAAACTTGCTTTTCTTCTAAAAAATGATTTTCTTAATTTAATTAAAACAAACATTTCTATTTCAAAATGTCAAGGAGGGTAAATATTAATTTTCCAATACTATTTAACCTTTCCTTTCAAAATGCATAAACTTAATTAATTCATCATTTAAAAATAACCATTTAATCAAACTTGCTACAAACATGAATTGAGCGATTCTAATTATTGATTAACGGCACAAAGGGATCTTATTTAATTTAGTCCCTTAATTTACTAATGCGTAAAAGAACACATTTAATCAAATTAAATACTTAGGATTAAATACTCAATTTTACCACATGCAAAACATGCAACCCAAGAAAGCCAACCAGACACATGATCTGCATACCCAACCAAAGGGGAAACTGACGGACGATTGACAATGCTCACTTGAGCACGACTAGGGTAAAACGAGGGTCTTATGACTACCTAATCCAATCTCTTAGGACCAATGAGATACACTCAAACCTGCGAATCCAAGTGGAGACGAACCTTGTACCTATGCGATACTGTACCTGCAATCTCCTGCAACCATGAACCACACACACACACACACACACACACACACACACACATATATATATATATATCGAATGGAAGTGTTAGCCCGAGATTAATAACACGAATCAGGAGAACAACTAATCATACATAATAATTGATGTGAAACCAACATTTACAGGTACACACAATAATCACAATACCTGACTTATACATTACAACCTGGTAAATCAACCATTCAAGAATTCCACTTAAAAATTCAACCAAGGTCAAACCAGTTTAAAAAACCTGATTAGGGCAGGGGTACTACAGTATCTACCCCTCCTAATGAGAACTAGATGCATTGAGTTGCATCAATCTGGTGGACTTCACAGTCTTTATCTTCTTGTTTGGATTGATGAGTTTATGTTGCTCCTCCAGTGAAGTATGTTTGTGGTGATTTGTTTATCTAAGGGGGAGAGTTTGGTTTTCTATTATGAGAACCTTTGTCATTGATTTCAAAGGGGGAGAGAAGCATGTGAAAAATTGTCTTATCTACTATTGGTAAGCCTAATCTTAGGGGGAGTTTGTTGGAGATGTTTTCTTTCTTTGCATTGATTTTTTTTCACATCCATATGTTGCCATCAATGCCAAAGGGGAAGATTGTTGGACATTGCTGCTGCTAGGATATGTTGTTGTCTTTGTCGCTGCTAGGATATGTTGTTGTCTTTGTCGCTGCTAGGATATGTTGTTGTCATTGTTGGACATTTCAAGACCTTTGATGGAGAACAAAATAAAGTACGACCTAAAGCATACATGTAGGAAAACATAGAAATAATGCAATAAGTAGGAGTGACAAAATAAGTAAAGATTTGGATGAAGAGAAATAGATCAAATAAGAGAAAATCTCTAGCATGTGAAAAGTATGGCCAACCAAAAAATTGAAGTTGCAATCCAATCAAAAAAAGAAATAAAATCAACATTCAATCAACTCAAAAATAGAAAAAGAAATCATCAAGTTGAAAAATATGCATAATTAGTAAACAAGGTTGGTGGCTAGAAAATTGATTAAATAAAAAGGAAATCAAAGAAAAAGCATGTGTAGGAAATGATTTTGGGGAAGGTATTTTTAAGTCACCTAGAGATAAAAAATGATGAACAATGTGTTGAAAGAAGTATGACTACTGATTTCTTGGGCCGATAATAGTATTAGTTGTAATTTTTAGTTGATATTTGATGAAATTAAGAGTTTGGATTTCAATGAAGAGTAAATGAAGGAATGCTTAAATTCAAGAGGTTTCTTCATTGAATAATCAAAATTTACCAAACTTTGACAATACATGAAAGAGTCAAAGTAAATTTTTAGAGCTTTGTCAAAAAGTTTCCTATTTAAATTTCTAAGTTGATAAATTGTCAAGAGTTTGAGTTTTATAAAAGGGGTTTTCTAGACTTCATCATAACAAAGGAAAATATTTAACTCAAATAGTCCAAAATCACATTGTTAGAAAAGTTTATTTTAACTTGCACTAAAAATAGCTTCCCGCCATTTTCAAAGAAAAGAATATATTTTGAGCTTTCAATTTTTAACTAGAGCTCACGTTATTTATCGCAATTTTGTTATTTTTAGTGTACTCTATTTTTAGCCTAGCATTGACATTGTTAAATTGTCTACCAAATCATGCAAAAAAAGAGCACTAAAATATAAGCTATAATATACCAATCATTAGTTGAAGTGGAGCAATCACATTAGAATTAATGGATGACATAATTTATAATAAAGCTAGAATGAATAAAAGAGTATATTCATAGTTTTCAATTTTTTTTAACTAGAGCTCCAATTATTTATATATATTTTTCTATTTTTAGCATCTTCTATTTATACCTTGTCCTTAACTATTGTTAAATCATCTATGTAATCATGTAAAAAGGATAAGCATTGCAAGATAAATCGTAATAAATTTCAATCATCAATTGAACTTGTAGTCACATATTAGAATTAATGAATGCGATAATTTATAATATAACTTACATAATATGAAAGAAATCATAACTAGAGTTGAAGTCAAATCAATTTATTTAATCTATTTTCATGCAATTTGTAAATAATATGAGTGTCATTTCTACTTGATAATTAATGGTAGCTCTCATGCCTACATATTGTTGGAATTGCTTTACATCAAGTATTTAGTGCTAGACCCAAAATTCTTTATTCACTCAATGACATTTATTATGGCTATCTTGCTTGTAAATATTTATTAAGATGCTTGATTATGTTTGCTAAGGGTTGAATTACTTCAATGAATTTTCAAGCTTTGTATTGTAGGCGAGCTCAAAGTTGTAGCTCATAATTTGTATCATCTTCAATTTGATTTAACTATAGCATTCATGTTTATGTGTTAGGCTATTCAACTCCATGTGTACTTACTCTAATCAATTGTAGTGTCCCTCCTAGACTCATCTTTTGATTTATGCTTTGATAGACCTCTTTAGACTTATGGTTGATGTTTTGATGATATTTGATTGATACTTAATACTCTATCTACATTCTAGATGCTTGCTGATGATGTTAGACATTTGAGATGACTCATGGTACTTGATGATTTATATGGTTGATGATACATTCTGGATTACTTTGATGGATGGATTATATGCACTTGATATTTATATGTGGACTATATTACTCATGATGATGATGTTATGATGGTACTAGCCCTATTTTGTGGTTATGGTTCCATGAGATAAATTGATGCTATTATTGTGTGACTGTCTTCATAAAAGGGATGATACCTTATCACTCAATAAGAGCACAATATGGTGTTGGGATTCCCTTTTCACTTGTCTGATCATTTATGATGTATATATGTTGTATATGTGTTGTATTGTGTTTGGTGGTGGTTGCAAGATTGCAGGTACCGGACATTGACTCCACCTGGTCTCACACTCAAAGTGTGTTCTATCCCAATGTCAAGTTGTCAAAGATGGCACGTGTTTCCCTCTTCATACTCCAGGCTTAAGTTGTCTACCTTGTCAATTTTGGTCGTGGCTAGAGTCTTGTATTGTTGCACAGCCCTATGTCGAATTGCTTGAGGTGCTGTGAGCATGTGGTTATTATTTAATTAATAATTGGTTAATGTAATTTATTAATGTTTAAATCAATTTATTATATCGTATTAATATTATTGTTTGATTATTTAATATTTATTTATATGGCTTGATTAACGTTTTTGAGTTTGATTTGTTGATTTATTGTTTAAATTGATTATTTATTAATTATTTATAGTTAATGTTATTTTTCCTATGTTGATTTGATTTTATATTTAATGGGATTTTAATTGTGTTGGCTTTCATTTATTTAATTATTATTGGGTTTGATTTACTATATGCTTATTAGTTTTTATATTATTATTATCTTGTTATTGATTACCGGATATATATTATATAGTTACCTACCCCTTATTTCTATTGGGTATTTTTGAGTGGGGTAGTTTTCAGATGTCAGGCTTTTACCAGAGCCTTTTGTGCTTATTGTTGATGTTATCGGAGTTAGTTTTGATTTTATATTGATCATTTCATGATTTTTAATGGCTCCAATAGGATGATTTGTACCTTACCATTAAGGGTTGTGCATATGTGATGCTTATATGAAGCAAGAGGATGAAAGCCTTGCTATTGAGGGATATATTTTGTTGGATCCAATGAGAGGATTGTGCCTCATTGTTGAGGATGTTCTTGGATTTCTTGATTATGAGTAATGCATACCTTACTCATGTGTATTGCTTTTATTTTGTTGGTGAAGACTCTTGCTTCATATGTTAGCTTAAAGCTTCTTATTGTGCTCAGTTTGTATTAGTGGTGTTATGATGTTGATTTTAATTCGTGTTGAGCCTTCATGATGTAGCTTTGAGATGTTGTCATAGTGTTTATGTTTCACCCAAATTTTTTGGTCCATGGATAGGGGGAGTAGGCTCTTGCATGTGTAGGACTAGGGTCATTGAGCAATGGACCTCTAGGAGGGGGTCTAGACCGGATGAAAGCACATGAAGAGTTTTCCTTTGTAATTGCAAGTGATAACCTATATAAATTTATTAGTGGGTTGGGTAATTAGGTTTCACTTAATCAAGATAATGAATTTGAGTTTGTACCTCAATGGAGTGTTCCAAGGAGGTTATTTTCGGATCTAAGATTGAGAATACCGTTGGTATGGTGAACTGATCTCCCTTGTTTGGCTCCAAGGTTGATATAGATTCCACATGAGGCTAGCATGTGATGACATTCTTTCCCTACATGTGTCAATTATCCTTATGCCTTGATTGTTGATTATGCCTCTGGGTGTTTATTTCTTTTTGTGTCGGCCTCATGATGTATTTTCATTATTGTATTCTTGATTGTTGTCTTTGTGGATGTCATGTTGAGTCCCTTGGTTGTTAGGTGTCAGCCTAGGTCTTGAGTATGAGTTGGAACCCCATGCCATCTCCTAGCATGGGGGGTGGTTCATTTTTGGTTCCACATGGTCGAGTGGTTTGATACCTTATTCCATTGGGATGTTCTTCATTGGATGCTAGCATGCATGGTTATGGACTCTATGGGTCTTCATTTTGTAGATGGTTTATGGAGCTGATTTCTATTTATTTGAGGTGGCATGTGTATCATGATGACATTGTAAATACAATAGAGATTATGTACTTGTGCATGGATTCTTATGTATTAGGATAAGATGTAGTAATTGAGACTATGATCTTGTAATGAAAAGATGATGTAATCATTATATGGCTTATGTTGCATATGTGTGGTCATTATATTAAATAAGAGATTGAGATTCTATGTTGGTTTAAGTAATGGATGAATAGTTTATATGTATCCTTGTGGTAATCGAGATCATGAGATAGTCTTGTTATATGTAATCCTAATTGGAAAGAAGTTTTAGTACTCATTGTTATAAATGTTGCATATGTACGTGATTTTTTATATTGATGGAATGTATTATGATTCTTGATTAAAGGTTCTAGTTCTAATCGTAGAAGATGGTTATAAGGATTCCTAATGCGTTAGATGAAAAATATAAAAATGGGATTTAGGAACATTTGGATTTGGTGCTTTGAAATGAACTTAGAGATTTAGGATTAATTGGGAATGCGATAGTATGTAAATGTTGTTATTAGTAGTGACGTTGACATACCTTAGGGAATGGATGAATGTATTGAGATGTTAATTTATAATTTCTGTTTGTGTATAAATGGATTTGGATATATTCATGATGTTTTATGCGTTCTTGTAGACATTGGATGATGCATTTGATATATGGTAGATGTTCATGTTG
The DNA here is from genome assembly GCF_030272615.1 of Cryptomeria japonica. Taxonomy (NCBI): domain Eukaryota; kingdom Viridiplantae; phylum Streptophyta; class Pinopsida; order Cupressales; family Cupressaceae; genus Cryptomeria; species Cryptomeria japonica. Next base: position 478,017,963 of record NC_081413.1, read on the forward strand.
CATTATTAGTTGTCTATAATTTTTTTTACTCTTTTTGTGGTTAGTTTATGTTTATTTCTCTTGGGTATTTTGGCGGGCATTACATCAACCTCTATTTTTAATTGAACAATCTAAGTGTGAAGCCATAGAATTTATTTTAAGTTTTTTAAGTATAAAATTATTTCTCTAATATTGAAAGAATATCTTGGCATTTTATCCTAGGAAAACCCAAAGAAATACACATTCAAAGTTTATTCAACTTGATTGCAAAACCTTTAGAAAAACATTGTAAATTGTAAGTATATATTATCTAGTTTTAGGTTAGTTTTTAATTTATAAGAAATTACCCCTTTTAATTCAAAGAGTGATTCTACCACACATCTAATTCTTTTTTATGTCAACATAGAAAGATGTGAATTAAAATCTGTTGGGAATGGCAAAAGACTATCCATTATAACATTCATATAGGCTTCATAGCTCACAAATATTTTTTTATACTCAAAAGAACACTTCCTACTCTCAGAGATTAATTGAAGGGTACTACTCTCTGTGTGAAAAAGTGCCCTATAGCTGCAAGCACAACACTTCAATTAAGTCATTATATGCATGGTTAATAATCAATAATCAATAAGTAAAAAACCATAACAAAGCGACTAATTGCCTTCTAAAAGATGTGAGTATAAGATTGCTCTCATATTTTTATGAGTAATACCAGTGACTAGACTACACCAAGATGAAGGATTTAATCTATATGATATTAACTATATGGATGCAAGATGGATGAATAATTCAAGTAAAATAATCATTTCAAGCAATAATGGATGTAAGCAATAATGGATGAAAAATGGATGCAAATAATCTAAAAAGGCACAATAATCTTCAATGACTCTAGAGTGAAAATAGAATGATAATAATCTCCAAGCGTGTTCTCAAAAATCTTTGGGGTCAATTGAAATGAGAGCTGAAGACTGAATTTATAGAGAATCACGAAAGAGAAAAGCTCAATTTAGGATTAATTGAAAATAATTGAGAAATCAGGTTAAGTTAACCTTGAGATAGATTCCAATTATAGTTTAATTGAAATGCATTCAAATTAGAAGTCCAAGTTGCATTGGAAATAATAATAAATTAATTCCATGCATTTGTGATAAAAATAGATAATTCTTTTATTTATTCAAGAAAAGAGTCTTTTCAATGCAACTAAACTTCTTTTTCTGAAAAGCTTTGAGTTCCAGTTTTAGAGAATAATTCAATAATTCAATTAAATTGCTTTTCTGATTTCAAGTTCTAAATTTAGAAAAAGAAATAATATCTCAAGTTTGATTTCTCTCTCAATTCAATTCTTTTATTTTAATTTCAATTCAACTCTTGTTTTGTAATTAATTCCTCTTTTGTAATAAATTAATTCCTTTTGCATGATTAAATGATAATTTATTAATTAATTAAATACGCAAGGATATTTAATAAATTAAAATGGGATAATTGATCAAAATGATATTCTTGGAAATGATTCAATTAATTAAATAAATATTTAATTAATATTGAGCAATTGATTTGCAATGTGATATTTGATGATTAAAGAATTAATAATGTGCTCAAGATTGATTTAATTGCCTTTGGTTAGGACCTTGGTGATGTTGTCGAGATTAGGGGCCCATGGTTTAGATGACCATTTTTAGGGTATTACATTTGCCCCTCTTTGAATTAATGTGCGAGCAGCGCGTTGGTTCAAAGAATGTGTGATGTCTAGGAGATACCAGTTCTGAACTTGAATGATCACGAACTAGATGAAGAGCAAGGTGTTTAGCTTGATTCGAAGCGACAAAGCTGAATGAAGTCTAATTAAAGTGATACCGTTCCCGAACTTGATTGAAGTGAGGAACTATAGAAACCAAAGATATCGAACTTGAACTTGATTGATCAAGAAGTGGATCTTACTGATCTAGAACTTGATTGAACTTAGATACAGTGAGTGATGATAAAAATCGATCTTGAACTTGATTGATCAAGATACAATGAAGATAAAATGTTCAGCTTGATCAAGAAATGAATACTGAACACCTGCTTAGATTGAGTGTGATCAAAGATACTCTTTAAACTTTTGATTAAGTCTAAACGAATAATCAGCTTGATTTGAAGCGATGAAACTGATTGACATTAAGAGATTGATTCAGATGAAAGACAAATATCAGTTTGATTTGAAGCGATGAAACTGATATGCCCCTAGTGATTGATTCAATCTAGATAATTGAGAGATCTCAACTTGATGTGAAGCAATGAAGCCGAGATGCCCCTTAGCAATAAGAATTGATTTTCTTTAGTTAAAAAAGATTTTTCTCGACTTTTGATGAAGATTTGAAAAAAAAAGTTCTCGACTTCGAAGATGTGAAGTCATAAGGTTGTGAGTATGCCCCCTCAGGAACGAAATCGAAAGATAGCGAGAGTACATGATAGGCAATTGTTGGCGATAATAAGTTATTTGAGCGCAAATTGACTCTGAGGAATATTTGAAAAATTCAGTGTTGATTGATGAGTTAAGTGCATAGTTGATCGTAAAGTTGATGTGTAGAATTGAAATTGATATTCAGCGTTGAAATTGAGTGCAATTGGAAGAAAGAATGAGCTTTTTGATGAAAAGAGCGCTAAGTGATCCAAATTGTGAAATTGACTAGCAAAATGATCTCTCATTTCGATTTCGATCCCAAAAATGGAATGAGAATGGGAAAATTAGCTAAGGGTACAATTTTCATGTCCATCGGAGCAAGTTGAAAAATTCAGTTTTTAGCTATATATGGGACGAAAGTGTCATTTTCAAATCATTTTAACCCTCCAAGTTTGAAAATTCAAATATCCTTCTGCGAAGAAAATGGTGGTCCCTACTCATCAACACTAATTCGAGCGCCAGAGATGTCATAATCGACCCTGAAACTATGAGCCAGCGGTAAGTGATCGATCTTAAGCCTCTTTAAGTTTCTAATTTTGAATTTTTTTGCTCATTTTTCAAGTTTTTTGCATGTGTGGGGTCGGGTTTCACATTTTATCATGCAAGACAGGATTTTGTCTCATACGAGTAACTAATAAATTTTCTTTTGTCGTTTAGGGTCATTAGAATTGTCATTCGGGACACACCCTTGTATCGTACGACAGGTCTGTAAAAAGACCATTTTGTCGTGCAGAGTCCAATAATTTGTCGTTTGGGGTTATTTTATCATACGATAGCTATTCTTGACTCGTACGAGATTCTTCTTCTTTGTGTTTTGTCATTCGAGAGACAGTGAGCATTTTTGAAGGTCTAAACATGAAATTTTGATTTTGCATTTGACTTAGTTGGATTTGCATGATGTTTTACTTCTCTTGTAGGCTCATTTGGAATGTTTTTTGATGCTTCGTTGTTGGGTTTTTGCAGGTTCGATTACCTCCTATGCTATTTAGTTGCACTTATCCTCCTACTATGGCATTAGTTCGACATTTATCTGAGGTTGAGCAGGCTCATATTGACTTGTGCGGCTTGACTCATCTATTGAGATTACCTAATATCCGTGTGAATCACGGAATCCTCATGGCGTTGGTTGAGCGTTTTCACTCAGAGCATAACACATTTCATCTACCGGTGGGGGAGTTGACTATCACTCCCGAGGATGTATATAGGATCCTTCGTATACCTTTTGTTGGGGATAAGGTGGATTATGATTCAGGGCACCTTCCAGGATTACAGGCAGTGAAGCATGTCTTCAGTGATCCTGACATTTTGACTCGTTCCATTAGTTGGGACCTATTGATGAGCAGGTACAACGAGGAGTTTCCTTTGGCATGTGTTCTAGCAGGGTTCATAGGCTATTTTTTGATGCCAGACAGAGGGCAGCAGGGTTTCCAGTGCGGATGGGGTCGGATGCTAGAGAGATTGATAGAGACCCCTCAAAGACTTGGTTGGGGTTTGTGTTTATTGGCCTACATGTATCGAGAGATGCATGAGATCGTGTATAGAGATGGGCAGAGCATGGCCGTTGGTGTATATATTTTGCAGGTGTGGGCTTAGGAGCACCTTCCCATTTGTCAGCCCATAGTAGATGACAGTAGAGATCTCAAGCAGCCGATTATATACAGGTATGCCAGATACATTACGCAGCCCCATCTAGGCAAGACAATTTTTTGGAGACGACAGCTAGATGACCTGATAGTCGTTGTATGGAGACCGTACAGAGGCTTAAAGCCATGGGATGACTGGCGACTAGTCCGCAGGGACCTTTTTATTATGCGCCCTCTCATCAGGAGATCACAAACTATTGTGGAGCGATTCGTCATTTCTTGAGTGATGAGGTAGTATGGCCGGCCTCAGGGGATATCATAGGAGTTTACAGTGTATGTGCGTTACGCAGATGAGGAGAGATAGGGATGGTCTCCACGGTTGTCCTATGCTTTGGCGATGCAGGAGTTGATTGTTTTACATCACCTGAGGTGGGATTATATGGATGATGTGGCAGATGCGGGGGTATTGCCCCAGTATAGAGATTGGTTTCAGCAACATCTGTTCCCTCAATTCATAGATCTAGCAAAGCAGGCTCCTCATATTAAGGATGATGCTCCCGCACCGACACAGGGACAGGGATAGGGCCACAAGTAGGGACAGGCATAGAGAGTCGAGGCTCCACAACAGAGTGGTGGTGATTCTGGTGCAAGCAGCAGCAGGGTGCCAGCTGATGTTGGATAGCAGAGGGGTGAGGGCGGATCCCTAGGGCATGTAGGAGTGAGATTGGGTGGGATTGAGGAGGAGAGAATAGCTCCGAGATAGGTCTGGCAATGGCAGGATGAGCAGGGTGGAGCTACAAGTGGAGATGGGGGTGGGGAGCCTATGAGAGAGTAGGGGACTGATGCAAGGCGGTCGATGAGAGCACGTCTTGCAGAGCTGCAGTCACAATTGACAATGGCTCAGACTTAGCTAGCGGAGCGAGATCGACAGCTTGTCGAGGTGAGGGCTGAGCGTGATCGCCAGGTCACATCATTGAGGGCAGAGTCTAGAGCAGAGATAGAGGCTTTATGACAAGAGGTCCTTCTCCAGAGTAGTAGGGCAACCTACTGTGTGGCAACATATAGTGTCGCAGTTCCTATTGCGCAAAAGGGTGATACCCTACTCACAATATATGGCATGATCAGAGGGAGCTCGAGCACCTCATCAAGCTCCTGGGCATCAGGCTACTCCTCCTCCACCAGGCGATGAGGGAGAGGGTGCTAGCTAGATTATTTCTTTTTGTAGCTCGGATATTTTTTGTAGACACACCCATTTTTTGTAGCCTATATGATTCTTGCTCCAATGGGAGTTTGTATATGTCATTCGACATTATTTTGTACCTTTAGAATTGACATGATATATATACAAGATCCGATTTGACTTCATCATACTTGTGTTGATTCGCTTATGAGATGTCTTTTATATGCTTTATTCTATATGTATGCATTTTTTTTCAATATGAATGTATGTAATGCAAATGATTATAGATGTCTATTTTTGTGTCTTTTCATATGCAAATGAATAAATGTGTAATGAGTAATATGAGTAATGCAATGTTTTAATTTTTCTATGCAATAAGATGAATGCAGATGAGTAAATAATGAAATGTATGAATCTACATTAAATGTTATGTATGCAGCTAAACATCTCAAAACACAAGTACTCGATTGAAGAAATGATGATAAATAGACCACTTAGCGTAAGAAATGATGATGCTTTCAGCTCTCATTCAGAAGATAAAGAGATTATTATCATACCGAAATCACTCTAAATTCACAAAAATGCAGAATGATATGCAAAATGATATCCGAAATGATATGCAAAATGATATGCAAAATGATATGTAAAATGCATCCTAAACCTAGTCACTGAATTTAAAATACTTAAGATTCATCACTGAGCATAACGAACACAACAGGTAGGTTAGAGTTCCTTTCTTTTTCAATGTGCAATATGTATTATCTTGTCCGCAATGACCCTTTTTTCATTTATATCCTTGGACAGATTTTGCAGGGACCCGAATTGCATCATAAAGAAATTCCCTCAAAACAGACAAATAAATGATATGGACCTCCCTGTAGCATACAAATAAGCGGAGTCGAGGTATGTGAGGCGATTTCACCTTGTTGTGAAGGCTCTTATCACAGACACCCAGCTAATTTATATGTTTCTAGATCATTGGGATCATTCCTACAAGCAGAAAACAAAGAAAATATTATGCCCCCAATCCTTGCTCCTCTTAGTCACAATAGACTTCCTCGAGTTACTTAGAGGGATAATAATCGAAAACCAATATAAAAGACAACACACAAATAAAATTTTCATTCATAGCTCAAACTATTTAGTGATTGTTTTCCTTTATGTTGTTTTGCTTGTTTACTTAGTGATAAAAACTCTTTGGTAGTTAGGAGACAGGTGACTGACTCAGAGTGGACAACCAGGTTTCACTGACGGAAAAATGACTTGGTTGACACTACTTAGGATATGTAATGTGCTCTGTCGATTAACCTAAGACTAGGACGCTTATCAGTTTCAAGTCATGAGGGTTCCAACAAACCAGGATGTCACGAAAGTGACAAAAAAATATGTACAAGCGAAAGCAAAAGATGCATGAAAGCGGGAAATGCCAATGTTGCATTGATAGATGGAGCGCTTGAGTACAAGATGCGCCTATTTACCAGGTTTTCACCTGCTTGGCAGAGATTCATTTTTATTTTTTTACCAAGGTTTTACCAGGTTTTCACCAAGGCATTTTCTTTCTTTTTATTTTTTTTTCTTTTGATGATTTTTCTTTTCTTTTTTTTTGTATTTTTTGATTTTTTTTGATTTTTTTAAAAAAAAATTTAGGACTTTTTCTAGCTGTACAAGTTGGTGGTACAAAGAATGCTAAGTGAAGAATTTCTTCAAGTGGATGGTGTTAATCGGTTCACGGAGTTGTTCTCCTTCCGAGTTTAGGAGTTGATAGGCACCAGAGTCGAATGTTGCAGTAACAATGTAGGGATCTAGCCAGTTGGGTTCGAACTTCCCTTTATTGTCGCGAAACTATTGATTTTTTGGATTTTCTCTCAGAACTAGGTCACCAACTTGAAATTCTCTTTGTCTAACTTTCTTGTTATATCCTCTGGATATTCTCTTCTGATACACTCTGAGATGATCAAACGCCACTTGACGATGCTCATCCAGCAATTCGAGTTCTTGCAATCTAGATATCCTATGATCTTCATCAGTAACAAGACCTTGCAAAGAAACTCTTAGAGATGGTATTTCTACTTCAATAGGTAGTACTGCTTCGGACTCATACACCAAAGAGAAGGGGTAGCCCCAATAGGTGTTCTGATACTTGTTCTGTAAGCCCATAGTGTAGGATTTAGCTGCAGATGCCAATCCTTCCCGGATTTGTTCACTGTTCTATGCAAGATAGTCAGTAGGTTTTTGTTAGATGCCTCAGCTTGTCCATTACCTTGAGGGTAATATACTGATGACTAGTGTTGCTTTATTTTGAATTTCTCACAAAGCTCATCCAGATCTTTATTCTTAAACTGTCATCCATTATCAGTCACAATTGATGAAGGTATCCCATACCTGCAGATCATATAATTTATGATGAACAAGGCAACTTGTTTACCGGTTGCTTTGATGAGCGGAACCCCTTCTACCCACTTGGTGAAATACTCAATGGCAGTTATGATGAATTTATGTCCCTTGGATGAAGCAGGATATACCTGACCAATGAGATCAAAGGCCCATTGCTGAAAAGGCTAGTGTGTTATAAATGTTATGAGGTCCCTTGCCAGGGCATGTATGAGATTTCCATGAAGCTGACATTTCTCACAAGTCTTAGCAAATTTTATAGCATCTTTTTCCATGTCTGGCCAGTAGTAGCAGCCCGTAATAGTTTCTGAGTTAAAGTAAGACCATTCGAATGAGATCCACAAATACTTCATAAACTTCTGATAATGCACATTTAGATTCTTCAGTTTCTAGATATCTAAGCAATGTACCATCCAAACCTCGTCTAAATAAATCGTTAGCAATGATAACATATCGTGAAGCATTTTGAGCTAGGTTTCTTTTCTCATTTCGGGTAAGATTTCCAGGGATAATTTGGTCTTGTAGATAGGAATAGATGTGGTTGTATCGGGATGAGTCGTGTCCAATAATAGAACAGACTATTTGGGTCTCAGGAGAATCATAAGCAGGGTAATATAACTCTTCCACCAGGAAATCAAAGTGAAAATTGGACTCCTATAACTCAGGTATAGATGCCAAGGTAGCCATAGCATCTGCTTCTCTATTCACTGATCTAGGAATTTGTTGGAATGATACAAAAGCAAAATACTTCTTAAGATCATCAACCATTCTCTTGTAAGGCATCAATTTCTCATCTCAATTCTGATATGTATTGTTGATTTGATTAACCACCAGCTGAGAATCTCCATAGATTTGCAATTCTGCAACCTTCCATTCAATAGCTAGTTTTATCCCATTCACCAAAGCTTCATATTCTGCAATGTTGTTTGTGCAAGGAAATAGAATCTTATAAGACTTTGGGATTGAATACTTCTGAGGAGTAATGAATAATATGCTAGCACCTGAACCATTTGAGTAAAGGACCCATCAAAGAACATTTTCTAGGGTTGTTGAGTAAGGTGCATTGTAGATTCATCTGGGAACTCTATGTGTAGCGGTTGAGTGTCCTCAAGTGGAGCTTCAACAAGTTGATCAACAATTACCTATCCTTTTATGGCTTTGCGCTCCACATATTCAATGTCAAACTCTGTAAGGATCATGACCCATTTTGCTAATCTTCCTGTAAGTGTTGCCTTATTGAGAAGATACTTGAGTGGATCAATTTTGGCCACTAGCTTGACTGAATGTGCTAGCATATAGTGTCTCAGTTTTTGTGATGCAAAGACTAATGCCAAGCATGCTTTTTCTATTATAGTGTAGTTCATTTCATAAGACACCAATGTCCTACTGATGTAATAAATAGCTCGTTCCTTTTTATTGTCATCCTGTTGCACCAGAAGTGCCCCCAGTGATGAATTAGTTGCTGATATATATAAGATTAGTGGTGTACCCTGAATCGGTGGCATCAATATCGATGGATTTGGCAGGTACTCTTTTATCTACTGAAGATGTTGTTTGCACTACTGATCCCAGTTCTATATTACTCCTTTTCTCAATACCTTTGTGAAAGGTTGAGCTTTGTCTGCTAGCTGAGAAATGAATCATCTAATGGATTGGAGATGTCCTTGTAGACTTCTCATTTGACCGATGTTCTTTGGAGGCGGCATTTCCATTATAGCTTGAACCTTCTCAGGATCAACCTCGATTCCCTTTTTTGAAATGATGTAGCCAAGTAGTTTACCAGATGTCACTCTAAATGCACACTTCTTTGGATTTAACCAGAGTTTGAACTTTTCCATTATGTCGAGTATAGGACCTAACTCTTGAATATGCGTTGATCTTTTCATAGTCTTCACTAAGGTGTCATCAACATAATCTTCCATATTCTTATGCATCATGTCATGAAAAATAGTTGTAACTGCTCTTTGATAGGTTGCTCCTGCGTTCTTTAGTCCAAATGGCATGACGTTCCAGCAACAGGTTCCCCATGCACAGGTGAAAGCTGTCTTTTCTTGATCTCCCGAAGCTATTTTGATTTGATTGTATCCGGAGAATCCGTCCATTAGTGAGTACATTTCATACCCAAGCAGTCATGTCGACTATCATATCAATATTTGGTAATGGAAAGTCGTCCTTCGAACATGCTTTGTTAAGATCTCTAAAGTCAATACAAACTCTGATAGACTTGTCTACCTTTGACACAGGTACTATGTTTGAAATCCAATCGGCATAATCTATAGCTCTAATGAATCCAGCTTTGAGCAGTTTTTCTAGCTCAACCTTGACTAATAGTGCTACATGCGGGTGCATCTTACGGAGTTTTTACTTAACTGGTTTTACTCCTGGTGTAATTGAAAGATGGTGCATAATGAGATCAGGATCCAAGCCTGGCATATCAGAGTATGTCCATGCAAAGTTTATTTTCTTTTCTAAGAATAGCTAAGTGAACTCCTTCAATTCTTCTGCTGATAGTGATTGAGCTACATGAATGATGTGTGGTGTCTCTTGACTCCCAATGTTCACTGGCTGAGTTGGCTCGATCAATATGGAGGACCTTTCTTGGAAATGACTTGGTAGTATATCAAGTATCTCACCTTCAGGCACCTTAGAGAAGTTTTCACCTTTAGCTACATCCTTTATTTTCTCTCTTTTAGATTCTGACACCGCCACAATGTGGTTTTTGCCATCAAATCTTTTATTTTTTATTTTTCTTGTTTTTGCGACTAAGATACTTGATATCTGCTTCAGTCATATTTTCACTTTGTTCACTGGTGGAAGAGTCTATAGGTTCGACTGCGTTGAGATAATAGGCTAACATATAGTCATTGGCAAAAGTAGGTATATTCATCGGTTGATTCTGTAACGTGCAGTCAATCAATTTGGGATGTACTAAGGATAAATTTTGGATAGGTTCAAGAGCATTCATGATATTGTTATCAGAGTCGCGGATCGAAAAGTCGAGTTCCAGAATGATACCTTGCGTAAGTGTCTCGAGACCAGGAAGAGTTGGATCATAATTATTAAAGTTCACGTTAATATTTAATCGATCTAATCCTATAGATATACTTGTAACGTCGTTCACTACGCCAAACTGGACTTCATATCATGGTTTAACATCAATAAGACCAGTAGACAAATTTTTATTATTTGTATCAGATGATTCATAATTTGAGGCTAAGTAGATATTGTCTTGAATAAGACTGTCATCAGAGTCGTCAAAGTCATCGGATGAATTTTCTGAGTCTTCTTCAGGTGATTTAGTAAGCATATGTATGGTATCAATACCAACATCTTTAATTTTGCAAGTTCCTTCATGTTGTGGTTCATTTGTCACTTGTATCTAACACACCTGTTGACATGATCTTGATGTTTCTATGATTTGATGTCTTCTACTCCATTTAGCTTCTTCTGGACTGATAACTGGTTCTTGTTCTATAGCTTCCAACTCTTCTTGTGTAGTGCTATACCTAATTTGTTCTGTTTTAGGATAAGGGCACATAGATGAGAAGCTTTCTGGTATTCTTCCTTCTTCCAGTCCTTGTTCATAATTTGCTTGTCTCTTTTGTCTAATTTCCTATATTTCTTTCTCTAGTTTTATGCGCATCAGCTCTTGAGTATCATCTATGACATCACTAGACTCTTCTAGAGTTTCTGTAGTGGATGTGTCTAAGAGGTGGTCAGGACCCCATTCATACTCATTTGAATCAGTCTCTGAATCATCTACTTGTTGTCTGCCAGTATATGTGACTGGAACTTTTAGTGGTGCAAACAATTTTCTGATTCTTACTACTTCATCTCTTATATCTTCTGGGACCTCAACTTCTTGTATTATTGTAGCTCATACCATTGAATCTTGAGCACTGACTGTTTCTTCTTTCTTGATTGCTAATTCCTCTTTCTCTTTTCTACACTCTGCTTTTGTTTGTTTAGTGTCTACTTCCTATAATGTTAAAGGCAATATTCTTTTCTGCCACTTAGACTTAGAAACATGTTTTTGGTCTGATGTCTTTTTTGGATCGTATCCCAGTCCAGCCTTATCATTTGTGGATTTGGTTTGTAACTGAATTGGTTTAGTAATACCTTCCTTTTGTTTGCCCAAAGGACCAATACCTAAGTACCCCATGCATTGAATCATTTTGTAGCCGGGACCATATTGATTTGAGGAAATCTCACAATGTCGTACCTCCTCATTTTGACTATCTTCCTTAAAGATCCAGTTAAGAACAACATCTTCTTCTATTTCATCCGCCAAGGAGGTAGAAGACTGTACAAAGAGACCATCATATATGGTATTCGGAGCTGAAGTTTGTTTCTCATAGCCTTTGATGGCTTGCCCAACTGTTTTGGTGATGGAGGGAGAGAAACTAATGAAAGTACCGGTTCTATCTTGTAGCCATCCATGCCGGTATTTGTATTCTTCAATCTCTTTTCTAAGTCTTTCATTAGTGCTTCTGGATATGCATTTGGAGAGGCTGCCCTATTATGAGGCACAAAAGTATCTGCACCTTTTGTCAATGCATTACAGACGACATTTGTATAAGCAGGAATATTGACTTTAGTTCCGTTATAAGGAAACTTTAAGCATTGATGGTATGTTGACAGTATTGTCTTCATTTCATGAATCCAGCCCAGTAATATATTATATGACAATGGAATATCAAGTACTTGGAAAAGGACATCTCTTTCTACAGGTCCCACTCTGATTGGTAATGACACCAGACCTTCAGAAGTCCTTTCTTCTTCATCATAGGCTTTTATTGTTATTTTCTTGCCAAGATCAATGACATTTTCAGAGAATCCTAGTTGTGTAAGCAGACTGTAAGTACAGATATTCAACCCCGCACCTCCATCTATCAAAACACGTTTGACTCTATGTTTGTGGATCATGGCTTCAATATGCAATGGCTGGTTATGTGGATGATTTAGTGAGTTGTCATCTTCTTCTGAGAAGGTCAGATAGTGAGGTGAAGTCAGATGACCCACCATAGACTGAAACTGATCAATGTCTAAATCTTTTGGAATGTTAGTGGTGAGCAATGCTTTGTCTAAGATCTCTTTGTGAGCAGATGAGAGTTTTAGTAATTCAAAGATTGAGATTTGAGCATTTGTTCTTTTCAACTATTCAACTACACTGTATCCAGAGGATGATGATGAGGTTAACCTTTTAAATTTGTCCAAGGTTGATTCTTTTTGTTTGTTTGGCAAGGCTGATGGGTTTGATGTTGCTTGAGCCGGGTCAAAAGAACTAGCTCCTTGGAGGGTGACTTTCTTTTGAGAACGGCTGAGAGCTCTTGCATAGCGTGATTTATTTGGTTTATCTTGCACTATAATCACATTGCAATATTCTGAGTGGGAAGGCTCAATCATGTTGATAACGTTGTCCTGACTGGCATAAGTATAATTTACCTTGGCACCTCCTTTGGTCTTTGAGGAATCGCCTTGTTCGTAAACAGGCAAAGGGTCTTTAAATGATTTATGATCTGCATTGGTCAAGTGATTCCCAACAACGACTTTACCAGCGTCTATGAGACCTTGAATCTCATGTTTTAGCTTCATACAATTGTTTATGTTATGACCTTTATTCCGATGGAAGTCACAGTATTCATTTTCTCTCCACCATCTCGATTTGACTTCTAGATCATATGGTTTGGAGTTATCTGGCAGTGTTATCAAGTTGTTTGCCAACAGAGTTTTGAAAGCGGATTCATACGATTATTCGAGAGGAGTAAAATCATGCTTATGTTTGGAAAGCCAAGGATTTTCTTTGAACCATTCCTTTGCTTTCTTTGGCGGATTTTTTGTTGCAGCCTCAGCAACTTTAAGTTCTTGTGTACCACTAGCCAAGTTGAATATTGTGGGCTTTGAGTTGGTTTTCACAATGTCTACTACTCCATCATTAACAACATTCTTGTTGTTGTCTTTGCCAAATTTCCAATACTTGTTCTTCTCTTTAGAGCTAGATCCTGGTTGTGTTTCTTTCCAAGGTGTGATATCCCCCTTCTTTATGAGAACACCTTCCATTTGAATGACATTATCTACCATTTTGTCAAATGATGGGTGTACTTGCATTTGTATAGTATATTTCAGTTCAGGGACCAAGTTATTGACAAATATATCCATTTTCTCAGAGTCTGGGATAGGTCATGGATACCTAGAGAACATCTTTCTCCAGCGTTGAAGGAAAGTAAGAAGAGGTTCCCTTGTTTTCTATTGAGTATTAAAAAGATCGATCATAGTCACAGGATGTCGAATGTTGTATGAGTACTGTTGTAAAAATAGTTGGATTAGTTCTTCAACCATTTTTATTCCCTTGGGTAGACTTGAGAACCATTCCATTGCTTGACCCCCTAAACTCCTTGGGAAGAGGCACATGAGGTAAGTTTGATCGTGCATGAACTCCATACAGACAACACAAAATTCCCTGACATGATCTTGAGGGTCTGAGGTACCATCATATTTGTCAAATTTTGGGATCTCCACTCGTGAAGGAAATGGAGGCATGTATAGATTCTTGTCAAATGGAAAGGGACATATTGTTTCCAGAGAATATTGTTTTGGGGACTTGTCCTTATTCTTTAGTTCTGTGACTTCCATCCGTAAGGCTAGTAATTGTTTGTGTACCATGAGTATAGGTGAGTCTTCCTTTTTAGTAACGAGTGTCTGGACATCATATCCAGTAGGAAGTTTGGCACCTTGTTTTTCTAGTTCTAAGAAATAGTCTTCCTTCTCTCGGGTCATGATAGCTTTCATCATTTTTCTAAAGTCTTTGTCCTTTTGACAGCCAAGGATCTCTTTTTCTGGAGGTTCAGTGTCTTCGTCAGTCTCAATTGATGATGAGGAATCATTATCATTTCTGGGAATGTTATTATCATCCTTGTTTCCATCATTGTGTTCCGTCTCATATATAGTGGGAGATTTAGGCTTATCAAAAAATGGTTCGCCTGATGATGATGGTATGTCAGTGAGTGGATCCTTTTCATAAAATGGATTGTTGGTGTATGAAAAGGGTATTCCTTTGCCTTTGGCTTCTTTCTTATGAGAACTCCTGGTTTGTGTAGGCATTCTTATGGATTAGTGCAACCTAAAGATGTTTGTGATGCAGAGGTCAAGATCAATTTCAGAGCTAGTTGTTCAGTTAATGTATTGTTTGGGAGAAACAACTAAGATTGAGTCTGATTTCAGGAACGATCTATCCTGTATAAGACGTTTATCTAAGTTGATTCTAAGCATAGTGTAAGATTCAGTCTGTTTTCAGGAACGATCTATCTTGTATAAGAAGTTATCTAAGTGACTAAAATTTGATAGGTAGTTGATTGAACTAGCTGAAAGATGATCAACCAAATCGTGCAATGCAAATGGCAGAGGTACACTGTCTTGATCTGTTTATGCTCAGGAAAATTGATAACCAGTATTATGTTCGTTGTAAGTTGTTTTTAGGCAAATTTGACTGTTTTGTTCTGACAAAACCAGAGACTCGTACGACAGGATTTTCTGAACCAGACGACAATTTATTAGCTATAGGACGACAAAAGTTATGTTTCATATGAGTTGCTGTCTCTTACCATACGACAGATGGGTATGTGCAGGATGACAAAATACTCAGAGCAGTTTTGTTTCGTACGACACGGGATACAGAACCAGACAACAGATTAAAATGACTTGTATGACACAGGATTAGGTCTAGGACGACAAATTAGAAGACTCGTACGACACAGGATCAGATGTAGCATGATAAATTATTAGACTCGTATGACTATTCACAGGACAGAGCCTAGAAATTCTGAGTTTTTTTTATTCCTGAGTATGATAACTGAGTATGACCAATTATGAGATGGACTGATTTTGGACCAGGATAGACTAGTTTTGGACAGAATTTTGATTTAGGATAAACAAGTTTCTGACACGGATAGAGTTTCAACTTAGGATGGACTAGTTCCTGACACAGACAGAGTTTCGACTTAAGATGAACTAGTTTCTGACACGGACAGAGTTTTCGACTTAGGACGGACTAGTTTTTGACACGGACAGAGTTTCGACTCAGGATGGACTAGTTTCTAACACAGGCAGAGTTTCAACTTAGGATGGACTAGTTTCTGACACGGACAGAGTTTCAAATCACTGAGTTGTTTCTTGTCTTCTCCAATTTTTGGTATTTCAGTTTTTGTTTCAAGGATGAAAACACAGAAAACACGTAGTATAAATAGTGACTCCAATCACAACATGCAAACCCTAAGGAATTTAGTGAGGAAAGAAAACCTTTGCTTGTAGATTCAGGTACACACCCAATAGCTAATCAGAATACAGCCGCTGAGTCTCACGCAATGGATTCTCAACGTCGTATTATCTGACTCCAAGCGCTAATGGGGGCACGAAATGACAAGTATCTTAGGAGAGTTACTATCTCTCTTGCACAAAGATTATCTCCCTTTCGGAGGTGAACCGGGTAGCTTCTAATTTTGAATTGGATTTAGTGAGGGATCCATTTGGCGCGTCGAGGTATAAACTCAATTAAGAGGTCTCCCAGCCTTGAAAACCAAGGTTTAATATACCTGACTTGATTTTCATCAAATCACGTTTATTTTATAGTGGGTTGGAGTACTTGGCATTTAGTCATTCCCACTTAGGTCGTTCCCCTCACATCAGTCGTAACGACTTTAAGATTTTTTCAACCCCTCAAGAGGGCAGGCCTGCTAAAGATGTACAAATCTCAAACAAATAAAAAGCCTCAAGGGTCTGGATTTTTGATTGTCTAGAAAAAGACAAGAGCATACTCTCCTACCTCTCAAAATCTTCTAAAAACACAAAATACAGATTTGTTCTTTAACCAGATAGCAAGTTAGGTTCCTAAAAATGAATTTAAAGAATACACGATGTTTAGTCGATTCTCCTTAGGCAACCTGCAAAGACAACGAATCAGTAGTCATATTGTCTTTGTGCGACAAGCATATTCTTTGACAAGCGTTCTGCAAAAAACTAATTAGGTTGTGAAAAATTCTGAGATAGACAGATAAACAGTCAGGGTTAGTCGTCAAAATAATAAAAAAAAATCATGAAAATTTGCCTCTTTTTTTTAATTTTTTTTTTACCAGAAAATACAGAGTCGTACAACAGTATGAAAACTCGTACGATACAGGATCCCAACTCGTACGAGACAGGATTCCAGTTCGTACGACACTTGCAGTTTATCGTTTAAGCCTGTGGGAATTGTCGTACGAGATGTACAGACGAAAAATAAAAAAATCTGAAATCTGGAAAATAACAAAAAAAGAAGCAGTCAGTCTTGGAGGGCGAATAATGTAGTCTTCTGCCCCACGGTGGGCACCATAATATGTGTGTGTGAAAAAGTGGTCTGTAGTTGCAAGCACAACACTTCAATTAAGTCATTATATGCATGGTTAATAATCAATAATCAATAAGTATAAAACCATAACAAAGCGACTAATTGCCTTCTAAAAGATGCAAGTATATTTTTATGAGCAATACCAGTGATTAGACTACACCAAGACGAAGGATTTAATCTATATGATATTAACTATATGGATGCAAGATGGATGAATAATTCAAGCAAAATAATCATTTCAGGCAATAATGGATGAAAAATGGATGCAAATAATCTAAAAAGGCACAATAATCTTCAATGACTCCAGAGCGAAATTAGTGTGATAATAATAATCTCCAAGCGTGTTCTCAAAAATCTCTGGGGTCAATTGAAATGAGAGTTGAAGACTGAATTTATAGAGAATCACAAAAGAGAAAAGCTCAATTTAGGATTAATTGAAAATAATTGAGAAATCAGGTTAAGTTAACCTTGAGATAGATTCCAATTATAGTTTAATTGAAATGCATTCAAATTAGAAGTCCAAGTTGCATTGGAAATAATAATAAATTAATTCCATGCATTTGTGATAAAAATAGATAATTCTTTTATTTATTCAAGAAAAGAGTCTTTTCAATGCAACTGAACTTCTTTTTCTGAAAAGCTTTGAGTTCCAATTTTAGAGAATAATTCAATAATTCAATTAAATTGCTTTTCTGATTTCAAGTTCTAAATTTAGAAAAAGAAATAATATTTCAAGTTTGATTTCTCTCTCAATTCTATTCTTTTATTTTAATTTCAATTCAACTCTTGTTTTGTAATTAATTCCTCTTTTGTAATAAATTAATTCCTTTTGCATGATTAAATGGCAATTAATTAATTAATTAAATATGCAAGGATATTTAATAAATTAAAATGGGATAATTGATCAAAATGATATTCTTAGAAATGATTCAATTAATTAAATAAATATTTATATAATATCGAGTAATTGATTTGCCATGTGATATTTGATGATTAAAGAATTAATAATGTGCTCAAGATTGATTTAATTGCCTTTGGTTAGGACCTTGGTGATGTTGTCGAGATTAGGGGCCCATGGTTTAGATGACCATTTTTAGGGTATTACAACTACATCAAAAACAATCATCCACCTCCACTATTACCATGGGGAAACCAAATTCATCATGAACTTCCTCAAAAATCAAGGAAGATTTTTTTAGTTTTATGGTGATAGAAAATAATATCTCAATAAGCATATCTTAGTCTTCGCCATAGCATGTGGAATTTTTAATTTTACACATGAAGATCATAGTTCACTTGTTTGTGAAAATCTTACAAGGCACAACAACTAATTGGTTTTACCACCTTCTTGTCGTTTCAATCATGAGCTAGGAGTCAATGAGTGATAAGTTTCTTGCATATTTCAAGTTGGCTACAAAAAATCATATATTGTAAATACACAACTTTCAAATGCCAAGAAAGATGAAATCGAATCAAATGAGAGTTTGTAAGATTCAATCATTTGATTGTTAGGCTCGCTAACATTCTAAATCTTTCATCTGAGATTCTTCAAAGTTATCTCATAAATGCTTTATCTTCCGAAGTTGTGTTCTTTCTCAAGGAAGAAAAAACTATAAAATTGATGGATTCTCAAGATGATGCCATCAATTTGGAAGACCATATGGTTACCTCAAGAAAGATTCAATCAGGTTGCTATATCTTTGAGGATTCAATCATTTCAACAATTACCTTACTCAAGTAATAATGATTCATTCATCAATTATGTTTAATGAGATCTCTCATCTATCTACTTCTCTAAAGTGATCTCCTTGAGGCATTGCTAAAGTGTACTAGACCACATTAGAGTTTACATTTGAGCATCGGAATCTACATAGCGTCAAACAAATTTCTTGAGAATGTCTGGGATTTGTTTGAGAGCTAGTTGTCCTTCCTTGATTTGCTTGATGGCTTGAAAGGAGTGACAATCTCGAAGGGCTTGAAAAAATTCTTTAGAGGCCTTTTCTTCAATTTGAGCCATTGGAGTCAAGCTTTGATTTGAGATCCCCTAGTTAGTGTGCATCTATGACCTACTTCTAGTGGTGAAGTTGAGCCACTCAAAGCTAAGCAGTGGAATCAAATGTGTCAACCTCCAAAGCAACAATGGCTTGGTATAGCTATGAGGTGGTGGCCTTGTAGGAGCGGCAACAAAAATGTGTCAATTGATAGTCATTAATAAGTAGAGGAATTGAGTAATTTGGGTTACATATTCATTCCATCAACCAATCCAATTGACCTCAGTGCGAGACATTAATCTAAATTATAGACATGTTGAATGTATATTGATGTGGCTTTGTGATTGAGCATTGACATGTTGAGAAAAAAATGTTCTTGTTGCTTTGGGCTTGGCAACTTGCCGCTCAATACAAAATCACATTTGAAAGTGATTAGAAAGAAATATGTCAAAAAGAAGCTTTACCCACATGGGGTAATAGTTGGCAAAAGAATAGAAAATTTCAATTGATAGGTGGCACTTTCCAAGCTTTGAAAAATCTATGAAGTCCAACTCTTAAATTACTTCAAGTATACCATGACACATGATCCTAGTGGTGGCCAAGGTTGGAATAAAAAAGCCTCAATTTATTATGCATAAAATACCATGCTTCTATTTTTCCATTTGTTTAACCTGTAGGTAAAGCCCCACATTTATCATATCTTATCCCTATCATATTAAAGTCTCTACACAAAACCCAAGTGACGACAATAATGAATTGACAATCCATCTTCAAATGGTAGATCTTTGAATAAAATTATAAAAATTATAAAAATTAATAAATCCCAAATGAACGATTAATAATGTTGAAAAGAGCCCATAATGCACTTCACATCCCTAAACAACTAGGAATTGATGCCATAGGGGAGAGAAAGGTGAGGATGCAACCTTGACTTGCTTCATCAATGCTACAAAAAAACTAACTAGAAGGTCAAATAACATGGCAAGCTGCAATAAGTAAGAAATTGAAAATCTTAACCTCTTGTCATTGAAAAAATGTCTAGACCTAAAAATTGGAGACAAATGGAGTACATTTTTGGGTGTCCTATTAAACTTCGAACACTCTAGGAGATACAATTCAGAGATGAGTATACAAATTCATCACATTATTCAACTCGCCAAGAGTAGATTGATTGTTTTGAAGAATAACCTCACTTGAATCAAAACTTACTAACCACAAGTTAAGTTGGCATAAATACCTTTTTTGAAACAAATTCTCCTTCTTCCAAACACCCTAATGGGTTGTGAGATCTCCATTGCACAATTGGAAGAGGCAAAGCGTGTCAAGCAAAGGAGTTTGCCAATTGAGTCAGTGAAGAATTTTCTAATAGAGTTTGAAACATTTTACCTCACTAGAGATCTCACAAGGGTAGGAATGACCAAAATTCTCTAGTATAGGAGGTTTAGAAATCATTATAGAACCTCAACCCCCAAAGCTATAGGAAGGCTTGAGGACAAAAATATTATTTATAGAGTTCTTGGCTTTGTAATCGACAACTATAGACCAAACTTCATCCTTTTTTGCTAGCGGTTAACCCATAAATGGGTCGTGTGGAGGTTTTGGATGAGAGAAACCAAAGGGCAATCTTGGATCTTGTGTTTCTAACATCAATAACAAGTATTCAATAAGTTATGTGAAGAATGTGTTGAGCATATCTTATTTGCCCAATCTGAATATCAATAGTTTCTTTAAAAACCTTAGATGAATCCACCTCAACACAAACTCACCATTGAGGATGAGTTATATAGAATTGTTCAAGTTCAACACCAACCATAATGTGTAAAGAAGAGGTAATATAGTGTAGGAAGCTCCAACATAGCAAAGATAGCTCAATGAATTTAACCCAAACAAAAACTTTAGGGGGATTTTTCATCAAGACCAAAAAGTTTTGAGTCCAAGGTCTAAAAACCAACAATAAGGACCAAACAAGTCGAAGGCCATGGTTGAGAATAGCCTTATCATGGTTGGACTCAATAAAATGAAAAATAAAAAAAAACCTTTGGTGAGGTTGTGCACATCATCTAAGCAAATCTCATGCAAGGCCCAAGCCTTATTGACCCAATCTTTAAGCATGCTTTCAAGGGGGACCCTTCCTACAAAATATCCTATTAAAATGAAAATTCTCAAGCCAATGACATGCATCATCAAATTCAAGAATTAGAAGAATATACATGGGTGTTTTAAGGGACATGCCTCATGAAACAACTTAAGAACAAATTTTTGAGGATGCTTGAGTGAGGGCACCATTGTTTATCACCAGCAAACCTTCAACTCCAACATCTCCAAACATATGAAAGGTCAAGCCCATTCAAAGGGCCAAAAATCATTTATGGATGTGGCAATTAAGTACCATAATAAATGCAAAAGAGTGCTAAAATTGTGCTTTATGAAGTAGTATTACATGGGCACATCCAAAACACTGTAGCAAGCCAATCCCTTGAGTCCTTAATTTTCACCCTCAAAATTGTCATTTTCAAATATTGTAATACTTATTGTGTAGTTTTAGGTTATTTTTTATTTTATAGAAAATTTTCCCTTTTAATGTGAAGAGCAATTCTATTGTGTGTTTGTTCCATTTTGTGTCGCACTAAAAGGTGTGAATTAAACACTAACACATTCTAAGAAACTTTGACCAAATTTTAAGGAAAGGAGTCCCAATCATACTCAGCATCTCGACATCAAATGGGTTAAAGAAACAATCCATTTAAAATTTTATACCTCATCCACTCACAAAAGTGATGAAAAATTGTGCTTATTTAATTAACAACGATTTACCTTTGTCTATTGAACAATTTGTTACATTTAAGAATAGCCAAGCCAAAGCTTTAAAACAATCTAGCACAGCTCATAATAAATTTTCCCTCATTTAATACAATTGCCTATATTTTGATTTGTTGTTCATATGTTAAAATTCATATATGCATCTACTTGCAAAATTAAATGTCTTGATGCAAGGTGTGGGAAGTATGATCTACTCTACAAAAATATGAATCCAAGGATGACGTCTTTTTCTTTAAACAATCTTTACTCTTTGTTGATAGTAAAGAAATATCAGTGTCAATGAGCATTCTTAGTTGCATTAAACAATTTGTCAAAATAATGAATAGGTATGAACTTCATCCAAAATATAAGATAGATAAAGGGACATCAATTTTAACCATTGTGATACCTTTCTATCAATGTTTTGTGAATGATAAAGGAAACACAGAAGGCCAGAATAACAATATATTTCAATTGAAAAGGTAATTTTTAGGTCACAGGCAAGAAGAGTTTGAGATCCCCTCCTTAACAAGAAGAGTTTGAGATCCCCTCCTTAACAAGGGTTGCTGATTTTCTGATCAAGATACACAGCAGAAGGAAAAAGAGATTTAGTTGGGGTGGAGTTTTGGGCTTTGCATGCTTATTTGTTTGCTGGCTATCTGTGGTTCCCATAGGCCATTTGGCCTCGTGAACATTATTAAAAACATTCATTCATTCATTCATTCTAAAAGTGCCTAGGGGGATTGTAAATGTCTTACCTAAATTTTAATTCCTTTTGTATTCCTATCTAACAAGCTTTATCAAGCTTCATCTGCAGATTTCATGCTCATGTCATGTGAATAGTTATTATGTATAATCGAAATACACAATATAAATTTGAACATTTTGATAATTATCAAAACTATATTATTAGAAAATTACATATACTTTCTAATGCATAACTAAAATATCTCTTGCAATTGCAATACAAAATTTTCATCTGAACACAACTCTAAATATACTAGTTAACGGCTTGTTTAGTATAAACATTTTTATTCTCTGCCGTACCAAGCTAGCTGTGACAGCCAATATTTGTTAGTCCTTAACTGATTAATCATTACACTTTCAACCACGTTGCAATGGTAGGGACTAGTCGCTATGCAACACTTGTTACTATATACAAAAGAACATTTCCCAAATTATATTAAAAGGATTTTCTCCCCACGTTGTTGCAATGAAAACTATAACCCTCACATCTGATTAACATATTGACAGATTTCACTGTAACAATTGAAATCTTCCTGAGAAATAAAATGGGCATTATTTGACAACAAAGAATAACCCAGGCCATTAAATTACACTAACAGCCATTAAGCCTATTAAAAAATACATTCAGGACCAGGTGAGAAGCCTTGTCAATTTCAAATAGAAATATAAAAAGATTAGAAATTAACAAGCATCATTTCCTGAAACAAATGAGGAAGAGAGGCATCAAAAAAATAAGTCAATATGAAATTGGGTCATAAGGGTAAGAAATCCATGGATGGTTTAGTGCTTCTCTTGCACTTGGGCGGTGCAGTGGATTGATCTGAAGGAGGTATCCAACGAACTCGAGAAAACCAACATCCCCTGTGGGCAGACGATGTCTAAGGGAGCTTTTCTTTGGAAGGATGTATCCCAGTTGCTCAGTCTCCTGAAGACACAATGAGACAGTGAAGATTATAAATGATTGTAAAAACCAAAATTAGAAATCCAATATCTCAAAACAAAAAAGAATATAAATGAATGTAAACACCAGGTTGAAAGAGTCATCAAGAGATTGTATTTACTTTTCCAACCCCTGCTAACAAATATTTGAGGTATTTGTGTACTAAAAGGGAACCTTGTAAATACTGTTAACATTTATGAAGAAAAAATTCATTTGTGTAATGACTACTCATCATTCCACATAAATTAATATTCTAATATCTAACATATGTTTGAAACTAAACTTCTGATCATGGAGTCCACAAACATTCTAACCAGTAATGATCCTCAATTCATGACAGAATTCTTGAAGTTAAATCATAGAAGTTCAGATAGAAGTTGTTTTCAAATTAACTTTTAGAGCCACAGAATTTATGCAATTTCGGAGACCTCGATGGGAAGTAAAATTCACAGTGCCTAAGCAAACCATATCCCTGGATGCAAAAGTGTGAAGAAACTAGACAAACTTGAAAATTATCATTGAAGTCTCCAAGATTTTCGAAGTATAACAGATAGTAGTAAAACTATGGATTTTATAAAGGAATGTTTGCATTGAGTTAATGTATAAGAATATTTAGGTTCAACTTGCTTGAGTGATTTGAAGTAGATTCTATATGAAGTGAACAAATAGATGTGTTAAGGAGTTTGATGTTGACAATTTAACTTGGTTTACTTCAATGCCAACTTCATAAAACCCCAAAGTGTTTATTGTCATTTTAAGCCACAGATTGAGAGCTTGCAAGGGTTTGGCTAAAGATCAGCGCTCTCTCAAACCTCATTCACAAAGCTTGGCAAAAGAAAGGTTACAGGATTGGCATAGAAATCTGCTTAAGCATAAGGATATAAGAATGTACCAATCATTTTTTTATTCATCATTGCCATAATGGAAACCTGGTCCTCTAGTGCAATACTATATGGCAAGCCGCAAGGCTTATACCTCCCACGGAGCCCACTCTCCAATGGTAAGCATTAAGCAATCAAAAGACTCATTGTATTCAAAATCATTGGAAGAATACTACGCATCGAAACAATCTCAGCTCCTTTGCCAGACAAAAACCTCCACAAGCCAATCAACCAATAATAGGCAATAAAAGAATCAAACACCAAACATCAAGCATTAATGCACTAGGTTTAGGTTAGGCCAATTTCCAACCAACAGACAAGGTTCTTTGCTCAAGCCAATAGTAGTTAGACATTGCTACAAATCCTAGAGATTTGATTTTGTGGCTCATAAAATCATTATACATGCACTCTTAATCATTACAGTCCATGCGTTCATTGATGCCTTATAAAAGACATGAAGGATTAGATTGGTGTCATCGTACCCGGTAATGCTAAACCAACTGTCAATATTTCCATGCCATTGCTGAGTATATACTGAACTATTATGCCCCAAAATCCATTTTAAATGAAAAAGTGCTTTGATTTTTAAACAATGAATGCCAATACCTAAAGGCTAAGAAGATAAAGGAAGGGCCTTCAATGCCATCAAAAGGATAAATATAATTAAGGTGATCATAATAATTTACCTTGATTGATCCGAAATTGTTCTATTTGTGTAAACATGAGTTTGTTCTTTGAGACTCAAAATTGACAACAAAGATCAAGAATGGCAAGGCAAGAGGCGGGGGACAAGAAATTCACACACAGAGAATTGGACCAAGTCAAAGGCCTTTTGGAATGTCAAAGAGCCAATAACCAATTGGCAGTTCCAGAATAGACAAACAAATTTGTCTTGATTGGTTTGTCCCATGCTAGACTTGTCATCTTGTTGAACTCGTCAGTATGCACTGTGCCTTTTGAACAGGCAAGGCAAAGCCCTTATGTGATCCTGCTTGTCTGCCAAGCAGCCATTAGCAAAAAGGAATGGGTTCAGCCCGTGCAAAATTCATCAGAATTCAGATAGATGGGCTTAACTTGCGAGTCTCCAAAGGTGCCTTTCAAGTGAATTATCTCCCCTCCAAGTATCTCTGATCAGCTATCATCTTATAACCAGTATAAATATGTATGAAAAAACCATGGGAAACGTCTTTATTTTTTAAAATATGCAAAAGAGGAAGCGTTTATCTCAAGGTGAGTAGTATCCCATTGCAGAGCAAGAGTGAATGCATTATATCATTAAATTGTCATCCCACAAAATCATATACAATGCTCCAATGTTCAGCTTGGCTTGTGGTCTTGTAATTTTGGTGATTTGGTGAGGAGAAAACCCCATCTTTCATGGATTTTTCACTCCTAATGGTTTCACCAGAGTCGACCTTGTGTTAAAGGTGATGTGATGCTGTATTCTTCTTTTGCATGCATATTCTTCATTTCCTTTTCTGTTTCTTCATTTCTAACGTACAGCAAATAAGGCAATTCTATTTAATGCTGATTTCATTAGCAAAGTACTTTAGAATAACAAAAGTTCAAATTGAATTCAGTCATACATAATTAGAATCAGTTTTGGTGATATTTATTCCATATAAGCATGCTAATTACATATCATGAAGACCACTTTAAACCTGCATTTTTGAAAAAGTTCAAATTAATAAATTTTTAAAATTAGTCTAGATTAAGAAATTTTTAAACTATATATATGATGGAGAAGTCGAGGGAGAGAGAGAGGGCAGGGGATGATGAGGGCGAGGACAAGGGTGAGGGAGAGGGCCTGAAGAAACAATGTCGACCAAAAAGAGGGACATTGTTCCAATGATGAGGTAATCGGTGTTATAAATGATGTTAGAAAGCACCACGTATGAGTACTTGATAGTTGATATAGTAAATGCCAAAGATTATTAATTATTCTCTCAAGGACAAAGCAAGTAACAATTCCTCGTTTTTTAAATGTAGCAAAAATACCTTTTTCTCTCCTTGCAAAGAAGGTAATTTCTAAGTTATCACAGGCCATAATTACTTGGGTGAATAACAGAGTAGGAATCTGTGCGTAGTGCACAGTTCCACCCAGTATCTACTATGACAAGCATTCTATCAAAATCATCTTCAGTGGTTGATAACCTCGTGAGGAACTTCAATACAACATTATCCCACAGACACTGAAATATGCAAAAAAGGATCCTAAAACTCATGTGTTTAGAACCTTTGCTAGTGCATATACAAAACAAGCAGAAATGGAAGCGTATATAAGCTTAGAAAGTTGGCCTTTAGAAATAAAACTGCAAGAGACATATAAATTTCAAGTGTCTTGCAAACTTGGAATCATCTTGTGCTCCCAGGACTGGTGGATAATGCAATTCTGCTTTGACAACTGTGGGAAGAGATGTTTTTCATAATTGCATGCACCCAAAACTGTTGCATGGAACTGAATGTTGGATGAGCAAGGCAGTCCATATCTTCCTTCATTAACAGTATTATTCTTGTGCTTGAAACCTAATTGAAACTACTGCATATATATTATCAACTGCATCAATCTCATACTCTGTAGTTTGCTTTGAGCCAAGGGTATCAGATGCCTATTTTTGACATCAATATTATAGAATGCATTTTATTCCATAGACATAAGCAAAGCACCATCCTTCTATAACGCAAGGACTATGGGACTTCTGCATCCAAAATAACTGCATCTAATATGTTCATTCTGGATCAGCTCTTAAATGTTGTACTTGTTTTCATCTCTCTCTAGAATAGGTTTTTAAAAAAGTATTATTGGGAACAATGCTCTTGAAATTCAACTAATCAAATGCTCTTGGAAGGGTAAAGGTACTCCATCCAGGTCCATGAAAACATCATCTTATCATTATAACAAGGCTCAAGCTGCTTGTACTGTGTAGATTCCACATGAACAAGACATGAGATTGTGCGAAGACTTCAATTGGAGTTCAAAATCATTTTACATCCTTAAAATGAGACCGCAAACTTTCTAGGTATATCTGATCAACCTTTGGGTCTATTTTACAAATAAGAAAATTTGATCTTTGGCAGAAGATCAAGCACTCAAGATTTCTGATAACCAATTCTCAAGATATTTGTGAACATGACTAGATTATACATGAATAATGTGCCTACAAGTATCTCAAATATATCTAGAGGCACAACATCACAAAAAAATCATCATCCTACAAAGTTGCATTGATTATTAAGGCACATTTCTTTGTCCTGCTGCAACCAGCCAATTATGTGAGGGTGTAGATGTGGTGCACATTTACCTTGAGATGTTTTACACACCATGAACCATATATATACATAGATATATACATAAATATGCATGAATGTATAGAATGAAAGGATGAAATATGTAATCATCTGGATCAATATATCATCAGTCTTATATCTGCAGTCAATTCTCTATCCTTATATGGGCTGTTTACATCTTTTTGCTCCGCTTTTATTTTATGGTCTACGAAAGCTGGGCTGGAAATTGAGGCGTACCTTTCAGTTTTCAATTATTAGTCAATGTAATAGTAGAAATGATGTTTCCAAAGTCCATGTAAATGATTTCATAATAACTGTGTCAATGGTTTTTACATTGATGTTTCGGATCATCCTCCATAGTCTAACATCCAAGAAGAGGAAGAAAGATGTGTTGGATTCAAGAAAAAGCTCTCCAAATAGTTGGAGACTTGGAGTGGTCAAGAGGAGCCGAGGAAAGTGTGAGAAACAAGAGAGACAAGGGTCTGCAAAAAAGAATTCAAAAGGCACACCTTCAGACCCAACACATGTTGTCATTAGTGAACCCAGCATAACAGATTGAGATGGTGTAAATCATATCAGCAATTACAAATTTTAATCAAGAGATTCAAACCTGCTAGCAAAAGACAGCAAACTAAGCAGAAGAAAGCAAGGGAAGTAGGGCAATCAGTTCGCTTATGAGGAAAAATAAGACTGTTGATATAATTATCGGCCAAAGAATGACAACAGAAGTTGATGTTGTTTCCACTTAATTACAACATCTTGGTGTGTCAGCTGAGGATCTGTTGGCAAGTTGCAAGGAAAATTCAGCAGCCAATACAAATTTAATACCCATTGTCTGCATGAGAAGGAAGATGCCTTCACTTGGCCTACACTTACTGCAGAAAATATGAACTATTGAAATCAATTGCATGCCTTTAAAGAAGAAAAGGATGAAACTTAAAAGCATTCATTAAATTTTTTTTTTGTCTGCCAAAGCCCTGGTCAAAATTTATAGAAGTTGTTGGGTTTGACTCCATGTAAGAATTATATGAAGATGAATAAAATTTTATATAAGCATTGGCAGCATGCAAGAGCCCAAGTGACATAGATAGAACTCCATGGCTAGAGTATTTTATTTGAAAAGGTTGTCCAAAAGGTACCTCAAGATTCAATGAGGGAGAATTTCATAAGAGACAAGCATAGCAGAGATCTTGCCGAACATTTTTGGATAGATAAAACATTGGCACAATTGTGTGATAGTTATTATTGGCCAAGGATGAGTACAAATGTAAAGAATATTGTGTGGAGTTGTGGAGTTTATCAGCATGTCAAAGGGGAGTCAAAATACAGGTTTATATCAACCATTGCCTATATTTCAGAGACTATGGGAAAACGTAAGTACAGACTTCATTCTTGGGCTGCCAAGAACAAAGCAAGGTAATGATTCTATTTTTGTTATTGTTGGTAGATTTTCAAAAATGACACACTTTATAACTTGTAAGAAGTCAAGTTATGCCACACATGTTGCTACATGGTTCTTTAGAAAGGTAGTTAGATTACAAATTTTTTAGGCCATTTTGTGCATACCTTGTGGAGGGAGTTGAACATGAAGTTGAATTTTAGCTCGACCTATCATCAACAAATGGATGGGCAAATAGAGGTTATTAGTAGAAGCTTTGGAAATTCATTGAGATGCTTGTTTGGAAAGAAGCCAAATCAATGAGATACAATATTGGCACAA
The DNA here is from genome assembly GCF_030272615.1 of Cryptomeria japonica. Lineage (NCBI taxonomy): Eukaryota > Viridiplantae > Streptophyta > Pinopsida > Cupressales > Cupressaceae > Cryptomeria > Cryptomeria japonica. Next base: position 478,047,284 of record NC_081413.1, read on the forward strand.
GTTGAGTTTGCTAATACCAACTCAATTACTAGGAGTACAACAAAAGCTCTTTTTAGATTGTGTATGGTTACAGCCCTAGAGGGGCAGATGACCTATGAAGTATTGTAGATTTGGGAAAATAAAAGTGTCATAGCTTATAATTTTACTAAGTACATGCATAAGTTGCACAAAGAAGTAAGAAGAAATTTGGAGAAGAATACAATTAGATACAATTTGACTTTGGCTCAGTTGAGTGAGGAAAGGTTTTCCCAAGGAATCTACAATAAACTGAAATGGAAGAAAATTGGACCTTCAGGAAATTGCGAAAATTTAGAGTGAATGCTTATTAAGTAGAGCTTCCAAAAGAAGTGGATATATCTCCAATTTTAGTGTGTCAAATTTGTAACATTACTAGCAGGGTAAACAAGTGAAGAGGAAGGCATAGTTTCAGATCTTTCAAAGGATGAATGGATGCAATAATTGTCTAAGAAAGAATGGAATAAAGTTGAAGTCATGATAGACTCACAAGTGATAAAAAATGATAAAGGAAGAAAGCACAATGATTACTTGGAAAAATGGTAGAACAAAATTGCTGAAGAAGCAACAAGGATGAGTGCATCCAATGCTAATATATGCAATCTTGACTTAAAGTTTCATAAGATATTAATAAGCCTCAAGCTCATAGTACATTGTACTTAATGTGTCTAATGCAAGAGCATCCAAATTCACAAGCAATCCTACATCACCAAAAAACAAAAAAAGGTAGGCCAAAATGAAATTTTGATTTTGCATTTTTTGGGTGAAATAGCCATATTGTACCCAAGGAATTTTTTTGGCCATACCAACAAACCAAAACTCCGTACTCGTACCTACCCCATACCAGAACCAACAACTTAGGTCCAAATCAATCTCTTTCAAACCTCCAACTATCAAATGGATTGCATAGTTTTATTGGTGGGCATTTTTCTTCTACAGACATTCGTCAAACACTTGCCAAGCATTCAAATTGAGTGATGAACGACATTTTGAAACAAAAAATGGCCCACCAAGAACTCATCATTGTTATTTTTGGCAACCAAAATCATATGTAATCACCATGTGGTGATTGGATAGTTTAATTAAACCAAAACTCTATGCAAACTAAAATTGTGAGCAAAAGAAACGCAGACAGCCCATTCTTGACAGAAAATGTGCCCTAGTTTGTGAGAAACAAGGAATATCTACACAAGAAAGGCAAAATGTCACTACCAATTTGTGGAAAGAGACCAACCATTCTGAATAAAGGCCATTGGGTTAACAATTGGAAAGTAGGGAGAAAGAGAAAAACCAGCAATAAAAGAAAAAAAAAGTTCATCCATTCATGCACAAAATAGATTTGTCATTTCTCATTTGTAATAACTTGGGTCTTCGTTCTCAACATGTCTGTAAGTCATTAAAGACCTAATTTTCCATTTCAATGAACCTTAATCTAATTGTTGCTCCAAATATCATATTTGGTTATTGTTCTTAGTTTGTTAGGATGTTAGGTTAGAGGCACAACAACGTAGAATGCACCATCCAGAAAAGTTTTTCACATTTGATGTAGATCATCAAGTCAAGCACATCATTCAAGGTTAAGTTAGTAGATGACTAATACTACTACAAGAATTTAGATAGAGTTATTGTCAAACATATGAAGAATCCTATCATAATAGTTCAACTCTCCAAGATTATAGATCTAGTGAACCATCTAAATGGATGAATGAGGACTTTTCACACACACACACACTTGTTTTAGATTGTCATGGTACTTATCGTTGGCCCAAGGTTTGCCATTGTGCCAAAATATCGACCTATTAACGCTCGATACAAACACCAGAGATAAACAAACCATGGGAGGTGGTTAAACCATGGCACGAATCCTGGAGGGGACGAAGGCACTGACCTTCCAACTATCCCCCCCCTAGCGCGAGCAAGGGATTTGAACCCATGAACTGAGCTCTGATACCACTTGTTGGCCCAAGTTTTGCCATTGCACCAAAAGATTGACCTATTAACGCCCGATACAAACACCAAAGATAAGCAAACCATGGGAGGCGAATCCTGGAGGGTGGCGCTAAACAACCAAGGGGACGAAGGTACCAACCTTCCAACACTTACTTGGTCATCCTCTTTCCAAAGCAACTTGCAACTAGTAAAGTGAAGAAGGTTAGCATTGAAGGAGAGAAGTTTGCAATTGGTCAACGAATAATCGAACAGGATGAGACTTGACCAAATATTAAAGTGCATTATACAAGAGGAGATAAGATGCACACTTCAAGAAGCGCATGAAGGTCTTGCTAGTCAATGTATAGTTGTACAAGATGGGAGCCAAACAAATATTAAGGTGTGACACAAGAGAAGATTAGATGTATACTTTTCAAGAAACACATGAAGTTTTGTCGAAGGCCATGTGGGGCCTGACGTTGCAACACAAAAGGTACCTTTAGTGGGCCTGGTGGCTAACATTCACCATGATTCAAAATTATGGGTTATATGATGTCCATGTTAGAGAGTTATCAAACCACTCAAATGGAACTTCAAGTAGCTTTGGCCTTCATCAATCCCTTAAAGGTTAGTATTGTGCATTAGTATAATTACAATGTGGTTTCCATAAAGTACTTGACCAAGTGAGCTAAAGCAAGGGCCTTGTCAGAAAAAAAGGCTCATAGCACAGCCCAATTCATTTGTGAGCAAAGTGGTTACTGGATTTGGAATTCCAATACAAATAACTAGAAACATTGTGGAGCACTTCATTATTCATGTTATCCAATCACCAATAGAAAATGTCTAGATCTTCCACTCCCTCTCTAGCCCATAATATCCATGTGCAAATAGCCAAGTTGAGGCCATCAATAGAGTTCTTAAAAGTGATTCAAAATTTATGAGGGGTCAAAGGCACAGATTGGGAGGAACACTGGTGTGGAGTTGGGCATACAACTTTCTTTTTGTTGTATGCTCAAGAAGATGTTGTACCAATGAAGTACCTAGTAACTAGTCTAAACAACATAATGGAAAAAAGACTACAGAGTGAAAAAGATTAAAAGAAAGGCTATTGTATCTCAACAAGTTAAATGAATAGAGAATAATGACAAAATGAGAAATTGAAAAAGTGATGCAACAGAGGAGAAAGCATTGGCATAGAAAATCATAGAAGCAAAATCTAACAAAAAACTATAGCCGATCATTGTCTATTGGTCGAGCCATGCCAATTCAATCTGAGTTTTTCCATTGACCAATTTTTCAGTCAAAATACTACCTTTTTTAATAATCCACCAAATAGCCACAGGTTATTCAATAACCAGCAAAAAAAGTAGGTAATTGAATAAACCGTGTATTTTTGGAAAGTTATTCTAAAAATCTCTATTGTTTTCTCTAAGAATCCAATTTTGTTAATTTTTACATCATTGTTTAGCTTCACACTCCAGGAACAAATTTTTTAGACTTATAGGACTTGTAATGCCCCTCTTGTTGTTCTTCTGTATTTTTCTTCTCGATGTGGATTTGGCCATGAGCCTATGATTGTGCCTTTTGGCTCTTGGATGTTAACCTTTCTGTGGTGCTTTGCTATTATTCTGGATGTTGCATTTGATTTTAGTGTAAGGCCTTCAATGCCTAGCTTATGCCTTGATAGGATATATGTTCTATGTTTGTGTTGGACCATTGATGTTTTGGATTACTTCATAATGATCATGATTATGCTCCTGCTTTGGGATGCATGCTTTCTTCTTGTGCCTGGTTGTGAGGACCATGGTGTTATTGTTTATTGCATATTTGTTTGGATACTAGATTCATTGAGGGTCGTTATCATAGTTATGATGTTTTAATGTTAAGGCCGATTCTATTAATAACTGGAATGTGACAAGTGATGTTAATCTAGTTGAGTGATTTAAAAGTAATAAATCATATTTTATGTTATTGTATTTCTTTTAAGAGATTAAATGCTTAGCTGTATATTCCATTGGATGATGCTATATTGATTTGGTGAGATATCATGTTACTAACAATGTTATTATGCGACCCCAATTGGGGAATGTTAATGATGCTTTCAATTGTATTATATGTATACGTAAATGTATGCACAAGTGTTTGTATGTTTTAGTTGGTGCAGGTAAAGAGCATCGACTCCACTTGGCTCCATAGGTCTGAGCATCCTCATATCTTTGACGATGGTTATAGGAGATAGCACACTGGCCATTAATGTTACCCAGCCATAGCCATCATTCCTAATTTGGACGATATTCCTTAATTTTCTTTAATTATACCTCCGGTACCAATTTGGTAATGTCCGGTTACCCCAATATTTGTGAATGACTAGTAAAGACTATTTGTGCATAGTTGATCATATGTGGATTGTCGTTGTTATAGTGCATATATTAATGATATTTAAATAATATAGTGCCAATTTAATGTTTAATTGTGTAATGTGGCTTATATGTTTTCAATTTGATGTTTTGGGGGTATTTTGAGAGTAATTGGATTTATTTGTCCAATTTGATTTTTTATGTTTTTATATTTTTGCTCCAAAGTGGGTTTATATTGTATTTTGAAGTTCATTTTTTTTTTAAATTAGTTTTATTTTCAAATTTGGAGCTCTCAAACCGTACAATGGGGATTTTGATTTGTTGAATGGGAGGGAATTTCTTGGAGAAATTTTGTGGGTAGGAGCTCTTTGGAGTTGTGAGGGCGGATTCTTTATAATACCCAGTTTTTCGTGAGCTCTCTTAGTGAATTTAGTTTTCTTTTCAATTTCAAAGTTTTATCAAACTTGAAGGTATGTTTCTTAAATTTCTCTCTTGATTTTCAATGGAATTGTGTGATTCTTGTTGCTATTAGTTACCAAATGGATTTATATGCTCTTTCCAATTTGAAATTGGATTTTTAGTAAAGAAGTGAATTTGTTGTGTTTAAATTTAAAATCATGGTTTTACAAAAGGAAACTCTGCCCAATTTTTATTGGATGCTCGGATCATTGATTTTAATGCATTTTTGGGTTGTTGTTCACCTATGGATCAATGGGTTTTTCAGAATTTTGATTGGGCAAGTTTGAAAATTTAAGTTTTTTGGAGATCCATCAATGGTGGATAGCTTCCATGACTGGTTTTTTGTCAATTTGGCCACTTGATAAAAATGCGAATTGGATGATTTTAATGTGATATTATTATGTGGAGTTATCGTATTATATATATAAATTTAATTGTTGGATCGATTCGGATATGTTCTCTTGGCATTAGGGTCAATCGAGTATGTTTTGGATGCATGTCAATATGTTAATGCATATTGTGTTTATTTGATGGATTTTGAAATTTTTGGGCTCAATTGTGGCCATATATGGTCTAGCATATTAATATTTTGTCATGAGTTTCATGTTTTGATTTACTTGTGCCTAGGGTAGGTAATAGGACCAATGATAGGAGTGGTGTCCAATGGGGGTCGGGGTACAAAGGGACTACTGGAATAACCATTGAACATTTTGTAATCAAGTGAAAACTAATGACACATTAATAAAATGAACCAAGATAAAGTGGATGCCCCTCTCATGGCCTTGAGTGCTTGTTGAGACCAAGGATGAATTGGGAAGGCCTGGTCGTTCATGGGGCATTGTTCTAGCAAGATTGAGTCTCCTCGTTCGTATGAGAGGACTACTTGATTCTACGTGAGCCATCTCTTCGAGCTATATGTGGCACTCCCCTCTCTTGTCTCCTATGTACCTAGCCCTATAGTTATGAGTAGCATCCAGAAGAGGATTTGCCTTCCATGTGATTGTGCTTATTGATGGATTCTAGAGGTATCCTCATTGATGGGCTTCTTGGTCTTGTTATCTTTTGGTAATTGGTTTACGAGATTAAAATATACGTTATGTGTTGGTGTTGATTACTCCTTGTTGAGTATTTTCATATTTGGTATGCAATTGAATTGCATTGAAATTATGCCTCTCTTTTTGTTCATTTATTGATATGGCACTATGTTCTTGGTTGATTGTATGTGCATGTTGAGTGTTACTCCATGTTTGCTCTTGTGTGAGCCTATTTGCCTCCCTTTCTTGAGTGTGTGACTGTTTGGGCCATGTGACTTTCTCCACAAGCACAGTGGGGTTGGGACCTACGGGTTCCACATGGTTGGGTGGCATTGCCAACCATCATTGGGGACCAGAGGACTTGGATCGTGTGCCGTTAGAGAGTTCCTTCTCCTTCCTCAACACTTGCTCTTCTCTTTCACTATTTTCATGTAAGTTGTTAGCTATGTATATTAGATGTAAGAATTGTATTCATTGATGATTTGTATATGAAACACTCCAAGAGGAGATGTATGTAATTTTAATATATCTTATAAGAATGAATTGAGGTATCTTTACGTGTTCCGGTGTTGGAACCAACCACCAAGCATGTTCTTGTATGCTTTTCATTTGATGAGTATTATGATGTTATCATAGGAACACTTGGTTTGGTACTTAAAATAAATGTAGATTTGATTCTTATTGTATCGTAGATTGAATTAGTCATCTCCTATTGTGGTCATGAGATGTTGACCAAGCCCTTGTTGGATTGAACCCTTGGGAGCCACTTCGGGCTTAACCAAAACCACCTGGTGTGTGTTTCATGATGTCCTATTGTGTATTTTAGTTGTGTTGGACACCAAAGTGTCCCTTTGTGCCGGTTGTGGATGAATTGGGTTGAGTGGCGCAGTAAAGTGAGTCCTTTTGGACTCCACCTTGTCTTGTAGGAGTCATTCGGTGACCTGGTGTCTCAAGACTTGACCCATTTTCTCACCATTTTGCCCAATTCTCTCAACTCAAGAATTAGATGGTCATTTCGACTTCACCAGGGGGTTTAGTGTGTTTGAGGCTTTGAACAATCCGTTCAAGAAGCTCACTGGTTTTGGACAAATGCACGTCTCAGGGATGTCAGCACGTGGTCACTAGTTCGAAGGACACCAGCATGGGTCTGGGACTCCAGCATGGCCCAAGGACACCAGCGCAGGTAGAGGACACCAACGAGCCACGCTAGTGTTTAGTTGTTCTACCTAGTTTTGGCTCGGGAGCCTAAACTTGCCCGTCCAATTCGAAGGTGATTTTGGGGGCTAGAGATGTTAGTTTGACCTAGTTTCATATGCATTGCGAAGGTAGCAATGTAAGGGAAACCTTTGAGATTGAGGGGTCTTGATTTAGTTTCGAGTGAGTTTGGATGGTGTTGGAGGCGTCCGTTTGCATTTAGGGTTTCACCAGAGCGCTTCCGTGACATCTAGGACCTAGCGGTTTGCCTTGTTTAATGAATTGAACTTGGTAACTTCAAGGATGGTCATGTGTGATCCTAAACACCTCTTAGACCTTGTCATAATGTTTGGGAGACCTTTCCCCTTGTTCATTTAAAGTTTTGAGTGTTTAGTCTTCCACTTGTGCCTTGTCGGTTATCGACAAGATTAATGTTACCTTGAGGTGAGCGTTATACTTGTATCATTATACACGATGACACTTTATTACTTCAAAAAAAAATTCCATGCATTCCTTGTGTATTTTGCTCTTATCCTCTAGGGTTCCTTGGCGAGACGTTACAAGACCAACAAACAAGTGAATAGAGAAATCAATGATCAACAAATAATGGGATGCCTTGGCATTGTTGGTTTTCAACCTTTACACATTCCTTCCACTTATTTTCACATTGGAGACTGAAAGAGCTAAGGCCCATAAGGTGTTTTTTTGGTTTAGTTTAACTTTGATTAGTTAGGGATAGGATTTAAGTTTATGTTAGGGTTAATTACTTTTTGACGTTTGATTTTAGGATTGAAATAACTTCTAACCCTAAACCCGAATTTAGGGGCAATTGGGGGACAACAATTCAAATATAATATGGTACTTGAAAAGGCACTTATAAAAATCTATAGTAAATAGCAATTGAAACTATAAACCACAAAACAAAATACATTGAATATGTTGAATATCAACATATTATATTCAAAATGTCAATATAATAATTACATTTAAGTGCAATGACCTAGTGCCTCAATTATCAACTAGCATACCTACATTTTTAAAAAATTAGGTAAAATGCACAGAGATATCCATTCTAAAAAGAGTGGTGGACCTTCTAGATAGCCATGCATGTAGAAAAACCCACACTTTCTTCATTATTCACGCAACATAGTTATGAAAACAATGTATACTTTAGGCATTAAAAATTTTTGTACATTGGAAGAAAGCTTTGTAACAAATAATAACCTTCTAAAAAGTTTCAAAGACACAAAAAATTTAATTGTACCCTTCAAAAAAATGAAAAACTATGGATGCAACCTAATTGTCAGTTAGAATTTCAATGGTTAGAAGACAACATCCAACTACTACCAGATTTTACAAAATGGGTTTTGAATCAAAATAATCAAAAAAGTTAAAAAAACATACCCAAAAACCATGCAAACAATATTTTAATAGAAAAATAGTTTGGAAATGGAGGTTTCATAATTAGAAAAATTTACATTGCATGAAATTTTTTGTTTTGAAATTATTTATGGAATAAGTTTATTTAAACAATAAATGTTTAGAAGTTAAACAATCGATAAGAAATTTTGATGCAGGAGCAACCGGGCGGACAAGTAATCGACATCACCCAAAAATATTTTTAGGATATGCATAACATGGTCGATTAGGCTGAAATATTTTTCATAGTGATACATCAAAGAAATGTTGTCTCATAGAGAGCAATGATGAGAAAATGTTAAGCAAATGCAATTGGCTGGTGTAAAACCAGTCTCCACAACTTTTTCCAGCATCCTTGCAGCTTGTGGGAGTCTTTGAGTAGGGTACAATTATCCATTGAAGCATGTGGGAGTTTTTGAGTAGGGTACAAATTATCCATCGAAGCATTTGGGAGTCTTGGAGTAGGGTAAAACTTATCCATTGAAGCATAAGAGATGAGAAATTGTGTCAAATGTTCGAATTGCAATTGTCTTGGTGGATATGCATGCAAAATGTGGAATCATAGACAAGGCTTATGAATTGTTTTAAATTCCTTATTGATGCACATCATTAGGTAAGCAAGGTCGACTTGGTTGTTTTGGGCATGGAGAAAAATCCAAACCTAGTGTTGGTGTTTGGTCTTGTGGCATGATGCAATTATGCCTGAATTTCATGCTGGTACAGCTCAAGTCTTGATCACCACAGATATGGAAAATAATGATTGTAAGAAAAGCTTAGAAACTTTCGAACAAATGCAATTGACCGGTGCCAATTTGTCATTTGAAATAATTTTGAAATCAAATATGGGTAGTTTAAAAATAAATATGGTTTCAAAGCCCATAAGATGAATAACATAGAGTGAAGACAAAAGGCTGATGTAGATGAGAAGTTATAAAATTGAAAAGACGCAACCATTGATTAGGAAAAATGGGAAGTCGATCGATCAAGAGTCGATTGAGGCTTATGTGAGGACAGGTGCAGATTGGAGTTTTCATAGTTGAAATTTATACAAAAGGATACTATGTAGAGAGAGAGAGAGAGATATTGAAAGTCAAACTTTGTAAATAATTTGTTTCAGATGTATAGTTTGCTTTGAAGTGAAATTGAATAAAATTTAGTTTGCAATCTTTGTGCCATTGTTATTTGAGTTTGTAGCTAGTGAATTGCCTATGTTAATGTGTGTTTTGGAAGCAAATGGAAGGTGTCTACATCAAATTTGTACATTACAATTTTTTAGATAAAATCTTCTAGTAAAATAAAAGAAAAAGCTTTTTCCAGTGTTCCACGGGCGTTGGGGACGGGGGGACGGGGGGACGCGTTTCCGGGACGGGGGGACCAAGGGCCTAAATTTGAGGACGGCGGGGGGATGGCGGGGGGACGGCGGCGGGGGGGGTGGCGAGGTGGTGGTGCTCATATATATACATATAGTACTTGAAAAACTAGTTTTGAAAAGATGTATAACAGTATAAGAATTAGATTTCAAATGAAACTATAGGAAATACCAAGATTACTTAGATTAGTAATACTAATTGCTAAATGCTAAATAAAATTTGAAAAATGAAATTGTCAAATTGGAGATTTCTCATTTCTATCATATGAATATCGAAAAAGGAAAATGAAAATATGAATATCTGATGCCATTGCAAAGTCTATAATAATAAAGATGATTACATAATTCATCATTACAATGAGTAGCCAAATACAAATACGTGTAGCAATAGCATTACAAAAGAGACTCGAGTCAAAGACAAAATGACAAAACTCAAAATGTAGCTAATGGAGGCCTCTAATCATCTGCGAACTCCTCCTCACTGGAACTGTTGGACTCTTAAAGATCAAGGTCCCTCAAGCTCACACCAACTAGCCCTGTATCTGAAGTGGTAGGATCATCCTCATCAATCTGTGAAGGCTCCTCTGGCTCTACATCTCATCGTGCCGCTGGACTCTCCTTGTACACGAGTGTCTTGCGGTCTATGAGACGCAAAGCACTGTGTATAGCCACAAGCTTCTCTGCTCTCTTAGAGGTAAGTTTGTTCCTCTTAAGAGAGTGGATGAAGCTATATGTAGACCAGTTCCTCTCAGCAGCTGAAGAACTGGAAACCTGGGATAGCAGATGGATGGCTAGAGTGGTGGTCAAAGATTTCGGGCCATGACAAGTCCACCACAAAAGTGGGTCCTCCTGTGCCATAGTGTCTATATCAATCTTTGCCGCATCTAAATAACCTCTAAGAGTGGCAAATCTTCCCCACTCAGTGCGCATTGTGCCGGCATCTCTGGAATCAAACATCTTCTCTATGCACCTAAAGAAACCCGCCTTCACCTCATCATCCTCAATCGGTGTCATTCTACCCGGTGTAGCCTTGTACCACTTAGGATTCAAGGCAAAGGCAGCCATATGCAAAGGAGTGTTCAACTTGTCCCATCTACTCTGAATGATAGGCCGGATTTGCTCATTGTAGAATGCTAGAGAGGGGTCCTTCACTCGCACAGCAGCCCTCATCTGGTCAAGCATAGAGTCAATGCACTCATACACCTCTCCAAGGTTAGGTGCATCCCCATCCCCATATCTGATCACCTGGAATACTGGAGAAATGATGGAGAGAATGTATTTCGCATCAGTCCAAAACACATCACTCTTCACTATCTCCTTCACCCTTCTCCCCTGCTCTGTCTTGGCCTCGGCCCACCTATTCCACTCATTAGTCATAACCATGAGTTGCAATGCCTCTTGCAACTCAATCATTCTCTCCAAGAGAATGAAATAGGATGCATATCTAGTCTCAACTGGTTTCAAGAACTCCTTCTTCGCGAAGGTCCTGAAGAGTGCATGTGAAGTGCGGTGGTTGCAGATAAACATCTGCACATCTCTCACATCGGTGACCACTCCTCTAATCCAGTCAATCTTCCCCATGTCCTTGAGTGCATTGTTCATGGCATGTACACAACATGGGGTCCACCAAATGTGTCTATAGGCTGCCTCAACGAGTCTCCCTGCTGCTCTACACACATAGGCTGCATTTGTCACTACTTGGACCACATTTTGTGGCCCAACCTCCTCAATAGCCTCCCTAAGGACCTGAAACTAGAAATCAGCATCTTTACGATGCCCTGTATAATCAACTGCTCTAAGGAAGTATGGGCCCTTTGCACATGTGACCATGATGTTGATGAGTGGACGATGGCTAATGTTCGTCCACCCATCCATAACTATGCTGCACCCCGATGCCGCCCAACATGCCTTCATCTTCTCCATCAAAATATTGATCTTGGAATAGCTTTTATCCAAGATCGAGGTCCTCATTTTCGTCTCCCCTGGTGGCACATAAGAAGGTCCTCCCTTGGCCACCATATCCATCATCTTCCTATAATAAGGAGACCGTGTAACATGAAATGGAATGCCATTGGCAAAGAAGAAATTGCCAATGGATTCATCTATCTCATCTCTCAGCTGCACATTAAACATATCAGCAATGGGGTTGCTCTGTGGTGTATGCAACCTACGTTTCCCAGCCCTGGCAGCAGTAGAAGTGGAAGTAGATGGAGATCCAAACATCATTCCTCCCGCCTGCGAAGCATGAGAAGTATGTGGCACTGGCACATTCTGGTTGTCGTGAAGTGATGCCCTAGCAGACAAAGTAGTGGCATTGAAATATTTGTGTCATCTGGAACCCCCCAAAGCCTGTTAAACTCAATTCTGTACTGTATATTTTTGGGTTCCTCCAAAAACTTACAATGTTTCACGCCTTTTTCTCTCCAAAACAGAAAGTGTGCATTCACCCTGCTAATGCTACCAAACCATTCTCTGTCACAAATATTGCACTTCCACTTCCTTGTTCCCCCACTTGAATGTGATGTAGTGCCTTGTACTGATATTTGTGAAGCAAACTGTTTTAGAGGAGACTTAGGATCAAAATGACCCATAGCATATGGTGCCAACAACTCTGAAGGGCAACCTGTACTAGCTGGTGCACTTGCCATAGAACTAGATTGGGCTCCAGGATCAGCCCCATGGTCACCCCCCTCATTTTCAGGTTCATATTCTGAATCATTCTCACTATGAGAATGGATTTCCATGTCATCTTCACTCGTGCCTTGGGAGCTCATTGTGAAATTGACACTGCATTTCACAAAATAAAAATAAAAATAAAATCAGCCTTGTTTAACAATATATTTTTAAATTTTTTTCCTATTCATCTCAAAATGAGATTTGATGTTGAATCTTGAGGGCAAAATGATTCATCATTTTGCCCTCAAGATTCAACATCAAATCTCATTTTGAGTCTTGAGATGAATAGGGAAAAAAAAACCAAAAATGACATAGAACAATGAAAATCAGAAAGTAAAACAAAAAAAAAACAAGAAGTTGAAAAACCCTACCTTGTGCTTGAAAAATCTCTCCAAAATGTAGAAGAATCTTCTTCTTCCTTTTCTTCTTGCTTCTTCTAGCTCCTATCACGCTTGCAGTCACTTTTCTCACCCCTTCAATCAATCTTCTTCAAGTATTTCCTCCTCTTCAAGTTGCTGGAAAAAAAATCAGTTTTCCAAAATGAGAGTGAAATCCAAAATAAACATGCTTTTGTGTTGTTTTGGGGGGTAGGGTGGGGCCCACGTCCAATTAGGGTTACCCCTTAAACCCCCCCAAAAGGCACATGTTTTAAAAAAACTTTAAAAAGTGTCTTTTTTCGCGTGGGAACGCGGGAGACGCCTGGGCGTCTCCCCATCCTTCGAGAGACGCCTAGACGTCTCTTGAGGGATGGGGAGACGCCCAGGCGTCTCCCACGGAGACGCCCAGACGTCTCCACGTCTCCCTGGGAGACGCGGAGACGCGGGGATGTCTCCACGTCCCGGCGGCGTTTGGGTGGCGGTGGCGGGACGGCGAGGGACGTCGCGTCCCCGTCCCCCCGTCCCCAAGACGTCTTTGACGGGGGGACGCGCCCAAAAAGGGGGGGGGCGCGTCCCCGTGGAACACTGGCTTTTTCACATATTCATTTAGTGGCCACAATGATGAAAGTTCTATAGTTCAATTTAAGTTGTTGGCATGTTATAATTTCCATAAGAGTCAAATTTATATAGATTAAAACTCATTTACAAACATAGTCAAATCTTATAATTTTGATTTAAGTCATAATAATATCAAGTAAAAGTCATTTACAAATATATGCATGATAAAATTGATTATATTGTCGATGTAAAATCAAATCATTTATATAACTGATCATGATGAAGAATACCATTTTTAACTTCTTTTAAAATCAATAACAATTTTATACACTACAATCCATTAAATAGTTATTTTTAATGAAATATAAAGAAAGATGTTTTTCACTTTTTTATTTAATGCTCATCATCAAAGAAGTTGGATTCTTAAATTTAGTTGTTGGTAGGTTATATAATTTTGATACTGTAAAAAGTACCGTCATTCACAGACACATGCATATGTACAAGAGAATTAATTATATTACCATATCAAAATTAATTAGTCATAAAATCAAATCTTTTTATAACTGTACCATGATCAATACAATCAATAATACAATATACTATATAATATTTTTACATGAACTTTCACTTTCATATTTGGTACCAACCAACAACAAAGCTGGATTCTAGAAACTCAAATTGGTAGTGCAGTAAAACAAGATATACCAGAAATAATTTATCAATGTTCTTTCATGGAAGACAGTTAATATAATTAGATAAATAATTTATATCTGTGAAATAGTTGTGGAAGTTGGAACATGAAATCTTCCATTTAGGGGCCATAGTCTTGACATAATAATAATACTCCGCATTCTTCTCCACTACATTACTTCCCATCTAATATCAGTAGATTCAACCCTCATTGGTCTGGAATGAAAATTGAATTTGTCCCATACATTGTGACATCACCAAAGCAGCCAAACCAAAATCAAAATTGTTATATTTTTTCAATAAGAGGCAAAGAGGAGTGAAATGAATAACACCTAGATTTGCAGTGAAACAAATAACGCAACCAAAATGTTAGTATTCTTTAAATTTTCTCAAGAGCAACTTAAAAAATTACCCACAGCTACCCCAATAAGTAGGTTCCATCACAAGTATTTCATTTTCATTACAGGTGAATCACTACGTACTACATTATCTCAAGAATATATGAAATAAGAACTAAGAAATTGCATAGAGAATTTAGGAACAAACTCTAGACGTCCCTATGGAAGAAAAGTATTATGAGTTTGTTGTTTATGGCATTGAATAGTCCCTGCCAGAGTCTGATCTAGTTGTTCAAGGCGCCATGGCTTGGCTTCTCAAAGGACCATGGCTTGGCTTGAGAAAGCTATTGTTCTGATTCAATCTTGTGGTTGAGAATGTTATTAGCTGGCAAAAATTGATCAAGTTACCAGTAATAATGAAGATGAATGAATTATAGTTGCTTCATTATATAGAGGTCTTAAATAAATCCAAAGACTTCTAGAAACTTATATGTGAAAATTCGTATTATTAGAAATACAGAGAAAAACTAGAACTAAAAAATTAAAAGCAAAAAACTATACAAGTGGAAGAAATTTATAAATAAAATTAAGAAAATTATTTAAATAAATATAATTACAATTATGAAATTTTAATCTATATATAAAATTTAAATGAATTAGAAGAAATATAATAAATTGGATGAATAATAATCAAATAACTAGAAAATGACATAATTAAATAATATTATTTTGAAGATTTTAGTTTTATAGATTTTTTATTTAAAAACAATCATAATTTTATTGGATTTTTTTAATCTTATCTCTATAATTAGTTAAATATTTTTTATTTTATTTTAATTAATTTGAGAGAGTCTTTTTGAAAGCTTTAAATTTTTTCTGCAAATCTAAATTCAAAGATAGTAATAAATATTTTTTTTAAATGATCATAAATATTTTTTTAAATGTGTATTTAGAAGGTACTTTAATTATGAGAGACATCTACATTGGCAACACAAAGTGGATGTACATAAAATCTATTTTTGTGAAGGATATCCTCAAACAATTTATTATTTAATATTTTAAAGAAAATTCTATTTTTTGGAAGGATATCTTTATCCATATCATTCTTATGCTTTTTAAATATAACATGGTTTTTAAATATTGATAATATATTTTTTATTTTAAAAATTAAAAAATTAATTTAAAATAAATAGATGAATAAAATTATTTATATATAAAAAAGAGACGAGTGTCAATTTAAGAATGTTATTAGGCAAAAATTGATTAAGTTATCACAAACAATGAAATGAATGAATTACAATTGCCTCATTATATAGAGGTCTTAGATACATATAAAGACTTGTAGAAACTTATCATGCAAAAAATCGCATTATTAGAGATAAAGAAAAAAAACTAAAACTAAAAAATTAAAAGCAAAAAATTGTGTAAGTGGAAAGACTTCATAAAATAAAATTAAGAAAAATTTAAATAAATATAATTCAAATTATGAAAGTTTTATCTATATATAAAATTTGGATGAATAAGAAGAAATATAATTAATTGGATGAATTATAATAAATAAGTAGAAAATTACATAATTAAACAAGAGCCATGTGGTGGCGAGTACTTGTCTTCATAGTATTGTAATAAAAACATTTGTTGTAATTCTTAATTGATATAATTTTGAATTATTGTTATTTTAATATTATATTATTTTAATTATATTTATGCAATATTAAATGTAACTTTCACTTGAACCAAATAGTATTAATGATTATAATATAATATAAACATTATAGTGGAAATGTACAGTTTTCTTTAAAACATAATCCTAATTCAATTAAAATGTCTATACAATTATATTTATAATAATAAAATTAATCTAAAACTTAATTGTTAATTATTAGTTTAAGATTATATCATTTTAATTATACTTATGTAATATTAATTATAATTCATCTCATTAAAACAACTATTAATAATTTTAAAATTGTATAATATATACATTAGAGTAAAAATAGACATGTTTTAATCATTAAACAGCAGCGTATGGGGGCTACACCCATATATTATATCAAAAAAGAGTTTTTACATCTGCATTATGGGACCATAAACCTACTAATCAAAATGCCCCTCAAACATATAATATCTACCTACTACATCCCTACTAGTCCATACTACAAACCCTTGCTCCAATATGGCTATTAAGCCCAAAATTAGGGACCAACATAGTCTCGTCCATCTATTGTCTATTCAAATATACATTTTTATATCTAATAAACATAAACAAGACCTGACATATCAGAGGGCCATCTTCACCAGATCGCGTGCCTCCTCTATCACTCTAGCCTTCACTGGGCAGTCAGGGTCACAATCGCCATGTTCAGCGCCTCCCTTAGCAAGTCCATTCCCGTCATAATTTATATGTCCTTTTCTTCTACCTCAATTGGTTCATCATCCTCTATGTCGCTAACCAACCAGATATAGTTGTGGCCACCCTGCACCAACCTCCTATGTCAATTCCAACAACTTCTTGAGGAATAGTACATTTCTTGCCACCACCTCCTGCCTCTATAGGTTTGTCGAGGCTTCCTCCGAAAAGAGATGGGGAAACTTTGCCACTTCTTTACCTCACCGACCGACAACATAGATTTATTTCGGTGGGGGGATCATATTCTTATCATCTATGTTCTCCATTACATCATCTAGATCATCTAAATAATATTTCTTCACCAATTTCCTATAAATGGCACTCACCATCTCCTTTGACTCCCTAGAATCCAAAAGCATTGCAAAAAACATAGCATAAATGTCTATGTTCATCCCATATCTATGTTTCGCCTTCAGGAACTTGTGCCCAAGAATATTCTATACCACATGTATCACCATTCCATGGCCTGTTTTGAAAACCCGCTTCAATCTCTTCTCAAAGATGTCCCTAAGGAAGGACATTTATCTTTTTCGGTAGAGCAATCTCATGGGTGTATCCATTTTGTGCAACCTTATTTCTTGAGATGTTAGTGAATGAATGGATAGTCACCAGCCCATTGCCTAAATAACCACCTTCAATTTGTCACATGATAATGCGCTTCATTTTCCAAGAGACTCAATCTCATAATCACACACTATACCATCCATCCCTCAATCACCTGACATTACTGGAGAATTACTTCCTAAGCCCCTAAAATGCCTTTTCACACGAGAGTCACCTAGCATATTCGATATATATTGTGTGTTGACCAATGCAATGACCAACATGCCATCATCCTCTGCACCTCTGCATACCTCACTCAATCTTTGCTAGATTCATCCACTTGCCAAATTAAATGCCTCATGTACTTCTCATCATCCAAAATTGCCCTATGGGTATTTGCTCACTTTATTTCTATATGGTGATATGAAATAATGATTACCAAAAAAATAGGCATTTTTTAATGGCTAAATGAAAAATATTGAAATTTATGATTAAAATTTATTAAATTATTTTTCATGGCTTAATTTTTTATTTAAGTTTTTATTTTATTTTATTTAAATAGTGTGAATCAAATCCCCTATAAAATAATTAATTGATTTTATATTTAAAAAAAAATTATATAGCTATATAGAAAAATTACTTTATTTACAATATTATAAATAAAAAATGAAAAAAAACCATTTCAAATAGATATTTCTTTTTAATATAACATAGGTTTTAAAAGATTGATGAAATATTTAAAATTAAAAATTAAAAAAAATTATTTAAAGACTTCGGACGTGTAGTGTTGCGGTTAAAATACTTCGTTGGTAAAGTGGCCACCAAGGTTCAAACCCTTGTTGGGCCATTGTGTTTACAGGCCTTGTGTCTTCGCTGGGTCGTTGTGCTCGCAGATTTGAACAAGTGAAGTGTGGGGATGAGGTCCCCTATTGTGGCCTCACCGGTTCATAGCTCCGAGTCAAAAGCGTTTCACGTGGAGCCGGAGGGCGTGTCATGCCAATGTCGCCAGTCACATTAAAAAGTTTACCAGGCATTATAAAAAAAAGAAAAAAGACAAATTATTTATATATAAAAAGCAAACGGGCAGCAATTTATATTGCATGAGTTTTTATTTACGAAAGGTTTTCAATTCATTATGTGAGTGTAATACACCTCTCGGGGTAAAAACTCTAATCATCATCCCCAAACATCATGGAAAACTCTTCACAATTGAAACCATTGAACCTATCTAGCTCAAGCTCCTCCAAATGGACACAACAAACCCTATTTGTGCCTAATCCTGATCAATATGTGTCGACTCCTTTGGGTCTATATTCCATCATGTTATTTGACTCTCCTTGTATATAAGTGTCTTGTGGTCCATAAAATGCAAGACACTACATCAAGACACAAGCTTCTCTACTCCCTAGAGGTAAGCTTATTACTATTGATAGAGTGGAAGTAGTATAAAGACCAATTCCTCTCAACAACAAAAGAGCTATAGAAAGGAGACAAAATGAAAATGGTTAGTGTGGTTGTCAATGAATGAGGCCCGTGCATAGTCTACCATAATATTGGGTCCTCCTATGGCATAATCTCCCTATCCAATTTTTTCTCTTTTGGATATCCCTTAAGTGTGGCATTGTTGGTCCACTCTATTGGTGTAATTAAGTTGTTATACCTTGTTCTACGTCCTAATTACATGTCACTTAAGCTTACTTAGGGACTGTTGATGTGTTTTTTATGCACTTCAACACAAAATAAAATACCAAGGTATCTTATCCTCTCTTGAACAAAATCCTCTCAAATGCTAAGCTATGTGATCATACGAGGTGACTCCAAGGTTCTGAATGTCAAGTCTTGACGTTCTCTTGGATAGACTCAATGTGTATGATGTGATTTTGCTGGAATCACAAGGGGGACTTACGCTGATACTTGAATGCTACTAGAACATAGGAATTTATTTGACTTTAAAAAATAGCAAAAGGATAAAGGGTTGAGAAAGTTAATCTAAGATCCTAAGAATGTAAGAGACTATGAATGACTTAGTGAAATTCAACCATGTTGTTTCGCCATGCAAGGAACAACTAGGCAAAGCTGGTGCGATCTTCTAAAGAGAGAAAAATGATGTTCAAATCACTACCAAGGACATAGACACCATCAAGAGGATGCATATCAATGAAGAAGTAGCAATTGAATTTAAGCTTGGCTAAATGAGTTTAGTTGACTATGCAAGATACTTCACAATCAATGAAATACTAGTAGTGTGAACATAAGAACTTCACCATCAATCATCCACAATAGCTTCCATCCATCTAATCAACATGAAAATAAATGAGAAGTAGAGATCCTACATATGTCAAATCAACACATGAAATTAACCATATCTTCAATGAAAATAATATGCTTCTTGCAACAAAGTCTTGACAACAATCTCTTTTTCTCCTACTCTACTCTAGCTACTATCTAACTATTAACTATTAAACTACTAACCTTTTCAAATGAGAAAACTGAGCCTTATATAGATAGCTCTTTACAATGAGTGGCTCAGATTGATTCACAATCAATGGCCAAGATTGAAAGATGAAAACCCTAATTAGGGTTAGTTAAACCCATTACATAGCATTTAATGCTTGACCAACGATAAAATTAAAATATTTGGGACACATCCTTTGAATTTCGACCAGTAGATGGTGAGGGTAGGTACATCGAACTTTGTGCCCACATATGGTAGTTATCTGCCTCATTGGATGAGTCAAGTGCATTGAATCTAGACACCTTGAATTAGAATTATGTGATTGGCTTGAAGATGACTAGGCACCACCTCAGCCACTTGATCCTTGTAACTCATCACATGTGTAGGTAATTGCAATTCTTCTTGATCATCTCACTTTTCATCTTCTTGTTTGAGAATTCCGCCTTAGTGCTGCATTTGATGTAGACCTTGTGATGCTTATGCTTGATCCTTCCTTTGTTCACAACGGTCCTAATCATGATCCCTTCTTCGTAGCTCTAACTTGAATACTTCATGTATTGGCAATGATTCTTGGATTTCCGGAGGAAATTCAAGATTGCTTCAGCATCTCTTCATGTCTTAATTCTTGAAAATGCCACTTTGTGTAATTTAATCTTCTATGTGATTGTACTATTCTTCACTACACTGTAGGGTCCTGCATCCATGCTTGGCTTTGTATGTCTTGATGTTCACCTTGTACATTGCTGAGTCCTTCATCTACATCCTTGGAATACTCTTGACCTTGATTCCTTGATTCCCTTGCTGGTGGGCCTTGATGTTGAAATGTAGTCTGCTCCTTTATCCCTTTCTTCAGTCATGCCTGAATCTGCTTGTTCATGGTTTGAATTGCCCTAATAATGCTGAAATGAGCAAGTTCACTCTCTTGACCTGCTGCTCTGATATACTACACTCAATGGGTTGATGTATCCAGTGAAGTCCCCATGACCTTAAAAACAATGAAAATCAATAAATCTGATCTAATTCTCTATGTTTTCAGGTCTGATCTTTAACTTTCAAGGTCTGATTCAAAGTATTTGCTGGTATGATTTAGTTGCTTATAGATTTGACTTGCTGATTTTATTCTTCTAGGCCTGATCGCAGATTCTTGGAGCAAGTGGAAGTGTTCTACAGCAGGTCGGACTTTTCAGCTCCTACTGGAAGTCACTTAGAGTAGGTTGGGTTTTTGAAGTGTCACTAATAGTGACTATAAGCAAGTTGGGGATTTGGTGTGGCATTGAAAGTGACATAGCATAGTGATCGGACTTTTTAGGGGGCACTGGCAATGGTGATAGGAGGTCATGGATTTCATTTTCAAGTGGAAGTAAAGACTTCCAACTTTTGTCATCTACAACCTTTGATTACAAATTTGATCATCTTGAAATTGCCCTCTTCTACACCAAAGTCGGACTTTTCAAGTCCCACTAGAAGTGCACTAAGCTTGGTCGGGGATTTGGATGCTAATTGGAAGTGGCTATATTTATCCTTATTCATTTGCATCTCTCCGTCAATTTTGATCACCTACTTGCTTGAACACTGAAATCACCCATCTCTAGCAGCGTAAACATTATGTTTATGACCTTAGGTGGGAATTTGGGTACTAACTAGAAGTCACTAAGGCAGGTCAGAGATTTCACTATCCACTAGAAGTGATCAAGCAGTAGGTCGTGATTTTTAGCTGCAAGTGGACGTAACTTCATGCAGATTGGAGATTTCACTAGCAACTGGAAGTAGCACAAGGTGATTGTGGATTTCACCTCCAACTGGAAGTGGCATCCAGCAGGTTGGATATTTGAGGGTCAACTGGAACTGACCTCTAAAGCATGCATGTAACCTTCTCAATCAGCATTTCAATGTGTTTTCTACTTTCAGCAAACTTACCAACCTTAAGCAACATCATTAACCTTCAAAACCTTAAGGATTCACCTCAATCAGCATCAACTCACCAAGTATAAGGACTTATTCAGTCTGATCGGACTTTTGACAAGCAATTGGAAGTACTTGTGAGCTGGTCGGGGTTTTTAGGGTCAAGTGGAAGTTGATGCTAAGGAAGATCGGAGATTTTGACATCAACTAGAAGTGACAATGAAGTAAGGCATAGATTTGAGGGGTCACTGTAAGTGACCAGATTTGCTCCATTCTGCCACTTCACTCACTTCATCCATTTCAAGGGCTTTTCCTTCATTAACAAGGTTTGTTCATCATTGTTTGAACTTTGTGCCCTAACTACCTTCTCCTCAAGCATTTCACTTTCTTGGACAGTTCTCCACACTTAGACTCAACATTCCATCTATGATCTTGAAGGTGTATGATGATGACGATCAAATGAAATGATCATCACAAATTGTTCATTTCTTAAGGCCCCGAGAGCTAAACTGGCCTTAATTCCACTTAAAGAGAGAGACATGACTTGATCACTTCCTGACAACCTAAGACATTGCGCCTCCTCAAGTAAAAGGTTAATAGCTAAAGACACTACCAAACGACTAAGCTAAGACAACTAACCTAGAAAGTGAAAAAAAAGTGGGGATCCCCATTTGCAATGGGGTGATGTGTGAAAATGTCACAACAGGGGCCACATAGGAGCTTGTTGGAATCTCCACTTTAGGTGGTGTTATCATGTTATCATTTCCACTTTATGTGGTGTCTCCACCTTTAGTGCTTTTATCATATTATCACATCCACCCTTTGTGGTTTCACTTTTCCACCTTAGGTGGGTGATCCACCTTTAGTGGTGTTATCACACTATTACTTTTCCACTTTAGGTGGGATGATAGCTTATCCTTTTTTGTCTCATGTCATAAGATTATGACACTTATGCACTTCTATGTTTCACCTTGGCCTATTTAACCAAGGGGTCTCCTGTGTACTTTCATTCATTCCAATTCATTCCATTCAATCTAGTTGATTGATTCTATTGCATCATTGATAGGAATACAGTTTATTCTTGTCACTTTGTTTCTCTCTTGTTATTGTGCTTTCCATTTGGCCTCTAGATCTTGGGTGGCTACCTTCATAGCTAAATCTTACACATTCAAAAGAAACGGTGGCAGCCAAGCATGCTATCAATGATTTTCTATAGCATGTGTTGTTGAAGCAGGATGATGGCAAGCTTTGAGGAATGCTGTAATCGATAATTCAAATGCCCTCCTGAAAGCACAAAAGATTGCAATCAAAGTGCATCTGGGGATATGGAAATCAGCAATGGGTGAAATGTTTGATTTTATCAATGAGCATATTGTTTTGGTTTCACTAAACATGCCTGCACCCACCCTCGTTTCTTTTTCTAGTAGCAACAACCAACCTTTTTTAATTTTGTCATATAAGGAGAAAGGCCACCCATGCACTCATGTTATCAAGTTCAGGTTGATGTTAGCAGAACTGATGTTCCCTATAAATATCTAGTATCTACTATAAAGGCAATGCAGACAGTGGCCCTTCAGAAGCTTAAGCTGAATGTTAGCTTCAGAAGCTTTGTGCAGTTCAAGTCTGGGATGTTGCTTATTATATTATGGTTAATGGCCCTATCTCATTTGTTTCTGTCCTACATGTGGTACCTATCGGCTTTTCTTTGAAGTGATCATGCGTGTTTCATCAGTTGGATTAGAACTCTAGTTTGGTCTCTTGTAGCTTTGACACCAGTTCGGTGAGTTTTTTGGATAAACTTGTTATTGTAAAGATGGTAATGGTGGGAACTGAACTTAAGCCTCTTTTATTTTTATCAATGAAGGGTGCAGGACTCACAGAAAACCTATTTCCATAGCTAATAATTGAATAAATTATAAGCTTATAGTATGAAGATAGAATAAAACAAATAAATCCATGTAAGGCTAAAGCTTACTTTAGGATAACAAAGCAAACAAAGCCATGCAAATGCTAATTATTTTACAAGGATAAAGAAAGGACAGCATAACTTCCCCAGGAAAAAGTATGCAAGATCTATTGTGATAGGAGGTCTTTCCTTTATGCACAATTGTGCAGCCTAACTAGAAGACTGGATAATATTCACAATTGGTCTGCTGTTGGTGTCCAAGCATAGTATTGTTTTTGCAGTGCAGATTTCATTCATCAATAAGGTTTTCACTTCCAGAAATTTGTATTTTAAGATTTTTGCTTATGGGTTATCTCTACAAAACTGTTAGATTTTATTATTTAATAAAGTTCATTTCATCAAATTCTTTATTACATCAGCAACAATTTCTCATGGCCCTAATTGGGTTCGTGCTTGGAACTCATGCATGACAATAAATTTTTGTTGCTGCTGATTCAGATTCACTTCTGAGACTTTTCTCTAAACCAATACAGTTCAGTAAATTGCTGATAAAAAAAATGAGGTCCACTTGTTGTCCTTACAGATTTTTTTCTACAACAAAACAATATTGAAACTTTGAAGTAAAGATCACATCCTAGAACATTTTCTAGAGTACGCAGTGCAGCAAATTGCAGAAATACAAATTTGTAAAGAGTTGCATGGCACCCTATATAAAGTTCTGCCTGAAAATCTCTCTAATTAAGAAAGAAGAGAAAGCACTTTGCTAAGAGATCAACTTAATGGAAGAAACAAGCCTTGAGAAGGAATTCATACATTTCCCATCACAGGTGAAACTCGTGAAGGAACAGGGTTTAGAAAAATGATTCTCATCACCATTCTATGGCACATATTGATGCTTAGGTTAACTCTTTAATAAGCATGAAAGACACAAATACTGAAGTTCATCATACTGGTCCATACAAACTTAATTCTTCTATTCAGACTCAGAATTTCTTTTTGCAAAACATAAGATTCATTGCAAATAAAAAGTTATCTCGGTCACATATACAAACCTCAATCCGTTCATACAACACATGGTTCTTAGTGAAATACATGTGTGTATCTCGTCCTTGTGCAAGCATCTCAGGATCTATAGGACCAAGTATACCTATCATGCGTGCAAGCAATGTTGCCAGGGAATCATTTTGAAATAGAACCTACAGTGAGAAATCATTTCAGTCAGACACAAATACTATACCAAGTTGAAAATAAAACTGTGTTAAGAAAGTGTCATGGATACTAATCATGATACAAACCCACATGCACAAAAATCTAGAAAATAAACTAAAAGAAGGATCTCTATCATTTACTTGTAGTACATGAAAGTTGAAACAATAAATGGGATAGATATTGCTAACTTGTGGTCACTTTATTTACAACACACTAATTTTTCATGTTGAAAAAATATTGAATAACTTACCAAATATTTAAATTACAGGTTTAATAAGTATAATCAATACTTCTATTTATTTTTAACCTTTTCATTGCACAGAATTAATAGATAAAAGAAGTGAATAAAGTAACACCAAAGTATAACACGATGTTAAAGTATCCATCAAGTGCAACCACCATACACAAAACTGTCTTGCATTTCAGTTTACAATTCAACTTAAAGTAGGATTTCACTCAGAAATCACACGATTAACCTTTATTTTCTATATATATATATATATATAATTTTTTAAAACTTAGTGTTAGAGAATAAAGTACATAGTAAAGGAAGATTTAATACTTTTGGTATATGGTTAGAGTAGTTTATATTTTCTTTAAGTTACACTACTTTGAATATGTCTCTTTTAGAAATTAAATTTTAAACCACAATGAGGATTTTCCTTTTAATTTGACAAGGTGTTAGGTAAAAAAGACAGAGCTGTCCCTAATATAGTGGGTGATGCTTCATAACAAAACAACCTACTATTTTAGGGGTAGCCATAGGTTTTTTATATTTTATATAAACTCTCTTAGGTGAAAGTAAAAAATATCTATATTTAAAGTCCTATGTCACTTTTTATAGTGTATAAATCATAGTTACCAGACTTGGTAAGTCACGAGGCAAGAGACCCTAAACAGGTCTGGGAGACTGGGCAGCTAGGTACTCGATAGACTTGCCAGAATCAGTGAGTCCCGTAGGGAAAACCTAGCTGCAATTAAGTGAAAATTAGGGGGGTGTGGGGGGGGAATAAGCAATTCATGCAAAACAAAGTGTCTTATATTTGTATCCTTCACCCTAAAGCAACTTAATTTCATTTTCAGGCCAAAGGAGAAAGAAAGAAAAAATTATTTTTGAGCCAAAATTGGATTGCATTGAAGTGTAACTAGCAAGGATATTGAATGACAATTGGTGGCTGAATTACATTTGGGCAGATTTGTAGCTATTTTTGGTGCATCTAGAGGAGTCTACAAAGTATTGGGAAAAGCTCACCATTGATTTCAAGAAAGATTTAAGAGGCAAGTTTGTATTTTGAAGGTTTTTTTTAGTTTTTTAAATAAAAAATCTATTACTCTCTTACATTTCTTTTTTTTTCTATTTTGTTTTAGTGGACCAAAGAACAAACCCTATTTGTTTTTATAAAAAAAATTAGTTTTATAGTTGCAAACTCTAAATTTTTATATTAGTTTAATTATAAACCATAAATGTTATTTTTTTCTATGTATATGTTATTGCAACATTTTTTAAATTTATAAATTGCCTTTATCACAATGTCCAGAACCCCAATTAGAAGGGATCCTTGTTGGAAACATGCCATTGTTGGGGAAAAAAAGGAGAGTTAGCTTGTATTCATTATAAACAAACTTTACATGGGGGAGGCATTAACATATTAAAATACCATCTAGCACATATACCATATTGAGATGCTAAACCATGCTCAACAATGGCTGTTGATGTTATGCGAGGCATTAACATATTAAAATACCATCTAGCACATATACCATATCGAGATGCTAAAACATGCTCAACAATGTTTGTTGATGTAATGCATGAAGTGCAAATTCAATTGGAAACCTTTGAGCAGTAAAAGTAAAAAACCAGGCAAAGAGAGGAGATGGCAGCCATTGGTGAAATTGGAGAGTCTTCTTCTTCTATTCCACCACTTTGCCCATCTTCAGGTAGTGGTAGTGGTGGTGGTAGTGGTAGTGGTAGTCGCAGTGGCAATGTTAGCATTGGGCCTAAAGTTCACGCATCCAGGTTAGATTCATATATTTTGCCACACACTACTTTGGGTTCCCAACCGTCACTTGAGAGCATGGTTGGAACAAAGATAATCATGATGTAACTAAAAATGCAATTGGAGACTTTTGGTTCTATTGCACCATTCCATTCCATGCAGCCAAGTAATTCTTTTGTTGTTTTAAAATATATGGTTTGATTCCTTGTCTCTTGAATTTATAATTTTAGAGGTATGTCAAATTCAAATTTAAACTCTCAATTTTACAATAATTATTTAATTTAATTCATTTGTGTTAGGTCTCCTTATTCGCAACATGGTGGATGCCATTATTTTTTGTGCGGTAGGGTTCAAAGCCCCTAATGGCATGGAGATAAATTTTGTCTCAAAAGGTGGTTGATGTGGAAGCCAAAATTGACGAGCAACAAGAGATATGGAGGAAGAAGGGTTGCACCATCATGACCAATGGTTGGATGGAAATAAGAAATAGAATATTGCTAAATTTTCTTGCTTCTTCCTTAGGTGATTGTACTTCCTGAAATGCATTGGTTTAGTGATTAATATTTTTAGCTTATACTTTATCAAATCATTGATTTTGTTTCTTTCTTAGGTGGCACAGTGTTCATAAAATCTATTGATGCTTTGAGAAACACAAAAAGTGTTTGAATTCCTTTGTGAAGATTTGGAGGGAATCTTAGATGAGGTGGGTGAGAAGAAAATGGTGCAAGTAGTTACAAATAATGTAGAAAATTATGTTGCTAGTAGAATACTCATGGATAGGCACTCATTACTATTGAGGACTCCTTGTGCTACTCACTGCCTTGACTTCATATTAGAGGATCTAGGCAAGATTCTATGGATCAAAGCATGTGTGGAGATCGACAAAAATATTTGTAAATACATGCACTCATACTTGGGTCCTCAACCTTATGAGACGTATCATAGGGAAGAAAAAGTTGGCTCGTCTTGGAATAACCCGGTTTGCAACCAATTTTATCACATTACAATCCTTGCTTCAAGCAAACGGAGCATTGAGGTTCATGTTTTTTAGTAAGGAGTGGAATTCCTCATCATATCCTAACCAATGCAAGGACTGATGTGGCAAAATGGATTTTTGATGAGCAAACCTTTTGGGTACCGACTACGGAGATCATAGAGGTAAATCTACGTTATAATTTTATTCATATTTTTATATTATTTTCTTCTTTTTTTTCACACATACTTATGTTAATGTTTCACAATAATTGCAATTCACAGATACTTTAGTGGTTCTCTTATGAGTTGATGGAAAGAAGCCTGCAATGGACTACATATATGAGGGCATAGATAGGGCCAAGGAGGCCATTAGATTCATTTATGCAAGAGTTAAGGATAAGTATCACTCCATTTGGGAAATCATTGATGGACGATGGCACCTCCAACTTCACAAGCCCCTACATGCAGTTTCTTATTTTCTCAATCAAACAATCCAATTACACCTTGATTTTAAGACGAATGAGGAAGTTTTGAGTGTGCTCTACATAGTCATATAGAGCAGATAGTGCTTGATTCTGTTGTTGGAGCACAAATAGTCACTGAGATTGATATCTTTAGACTTACACAAGGAAATCTATTTGAACAACATTTATGCAAGGCAACTCAATTAACATTGCAACCAGGTAAAAATCTATTAAGGGTATAACTTGAGTTTAAAAATTAATATTTTTTCTTTTTTTTTACATTATTATTATGGAAACTTAAAGTTGGATGAGATTGATTTTTTTCCTAATCTCAGATGCATGGTGGGAAAGATTTGGTGCTAAGGTACAAAATATTCAGAGGATTGTAGCTTGAATCTTAAGCCAACCATGCAATGCTTTAGGTTATGAGCAAAATTGGAGTATGTTTGAGCACATTCCAAGAAGCATAATAGATTGTCAATGAAGAAGTTGAATAATCTAGTTTATGTTCATTACGACCATCCCCTTTGCCACAAATAGATTTTGGGCAATCACTTATTACCCACCATACTAGAGGAGGTTTATTCGGAATCAGGTTGGATCAGTGAAGTTGAGGATCCTATCTTTAGTGATGAGGACCTTAATTGGGTTGATCAACTGGCTAGAGAGGTAGAGACAGTAGCCATGGCAGGGGAGGAGGAGAGAGCACAAGCAAAAACCTTGGATGTTGGTGTGAGTGTCACTGAGACATAGGTAGATATCATGGCTACATCATATCATCCACGACCTATCTTAGACGCCCACACAAGATTTTCGTAATATTGGGCCAACTGTCGAGTGATGTAGGCTCCTATGAGCCATCGACTTCTAGTCTTTGTTTTGATATTTCTTTTGGATGCCATGGATTTCATATTCCATAAGTTTTGTAAACATTTAACAATATTTATATATCTAAATGTGTTATTTCATTTAGCTAAAATTTGTGCTTGTACTTATGTGATCGATGTATTCTTGTGTTTGTGATCAAAGTAGCTTCTATTGATGAGTTTGTTGTGTCTTTAAGGTTTATTTATTACAGAGTGCATGAAACAAGTTTTAAATCCTCAAAAATCTCTTAATTTCATGGGTTTTTTAATTTGTTGAGTGTTTGTCTAGTCTAGGTGTCGAGTTTGAGTCTAGGTCAAATATTGGCTTGCTGAGTTTTGGGCAAGTCCGAGTCTTGTAACACTGGTATAGAGTATGTTTTTATTTATACACACTTTACTTGACATGAAATAACAAAATTAACATTTATCCTCTATTTTTAAAATCATTGCATTGTTGTTTAGCTTCCAATTTTTTCCCAAATTTTCCCTATTTTCAAACTAGATAATGAATTCCATTTAGTTGTTTGCAATGTTGTGTTGATGGAATGCTACTATGGTTTGACTAGGTTTCTTTGCTGACTCTTTTTGTGTTAAAAGTTGGTCTTATGTTATATCAAGAATTAAAAAATGTAAGTTTGTAATAGGGAATCTCCAATATAACAAGAACATGGTTGTATTTAGTATAGTTACAAGACTCATCCAAACTCAGCAAATCCCTAAGTTGGCAAAGTGAACTAAGGCTTAAAGAATAAGGACATAAGTACCCAACAAGTCCTAGCATTAAGACTCGATCAAGTTAAGAGTGAAAAATAAATTGAAAACACTCATACCTAAATTTGTGATAGTTGGGTGTTTTTTAAAGGGTTTGGAGGACTCGCAGAGCTTATTAATAATAATACTATTATAAAAAATGGCATCCACCATAAAGGTATATGTGACCCCATTGGTTGTGTCACACCCAAACCCCCACTCTAGTTTTGAAAAAACAACAAAATAAAAAGAAAAACTGGGCCATGTTAGATGAAAAAACAATATTCTTTCAACTTCTTCCCTATTAAATCCCAAGTAAATGAATTACTTTATAATATAAATTTTCCACATCAATCCCTAACCTAAGTAACGCCCCTATTGTTGTACTCATTGATCAATGCATACTTGTACTTGTTGATCAATGGATACTTGAGTATGCAATTAAATTAGCTTCTAATTGATAAGTTTATTTTGTCTTCAAAGTTGATATAATGAAGGGTGCTTAAAAACTTTAAATCCTAAGAATTTGAATTTGTCAAATCTGAGTGTCAAAACCAAGTCAAAAAACAGCTTGTCAAATCCAAGCCGAGTCCAAGTCTTGTACCTATGGTATTTAGTATAATATGATTGCGGAATTGAAGACAGTAAGTGTCTTTCATAACAAGGGAAAAAAATCTTTGTTGCCGAAGACAGCCTGTTTTAGCAACTTGCATGATTTAATCACTTTCATGTGTTAACAAAAGGAACTTCAACAGATTCCATGTTGTTGGATTCAGGATGGTAGAATGTGAATAATCTACACATATAAAAACCAAGGTAAAGCTACCAACTGATAAATATGTGAAAAAGGTAGATGAAACTTTGCATGGGCAGTAGGTAGAGAACTTTATTTGTCTCACTTTTACTAGTCCTTAGATAAACTATGCGATGGGCATTTGATTCTCCATTTTTTACTTCATCAAAGTTTGTAATTGGAATGCAATAAGAAATTTCTAAGTTTCTGGCACATATAAATGAGCCTTTGCATTGTGACATTGTGTTTCTAGAAGGCAGTGATTTCAGGTTGGCTGAATACACAAATTCTGGCTGGGCTAGTCATCTGGATGATAGAAAATAAAAAACAGGATGTACTAATTATTTCAAATCAAAACTGATTTCATAGGGAAGTACGAACAGTGCCTTGAGGCTCTTATTGAGAAGATATAGAGCCTATACAAAATATTCAATGAATGAAACTGTTTTGTTATGAAGAACCTCTGAACATTTAAAGATATATCATCACTTTCATCCAGGGTGTTATCATGTGTGTCACTATTTAATCACACAGTTGACCTTGATCTCTAGGCTAAATCCTTTAGACTAAAGGATTAAGACGCTTCCTACCTGTCTGACATTGAGCGTCTGTCAATGAAGTTAATCCTTCTATGCTTTAATTTGAAAATCTTCTATGCATAGGATTGATACTTCCTTCCTTCGTCTCCAAAATGCAATTGGTCACTTTGTCTGTAATTGTCCTTAACATGCTAAATTCAATTCATAAAACCTTCATTGTAGACTTGAAGGTTTTATTATTTATACAACATGAAAAAACACAACCATCAGGAGCAACTGCTAAAAAATTTCATTCACTGTAAATACAATGATTGAATGTGGACACATTACTCTGCTTGTCACATCAATAATGCATAAATGAGATTAGGAGTAACTTGACAATGAACCTCATTTTGTTGGTGATTAGTAATTCCTCTAATTGCAGATTCATTGTAAACAAATGGCTCACATACCAAGCCATCCTAAAAAATGGAGGATAAAGTAAGCTCTCCCACTAAGATTCAGTTTTATGCTCAAGCTTGAGCCTTCTGCATTGTATTCATTAAGGCTGGTACCAATGTTAGAGATTTAAGAGCTAAGAGAAGCTGTATTAGAGATTTAAGAGCTAAGAGAAGCTGTACAGCTGGAGAACTACCGGAGACCAATCCTGAAATCCAACATAGTCCTTTATTAAGTTGTTTTCAACTCCAGAGCTTACTTTTCATCTTTATCCTAGCACAATGAAATATTTTGGTCATCTCTGGTTGTTAACATTATGTGTTTACTTGTTTTCTTCTATTATCCTGGAGCATGTACTCCTTGCTCAAGAAATACTAGCATTCTAACCATTGGATGCCAATAAACACTAAAATTTTCACTATATGGTGATTTACTGTGGCAAACAGATAAGTGGGAATAAGTCTGATGCATATACTGACAACTACTAGATACAGGGCTGTCAAAACAATTCCTTCTCGTGCAAAGGACAAACAAGTGCCAGACAATTCCAAATTGCAATAAGAAAGATATGTAAGAATTTTTTTGTCTATGTTATCTATTGCAAACATCATGAATAAATCATTAAAGATTTCTCAAGACATGAAATCAAAACTTACATTTCCAGAGCAAAGTTCAGCCAAGATACAGCCAAGCGACCAGATGTCAATTTTTTGATCATATGGGAGACCCAGAATAACTTCTGGGGCACGGTAAGAACGTGATTGTACGTATGAACATAAATTATCTGTTTGAAAACAGCTGCTTCCCAGATCTATAACTTTTATTTCACACCGACTGTAACTCTTTACAAGAATGTTTTCAGGCTTCAGGTCACAATGAATAAGTCCCAAACCATGCAAGAACTCCAAAGCCTCCAAGCACTGGCGAGCTATTAACTGCACATGGAAATGTACATGAACATTTTCAGAGAAGCCCTCCAGAATAGACTCAATATACATAATAACAAAATTCCAAACTGCATATGGGAAGGGAGATGTGCAAGCATATAATAGGCCTTCAGAAAGCTAATATTTGGGACACATTTGAGCAGCAAAGAAAAAACATTTAATAATATTAGATATGCATTCAGAGAAAAATAAGATATTAACAGAACACACCTGTAAACGGGCCATGGTAAAATAAGCTTCCCCTTCCGATTCTTTATTGAATTTTTGAAATTCATACAAATTAGCTCGTAGCAATTCACATACAATGAAAAGATGTTCCTGCACATGTTGAGAGTTCACCAGCTGTGTAAGATTTTGATCAGAAAATATGCTAGCTCATTGGGGTCTCCAAGGTCAATAAAACACCATGATAAAAAAGACTTAAGAAAAAAACAAATCAGCCTTACATTCCTAAAGGAAAGTTGTTTAGGTACTGAAAAGAAATAGTAAGAGATGTCTGCTCGGTTCCAAGGCACAATCATCAAGATAAAAGCAAAAATACAAGGTTTATAAGAGCTGAAAGGAAGAATGAACTAGGAGTGTTATACAAAGGAAGAGCTGAACTCCGTAGTAGGATAGTCAGAGGTTGATTCCATTGACCAGTTCCACTTGTATCATACTCCATTAGAGCCATTCCCATTTTGTGACTGTATTGAGTTCTTTTAGTACTAATCCCCAGAGGAAACCATTTCCATAGTGGAATTCTCCCATAATGGATTTTGCCGGGGTAAATTTTTGAATTGCCAGTATTCTTATATGTATGTGTATCTAAACTCACTTCCTTTCATGTTCTTCATGGTCATTCTCATGGAATGAAAGGTCTCGTGGAATAGAACAGCACTTTAAGCATTTGCACAGGAAATAATGGATGAAATTGTAATCCATATAGGTGTGGATGTATGGGGAAGCTAATTATGTTGGGTTTCAGTAGCAATTTGATGAATCAGCAACATGGCTCATCTTCTAAATTTCTTGTAGCAAAGTCTTCTCAAAATTTACAGATCAGATTTCAACCACAATAAGAAGCTTGCTTTTCCTACATTTGGCATTGAACCATCAACAATTTTTGTAATCTAATGAGATCATTGCTGTACTTTACTGTTATTGACATCTAAGCTTGATATGATGTGAGATCAACTTGTTGGGATATTGAAACCTTACCATATGAGCATGGATAGAACTTAAAAATATGTCGCTTGTTTTTCTCAACCTAATCATGCACATTGTTTTCACCTACTTTCTTCAGAATTCTTGGTTTTGAACAGAAAATCACAAACAACAGCAAACCATTGATTGTCTAAATTTCCATCTTTTTCTATATTGATTGTTTATGAATCAAACCATATAGAACATTACAAATCTAATGTGAATTACCTAATATAGCTCTCATATTAGTAAAAGGAAACGAATCTAGGTTAGTAGATTTGCTTGTTTGGAAGGATAAGAAGATAGACTTTTAAAGTTTTGTAGACATATAAATTTTCAAGAGTATTACCCTCTTAGTCCATTGTACAAAATAATTTTCTTTCAATATGAAACCTTCCATATCAAATAAGGTATCATCCATATACCAAAACTCTTCTTTGCAACAGATCTCTTGTGCTTGAATAGTAGCTGGTATTTTGCATCAGTTATTAGAATAGGTCATCTAAAAAGAAAAGAAAAAAAGGAAAATTACATTAATTTGCACAGATGACCAAATTAAGCTCATAGTAATTGAAGCAAAACTTGTGAAAAAATCGTGAAACTTGTGTAAGTACTTACAAGCCAAATATTGGTGTGAGTACTGACAAGCCAAATATTGGTATGAGTGACTTGCCCAATAACTTGCTGCCGAGTTTTTCTAAAACCTCACAGCATTTCCCTCATAACTCACCAGAACCCTACAATTTTTCAATAAAAACTCACCCAAAAGACTATAATGCTTTTTTTTATAGCCTAGAGTTAAAAAATTTAGTCGATTTTCATTTTCACATTTTATGGAATGGATGGCGCAGTGAGCTTAGGATTGGTGCCTAGCAAATCATTTTTTTTCCCTTTCACTTTCCCAATTTTGACTTTCACTTTGTCCTTCCTTTGCTTGCAAATAAATTGAGGGAATGTCCCTGTAGGCTTGAAATTCCGTAGTTTAAAAATTAAATCTTTTAAAAAAATTGAAGCTCAACGATCAGCCAAGACAAGAGACAATAATGGATAAATCCTTTCTATGTTGAAAATGTTGATATATCGATACATGCTGAAAGTTTAAACAACCCATGAGATGTAATTTTCATAGTTTAACATCCTTTCATTTGAAGTTAAAATTAAATGACCAACCAAGACAAGAGACCATAATGGATAAATCGTTTCTATGCTGAAAGTGTTGATAGATTGATACATGTCAAAAGTTAATATGACCTGCAAGCTATAATTTTCACAATTTAATATCCTTTGATTCCTTTCTATGCTCAATCCTGAAAGTATTGATTCAAAATTTCAAAGATCAATAGAGTGGAAATTATATGAATTTTAAAGTTTTGTTCATAATATATATTGCAAGTTTAAATGACCTAAAAGCTTGAATTTTCACAGTTATAACTATGGAAAATTCAAGCTGGCAGCTCATTTAAATTGCAATATGAACAAAATTTCAATTAAATGAGTTGCAAGCTTGAATTTTCAGAGTCATGACTAGAAAAATTCAATCCTACAGGTCATTTAACCTTGCACTGTGAACAAAATTTCAAAGATTCATATAATTTCCACGTCTGACATTCTATTGATCTCTAAATCAACACATTCAGCATAGAAGCTCATATGTTTTCAAAGGTTGAATTTTTTTTTTGGACTATGATATGTATTAAACTCTAATTTTGATTTATATATGATGGAAATCAGTAATATTTGTGTTTTTGAAGAATGTATTTAAAAAAGTAAATATTTTCAAATGTTCAATAAATTTGTCGAGTTTTTCCTAAGTTTTTACCAAATCCCGAGTTTTAAAACATTTTGGGTCTGTTGAATTGTTGCCAAGTCCAAGTTTTTCAATTATTGAAGGTATAACCACTTATGAAAGGGAGATAGAAATTGAATAGAACTCAAAAGTAACTGTTCTTTTTAGCAGCGCTCTCCTTATTGAACAAATTTTTACTCAAATTGTTCTTTGACCAAATACTACATCTTCCATTATATCCCCTAGCAGCCTATATCTATACTTTGCATTTTCATTTCTTATTCATATCTTTATCAATATCTATACCAGTTGTTGGATTCTCATAGCCTTAAAAAAATTTCAATATGTTTTGCTGACTTCCTATTTCACTTTCTTTTACCGATCCACCAACACTTCTAAGAGCATTTACAATTTCATTTACTCAATGAATATAGCCTTCAATGTTTTCATCATCAAACATTCTCACATTCTCGAACTTGTGCTTTAGATTTGTAATCTTGGCTTGCTTTGTCTTCTCATCACCTTCAAATACACTCTTTAACTTATCCCAAATTTCTTTGGCTGACTTGGCCCCTGTGACTTTGCTGAACACTGCATCATTCAAGAAAGTGACAATTGCAACTATAGCCTTTGCATTACTCTCATATGCTTTGATTGTAGGACCATTCTGAGGAGTAATATAACCCTTAATGCTTTCCCAAATCTCAACCGACATAGCAACCAAATGATATTCCATCCTTTCTCTCCAATAAGCATAATTTGTGCCATCAAACTTTGGAGCCTTGAATGTGTAGTCCTATGCCATCTTGAACCTTCCTCAAGCAGTTAAGCTTCTTAAGAGGAACTTAGCTCTGATACCAACTATTGAACACACCAAAGGATTGAGAGGGGGGGTGAATCAGTCAGGACCTCAAAAGTACTTAATTTTTTATCTTCAAAATTAAAACCACAAGCATATAATTACAACAGAAATAAAACATGAAAGCATAAAGCACAACAAACACATGACCACCAGATTTATGTGGAAAACCCAAGCAAGGAAAAACCACAATGAGAATCAAACTCACTATAAAAATAATTTGTTACAATGTTGCCTCTGGAACCTACTAGTCCTGAGAGGACTTGCAGAGCTAAGGCGCACAACCTTAGGGCAAGCTACAATTGACTTGCAAAGCTGAAACACATTGTTTTCGGGCAAGATACAATTGTCTTGCAAAGCTGAAACACATTGTTTTCAGGCAAGATACAGAAAGTTGCCAAGAGAGTCACTGTCTTCCGACAAAGAAAGGAATACCTGAGTTGAAATGAACAAGATCTCTTGATCATGAAATTGTCCTTGAGCTACTGAGTCAAGCGACCAATATCATGGCAAACACATTTGACATCAAGTACTATCACTAAACACTATCACACTGAAGATATCATCATCAAAGCTCTTCACAACAGTCTTTCGCACATCTCCACTACCAAATCAGCTTGCAAATCATTCACACCCATTGCACATCAATTCACACACATTCCACACCTTCACTTATACATTTGCACTCCTTTATATACAAGATAATTATCAAAACCCTTAACTAGGTTTGCCACAAATAGAATAAACAATATTACATATATTTGGCCACCCGGACCAATAACAGCCATTGCAGTCCAGTCCAAGAGATAAAGAGGAACCAAAATATCATAACACATCTCTTTCAAACAATTCCAATGAACTGCACACAATAATACATCTGCCAAGGTCGGCATCAAATGAAATGTGTAGATAAGCATTAAAGCACATTAGCTAGTCAGCCAAAAAAAAATCTCCAATGCAGATCTACACATGCCATGGTGAGACCTAAAACATTAACCATACTCATCCTCCAAATAAAATCCGAACCAAAAGAATATGATCCAAGTAGGATACAATATCACAGTCAGTCAAAAACTAGACTAGTTGACAACACAGAACTCAAAACATCATAACTCCATTTGCCAATCAAATTATCACCTAGAAATTGAAGTGGAACACTGCACGGATGACATGAACAAATCCTTCAAACCGCAACACACGAATCCACATATCTAAAAGCCACCAGGCATTCTCCAGACCTGTTCTAATAGATAGCCTTACTATTAGAAATAGCACCAACCAACTCTGCCAACTGAGCAGTACAGGACCTGCAAATTTGATAGTGCAATATATAAAGAACATGGACATCATATTCACGACCATAGCACATAATCTTCACATATTGGATGAATGCAAAGCATTCTTCCAATAAGACATTAAATATTGTTTCTTGCATATTGAAACTTCTACTGTACCACCCTTCTGGAAATACTACAACATTTTCACAAGACAATTCAGCAATATAAGAACACATAAATACTCTTTCCTACATATTGGAACTTCCACTACACCATCCTACACCATCCTTACTTCAACATCAACGACAACACAAGTATCAATACCAAAACACATAAATACTCTTTCTTGCATATTGGAACTTCCACTACACCATTCTTACTTCAACATCAACAACATAGGATAAGTTGACATCAATGGCAACATAGGACTGGTTAACATCAATGACAACAAAGCACAGCAACTCAAGTTTCCAACACACCTCACTACAACTGTTTAGACTTTCCTTCCAAGATGTGGAGTCTTCAGATCAAAGGAGCAAAAACTTTCAAATTTGTTCATAGATCACACCAAATAGACAGATATTTACATCCTTTAGAGCCAGTTGAACAAGTGAAGGATGGGGTAAGCAAAAGATAGGGTTGCATTTACATCAGCACAGGGCGATCTGAAAGGGAACAAGATCAAAATTTTGAGAAAGGATTAATCTATCTAGATTAACGACACTTGCACTCAGTTTTAACACTAGCCAATCACCATTCAAACCCAAATCCACCATTGGATAGGATAGTGCCCTCATCGCTGAAAGGAGAGCTCAAATCTGTAAATGTTTATTTTCGTTGTAAACCCTAGATTTTCCTACAGTCATTCATCAGTTTGTAAGGGTGGATTCACTACCAGATCACTAAAATTCAGTTCCAATTGTGTACCTAAAATTCTATTGCAAATTTAAAATATATAGTAGTCTTGTTGAGTCATCTTTCCTCGGCATCTTTTTTCAGATCTGAATTATAGAACACCAATTTGATAGCTAAAATTGCTCAACTGTTCAATTCTCTGTTTCATAAGGGTACTGAGTAATAAGAGTGCATTTAGTTGTGACTGTGTATATGTAATGTCCCCTAATTGTGAATACCCTAAATTTGCCATAATTCTCTATTTCCAAATAAATAAACAGGGTTAGAAAATACCTTTCACCTAATGGAAACCCTGCAAACAGATTAGAAACCATTTACAACAATAATTTCAATAAGCAGATTATCATAATTAAGCATTCTTAAATTTATGGCAAAATTATCAATTCTATCATAAAGCATTTAAATATATTTGGAAGGCACAACAATAAGAAAGCATGGGAGAAAGTGACTTCAATGGGGTGTCTCGGATCCTCTACCCTAGGCCCAAGAGTGGATATACCATCCCTCTTGGCCTCATGTGGCCCATGCCATCCATATGAGGTGGTCTACCTAGTGAGGTGTCCACTTTTCATTCTCCCTCATCTTGCCAACCATTTCCCTCTCCCTATGATTGGACTTCTTGTGTTGATTCACCATAATAGGGGGATGAGGTTACAAACTTACAACAGGGTGCCCTGAAAGCCCATCTCTCCTAAGCCCAAAGGCAGTACCCTTTATACCCCCTTGGCCTCATGGGACTATCTAGTCGCCACCTTGAGGTGGCTTACCTAGGAGAGTGCCCCATCACCGTACCCCTCTTGCAATCCTTATATCCTCTACCATGGTTGGTAACATTCAAAACATATGAAAGATTCCAATATCATGCATATATTTTACATATAATAAATAAATTGCAAAAAATCATAAATCAGATGATAATTAATGTTTACTATGTTATATGTATAACAACATTCTATTGTCTTCGGACATGTAGTGTCGCGGTTAAAACACTTCATTGGTGAAGCGGCCACCAAGGTTCAAATCCCTGCTGGGCCATTGTGCTCGCAAGGCATTGTGCCTTCGTTGGGTCGTTGTGCTCGTGGATTTGAACAAGTGAAGTGTGGGGATGAGGTCCCCCATTTGTGGCCTCACTGGTTCATAGCTCCAGGTCAAAAAGCGTTCACGTGGAGCCGGAGGGCGTGTCGTGCCAGCGTCACCAGTCACGTTAAAAAGTTTACCAGGCATAGTTTTAAAATAAAATTAAAAAAACAACATTGTATTATTCAATCATTAGAGTGCAAAGGTATATTTATTAATGCAGCATTTATTCTGTTATGCATAGGGAAACTCATACCAAACAGTAATACTCAATTGAACTGTTGAATGTTTAATGTCTTATCAAATATCAAGTGATTGATTGATTGGATGAATTCGTTTGATTGTATGTGTGATGGATCAAAATGGAATCAGGTAGTTTAGGGCCTAATCCGACTTTCATTCATACATTGGAATACGAAAGCACCTAAGGAAGTGATCCTCTTTGACTAACTCTTGCAATAGAGAGTCAATGGATACTTTTAGGGTTTCTATTCCTTCGTTGATATGAAAGGGAATGTGCTAAATGTAGGAGAATGCGAAGCTTAAGCAAGTAAAATAAATGAAAACATCTATAACAATGATGACAATCTAACATAGAAGCATAATCAAGACAAAAAGTACAAATCTCAGAATAGGGATCTGATATGCACCTATGACACAAAACTGAGCTTGATTTGATAGGACTAGGGTGTTGGGTCTCAAAGACCAGACTAAACTGCAAACTAGAGGCAAAGTTGCAGGACTCTGCGAGTCTGGCCCAAGCTCTATGAGTCTAGAGGTGGGTCGACTCTGTAGAGTCCAGAGAACTATGGACTCAGGCTCGGCCGAGTCTGGTCGGATGTGCTCAGACTCGCAGAGTCTCTCAGACTTGGCAAACTCGCCAAGTCCTGAGCCTGGGGCTCAACGCCGAGCAAGACCCATAAAGAAAAAAAAATTAAAAAATGTTTGTTTTAATAAATTATTGTTGTATCTTTGTGTTTGAAAGCAATGACATGTTATTATGATGTAAACAAATTTCAAATCATTTAGGTTTATGAGCAAACCATTTCCAATCAGAAAATACATTGTAAGAACTAGAAAACATTTGATAAATTGCTTTGAGTTGAAGCAAAAAGTTGGGTCAAAATTTGGTAGGCTTTTTACAATGATATCAGGGCAGAGTATCCTGCCAGCCTATTTAAGTTGTAAGCATGGCATCATTTAGTGAAGAAGAGTTGGTCAATAAATTTTTTAATGTGAAAGGTAAACTCAAACATTTATCTCAGCCAAAAGATGTAGTTATTAGCACCATAGAGGAAGGTAGAGGGTTGTTTGCATGAGGAGACCCATTGGAGGACCCCGAGCCCGAGGATGATGTGGATGAGGTGTTGATGTCATTGAGGCTGAGCCTGAGACACAGGTAGATATCATGGCTGCAAAACGTTCTAGGACCTATCTTAGGCGCACACGTAGGACGGTTGCAAGGTCAAGTGATCACTGATATTAGTTCCTTTGAGCCTTAGACTTCTAAGCTCTAGCTTTTATGTTGATATATGTTTTGAACTTTTGATGCCATGGATTTCATATTCCATGAATTTTGTAGACATTTGACACTATTTATTTTTCTAATGTGTTATTTAGTTTAGCTTATTTCCTTCAGCTCAAGCCTAAAATTTGCATTTATACTTATGTGATCAATGTAAACTTGTGTATGTGTTCAAAGTAGGTTCTATTTGATGAGATTATTGTGTCTTTAAGGTTTATTTACTATAAGATAAATGAAACAGGTTTTAAATCCTTAAAAATCTTTGAATTTCTTGGTTTTTCAATTTGTCGAATTTCCATCGAGTCCGAGCGCCAAGTCCGAGTCCGAGTCCAAGTCAAAAATCAGCTTGTCGAGTCCAAGCTAAGTCTGAGTCTTGTAACTATGACTGGAGGGATGAAATTTGAGCCTATCTGAGAACTTCCTGCAAAATCTGAGGCTGACTGAGGAGGACCAAGGCATGGAGTGCCCTTGTGGGCGTTGGGCACCCTGGTCCCTGAAATCCAGATCCAAATTCTAATACTAGGTTTGTGCCTGTCTACTAAGATCTCTAGGAAATTGACCACTCCAATGAAAACCTATAATTGCACTTGCAAGCTAGAAATTGGTATGTTTGTCGCTATATAGGATTTTGCCTTAGTCAAACCCCTTGTTTTGGTGATTTCCACCTCCACAAATAGCCGATATTGTATTGAAAAGTGTGTGTGCCCTAGAATCTCATGTGTTTGTAAGATTCCTATGAGCTAAATGCCAACTAGAGTTCTACCCCATGTTTTGAGTAAAAACCCTAAAATGAGTGTAATGTAAATGCTTCAAATCACAAATGCAATCTAAAGCAATAATTTAAATCTGAAAGTCAATGATGTATAGATCTGAAACTCAAATAGAGATATGAAAATAACATGAAACCATACCAAATCCTAAGGAAGAGGTACAAGTCAATCAACAATTGGTGATCACCTTATTATTCTTCGATATCTCCTAAAGCTTCCATGGTTGATAAACATGTTGATGAAGACTTGATTGATGAATGAATTTGCTGATTTAAACTTCACACAAAAGCTTCCCTTTCACTTCACAAGGATCTCCTTTCAAATTTCTAGATTAGGATCCTCAAATGGGGGAAAGAAAGGCTTTATATATGAAACCCTAATTTTAAATTTAATAATAGGCCGACTTAGAATTGATAAAAATTGACACAAAGTAGGATTTGAACATTATAATACTGCCAAATTAAAGCTCCCAAAATTCAAGGAAAAAGGTTTGGAACCGTGGTGGTACTGGTGACCACCGCAGTCCTATCAACTTATTTCTAAATTTCTAGGGATGCAAGATATCGCAATTATAAAGTCAAATCCAGCACGGTAGGTCAATTCAAGATGTGTAAATATGCGAAAATGTGCCTTGAAAATTGAAATTAGGACATTATTAGGATTAATTTAAAATAAAATAAAAAGGGGTGCACCTAGGGTTGAGGCCCAATTTTATAATGTGTGAATTAATGAAAGAGGACTTTAGATTTAATTAAATTAATAATTAAATGCCTAAAGAAGCCCTATAAATGCGAGATGCAATGGGACACACTAAGGCGGGTGCTATCCTAAGTGTGGAATTGGACAACCCTAATTAGGGGTGTACAATTTACGACACTACATTATGATTTGAGGTATTGGTGAGTGATAATGTAATGATGCACTAGTTTGATATATTGGGGAATGGTGATTGAATGAATGCTAATCTGATAGAATGATATGTTGAGATTGGAATGATTGGAATGATGATTGATAAGTGATCCTTGAATGATTTGGAATGATCTCTTTTATACTTCATTGGTGAAAGGGTCACCACCTTTCATAAGACTTGAGTCACCACCCTTCATTGCCACCTTTGAGAATAATAAATCATTCCCCAAGTTGATCTCCTTTGGATGTCCTCCTCAAATGAAACCTTCTCCCCTTTATACCTTCCCATGTGAGGGAGAGGTCACATCTCTTCATCATGCCTGCCCCTTGGCAAGAGACACAACCTTTCCCAATTAGCATCCTTTGAAATAGTACAACCCTTCATAATTCTTGCCCTTTGAAAGAGGCACAACCTTATCTACTTCCCATTCCTTCTTCCTTTATTAATCCTTCCTTGATTCACATACTTAATTCATTTCTTCCCTCCTCCTTATGCCATTCAAATGATCTCTTCCCCCTCTTATATCTCATTTTGAGAGAGTCGCAACTCTTCATTCCATGCATTTTGACCATTCATTAACTTAATTACATTTCAATTATATTATATTAATTTTTATTATGTTATATTTTAATTTATTATTATTATTTATTATTAAACCCTATTTCAAAATGGGGACATTACAGTGTATCTTAGCAGCCAAAGCCAAAGGTCACCACATGATGTAACTAATTCCCATACACTGCCCGTTCTTGATTCCCATTGGGCATTATGTTCTATTCCTTCCAAAAAAAGGTAGTTGCTCTACTGATCTGACCCACATTACAAAGATCCAGACTACATATGCACTCCAACCACAATGTTAACAATATTAAGTTTATTGTATTACTGTCCATTCAGGTATTGTGCTCATCAAGGTCATTGTTGTGGTTCGGTACAAAAGATATTTTTTCATGTTCAGCAGAAAATTTCATAAGAATTTCTTCTATCAACAAAAGTCCAAATAATGGTTCCAATTTTTTCTCTAAGGATGTAAACCTCACATCAATTATACGTATTATAAAGTAATTGATTACCCACATTACAATAATACATAACTTGATCATTTAGGAAAACATAAATATAAAGAGGCCTCAAAAGAAGCTTACCTTGTGATAGAAGTAATCATATAGACGCAGTATGTGGTATTTGTCTGCAGGATCATGTTTATTGACATATTTAAGAATTTTGATTTCGTCCAGGCTCTGGTCAAAAAAATCTTTATTGTTTTTTATTATTTTCATGCAAACATCTATTCCACTGTGCAAGTCATGTGCCTGTA
The DNA here is from genome assembly GCF_030272615.1 of Cryptomeria japonica. NCBI lineage: Eukaryota > Viridiplantae > Streptophyta > Pinopsida > Cupressales > Cupressaceae > Cryptomeria > Cryptomeria japonica. The sequence goes on from NC_081413.1 coordinate 478,091,515, forward strand.
TGGCTTTACTGAATGCAGCTGACCCCAGGTATTCACTCACATGATATCGACCAGCTATGATAGAACCTATCACAACAGTAAGATCTTTATCCTCTTCAAATCCAGTCCTGTCAAAATATGAACAAAAGAGAAGAACATTAAAAGGTTAGGAATATTAAATTGGTTAAAACATAATGTGCAAAAATACACTATGAATTTGATCAAACAGTAATAAAGACAATAAAATCTTTTATCTAGCACAGTAAAAAATGAGCTGCCAGACCTGTTTTTCCTATGTATAATTGTCAGATCAAATTCTTCGTATTCTTCTTCTTCACTTTCTGTGTTCTGAATTTGGTCTTGCATAGTTTCTACTTCCTCTTCCTCATCAACTACAAATTCTTCATAGGCTGACTCTTTAGGTAAATCCTCTTCCATTTCGTCTTCCCCTTTTGTTTCCATGCAAAGATAGTGATTTATGCTCTGGGAAGACAAATTTGAATGTTCAAAAAGACCCATACTGAGAGTTTCTTTGCTACTTGCGCTGCTGCTACATGGAGACTCGTCACCCTTGAATTTCTGATTGGCTACATTTTGAACAGAAGTTGCAGTATCAGTGCTTGGCTCATCAATATTATTTAGTATTTCTAGAGAAAATCAGAGATAGGGGTTGCATTCTTTATGATTCAGAAGGGTTTGTCAAGAGTCAAAACTCAAAATAATTCAAAGAAACTAAAACATATACAATTAGCTGAATAAACAAAAAATGAATATTTCTCTTACTTGTACTTAAATCCAGTTCAACCAATGGTTCATGCAAATCTTGCCTGGGCGGTTGCATTTCCAAAATATGCTTTGATGACTTTTTATGGCGTGCATGATCCCCATGTTGATCTGTATCGCCATCTGCACTAGGCCTTACAGTTGTGTTCTCTGAGACAAGATGTCGTATTCCAGATGCATACAAACACTCCTTAAAACTTGACCTTTGAAAGTACAAATCATGTGTAGATTCTTCCATATCTAACTCTTTCCTTGTTGGATTTTCCATATCTCCAATAATTTTGGGTCCGATGCATTCATTTCCTGAAACTACCGCATCACTGCTGATTAATATACTCTCTGGTCTTGCTGATTCAAAAAATGTACCATAATGTTCTATTGAGCGATGATACTGTCCTTTGCCACAATCAACCAAAACTTTATCACTAAATTTCACCTGCTTTTCCTTGCTCAGATGCTGCAAGGGATCACTCATCGTTAACACTTCCATAGCTTCTGGATTTGTGAACTCTCTTTTATGAAACTGCAAACTATTGTTCTCAAGGATAGTCATATCATCAGGCTGTGCTCTTTCTTTCCGCAGATTCTCCTCCGTGGGGAGACAAAGTTCTTCTTCCACAACAGACTTGATATCTCCATCCAGGTTTCCAAGATTCTCATCTAGGCTAAAGCAATTCTGCAACTTTTCCCGTTCATCATCACTAGGATGATGAATTTCGTGGGTCAAAAACCATGCTTTATCTTCAATTGGCTGTCTGTGGTATCCGAGATCATCATCATTTTCATATGTATCAGAATCCCAATGTTGCCTAGGATAATCAATTGCAGATTCACTCAAACAATCATCATCACGGGCTGTTGTAAATCCTGATAGTCGATCTGATGAATCTTCTGATATTCCCGGACTTGTTGATGACTTTCCGCATGGATATTTCATCCCTGAAAACATTTAGGCATTTGAAATAAGCGCCCAGAGACCAATAGTCATCATCATCTTGCCTTCAGAAGTGATCTCTACTAAAAAAATCTATATACAAGCTGTCAACCAGGGAAAATTGTAAGGGATCGGAATTCTTTAGCATGTTATGGTTGTCAAATTCTTCCAGTTAAATATTTTTTTTATAAATATCACAACGGAAAAATCTAGAGGTATAACATAGGATTTGCTATTAAAACTTGTATGCATTGGATAAGTTTTATAACTTGGGTCAAATTCATATGTTAATTAGTGTTTTTTTTATTAATTGTTCTCTGGGTAGAACTGCACTTTTCCTTACCATTTCGACTTCCAGTCCTTAGAGGAATACTTTTTCCGAAAATTGACTTATTCGGCGAGCCAAATTTGCAAAAAGAAAAAAAAGCCCAAACAAAATGCATCCTCTTGTGAATCCTACACAGAAAGGGGTTTAATTTAGCTTTAACTATCTGTATTGAAGATCAATCTCATACAGTTCTATGTAATCAATACTACAGTTATATGTCATCAATGCAGTCTGTTAACTAGTTTGGTCGAACGATTTCACTCAATTTGGACACACGAATAGACGAGAGAATTCGATGTCATTGTGATAAAAGCAACTCATTCTACCAAGCCACGACGAGTATTTTATCAACAGCATCACATCAGAAATCAAAAAGCCCGAGCAATTGAAGATTCTCTAAGGCATGCAGAATTAGTTCTTAAAAAGTTGTGTTGGGCAGGTTATGAGGCAAATTTGTTATGTCCAGAATTAAAGGTTTATAAACTCCTTATTAAAAAGTGGAACAGAATACCATCCATATTACGCTTTCAGCCATGGATGATAAAATTGCACATCAAAAAATGAAACAGAACAGAATTTTCACCCATTCTTACATGGAAATTAGAAGATGTTATTATGCTTTCACCGTACCTGATAAATTGCATTGAAAAGAAAATAAAAAGAGACTTTGTGCCAGTACCTGTGCAAAATCCATGTTGAACATCTAACGGGAAAAAGCCTTGTGGAGTATTTGCCAAGCTCAGAAATATGGCTGAATCGAAGCTTGTGGTAGAATTCTCCTCCTTGCATGAATCCAATCCGTTGCGATTATTTCCCGTTAATTGAAGGCGAACTGGTGGCAGTCTTGGAAGTTCATCAACAAGCGGAGGTGTCAAAGCCTTCATTTCCTGCAGCTCCGCTCGTAAAGCGGACTCTGCATCGCTCAAATTGTGTGCCTGCAAGAATTCCAAAATCACATCCACTGTGGTTTCCATCGAGGCTTCCCCTCATAACAATTGAAATGGTTTTTGATATGGTTTCCAAAGCAATCCACAGCGGTTGAGTAGGTGGTATACAGAACGGAAAAGAGGAAAAGCAAAAGGCTAAAACTACCGTCATGATTTCTTTTTCAAATACGCTCGTCACCATTTTTCCCACCTCGTGATGAAAATTGACTTTATTTGTTTGGTGCTGTCAACTGTCAATATTAACAGTCACCTCGGCTGGCTCACACCTACCCAAGATTTCCATGACGGGTTGACAGGCTCCTTTTAAAATTGAATAGCCATTAAAGGATTGTAATTTAATTGGCTTATAATATGGGATATGATTATGTCATTTATTAAGACTCAATTTCTTTCTTAAGGTGTAAGAGATAAAGAGATGAAGTTCTAGGTCGTTGAATTTTTTTGGAAGAAAAATATAAAGAATGAAGTTGAGATCATGTTATTTACAAGACTAGTATTACCCATATTCATAGGATATATTATACTTAAAATTATAAAATCTACACCTCAATTCATTACTTGAGGAATTCCAGACTCAAAATTATATAACTTATGTTTGGCTCATTAGTTGGGGAACTCCACACCCAAAATTATAAAACTTACAATTGACTCATCAATTGGGTAATTCCATGCCTTAAATTATAAAACTTACAATTGACTCATTAGTTGGGTAATTCCACACCTTAAATTATAAAACTTGGATTCAACTCATTTAATGTTATTTTGCCTAGTACAACATTCTTCATCCATTTTTCTAATTAACCTAATTTATATTTGTGATTGGTCGACTTATAATTGTGATTTGGAGAGTTGTTATATGTGGAAATAGATCCTCTTGTGGCAAGGAATGATAGCTATAGTGTTGGAAAGCTACTAACTTGGTGGAAAGTTGATGGAGGAAGATGAATTCCTAGTAATCAAATGAGGTAGGGATGGTATATTTTTTTATACTTGTCTTGGACACACAATTTGAATGCTTTGGTGTAAGACATAATGCACAGTGACCGGTTGGAAGGGGGTAACATAGGCCTTGTTCAAAAACTTGGATATAAAAAAGATGGGGATTGATTTCACATTGAGATGTCATCCAAGGGTTTAAATTATGGCATGAAAATGATCTAAAGAGGTAAATGAATAAATTAATGACTACAATATGTCTAAATAGGCTTAGGAATTTATTTTAGAGAGTTAAGCTAAAGATTTGGGTCAACGAGTTCCAAAACACTAAAATCGTATACCAAGACCTAACCCTCGAGGCACTCTAATAAAATGGCATAAAACAACTAATAAAAATGAAGGTATGCACTAGTTTCATGAGTTAGAGGTATATATTGATGTCAAGGATAAAACGTATAATCTTTCCTTTAAAACAATGACTAGCATGTAATCAAGCCTCAAAAACCATCCAAACTAGCCTGGTTGGCAAATAGATCATCAAGTATTAACATGGTCCTCCAAAAATGGAAACAACAACAAAACAATGACCCCAAAAAGAAAATAATCACTAAGTTGTATGTTTATAACAAAACAAGTATTTAAATAAAATTAGGCAGTAATAGATATAAAGCTAGCAACAAGAGAGGATCTCTATCATCAAGGTCACCCCACCCCTCCATAAATAGGTGTTTTCCTTCATTTATAGGTTCTCAACTATGGAGAGTGGTGCCTTTTCTCTCATCCTATCCATCTCATTATTATTGATCTAGGTCTTTTTAAAACTAGCACACCTAGTTGAGTATTTCTTTGTGAGGAAATGACAAGTTTTAAATAAGAGAGTTTGTCATTTAATCATCAAGGGGCCACCTATTCCTTTGAGAGATTGTCAAAAAGTAGTACCATCCACTTTGACAACTATGTGGAATCCAACCAAAGGCTAAGTAGAACATCTTCATCAACTATGAGAAAAATGTTTAGAAGAGTTTGAGTGATCACATCATTTCTCTTAATGCTTAACGATTTAGTATAAGTGGGTGATGAGGCTGGCATTCTTAAAACTTTACAAGGAGCAAAATCAAAATCACCATCAAAATTATTAAATATAGAAAAAATTACATCTTTCCATATGTTAAAAAGATTTTGTAGTCTAAAAATATACCATAGTTCAAAAAAATCAATTTGAAACTTGGTGTTATCTCCTTACAATATATTATATCATGCAAAAATATCTCAATTCAACACAATTGAATGAAGTCATGAATCCATTTCCAATCATTTTATGCAAGGGCATAAAACTAGAAAATATGAAGAAGAGTTTTTGTTTACCCTAAAATGCACACATGTGATTGCAAACCCCTAAATGAAGAAGGCAAGTGCCTATAGGAAGGCCCTAGTTTATCAAAAGCCAAGTAAAAATGCCCAACTTTGGGCTCCAATAGTGCTTTTCAAATAGTTTGGCAATGCTTGTCCCATGTAAAAGAAAGAGATTGTAAAGATCATTTAGAAACAATCTTTTAAATTATAGGAAGGTGTGACAACAACCACTTATAACCTTATTCAAGAGTATAATTACAAAAGTGATAATTAATATACCACTTCTAGTCCTTCCACTAGTGCTTAGTAAAGCACATAAAAATTTTGTGCAAGATTGTGGTGGCACTGCCTCAATTCTGATCTGAAAAATGTTTGAAGAGAATAACAACTTGATAATATTAGACAATAGAAGTAGTACTAATATAATATTTAAGCTATTACAAAATGAAAGATAACATATGTATGCAATACCTGAGAATGCACTTAGGATAGCCCTTTTGGATAATTTTTTTGACAAAATAACCTTCTTTATTATTGCATCAACTTAATCGTTTGCAATACAATAATAAATATCTCTATTGACCCCATGCTTGTGAAAATATATAGATGCACATTGGTATCCATTTTACAATACCATGGGCACCCAAACTATGGGCAAAGAAAGCCACCCATAAAAAGAAGCCACAATTTTTACCTGAGGCTTTTGTCCCTAATTCCCCAAAAAATCATTTTTTTAAGGGGTTACCCATCCCCAAACCCTCAACTAAGGGTCTATTCCCTCTAGAACCCTAAATTGTAACAAGGTTGAAGCCCAATTTTAATGGTTAGATACAACACTTGCACTCTAAGTGGAGACATGAAAAACATACTTGACATATTTCCAATAGTGTCCATGTCCAAAAAATATGATTTGAACTTGGTCGTAGCCTATGACTAAGCAAGCTAGATGGAATCTCCTTCGAGTACAAATCTTGTATGTGTGAAACTCTTCTTATATAGAACTCAAGGGGATGTATCCAATGGATAAGAAAAAGAATTCTTGAAATAAGATGGTAGGAAACTACATATAAACTATCAGTTGATGAATATACCAAAGCAAAAACAATCACTATTCTAAAGTAACTAAGGATTAAAATGTTTCCAAATGTTTTTGGCAACAAAAATGATAGTGATTTTGATAGGAACCAAATATATCATAGGAGAGTGAAAGCCAAGATCATTCAAGGAGTTCTTCCATAGAGGGAGCTAAATGCAATACAATTGTGTGATAGAACTTTGCAAGACTCATTTTCACTGAAAGCTCAAATAATTCATTTAGAGCAAAGCACAATACCATGGTTGCATGGTAACATCAGTAAGGCTTAATCCTTTAGAGCCTTTGAAAAGACAACAAATATCCCAGGAAACTTCATGAAATCCTTTGTTGTGGTCTAAATTGGTCCAAAAAAATTCTCATAGTACTTACCAATCTTGAAGTGTGAAGCTTTGGAAGGAACTTGGCAAGAATAATAATATACATACATGATATTTAATATTTTAGAGCATATTTGAATTTTACCTACCAATAGCTTGTTACTCCAACATGATAACTTTTTCTCAACGTTGTTAATAAAATTAGCATAATTTAGCTTGGTATGCTTTGAAAGTAGAGGGGCTAATAAATTTGAAGATATTTCCATGACCAATGGGCTTCCAACCAAAAGAATTAAGCTAGGTTTTGATCGTAAAATTGTGCCATGTCCTATTGAATGCTAAAGTCATAAGCGAAGTAGAAAGTGTTAATACACATGAAATTTTATTTTCTTCATCCCTGAGCAAAGTAAGGAAAGCATAAAAAAATTTTGTTATTGTTCAAAATATATTTCCCTGTGACTTTGTAATGTAAAATGGCGTTGGCGAGAGAATGACCAAGTTCTTTAGTCATTAAAACATAGAGAGAATGAACACGAGGGTACCCTTGCCTAATTGACCAAAAGGGGCCAAATTGTTCAAATAAGATGTCATTAACTATAAGGTAGGCATAAGCATCCACAAAAAGCATTTGAATAGATTGAATAAAGTTAGAATTAGAGCCAAGACATTTGTACACACATGGTTAGAATGAAATGTCATTCGATTTTTTCATAGGCTTCCTCAAAATCAATCTTTATCAACAATGATTTCTAGTTATATTATCTAGCCCATTTTATACCATCCCAAATCACAATGACTTTATCAATGATGCAACTACTTTGGACAAAGTTAGTTTACTCAAGCCAAACAACTAGTTGAGAGGTGCTAAATTTGTAGGGTAGTAGCTTTGGTAATAATCTTATAGGAGTTATTCAACAAGGTGATGGATCTCCAATTGCATATGAACTTGAGATCTCAAACTTTTGGTATGAATTTAATGCTTCCTTTATTAATTATAAACCTAAAGAATGGGTATGAAAGGCTTCAAGATAAACTTAATGTAATTCTAAGCCAACATCATCTCGAAGGAGTCTATAGAATTCACAAGGAAAGCCATCACAAGCAAGAGATTTATTATTATTTTTGCTTAGAGTTATTTCCTATAGGTCCTCTTAAGAAGGGAGTGTCGCATGCCACAACTTGGGTCATGGAGAGATAATAAGAGATTGCATCCATGCATGCTTTGAGCAATTCTTCCCATTCAAGAAAGGATTCTTGAGCTTTAAAGACCTTCATATGATGTTGCACAAAAGCCTTTAGAACTTTAGGAAGTTCAAAGATGCATTGACTAGCCTCTTTGACTATTTTTATTTTTTGGGAAGTGCTTCTCACTTGCAAGGCCTCCTTGGAAAATCCATTTCCAATCTCTATCTATCGAATGATTTGATTTTAGCTCTTTCAACAACATATGCATTGGCTGCCTACATATAGTGGTGAAGATTAGCCACCTAGCCTTGCAATAGTTTATAAAACTTAGTCTCCACCTCTCACTAATTAGAGAGCATATTGAGCACCAAGGATATGACCATGTAGGACTTGCAACATATCCTTGGTCGATAATAGCAGAGAAATCTTGAGAAAGCATGTGGTGCAAGTGATGGTTGTTGGCAAATGCACACTCCAATGAGATATTGTAGGTGATTGAAGGTTTTGTCATTGATGGCAACCTTACAATCCTATGACATCGGCAAGACAATTTACTGGCACTAGCAAGATCAGACTTTACACCGGCACACAGACCACCGGCACCGGCAATAAAAGGAAGCATACCGGCACAGAAGCCGACAGGAATTTTGTTTGTAATATATTTTGTTAATTATTGTAAAATCATTGTAAGCCGACTTGGCAAGTTGTAAAATGACTCATATATATAAGAGATCATTGTAGAACATTTTGTAGAAGGAAGAAAATATATAGGTGAAATAAGGCAGACCTATTATGCGAATTATAGGTTAAGGGTTTATGTATGAAGCAGAGCTATAAACCGGTACTAGATCTGGCATAGTAGATGCTATTTTGAAGCAGTACAATACATTGGATTTATATAATCCATTTTGTAAGTCGGTGAGACTTCCCATTTTGTAATTGAGCAGTGAGCTCTAGGCACTTGGCCTTCCTGCATGTGCAGGCCCCTCTTGTAGCAATCATATTCTCTTATTGGCCAGTAAGTAAATATTGTGGGTCACAAATCCCACCGAGGTTTTTCCCACATCGGGTTTCCTCGTTAAACTACTGTGTTATGGTGTATTTTTCATGTGGTTGTTGTTATATCTGTTTATTGCATTGTTTCTTGTTTACCAGTATATAGTATTAATATGCTCTACATGTTTTAAGTTAAGAAAATCTCTTAACCGGTTAGATACTGATTCACCCCCCCTCCCCCCCTCTCAGTATCTGTGGGAATCCTACCAATGGCATCATTTCTTCATGTGATTCACCTAGTATTGATATTTTAGACATGGAACATGATTCTAGACATGTTTAATATGGGCCATTGTGGCTTTGCAATCAAGAAGTTGATAAAAGAAGAAGAATTGAGTCCTCTCCAATTTAGGTTTTAAAGTACACTATTCAAGTTAAAATTAGATTAGCGAGTGGTCAAAGAAGACATAATCTTGGGAATAACACTCGACAAAAGGGAAGTATGGTTGAATTGACATTATAGCACAATCAAGAAGCTTTATTATACTCTTAGAACCACTATGCTAGTTGGACCATATGTACTAAACTAAAGAGGCATTTTGGTGGACAAGATTGGGATCTTAAAAAGTCTAACTTATTGTACATGTAAAACCAAATTCTCTCTTTCACTAATTGTCCATCTCAAAAACAAAAAAAATCAGTTAACCACTTTAGAAACGAAAAAATCTTAAAAAATAAACGAAATTAAAAAATCTCACATCAAATTAACCAACCAACCTCTCTATCCCTTTCTTTCGAATCTCTTTTTCACATTAAAAAAAAACATACATCAAATATACACTTCTCACCATTACACATTAACATCTATCATTCCAAACATACATCCGACCTTCTTTATTAATTAAGTGTTTGTATGGAATCTCTTCAAACATAATATTGTATTCACTTTTGCTATTAAAAGCCATGGCGTTTGAGAGGAACAAGAAATATGTTTAACCATCTACTCTAAGATTTGACAATCAACCTGAACTATGGACATTATTTGACGGTCTTTAAGCCTTCTTTTTAAAAAGTTATGGGACCGCCCTCAAAGTTTATCCCAGGATCGAATCCCTATCTGAAAGGAAAAGCCTTTTCTTTATTCTTCCTTTTTCTTTTTTGGTCCAACCGATGTAAAATTGCAGTGCAATTGCAGAGGTTTGATGTTTGACCGTTAACCTGAATTGAGAGGCACATTAGAGCAGATACCAAAGATATGCTTGTGTGGGGCACCCCCACCATTCATTCTACTTGGTTGCAATTCAGCTCACACCCCCACCATTCATTCTACTTGGTTGCAATTCAGCTCATTTGTCATGTCAACACCTAAACTGATCATTACATGTTTTTCAATCATGGCACGCATTAAGAATAATCCTAAATACAAATCTCTATTCCCCAACTTCCAATTATAAATCAAAATATGTCACAAAAAGTCAAGACAATTATGTGGACAAAGTAGTTAGAGCAAATTATGTATGAAATTTGATTTTGATTATGATTATAAATAAAAGTAAACATAAAAGTAAAATTACGAAAAGTGAAATGTTTATAGTTTAGTTATGAATTAGTTCACATTTTCTTAGATATGACAATAGAAGGTGGACAACACCTAAAGAATGTTAGGTAGTTAGATTCTATCATTATTGCACTTTAAGGTTAAGGAAAACGAAATGATATTAATCAAATATACCAACATTGTGAAAGTTGACTCCACTAGCGTAGCGAAGGCCTTCATAAAATAGTTTTAGCCACTCGATATGAGAGCACAAGCCTATAGGGTGAAACCTTCATTCTGCCAAATTTGCCTCGGGCACGATCTCGATCTCATCTCTTATGATGTTGAAGCCTTGCACTCCGCAAAACTTGATCCCTGATGGGATCATTTGGAGTCGGTGAACATCACCAGCAAACCAAGGGTCCATTGACAACTACTCTATTTAAAAGAAGAGACTTTTGATCAAGATTGATAAAACTAGATGGACAACATCTAAAGAAAACTGGGTAGATAGATTGTATCATTGTTGTATGTTAAGTAAGGTTAGAGAAAACAAAATGACACTATATTATGGAATGTTGGTTTATAAGGATAGTTCTTTCAACTAAACCAACATTTTGAAAGTTGACTCCTTGACTACTCTACTTGAAAAGACCAGACTAACAAAAACAATAGACTTGTGATCAAGATTGATAATTAAAGATTCAAAATTTTAAAAAAATAATATAAAAAAACAATATAATTACCATCCTTAATGCCATAAATTATTCAATCGCAAATCTATTTAATCCTAGATTTGTAATTAACTATGGTCAAGTTTTTATTTTTCCACTTCATTGACCTCATTAGGGTCTAAAAACATCCCATTATGGCCATTGTCTTACAAGCTAATTGGAGTAAGAAGAAAGTCATCCAAAGAAAATGATTTTAAGTGGGTAGTTTGCTATAATTTTGGGTAAATTATAGGGTGTATTAGAATTCAATTGATGGGTGCCTTCATTTGCAAACGAATGCTTAAAAAATGTTTTAATGAAGGCTAAGATGTCTTAACCTTTGGAAACAAGAATAAATTTTTTTGGAAGAAAGATTGTCATGATAGCAACTTTGCCATTAAAGTAATAATAGAATAAATATTTTTAAATGTAATGTTTTAAATTAAGATTATCAAATATATTCTCTTTTCAAAGTATCATTTGGGCAATGGACACGCATCCAATTCATTATCATCCTTTAATATTATAGTAAATGTATGATAGTATAATATCAACTCGAATTAAGGGAAAAAACATTGGTGAGCCGGATTTCATGAAGGAACAAAAGCAACAAAAGCTTAAAAAACAAAATCGTGCCAAAATACTAACCACTTTGTTATTTTAATTAAATAAATAAATACATATGGTGATCTATGAAAGAAGCAACAAAAGTGCTATCTAATTTAAGAAACAAAAAGAATATTTCAAATATAATTAAGAAATAATTACAATCTATAAAAATTGAGTCAACTCATATATTTTATAAGGAAGTTGAGAAAGATAAATGTAAATAGAAATTTGAGCAAAGTGAGGTAGAGAGAATTAAAATGTTAAGATGAAAATAAATTTATTTTGGTTTGTGGTGTGATGTGTTATCTCAATTTCAGTTTGGCGAAATTTTGGGATAGTTTTCATATTTTTTGTTCAAATTGTAGCCCATTAACTTTAAGCTCATTTTTTATTCTAAGTGATTGATTCATTTATGGATCATTTTTAGAGTTAATTATTATTTGGTTGTCTAAGTGTATTGTCAGGTTTTAAACCCGACTATACACCTAGGGGTTGGGATATTGTGCATTTTGGGCTTACGAACCCAAAATACACATCTATGTGTAAATCGAGCCTGTGAACCCAAAATACCCATATTTAATGCACACATTTGAGGCATTTATGTTTTGAAGTTTGTTTTATAATAGGACTTTTTATCCCTTTCGATTTATTTCTAGGGCTTTATTGTTTCATTTTCCATTGTATCTTTCTGATTGAGAGGCGGAGTTCATAGGGTTTTCTCATCTTCTCACCATTCTCAAGTCGTTTTTTCCAAGTATGTCGTTGTCTCTCTCTTTTTTGGTATTTTCTTTTGTTTCAGTCTTTGTTTTTGTTTTAGGGTTTTTGTTTGTGTATAGTTCGGGCCCGTGGCCTTAAACTTTACTCTTTTTATTCTCTGCGATGATTTCTTCGAATGGTGTAGATTCAGGTCCATCGATCTGAACCATTATTGTTTTACTATTCTTTGCACTCGATCAAAAAGTGTAGTTCAGGCTTGTTGACCCAAACTACATGATAGATCACTGTCAATGGTGTAGTTCGGGTCTGCAAGCCCTACTTACACCATATTCCATCACACCACTATACAAAGGTGTGGTTCGAGCCAACGAACCCGAACTACGTGACTAACAAATGTCATGTGGTGTGGTTCGAGTTTGTTGACCCGACCTACACCACAATCTTACCTTTAAACCAGTTGGTGTGGTTTGGGTCCACAAACCCAAACTACACCTTAGCTTCATGCTTTCTTGTGTATTTTGGACTTATGGATCTGAACTACACAAGTCAAGTTTTCACCAAGTTTAAACCTAAAATGGTATAGTTCAGGTCCACATACTTGAACTACACTCAATCATATGTTTTTCCATGTGTAGTTCGGATCTATGGATCCGAACCACACAAATTCAGTTCATTGATTGATCTCCAAAGGTGTGAATCAGGTTCACATACTTGATTTACACAAAGTATACACCTTTTCATTATAGGTGTAAATCAAGTTTGTGAACCCGATTTGCACTTAATCATTTGTTTGCCCTAGTTTGTCCAAGGTGCAAATCAGGTCTATAGACCTGATTTACAACTAATAATTAAAAAAAATCTAAGTATAAAGAATGTACCATTGTTGAAGATCTATCAGTATTGAAGATGTTTTTTCTCATGATGGTGATTTCATCTAATTCTAGAGGACCTCTTTGAACTCTATTGCAATTCAAACTATTTACAAATGTCAAAGCCATCTCCAAGAAAGAAGAAGAAGATGAAGTTCAAAAAATAAGACCCCTATCCACTCTTTCCACCATCTAAAATGGTGTCAAACATTGCAAACATCAGAGACACTGAAACAAGCTACGTGGACATTGATGAGTTTCTAAGGCGAGTTGAGAATCCTCCACACTACTATTTAATGGAACCTACCATCAATAGTAGCATTAATTTGATTGTAGCATTTCCTATGTCCACTCATAATCCAAAGTTCATTCTTGCAGTGGTTGATCATTTTGATCCTATAAGTTGAAGTGTGAAAGATGTAGACGATAAGAAGGTGATCATATTGAATGAAGATTTCTCTAATTCTTTGTTCAAGTCTCCAAGTATAGGGCAATATGCAGGCATAGATATAAAATATGTTGAGGCCTATTATGAGAAACATTTAGATAATTGCAAGAGTAACATTAATGATAACTGGTTGAAGACTCCCAAGCCTACAATTGCTAGATGGCCCAAGACCTTCCCTCAAAGTGATTTTGAGGAGGAAGTGAATGATTTGATTACTCTTCTTAGCAAGGTAAAAGGGTTTCCTACTTCCAATACCTATTATGAATGGATGTATTAGTATGTTCATATCATTAGATAGAACAACAAGAAGATCTTATGGGGAAAGCATATTAGTGATGTCTTGTGTGAATAACTCGCTAAGGTACCTACCACCTTGAAGTTTTATATGACTTCTTATCTAGTGTATGTTGTTGCTTCTATGAGGAATTTTGTAGGTTTATCTACAAATGGAGACAAAATGTATGTTGTAGTTTGGAAACATTATTCCGAATTAACTCTTAAGGAAAGTTTACATCATTTCAGATGAGTTAATGATTCTTTCTTTGGCTATTATATGTGCATGTTTGATAAGGGACTTGAAAAGAATAGAGTATCTAATGAAGCTTGGGAGGTCATCAATGAGTATGGATGTATGTTCTTGCAATTTCCTACCTTCGCCTATCTAAGGATGGGATGATATGATGATCAACCCTTCATGCTCCCAAGATATCCATATGACAAGATTATTCTAATGGAGTTGGCACAACAAATGGTGGTAATACATGAGAAACAATCAGGCTCTCATAAAGCAGGTTTGAAATTTTCACTATCTATTGGAAGGTACTCTATCAATTTAATTTTCAAGGCAAGAGCTATGGAAGATGAAATGAGGAGAGTGACAATGAAACAATTCAAATCTAGGAGTGAGTTTGACTATAGAGGTATGAAGAATAAGCTAAAAAAGAGATATACTCATGTTCACAAAATTGAGGATATCTGGGTAGATTGCAGGACTAACGAAGATATCAGGAAAGTGATTACTCTCGCCTCACCAAAGATCAAATAATAAATCTCAACTTGGCAGATGTTCCAGATGAATCGGTCGATGATGGTAATGTCCTAGATCCTATGTATGAAAGAAGGAAGATTGCTAATACTCCTCTTCCTCTTATCCAATGATCCCAAAAGGAGGTGGTTTCCATAAGAACCAAATTTTAAAGGATTCTTGCAAATACAAATGTTTGGCTAACATAGAAAGTAATCCAATTGAAGCCATTTACCACCGGATTAGAGGATGATATTGTTGGACCTATTGGAAAAAGGTTGGAGCTAAGAACAAAGAATAGGTAGGATCCTATTGCTTCGCCCAAAGCTCCCAAATACAAGTTCACTATAGGAACGAGTAAAGGGGAGGAGTTGTAAAAATCTTCTACTTAAGTGCCCAGCAAGAGAAATAATAGGAACTAGAAGAAGAAGAAGAAGGGGAGTATGATGATGAGCATATTGATGTAGACCAGCTAGAAGAGGAACAACAACATCATGGGGAGCAAGAAGAAGAAGAATTTGATGAGAAAGGTCTACCAGAGATCCCAAGGGGCACTGAACCTAAAGACACAGAGGAGCATGTTTCTCAAGTATCAAGTCATGTCTTAGTTTCTACATCTTCAAAAGTTCATGTTTCTTAGTCCGTACCATTTGATTCCACTATTTCATATGTGTTAAATACTCCTAGTGTGACTGTTCCTATTGTCCCTTCTTCTGCTACTTATGAAGTTGTCTTGGATACTCCTTGAGATAACATTGAAAATGTGTTTTCCACTTTTCCAAATTTGTCTGAAGTGTCTACAACCATACTTGCGGACTTTGACAAATTTATGTTAGATATGGGGCCCTTACCCAATGTGTCAACTGTAGAAAATCCATCTTTTGTTATGACTTCCACTCCTCCTATTGTAACCATTGTTATTCAAGGCCAAGGAACTACTTCCCAAACATTGGTCATAGGTACCGAAGATGACTCCATCCTCCCACCCTTGTTGATTTCTAACACTCCCAAGAGGAAGAAGCAAGCTATTTCTCCCGATGACTTTGATTTTGGTCAACTAGTGTCTGTCAAACCAAAGGCCGCTAAGAAAGCTAAAACTATCTCAAGGATTAGGGTGGATAATGCTAAGAATAAATATGCAAAAGTGGCAGAGCCTCCTCTTGGTAAAAATAAAAATGATGTCCAAGCAGAGGACTACATAATTAAAAATGATTGAACTTGGGAAACAAACCCATGAAGGTACAATGGAAGATGCTCAGTTAGCTTATGATGCTCTTGTGGCAAGATATCAGGAAGACAAGATCAAGAAAGATAAGCTTAAGGCACAAGTAGAACAACTTACCACTATAACAAAATCTTCATAAGGAATCGAGCCAATGACTTCATTGGTTGATGAGTAGGTCATAAAACAAGATGAGCGAGTTACCTCACGAGGTAGAGAAATGGGTGAATGTATGGATAGGATGCTTAGTCAAGGAACACACCCTATGAGCTCTGATTCCAAGTTGATCAACAATATGGAAAGTGTTAAATCTGAATTGGATGTGACATTGAATGTCTTCTTACAGGAAATGACTACACATAAAAAGAATTTTGATTCCTAGTCAAAGCTCAAGGATTTTTCTTTAGATGTTTTTTTTGACAATGATATGATTCCTTTTACAAAAATGTATGTTTAGTAGAAGGAATTGCTAAAGCATCGTATGGAATTTATAGAGCAACTAATTGAAGATCTAGAGGAAGCAAAAGGCTTGGGTGAGAGGACAATGAAAAGGATTACTGACAAGGTTGATGAACTTCCTTGTGATTTACTTGATTAGGATCACATGTTACTACCCCTAGATCTGGCCATACAAGAGTTCAATTTTCTTATTTAGGTCAAAGTTGAGAGAGAAGATTGCACTCTTTCATCAATTGATAAATTGATAAAAATCTAAGTTATCTTGGATAGTCTGGGATCTATCTTGAAGAAATCTAAAGAAAATTACTCTAACTTGGTAGACTCAATCACATGAGATAAAGTTATCTCACGCCATGCTGATGAACCAGAGGACTCAAAATTACAGGCTTCTCTCTAGAAGTTTGAAGATTTATTGAAGAAAAATGGAGATGATGATGTGCAAGATAAGGTTCCAAACACTTAGTCATTTTTATGCATCTCTAGTTTAGTGGCATTATGTGGTTTCAATTGACACTTCGGGTGTTATTTTGTATATACATTTTTGCATGTAGGGTTGCACAAGTCCTAAGTCAAATGAAACTCTACTTTTGACTTAGTCGTAATTAGTTTATTTTTTCCTAGTTTTTCTCTTAGCCCCTCTTCTATAAATATGAGGGTGCTCTTTGTAAATGGTATCTTTTGACTTTATGCAACTAGACTCCGTTGAAGTGAAGAGCAAATTGAAAATTTGAGTTCATTTGTATTTTTTGCAAATTCAATCAAAAAAGGGAAATCATCTTTGGCATTCAAACTTACATATGGATAGAGGGGAAACTAGAGGATCAAATGGGTGGGAGTCTGAGCGTGAGTGGCATAAGGGTTTCTGAGAAAAGTGCTACTAGATCTGAGGCTTCAAAAGACGGGGCCTGAGAAGATGATGATGGATACTCTGTGGTTTGGGTGTTGTTTTGTTTTGCTCTAGCATCTGTTGCTCTGGGTGTCATTCTCCTCTTGGGGTTTGTGTGGCTTCCTACCCTTGTGGAGGTGTTCTAGGGTTTGGCTTTGTCAATTCTTCTAGCCCTTTTTTGGGTGGCTTTTGCCCCTCTCGACCTTGTTCTTAATCATGCTCTCTTCTTGTTGTGTGAGGCTTTCTTTGGTGTGGAGGTGGGATTTTTCGTTTGGTGGTGCAATGTGTTGAGCCTTCTTGGTGGAGGCCTGATTTCTTGTTGACCCTCCCCTTTTCTTCTTATACTATTTCTTGTTAGTGTGGTGTTGATAAATGGTTTCTTGGGGTCTCTAGGTTGGATCTGGTTGCCATTTTTGTGGAGGTTGTGTCTTTTGCTACCTCCCCTAGCCCTATTTTGTTTGGTGTGGCTACTTTGTTGGTTGTTTTTTGGTGGGTTTTTCTTTCTTGAAGGCCTCTTTTGAATTCTTTTTATGGGCTCCCTCGGTTGTCCTCTCTCCTTCATTTTGACACTTCTTCATGGTGGATTTTTTGGTCATTTCCTATCTCTCAGCTGTGGTTTCTCCTATTGACATGGAGAACTTTTGGATGGAGTGGGTTTTTTTGTTCCCTCTACCTCCCTGGTGCTCTTATGCAATGTCTATTGAGGTGGAGATGGGTTTTGTAATTGATTTTGGGAGGTGGTGCTTGGTGATGTGCTTCAAGGTTGGCTACTCTTTTATGTCCTTGTTGTTCATATGGAGGTGGAGCTCTCAGATTGTGCAGGGTTTGGTTGTTTGTGTGTTGGTTTTGGGATCCACTCTAAAATCCATTATGATGGTTTGCGGTACCTGTCAAAACCCTATGTTGTTTCTCTTCCATATTTTTATGTCTATTCTTGAGGATTAGGTGTTATCTTTACTTCAAAGGTTATGAGAGCCTTTCCAAAACCTAGTCACCCAGATGTTTTGTAAATGATACTAGTTTTTTCTGGGTCTTGTGACTATGGGAGCCTTGTCAAAACCCATGTTTCAAGTTGTGGGAGATTTTCAAAACCCTTTGTCTATGTATCTCTAGGTTATGGGAGCCTTGTCAAAACCCATGGTTTTAGGTTATGGGAGCCTTGAAAAACCCTTGATTCAGGTTATGGGTACCTGGCAAAACCATTTGTCTATGTACCTCTGAGGTCTCTTGTTTGATGACTTTGACTTCTTTGATGGTTAAGCTTGGTCTTTGATGTTCATTCTTTATTGTTGGGCTCTTAGTTGATTTTTGGTGGTCTATGTCATTTCTTGTTGCAACAATGTTCTATTTCTGGGTTCTGGATCCTCATAAAATCCTTTTGTAAGGGGTTTTGAGTCCCCTCAAAACTTGTTTCACCTTATCAAAAACTTCGAGTTGAATTCATTATGTTTCTTGGTGAGAGTGTTCTTATGTCATTCTTATTATAGAATCTAATTTGATTGATTAAAAGAAATGTGTAGAAGTGTTGCTGGAAAGTAGAGTAAATTCAATTTTGTAAACTTTGTGTTACAATTCAGATTTTGCAAAGTAAAATTTGTAGGTGGGTAACAATTTGAAGACTTTGAGCTTTATTTTGTGTCATTTTGAAGAGACTTCATAGTGGGTTATAGAAGTTATTCATAAAAAGGTTGGAAGGATAATAGTGTGCTGAAGACTCTGGGCTTCAATACTATTTTCTCATCCCGAGAAGCAACGAAAGACTTTCTGCTTTCATAGAAACTTTGTTTCTTTACTTATAAATTTCATATATATGCTACTAGGTTATTTCTAAGGAACTTAGTAGTTGTTTAAATTATCATTGCTCTAAATTGTAATATCTTTTCTAAAAAGAGAGAAAAGGATAAACATCTATTCTGAAAAAGAGAGAATGAGATGGTGTAACACCAAAGCTTAGAATAGGATTAATAATTAGTGTTTTTTTAAGATAGTTAGAGTAATAAGAAAAGGGGAAACCTTCCCTTACAAATAGGAGAGATTTAATCTCACGTATTGTGGTTGAAACCACCACTTTGTAATCATCCTTTTATTACAAAATTTTCAACCAACATCATGTTAATGCCAATTACTTTGACATCTTAAGATGTGGTAAATAAATGAAAGTTAGAAATTAGTAAATGATCAATGATTAAGGATTTGAGACAAAATTGATTATATATTTATGGTGTCGGGGACCAAGTTATGCTTGTATTCTAGTCTATTGGCACTTTTTCCTAGCATAGATATATCTTGGTGGTGTAATATTTTATTCACTTTGAATATATTATATCTCAAGTGTGATATTTTGCCTATTTAATAAGTTTACTTAAGATAATCAAAGTATTTGTTTATTCTCACATAGGTAGCTAATAATGACATGAGTACATCTTGACTTAAGGTACATAAATACCCCCACTACCTCGTCAACTCATGAATGATGGTAGTTAGATGCTACCTTTGTTTAATCAAGGTCACATGTCTATCTTAGCCAAGTTGACTGAACTAATATATTGATTAGCAATTCAACTCTTAACTTCTCAATTAAACTAAATCTTAGTAAGGTTCAGTGAACTAATCTACCAATTAGTAGTTCAATTCTCGACTTCTCAATTAAACTAAATTAACTCATCTCTCAATTTAAAGTGATTGAGAGTTAACTTATAAGTGGACTTGTAATCTCCTTCATGCGTGCATTTGAAAGGTCTATATATTTGTATGCTACTTTTTGTGAATTGTTTTATAATATTGAATATATAATAGCAGTATTCCATTCACATAGGTTTGTGATTTAGTTTATAGCATTTAATTAATTATTTTGGTGCATATTTATTTATTCTAATTTGATTATTTCCTAGATTTTTCATTCATATTGTGAGTTCTCTTGGAGAGGTGGCATCCTAAATTGTAGGTGAAGTCAATGGCATGTTTCCTATTGTGTAGGATAGTAGATATGGTTTAATCTCTATCTTTTTAGGAAATGGGTGCCCATTTTGGAGTTCTTGTTTTTAGGGGACTGAAGTCAAATACTTTATTTTAAATAAATAAATAAATATTCGACAATCTCCTGAGTTTAGAAGAGAGACTTGTTTTGCAATTTTTTGTTCCTAAATGGGGAAAGAAAAGAAATTAGATTTTTTTTGCTTTTATATTTTCTTGGAGACTAAGTTAAGGATTTAAATGTTTTCCTTGAAGATTTACATCCAAGGAAGAGGATAGCTTTGTTTGTACATGCTAGATGAAGTTAGAGTCATTGATGATGTGCTTTATTCAACTTTTTTGCTTTGTTGAAGATAAAGTTGCTTTCTTTGTCCCCTAGCTTATAAAGCATTACATGTTTGATATGTATTTCATTATTGTCCAAGGATGACATGGTGATTATTATAAAGCTACCATTATGCTATCATATTTTCTCCAGCGAAGAGCAATCTATGTAGTCTGTATGTTAAGGCTATGAGCTTGAAAGTGTATTGTAACTTATTTGTTGTAGATTAATACATTGGTTTGACGCTTCAGAGTGTGGGGTCTTTTACCTAAAAAGGTTTTCCCCATGGATATTTATTTTTCTCCTCTTTTGTCTAATTCTTCTTTCTTTCATACATTAAAGTATTAAATTACATGTCATTATGTTGTTGAAATTTACATAGATAGATGTGAGTTGAATTATCTTTTCTCAAAGGGTTAATGCAATAATAAATTAACTATATTTGTTTTCACTTTAAAGGCATATTAGTATGTTCTTGTATCATGACATTAAACATTTAATTAAAATAAATCAAGGATACTAAAGGTTCATACTAATTCTTAGTGGTGTTTATGGGATTACATTTTCCATTAGGTTGGTATCAATAGTTCCATGATTTACAAACTTGCTTTCTTTTATGCTTGCACATATTGTATGTGAAGTTTACATGTTGCTTACGGTTTTGGGTATTTCTTATGTTAAGGTTTCTTAGCTTAGAAATCTTGAGGGAATTTGTTGTGAAGGAATTGACATATTAATAATCCTTGTTTGAGTGGAAGTATTGCAGTTGATCTTGTTTTCGGGTTACAACAGGCATTTGAAAGATGGAGAAGTTGGAATTTTATGGAGTTGGTCATGTTCTTTCTTTCATTATGACATTAATATGGAGCTCCTATTTGGCAGTGTATAATAACCTTGATGCATGGTGGTTTTCTCATGTTGAGTGTCTTTTTTTGTCTCTTTGGTGACATGGGGAAACTTGGATTGTGATGACTATGGTATGATGTGCTTATGTTGGGTGCTTAGTTTAAGTCCCTTGCATTGGAAGGCACTATTTTATTACCCTTGAATGCATATAGGCTATGAAGTTGATCATTGGATAATCTGAAAGCTTCTGGAATAGCCTAGCTCTTTTATATGCATATACATGATGGTGGTTATGGAGTTGGCCTACAAATGGGCCCAGAGTTCCTCGACCTCTTCTTCCTTTCTTGGTTGATCATACTTGTACGCCACAACTTCATGTTGGTTGGATTTGAGGATTTTATAGATTTTTTGTTTGAAATCTATGGTTATGCTTATCTATGTTATTCCATTATTCTAGTTTAGCTATTTTGGTGTTTCTCAAACTTGTCAGTCTTCTAGATGATAAGTGGATATCAATTTGCATGCATGTTCATGTACACAGTGGTTTCATAGGTTTTACATGATTATTCAAAACTTGTGGTTTTGTAGATCTGTACAAGCTATCTTTCATATTATGTTTCCCTTGTGGTATTTCTAGTTGCAAGATAGTTGAGAGATTTGCATGTATGTTTTTTTGCATGGTGTGAGGAGGTTTGTGGCTTACTCAGTGGGGTGATCTTTTGTATATGGTTTTGAAGATGGTATTTCCTTTATATTTTTTAAAATCTTCTGGACAACCTATCTCCTTTAAAGGTTTTGCACTTTTTATGTTCTACTAAACGTTGTGACTTTGTGTAGATTTGGAGCATTCTTGGTGGATTCAAATTTGCACAAAGATGGTTTTGTAGGTTTTGCATGTTAACAAATATCTATGGTTTTAGATATGTGGAAAATTGTTATGTTCCAACTCTTAGAGATTTTTGAATGGAGAAAATTTTAGATTTGCAGAAATGCTTCTTATTCTTTGACTATGGTGCTCTGTTGTGAATTTGTTTGGCAAATCAGATATGTTGGCGATTTGGTGTTTGAGTCTTGAAATCTACATGTTGTCCTCTTTTATGTTTCAATTTTACATGTTATTGATGTTGGAATCAAGGAACACTGAGAGGGGGGTTTAATTAGTGTTCTGCAATTTTTAACATTCTTAATCTATCCTCTAAATCACTTAATGCAAATGAATAAAAGTAGAGTGCATAAACACAAAGCAAATAACAATAACACCATAACACCAAGAGTTTTACGTGGAAAGCCAGTTAAGGGAAAAACCACAGTGGGATTGAGATCCACAATATTAATATACCTTGTTAGAAGTATAATAATATTACATGAGGGGAATGCACATGCATTTAGGCACACTACCTAGATCTCACTGCTCAAATCACAATAAGGGTTGCAACTCTGGAAGGTTCACTGCCATACAAAATAATTACATAATAATTGGAATGTCTGAACTAATAAACAACATCTAAAAATTCCAAAAACAGTTTTGGTTAAGCACAAATTACTCTGTTTTGCAACACTACTCTGTTATGATATTTTGTTGTATTTTGGAGCACAAAGCCTTCAATTGCACACAATCTCTCATAGATACTTCACACATATCTACCCATATTAACAATGACTAAATCAATCGGTCTAATATATCTGCAACATCAATTTAGGTTTATTTCATGTCGGCCCAAAAGCTGCATAGCACACAAATGAAACGTGTTGCTTAAGTCAGCTCAATCCAATCCAAAACCATCACGTGGACCAAAAAAAATTGTCCACATAGTTTCCACATGTCATCTCAAAATCTTCGAACACACAAACAATAGCCAAAATCACTTCACATGATTCATACAAGGGATCTCCACGCATTACTATTGATAAGCATTGTTCTAACATAAAACATGTCTACCAGATCTTCCAACTTACACAAGACTCAACATCGAAGAACACAAACCTGGAATAAGGCAATTTACACAACCACAATGCATCTCTGAGATTCCTAACATCAAATACTCAACGCAACTGAACACTGTACACTCTGTCAGATGACTTGTTCTTCTCACCGGACCTCACCGAACCTCAATCAATCTTTCAGTATGAATGAATCATGAATTGCGGATTGAATATCTAACTCAAGTTGCCATCAATGACAACATTTGATCATCAATGCAGTATCTCTTTCCAATAATCTCCCCCTTTGGCATTGATGGCAACACTTAGTGAAAAATGACTAAGTGTCGGACCAAAACCAAAATGATGCATATTGTAACAAAAATATAACTGTCAGACTTCCCAAAAATCAAGACTCCCTCTAAGATCAACATTTTTCACTACTATACACTCCCTCTTTGACATCAATGGCAAAGGTAGAGTTCCGAAAACCAAAAATTTAAGCTAAAAATGTTATTTATATATGTACACACAGTCCTTACACACTCACAAGAATTTGAATATGTATGCATAAGAATTATTCAATGTGTCCAAGTGATTGTCCCAACCCTTCTGCAGGTTCTCCAACATTGTTATGAGTCCACTAAACAAGTAAGCTTGTGCCTCTGTTGTTTTTTACATCTTCCAAATCACTACTGCCCAGAGCATCTTGAGTATCCTTAAGAGCACTCAGCATAATGCCCAGCTTAGGAGTAATGAGACTCCTAATTTATCCAACTCTGCCAATTATTCTCTCTTAGTCATGGCTCAGACTTCTTATTTTCTCAAGTAATGATATTACTTGATTTTCATGGCTGCTCAATGATAGTGACAGGGGATCAACTGACTGAGATATGTGTTCAAGCTCATCCTCATGTACCTTAGACTTCTTTTCAATGTTCGCAGTGAACTTGGACAGAGATAAGCATGATTTGTACAAGTTTCCACCCTTGAACAATGCATCCTTCATGCTCTTCACATAGGCATCTAAAGTTACTCTATCTTTGGCAATCATCTTTTTCAAATTTCAGAGCCTATTTGCATTGAACTTATTTAGGACTTTCTCCTCGGCAAACTTTTCAAAAGACTCAAAATGTGTATCTACAAAATTGATCAAACTTTTTAACTGCCCAGATGGAGTGTCTGAAGTATCCTTTTGAAATGAGGGCATCAATTTTTCAAAAATATATGTTGCTTTGATGCCAATTGTTGGTGTAGACACCTAAAAATGTCATGTCTAATTAAATAAATATTTTATTTATTTAATTATTTTAGCCTAACTCTTCTATTAATTGAATAAATCTTTATTTATTTAATTAATTCATTTATCGTCTTCTAGCCTTATTTCTCATTTAACTAAATGCATTTATTTATTTAAATTATCCTTTTCCTAAATTAAATAAATACTTTTATTTATTTAATTGATCCCACTTCTTCTATTAATTAAATAAATCTTTATTTATTTAATTTATTCATTAGCCTTTTTCTACCCATGACACATGTCATTCATCTCTTAATTCCTACACTACCCACCCTCTCATTATTTTCTTATTTTCTCTACCTAACCTCTAATCATAGCCAACCATTTATCTTTTACACCTCTCAATCTTATCCCTCCATTTCTTATAGTGTCTTCTATATAAGGAGATGCTTCCTTCATTATCAACCCCCCGATCAGTTGACTTCTTGACTACATTACACTTTCAAACTTGCATATGCGATCAAGCCTACTTGCAACCACATTTCCGTTCTTTGTTGAGCTCTTGTGCACACATAAAATTTGAGAGCAAATATATCAAGTAAGATCAATGGAGATAGGAAGAATGGAGATCCAAACCCTATTGGACATGTGATGGTATAATCTTTGTGATTTCATTTAATTTTCATTGTCTTAGGTAATCTTCATATGTTATGGTGGATCTTTGTTGTTGTTAGGCTAGGGTTTTGTGGTTGAATTCATTTAGTCTTTCAATATTATTGTTGTTATCCATTTTCACCATAAACATTTTGGCACGCCCCGTGGGACATGGATTTTTGTTAGATATATGTTTTTTGCAGATTTTTCTAACCCTATATTGTTGTTTTGTAAAACAATTTGGAGAATAACCTTGTGCAGTTAGAGTTTAGGACACAAAATCAAGATCTTAGAGAGATTTGATCTGATCTTATAAACGTCTTGGAATTTTTGCACAAAATTTTGTTGATAGGTTGAAGACAGTATCAAGAGATCTCAATCCAAAATTTAGAATTTTTGGAGCACATTTTCATTTTCTATGATTTTTTTATGATTTTTCATAAAAAAATTAATTTTGAGAGCAAATGAGCGAATTTTTTTTATTTTTCTTGCATTTTTGGAAATCTATCATAATTATACATAGGATCTGTTCTTTGTGATTTTAATTTTCATGCAAAATATTTCCTAAAAAATTGGATCTTTAAAAATTAGGGTTTTTTCATTATTTTGATCATATCTCACAAACGGCTTTGAATTATGACATCAAATTTTTTTTAAGGTCAAGAACATTATCAGAGGTGCTCAATAAAAATTTTAGATTTTTTGGAGCATATTTGAAGTTTCTATGAATTTTTTATGTATTTTCATAAAAAAAAAAATTGAGAGAAAATTAGCGAATTTTTTCAGATTTTCTTACATTTTTGGAAATCTCTCAAAATTGTACACACGATATGTTCTTTGTGATTTTAAAAATGATGCAAAATCATTCCTAAAAAATTGGATCTTTGAACATTAGGGTTTCACATTATTTCGCTCATATCTCACAAACTGCTTGGAAATTTTTCAGGAATTGTTTTATGCAGGTTTGGAAGGTCATTAGGAGTGTCCAGTAAAAATTTCAGATTTTTTGGATCAATTTTGCATTTTATATGAATTTTTTATGATTTTTCATAAAAAAATAATTTTTGGAGAAAATTAGCAATTTTTTTGGATTTTCTTACATTTCTGGAAATTTTATAGGTGGTCTTTTTTTGTGATGAATCAGATCTTTGAATTGGTAAAAAAAAAACGCATTGTTGAAGGTCCCTATTTCACAAAGTCCTTTGGATCTAAAATTTACCTAACTTGTGTGCTTGCAGGAAGGGGTGATCATTTGAAACAATCCAAACTACTAATAAATCTTTGTTGCAGGACCTTGGCAAGGGTTTTTTTATCTTTATTGTGTGCCTTGTTTTCATAGACTAGCAAACACTTAAATTGGTGCACTAAAATTGAACCAGTGTCTTTTGTGTCTTGAGCAATAGGCTCTTTTTGTTTAATCTTTAGACGACTTGTCTCCCCGTGTGGTCATTAGGACTACTAGTGAGGAGAGAATGACCCAAGTGGTAGCAAGGAAAACCCACCTCTTCCGAACCACTATAAACAACTGTATCCATGGTGAAAACTATGGATAATGTGTGCTGATTAGTTCATATTGACACTATGTCTCCCCATAAACCCATTTGAGATCAGTTGTAGGGCGTAACCCCTACCAGCTGGGAGCCTTCTGTATTTACATAGCTGAAAGTGCCACATGTATGGCCACACAAGAGGATGCCCTTACTAGCACCTTTTTGTTTTAGAAGCCAAAATGCTTCTAGTTGTTGGGGCTGGAGGTCAAACCTCTGGAGCAGCCCACACACATATGGTTCTTAGTAGAGATACAAAGTTCGCCACAGGGAGTTTTCATAGGGACTGATGCTTGGCTACCCCAAGAAGTGAGTACCGAGGGTGGAGCCAGTGGGGTCAAGCATCTAAGTATCTGCTCTGAGTAGCAAAGCCTCATGTGAGATCACCAACTATTGTCCTGGCCAACCACAAGAATTGTGCTTGTCTTATTTTGAACAATCAAATATTCAAGATCAAACATCAAAACATTGTGTCTTTTGTGTCTTCAAGTGTATGCAAAACATTTTTACATCAAACAACAAACTTTTCTTTGAGTCATTTTGAGTCTAAACACTTGCAAACATTGAGTCTTCATCAACATTGTGTCCTCTTGTCACGAAAAATAGTCAAAAATTCAGATTGGGTCACAACAAACAACTTCACAAATTGGAAAAATTTGCAGTCCAATAAACAAGAGCAATCAGTTTTAGAATTCTTGAGCTTCCTAAGCTATCTCTTCAGGTTTTCATCTAGAATTCAGCCTGTCTTTGGGTCTCACAAAGTCCATCATTTCTTTACATCTTGCATTACATTCACATTTGTCTAAACTTGAGTCAAAAGGTCACTTGCTTGTCCTCATTTTGTCAACACACTACATACAACAACATTTGCTAAGTGGTCCCTCATCAAGGTCTATCACCTTTGGGTCTCATTTGGCCTTACTTAGAGTCAAGGTCAACTTACCTCATCAAGAGAAACTATCATCTCTTTGGAAGACACATCTACTCTACTACATACATACTTGGTCTTACACTTTGGACATTGCAAGTAAACCTCAGATTCATTTACATTCCATCCAACTCTTGGTCTTCCATAATCTTTTCCATTTTCATCTAGTCTCACACATCTTGGTCAAGACCCAGTTCATGGTTGGAACCCGTTCCCAAAAATCTAGGAGAGAAGCTAAAGAGGCTCAAGAGTCTGCAAACATGAGTGCCTATGAGTATGACAATGATGTCTTTTTCAATTCCGATCATACTAAATTACCTGACATGGATACTTATAGAAACATTCCAAATGTTGAGAACATGGACACTATAAACAACAATGATACACACAATGACAATATGGACAACATTTCAGTACATTCAGCAGAAGTGGAAGACTCCATTATGGATCCCCATTTCAATCGATTGGTTGAGGAAATAATGAGGAGAGATAGACAATATTTCTTACAAGTGATGGCACAAAGTGGAGCCAAGATCCCTCATGATTTTGACATGTCTCAAATAATGGAAAATCGACCTTTGCAACAACCTCACCTCAACATGGATCAAAGGAGGCCTAATAGTGGAGGCAATAGAGGACCACATCTTCTGCCTGAATCACCATTATATTTGTTTCAAAAACCAGAGGTCCCATACATACATGGTCAAGCATATGATACTCACCTTCGCAGACCATTATGGAAGTCTTATGCAGAAAAATATACTCAATCACATACAAATGCTAAGGACCAACCACCAAAGCAATTGGATATCCAAAGGCATGTTCAAAATATGGACACAAGGAAACCCCACATCAAATTTGGGGGCAACATATTAGAAAAAACTCATGACATTCCTGTAGAGTATGGTATACATGGACAAAACAAATATCCCATTCCTCACCATGACTCTATACCAAGTGGTCCATATACGCAACATCACTATAGACCTCCTCCATATGAACATGTGTATGATCAATATCATCCATATATACAACATGCTCCTCCTCCACTCGGTGGTTCGGGCATGGGGAATGGTCCAAGAAGTCGTTCTCCACCTAAGAACAATTTGGAATAGCAAATCAAGGACTTGCAAAAGAAAATGGAGGACATAAATACACCGAAGCCAACGTACACAATGAGAGACATATGTCCTTATCCATTTGACAAAAGCATTCCAATGCCTCCATTCCGTACACACTTTGTGACACCTAAGTTTGATAAGTACAAAGGAAAAAGGGATCCTAAGGCACATATAAGACAGTTTTTCACAGCTTGCATTGAGGTAGCAACAAAAGAGACACATTTGATGAGATTATTCCCACAAAGCTTAGGAGATCAAGCTATGGAATGGTTCTCCCAACTTCCACCTGGAATTAAGTCATGGGGTGACTTAGCAGAGGCATTTATCCAATATTTCCCATACAACATAGAGACAGACATATTAATCACTACTTTGTGCAACACCAAGAAAAAGGATGGAGAGTCTTTTTCATCATTTTTACAAAGATGGAGGAATCTAGCCAGCAGATTCTCTTGTGAAATTCCACAAAAACAAATGGTAGAGATGTTCACCCAGAATGTCCACAGAGAAATTGGTTATGACTTGAGAAAATATTGCTTGTCCACTTTCAAGGACGTCATTGAAAAAGCCTTAGCGATGGAGAAGGTCCTAATTGAACAAGGAGTAATTAAGATATTCAAAGAAAACAAAGAGGACTTTAATGGAAAAGACAAGCCAAGATTTTAGAACAAAAAAAGAACACAGTCAATGATGGTGTTGTGGATGCTAATACAGTACGACCCAAAATCATTTTTTTTCCGGATCAAACTCTACAAACAATCAAGTGAATACTCAAACAACTTCAAAATTACGAAGGAAGTACACCCCATTGGGAGAACCACTAGAATCAGTTTTCAAGAAGCTAGTGGCAAACAAAATAATAACAATCCCAAATCTGCCTCCATATGAACCAAAGGTTAAACCAAATTGGTGGAATGATGATGAATATTGTGGATTTCATAAAAGAAAGGGACATAAAATAGGAAATTGTCATCAACTAAAGAACATCATACAAGATCTCATTGATAGAGGTGACATTGAGATTGAAGGACACTCATCCAATCAAGAACATGAAATGTTTAAAGAACCATTCCCAAAACATGACAAGGGAAAAGCCAAAGCCACAGATGATCAGACCAACTATACCAGAGCATCCTATAACTATGATTCAACTATCAATCACATTTCGATGGACAATTATGTCTCTACCATTATCATCAAGGACAAAACGCCTAAAAATTCTACCCAAAGACCCAAGATTGTCCTAAAAGGTATTGGATCTTCTTCTGAACCTACCTCTAAATGTAATGTCACAACTCGTTGAAGTATATTCACCTTGCAAGGTGCTCTAGCTAAAAACACCACTTCCTCATCAACCAAACCTAAGTATGACCTTGAAGAACAGTTAGGGAAGACACCCACGCTTATCTCCATCCTTGAGCTCTTACGCATATCCCTTGCACATAAATCCATTCTTGACAAAACTTTGAGAGACACTTTCGTCCCTACTGATCTGAATGTGGACCCATTTCAAGCCATGGTGGGATACCTTTCCGTTCCACACTCCCTTACATTCACAGAAGCTGACGATGCCTTCGTGAGACAACCACATAATGCACCTTTACACATTGAAGCCTTCCTACACAACATCAAATAAAACGAGTCCTGATAGATGGAGGAGCAGGTCTAAACATTTGTACATTGAGCACTATTAAAAAATTGGGATATTCAAAAAAGGCTGTGAATACAAAATTACCATCAAGGCATATGATGATGAAGAGCGTTCATCCAAAGGAACAATCACCTTACCTCTCAGGGTTGGTCCAGTTACAAAAGATGTGGTTTGTCAAGTCCTTGATCTAGATCTCACATACAACATACTCTTGGGACGTCCATGGATTCATGAGATGAGCGCAATACCATCTACATATCATCAATGAATCAAGTTTCCACACAATGGAGTTGAAGTGAATGTCAAAACTGACCCAAATCCATCCATATATTGCAACAATCTGTGACCTAGATGAGAAATAACAATCCTAGTCAATCGAGAATTTATTCCTTCATCAACATATGTGGATCCAAAATCATTGAAAGCTTCTACATCCAAACAAATAGAGATCAAAGAAAAGTTCAAGATTAATGACCTGGGATGTGGTGAGTATATCTTTCATGTTGATCAACTCCCACTATCTCCTAAGGTATTCAATCGACAAGAACAATGTACAAACAATTTGCAATACCAAGGAATTGGGTGTGAACCACCTAGTGTTGTGGCTATTAAGTCTAAATGCAAATCTCCTCTAGTGGTGCAAGCATCTATTGATATCAACAGTCCTAAGAGTGGTTCCAACAAGGAATCTATTGAGCGTATCACCAACCCTCTTGAGAACTCACATAGATTTACCATTTCATCCACTCATTCCATTTCCACTCCACTTCCAGACTTGGATCAACAAGAATTACAAAAGCCCTTACTCATTGGGGATAAAATATTAAGCCTTGAAAAGAAAAAACTAAAGAAAAGTCCTTTAGTCCAAATCAAAGTCAAAAGCTATTGGAATCTGCAAAAATCAAAGTCAAGGATAAAAATCCTGTGAAAGAAAAAGAACAAGAGTTGATCTCCCCTAATATCAAAATAATTGGGGGAAAAAGTTCTACAATTTCAAGCCAAAAAGAATACTTGTTGATCCTAAGTCTCCATCATGCCATCCTACTTTCACTTCTTTTCGCAATCATAAGCCTTCGTAACTCATCCACTTGTTTCACACATCCATTCCCTTTTGGTGATACATAATGGACCTTTAATGGAGCTTCCTCGAGGGACTTTGTTATTAGGGATGGCCAAACTTCTTTAGGTGACACGCATACGGGCCTGTGTAGTCCACACGCTAGTAATTCTATCTAAGTTCCTTCATCAAGGAAGACAATCACTCGAGCTAAACATAATTCATTCAAGGAACAATGCAGCTACAATCATAAGGTAAAGCCTCACACATTTGAGGTTGGTGACTTAGTTCTCAGAAAAAATCAAATTAGCAAGACAAAGAGAAGAAGGGAAAGTTCGAACCAAATTGGCTTGGTCCTTACATCATTACAACAGCCTATGGATTCGGTGCATATCAACTCTCAACCCCAGATGGAGAACCTTTGGAGGATCCTATCAACAACATGCACCTTCACAGGTTTTACCCATAGTTCTTCAGAGTATCCTAATTCAAAAATACAAAAATAAAAAATAAAAAATAAATCGTTACTTGGTGAAAACCTGGCAAACAGGCACCTTGTGAAACAAATTTTTTTTTTTTAAATAAAAAAAGTAAAGAAAAACATTTTGTCCAACGGTGAAAACCACTTTGGTGGCACCTTAGGCAAGTACCATGGTGAAAACTAAGTCACCGATGCCATGCGTAGAGACATTGCTCCTCCCTCCTTTAGGATTCCATCTCATCCTTTCACTTTGCACACACTCACGACCTATTCATCCATAATAAACTTACCCATTCCCATCATGGCTTGTCATTGATCTACCCAAGATTGGTTAGCCATTCATAATAACATTCCTTTTCACAACCTTTGCATCCATAATAAATCAACTCCTATCTGTGGCTAAGGCAAATCCTATGTCTAGTGATGGGTGTGGAACTGAGAGCATCACATGTTCTGAGGAGCACAATTTCTTCCAATTTTCTTTAGTCTATCCACGCACAATCCACAATAAAGCAACATTTGCATCACCAATTCGTAATAAAGTTCTGTCTTCTCCACGATAAAGTATCTGTTGCATGGATTCAATCAGTTTCAAATGAGACACAATAGCAATGGGATTCAACAAATCAAATCTTTCAACTGACTCAGACAACATTATGGTTCAGTGCTATCTATCCTTTTGTGAAAGTAAACATTGTGACCACAATCAAATAGACTTATACAAGTGACAAGAGACACTAAAATTGAGGACTATAGTGGGTGTTGGTGTCGAGTCTTGATTTTCTTTTGATTTTATCTTTTGGTGACATGTCTTTTAGCTTTTCCAAGATGTCTCTGACTAGAAATTCTATCTCCAGGATGTCTTTGACTAGAAAGGAAAGGATGGGTTATCGTCACCTATTTTTCTTTGCGGTCTGTGGATTGTCTCTAAGTAATGCTATGACTTGTCCAAGGATATGAGGACATTGTGAGTCTAGTATGAATCGAGACATTCTTTGTTTGCAACTGTCTGATCTCCATGCAAATGAGTACAATGAATTTATGGGTCAAACATATGCCTCGATTGTCATAACCTATCTTTCCATAATAAAGATCAATGATGATAACACACAAGAAGCTCTTTTCACTTTCATATCTTCTATCTTCCAGCCCCCTTTCTTGATTGACTTCCATCATCCTTCCTGAGTCCATGTAGCCTGCTATCAGATGACTGAGTATAATGACACACCAAAAATATTTGCATTTCATGTAGTTTGCACCTACATTACCACATATTAGTGTTTCATACATACATATAGATATCACAATTGCATCACATCCTGCACACAACACATGTTAGCACATTTTACATTCTCATCATGTAAATAGTTATCTCCATCATCATATTCATTTGCATTTCATACATTCACATTTGCATTTGCATAACATATAAGAACATAAAAAATAAAAAATATTGCATTTCATTATGTACATATTCACATCCATATCATAACCATCACATATAAACATACATCATATAGAAACATGCATCACATAGATACACATGCATATAGCTGCCACAAGGATGAATCGTCTCATATATATATATCAAAATCATAAGTGTCATGATACAATGATGTCAAAATAAATATGGCTACACAGCCAACCCTCATGTCGCCCTATCCAGATAGAGGAATCCACTGATAACTCCTACCAGCACCGGCAGTAGTGCAAATCCTGTAGCTGTCATAGTGTCCCAAGCCACGTGTCCAACCCTCATCTCCAGTCCTAGATCCTGGAACACTCGTCTCAGTCCATCCCTGTCTCCATCTCGATCATAGGGTACTAACTCCCCATCAATTGGTATCCTCAAAATCCTATAAACATCCTCCAAGGTGACTGTCATCTCACCCATCAACAAATGAAACGTGCAAGTCTCTGAGTGCCATCTCTTAGATAATGCAGTCAACAATCCCATGTTCGCCCAAAACTCAGGCACATACAGAATATGTCGCAGGCCCATAGCCTAAACTGTTGCTCTCTCCTCAACTGTCAGCTCTACTCACAAACTCTGAGTCGATGGAATCTCTCTCATGACTCCGGCATAGGTAGATCCTCCTGCAGTCAAGCAAATCAACCATGTCAGTCATAGTGGCATTCCCTGTTCATCACAAAATGCTAATTTTTATCCTAGTGCTTATGGTACTCTATCCTAGTGACACTCCCTATTCATCACAAAGTGTTACTTTTTATCCTAGTGGCACTCCATGTTCATCACAAAGTGTTGCTTTTTATCCTAGTGGTACTCCCTGTTCATCACAAAGTACTATGTGTTTGCACTCCCTGTTCATCACAAAAGTGCTGCTTACTTTTGCACTCCCTGTTCATCACAAAGTGTTGCTCATTTTAGTACTCCATGTTCATCACAAAGTACTATGTTTTGGCATTCCTCGTTCATCACAAAGTGCCTCGATCTATCTTATCCTAGGGCCTCTACTTGAGTGTATCCTCTTGAGTAGTTTCCTAATTGGCAACATATGTTCTATCATAGAATTGTCAATCCTAGCCCTATCTGTTATCCTAGTCTTCTTTAGAGGACCTTCTTGAGTGTATCCTCTCAGTATCTTATCCAATTGACAGCGTATGTTCATCACAAAACTGTTGATTCAACCTAGAAGACATAAACACACATTTATGACATAAACAAGCTTACATACTGCACATACACCTCTTCTCTGCACATACGCACCTAACATACATATACGTGCCTCTGCTTTGCATAGACGCACCCATATCACATAAACGCGTCTACACAACACAGATGCGCTCGCATTTGACATCGATGCCTTTGCATTCATAGACGCGCCTGGCACAAACACAAACGCGCCTAGCCTACCCAAACGTGCTTGGCACCAGCACAGACACACCTTAGCATTTTTTTCCCCTTGCTTGACATATCTAAAAGTATTAAATGCGCTACCTATCATGCATTTATGACAGCTTTTAATTGCGACAAAAGTACAAGGAGGTTTTGCGGTACTTACTGGATCTCCTGCATCTACTGGCCTCTAAAATCAGCGAACACGATCAAATCTATGCACCAATGCCATCGTTGCTGACTGATGCTACTCTATTCTCTCTCTGCACTCTGATCTCTTGGATGTGTGGATGACAATGAGGATGTGTTCTCTTGTACTCTATCTTATAGACTACCCTAGCCCTAGTCTCCCAAGTCAGTCTTCTTTATCCCGTGACTCTGTCACTCTATCCTATCTGGTCAGTCCATTCCAACCTTTCTTTCTTATCGAGAGATTGTCTTTGATCTTTCCAGACATTTTCATCAAATCTCTCAAGGGGGCATATCATTCCCATCTTGGGGCAACTTTGTATCAGTTCATATTATCTTCTTTGAAACAAGGCGACAAGCTGCATTATCTCAAAGAGGGGCAAAATGTAGACACCTAAAATTGTCATGTCTAATTAAATAAATATTTTATTTATTTAATTATTTTAGCCTAACTCTTCTATTAATTGAATAAATCTTTATTTATTTAATTAATTCATTTATCCTCTTCTAGCCTTATTTCTCATTTAAATAAATACATTTATTTATTTAAATTATCCTTTTCCTAAATTAAATAAATACTTATTTATTTAATTGATCCCCCTTCTTCTATTAATTAAATAAATCTTTATTTATTTAATTTATTCATTAGCCTTTTTCTACCCATGACACATGTCATTCATCTCTTAATTCCTACACTACCTACCCTCTCATTATTTTCTTATTTTCTCTACCGACCCTCTAATCATAGCCGACCATTTATCTTTTACACCTCTCAATCTTATCCCTCCATTTCTTATAGTGTCTTCTATATAAGGAGATGCTTCCTTCATTATCAACCCCTCGATCAGTTGACTTCTCGACTACATTACACTTTCGAACTTGCATATGCAATGAAGCCTACTTGCAACCACATTTCCGTTCTTTGTTGAGCTCTTGTGCACACATAAAATCTGAGAGCAAATATATCAAGCAAGATCAATGGAGATAGGAAGAATGCAGATCCAAACCCTATTGGACATGTGATGGTATAATCTTTGTGATTTCATTTGATTTTCATTGTCTTAGGTAATCTTCATATGTTATGGTGGATCTTTGTTGTTGTTAGGCTAGGGTTTTGTGGTTGAATTCATTTAGTCTTTCAATATTATTGTTGCTATCCATTTTCACCATAAACAATTGGAATCAAGGAACACTAAGAGGTTGGGGGGGGGGGGGGGGTGGTTGAATCAGTGTTCTGCAATTTTTAACATTCTTAATTTGTCCTCTAAACCACTTAATGCAAATGAATATAAGTAGAGTGCATAAACACACAAATAACAATAACACCAGAATTTTTATATGGAAAACCGATTAAGGGAAAAACCACGGTGAGATTGAGACCCACAATATTAATATAGCTTCTTAGAAGTATAATAATATTACATGAGGGGAATGCACATGCATTCAAGTAGATTGCCTAGAGCTCACTGCTCAAATTACAATAAGGGCAACAACCCTAGAAGGCTCACCACCTTACAAAATGATTACATATAATAATTGGAATGTCTGAACTGATAAACAACATCTACAAATGCCAAAAATAGTTATGGTTAAGCAAAAAGTAGTCTATTCTGCAACACTGCTCTATTTTGATTTTTTGTTGTATTCCGGAGCACAAATCCTTCAATTGCGCACTTGAAATTCTGCACAATCGCTCATACATACTTCACACATATCTACCCATATTAACAATGATCAAATCAATCGATCTAATATATCTGCAACATTAATTTAGTTTTATTTCATTTCAGCCCAAAAACCGCATAACATACAAATGAAACATGTTGCTTAAGTCGGCTCAATCTGATCCAAAACCATCATGTGGACCAAAACAAATTTTCCACACGCTTTCCACATGTTGGCTCAATATCCTCGAACACACAAACAACCACCAAAATAACTTTGCATGATCCGCACAAGGAATCTCCACACGTTACTGTTGATAAGAACTGTTCTAACAGAAAACATGTCTACCATATCTTCCAAATTACACAAGACTCAACACTAGAGCACACAAACCTAGAATAAGGCAATTTACACAACCACAATGCATCTTCAAGATTTGAAACACCAAATACTCAATGCAACTGAACACTGTACACTCTTTTGGATGACTTGTTCTTCTCACTGGACCTCAATCAATCTTCCTGTATCAATGAATCATGAATTATGGATTGAATATCTGACTCAAGTTGCCATCAATGATAACATTTGATCATCAATGCAATGTCTCTTGCCAACAATTGATGTGTTGTTGAGTTTGTATGCTTCATTGGTTTTTTATCTTTGAATTATGTAATTGTTTGGGCTAATCACCTATTTGGTTGTAGTGAGAAAACTTGAATGTGGATTGTTTGTATCCACGAGATTAATTTAGTGTTAATGCAAATTTTTCAGTTGACCTTGTCTATGTTTATTTATGCATTGGTATTTTACTTGAGATTAGAGGATGGATGATGTTTTTAGTACTTGTATAGTTAGTTGTTGGGACTTTGAGCATGTTTACCATAATGTCATGTTAGCTTGGTTTCATTTCATCAGTTTTTTTTTTAGTGGAAGATTTTGATAGTGATGCTTTATCTTTTTGGCTTGGAGATCTTGACCTTACTTTGGTGTTATTGACATTTCAGCTGTACGTGTTTAGGCTTGGATGATCATTCGACTAGGAGGTGGTTTTATCATGATGCTTGGAGAGATCAACACCATGGTTCAGTGGGAGATTTGGTAGTGATTATGAAATTATCACTTGGTGATGGATGATCTTTTTTAGTATTTCATATGTTTTGGAGGAGCTCTTAGATCCTATTGTTGTAGGGTTCTTTCACATTTGTAGACTTTCTATTTGAGATATTTTTTTCTTCATGTGATTGGAGATGTTGTTTCTTGGTTTAGGGTATGTCTGATATCATGTCTTGTTTTACTCTTGATAGACCAGTTCTAAGTTTTGGCATGATATATGTTCTTTTGAGACAAAAATGTTTGAATTGATTTCATATGATCTCCTCAGAGGAGATGGTTATATCATGATTTCATGGTTATGTTCCTAATTATGTTTTGTAGATGTGTAGTTGAAATAATGATAGATAATTTTGTGTGGGTTCTCTTGGTATTGAGTACTTTGATCACTTTCTTGATTGCTTCATGATGATTTTATGTTGCATTTGGAGTTTGTCAGGGATCGATTGGTTATAGATGCTCATGTATACTTGAAGACTTAAATGAGGTTGATGTTATCTTGTCTAAGAGACATTTTGTTGATACAATTGGTGTTTTCGATAGGAAGATCGAGGATTTTTCACCTGGTTTAGACTCAAGAGGAGATTGTTCTTGGATCGAGTCATGGTGACTTGGTTATCTTGGAGGAATATTGTCATTCTCCACTCTTTGTCTTCTCCAAAGTTTATCATTTGAGAGGCATTGCCCATTTTTACTTTCAGATGAGTTATTTTTAATGCTTTATTTTTCATAGATGGGTGTTGAGCCATGAATAGATGGTTTTGGAGGATTCAATTTGAGAGATCTTATGACATTGTTATCTCCTTGTGCATATTTGTGACTATGATGACATTCATTGATTCTGAGGATCATAGGAGATGGTGTATTGGGCTGAATTCTTGACATGGGAATGGTTAGTTTGAGTTTGAATTTTTTGGTTTGAGAGGCTTTCATCCATCTTGGTTAAATGATACATATGCTATTTTCATTCTTGGTGATTGAAAAGGCTAAATGTTGTTATGGAATTTTCTTTCAAGGAGTTATGAAGGAGATCATACTTGACACAATTTTCATTCAGAGACCGTATGTAGAAATATATTCTATGGGTGTTGATTTGTAGTGTTACTCTCTTTGGTCTTAGTTGTCTTCCTAGATGTTTGGATTTGGATGACATTGGTTATGAGTTTTGATTGGAGCTATGGCGATTACTAGTATGTGGTCATGTCTTGTCACGTGTTATTTTGGTGATTACATGGAGGTTCTTATTATCTCTTTCCATTGTTGGGCATGAAGAACTTGAGAGAGCTTTGGAGACTTGTTATGAGAGACATTTTTGCAACAATTTTATTTGTGATATTTGCATATCATTGAGGACATTCCTTGGTCTACATGATATTGATTAAAACTTTATATGTGATGCTATTGGTAGACTTATATGCCTTGGTTATTTTCATATTTGCATTACCAATGCAATGAGAGTTCCTGGATATATATGTTCTTCATTGAGAGGTTTGCACATAGAGTTTGATTGTGGTTTATGGGTTGGATTATTTTTTGTTCTCGACATGAATTTTTTCAAGTTATTGATACCTTATAGATATGGATGATTGGATGGTTTAACATTTTTTGTGGTTGCTTTTTTCAATCATGTGGGTTTTTTCAGTTGGATGCAAGCAATTAGTTATGGTTGTTGTTCTAAAGAGTTTTTTTAACATACATGTTCGATCTTGTTCTTGGAGAATTTTTGGACTTCGGAGTTGTGTTTTGGTAGCAAATTTGAAGTTATATTGATGCTTAAATAAATCTCATGTGAACAATGGATTTGTGCCAATATTTTGCAATTTGCATTTGACTTTTGACGGGTCTTTGACAAGTGGGAGAATGTTGGGATCAAGGTGTCTCAACCTTTGAGTCCTAAAATTGATCATTAATTTAAATAATAAATTTTGTGTATTATTATTTATTCTAGGTTGATTATTTCCTAAGTTTTCCATTCACTTTGTGGGTCCTCTTAGAGAGGTGGCAACATACATTGCAAGTGAAGTTAATGGCATGGTTCCTATTATGTAGGAAAGCAAATATGGTGTAATCCCTATCTTTTAGGAAATTGGTGCCCACTTTGGAGTTTCTATTTTAGGGGATTGAAGTAAAATATTTCATGTTAAATAAAAAAATATTTGATAATCTCCTATGTTTAGAAGAGAGATTTTTTGTGCAATTTTCAATTCTTGAATAGGAAAAGCAAACAAAGCAATTTTTTTATTTTATCTTTTCTTGGAGCTAAGTTAAGGATTGAAATGATTTACTTGAAGATATACACCCAAGAAAAAGGATAGCTTTGTTTGGATATGCATATGAAGCTAGAGTCATTGATGATGTGCTTACATATTTAACTTTTTTGCTTTGTTGAAGATGAAATTGCTTTCTTTGCAACCTAACTCATAAAGTATTATATGTTGGAGTTGTATTTCATTATTGTAGAAGGATGACAAGGTGATTATTATAGATCTATTGTTATGCTATCATATTTTC
Source organism: Cryptomeria japonica (assembly GCF_030272615.1). Taxonomy (NCBI): domain Eukaryota; kingdom Viridiplantae; phylum Streptophyta; class Pinopsida; order Cupressales; family Cupressaceae; genus Cryptomeria; species Cryptomeria japonica. Next base: position 478,131,928 of record NC_081413.1, read on the forward strand.
TTTAGAGAAGGGAAAGATGCGGTCTTCATATTAAGGCTATGAGCCTGCAAGTGCATTCTAACTTATTTGTTGTAGATTAATGCATGTTTGTTCAATCCTATGGAGTGAGTGTAGATTTTTCTACCTAAAAAGGTTTTCCCCATGTATATTAGTGTTTCTTCTCTTATGTCTAATTCTTCTTTCTTTTATGCTTTAAAGTATTAATTTTTGTGTTGTTATGCTGCTAAAATTTACATAGATTCATGAGCTAAATTATCTTTTCTCAAAGGGTTAATTCAATAGGAAATTAACTATGTTTGTTTCCACTATAAAGGCACATTAGCATGTTCTTGTATCATGACATTAAAAATTTAATTAAAAGAAACAAAATATATTGAAGGTTCATACTAATTCTCTGAGCTCTTTCTGGGATGCCCTTTTCCTTTCAGGAGGTGCAAGTTAGATCTAATGGTTACCTAATATTTTGAAGTATTTTTTATCAAATGCAACCATGTACTATCATGCTCAGAAGGCCCCAAAACTTTAAAGGTTGATGTTAGAGTTATCTTTTATTAGCTAATAATTATTTATTTAATTATTAGCCTATTATACTCTATGCTTAAGCTAAACTTAGGAATCTTATAATTCTTTAGGGTTTTCACCTTTAGGGTTTCAAGTATCCTTTTATAAGGATTCTCTCTTTGTATTTTTAATAAAAGGATATTCTCTTTGTGTTTTTATAACAACTCTAATTATTGAATTGCATTCTTCTTGCACAATCAATATGACTCCCCTTTTCTGGATCTCTGAATTTTGGGCTCCATAGCTTTTTTGCTTCTCTCCTTCTATGAAAGGTTTGCATGCAGGTTATCTTTGGGAGTTGTGGAGTTAATTTTTCCTCAACCCAATATAGTATCAGAGCTCCAGATATGAATGCCCCTGTTCTCTTCATTAGAGATTTTGGGCCTTGCTCTTCAAATCTGTGTATTCGGGGGTTTGTGTAGTTGCTTTTTTTCCATTTTTGGGGGTAGCTGAATTTTTTGTACATTTTCGTGCCAAAAGGACCTCATGGTTGGATTCGGGAGGCCATTTCCATGAATTTTGATATAAAATTTGATATATTTTGGTGTTAGGTGTTCTGGAGGCAAAAAATAATTAGGCCCTAGGCCATACGACCTCATGCATGTAGATCGAGAAAAAAAATTGGAGAGTTTAATGGCTTACCCAGGCTGGATTTCCCAAAAAAAATAAAAATTGTAAAACCTTTACACAAAAGGTTAGTTTTTTTTTTTAATAAACAAACAAACAAAAAAAAAAAATTTGTGGGGGGGGGGGGGATCCAACATACGGCCTGCAATAGGTCGTGGTCCCTATTGCTTCCTACATGACCCCCCATGCCTTGGTGTCACCTAGGCCCTCCACTGCCTACACGACCACCGCCCTGCTCCGCAGGCTCTTGCCGAGCCCTACCGCTTGCCAGGTCCCACCGCCCGCCAGGCTCCTGCCAGCTGTCGAGCCCTGTCACCTACCCAGGTCCCACCCATTGCCCGCTAGGCTTCGCTTGGCCACTACCCAGGAGTCACCGACCGGTTTTCGGCCCCTCCCTTGTTTTTCCGACGATCGAGATTTTTTGTCGGGCACCAGATTTTTTTTCCGATGAGGTTTTCTAGGCAGATTGGTTTTTTTGGTGGTGATGGACATACGACCGTTAAATTTATGCTCACAGACAAATGGCATCACCACTGTGTAGGTAGCCTACAGGCCTCTTTTGGGCCCATCAGGAGCACCTTCAGTCTTTTGGCCATATCTTGGGCATACGGAGGCAATTTTTGACAAATCATATATCGTCGGAAAGCTCTTTCCAAGATCTATCCAGATCTAGAGGTTTGGATTTTTTATTTTTCTTTTTTGATGGTTTTTTTTTTCTGTCAAAGACAGAGGTTCATTTTTGCACCCCGGGAGACATAACTTGAGCATCTAAACTCTGTTTTTTGAAAAATTTATATCATTGGAAATCTTGTTCTGTGTTCTTTTCATACATATGAATTTTCTTTCCAGATTATGATACAAGTATATATTATTCATTTTTTTCTTTTCAGCACTCTGGTGAATATCTTGGATGTTTCAGGTCCTGGGATCTCTTTCTTTGCGTAGGATGTCTCGTCTTTGGTTGTTCTTTCTATTTCCAATCTTTTATCTCTTGTGATCATTGTAGCATTTTATTTATACAAACTCACTGAGATAAAGTGCCACCATGCATTGTATACTTGTGATCTTGCACATATTGTGCCTTATTGTACATGCACTACTTATAAAGTGTCATGGGGGTTGATGTTTGCCTTTGTTTGCCATCTACCTTTGTCACGTGAGTTTTCCTTCCACGACATTAGCCTCATGATGTGTGTCAAGTGAGTGTTCCTTCCACGACACTATGTACTTTCTCTGCACCTTCGATGTTCCTGGTTCTTCGTCATGCAGTTCTTGTTGGCCATTCTTTTTCAGTGTACCCGTCCCTCTCCCTTTTCAGCATTATGGGGAGGTTTGTCTTGTTGTTCTAATGCTTCCTTGGTTCGATTGATCAGCTCTTCAGGCTTTGGTGTTTCATGCCATCTGTATCTTTGAGTTCAGTTGTTTGCCTTTGTTTGCCATCTGATTTGAGTAGTGTGATTTGAGGGAACTCATGCAGATTACAATATTCTCTACCTGGTCATGTTCTATTTCAATGAAGGTTCTTCAGATCAACTCTTCGACAGTGTTTGCAGCTACTTCATGCTTCAGTGGTGTTATTCATGATCTTCTTTTTGTTCCTATCTTCTGGAACACTCTTGTTTAAAGGCTTCTTAGTCCTTCACTTGAGCTTTCATCTCTTTTTAGAGAGGAGTTTTGTTCCCACAGGGTTTTCTCCTTTTTCTCCACTTTATAGAGATTTTATTGTACTTGGGTACCTCATCAGGCCTAGTTGTCGGGACCCTTTGTTGCTTTCATGCATTTTTTACATGTGTTTTTAGTCCTTAGTTATTTTTTTGCTACTGCCTAAGTTCATCTTAAGGGGGGGTGTTAGAGTTATCCTTTATTAGCTAATAATTATTTATTTAATTATTAGTCTATTATACTCTATGCTTAAGCTAAACTTAGGAATCTTATAATTCTTTAGGGTTTTCACCTTTAGGGTTTTGAGTATCCTTTTATAAGGATTCTCTCTTTGTATTTTTAATAAAAGGATACTCTCTTTGTAATTTTATAACAACTGTAATTATTGAATTGCATTCTTGTTGCACAATCAATATGACTGCTCTTTTCTAGATCTCTGAATTATGGCCTCCATAGCTTTTTTTCTTCTCTCATTCTATGACAGGTTTGCATGTTGGTGATCTTTGGGAGCTGTAGAGTTGATTTTTCCTCAACTCCAATAGCTGACTATTAAATTTTTAAAATCAAAGCAATTTTACTTACTTTCAAGGTTTTTTCTCCTCATATCATATAATTATAAAAAAATATCTAAAAATAATTATACTAGATCATGCTTGCATAGTACACATGAGAGCTATTGTAGTGGTGGAAACAACAATCATTATTGGTAGTTTTAGCTAGTAATGATGTGACAATAACCACCACTCCACTACCACCATCGATGATGCTTCTTCAACCAACAACAAAGGTATATCCAAAGAATATTACCTCAACACAACACTATAAAAAACAACATGCCACATTATAATTTAAGTGGCTTCCCAAAAGCTATTAGAATCTTTAATATTTTTGGCTACTCAAGATGTTTAGGCATCATCTTTAGATTTTTTTCTCACATACATTAATGTAGACACCTTAAAATGACTAAGATGTTTCTATCTAGATGCTTCATCATTCCTCGTCCATTCTTCTTCTGACATTAATTAAATAATTTTAATTATTTAATTAAATTAATATCATTCCCCTCCATCTCTAATATTTAAATATTTTTTTAATGTTTAATTATTTAAATTCAAAAATTTCCTCCATTCTTACACTAATTAAATGATTTTTAACTTTTTAATTAATATAATTAACTCATTATTTTTCAACTATATTAATTTTAAAAATTGCAATTATTTAAGTAATTCATTTTCATAAATTTCTTTTACTTCACAATAACTAAATATTTTTTTATTTTTTTTGATCGGTAAGCCTTTAGTTACAATATTATCCCATGCCAAATAGCTCTGTATTATTTTCAAAAATGGTTCCAAGCACACCCAGAAAACCGAGCCAAATCACTCCGACCCAGAAGACGATGAAGAAGCATTCTCATCCACCAGAACCAGAACCTCGGCTTTGAGGAAGTCCTCAAACCAAGTGGGTTTTGGAGGGTGTCTCACATGAAATAAGAAGAGTAGAAAGTTGACATTTCTATTGATTACCTCAAGCCTTTCCTCGTAGACAGGCACACCATCCGTGGAAATGATAGGGAGGCGAGGCACCGGCCTGTTATTTCGAATGAGAATATCATAATTCCTCAGCCGAGGGATAGTCCACTTGTTGTCAATATTGACTAAAACCCGCTCAAGACCACCCAAGATAGAGGCAGAGAAGACCTCTCTACACAGAGCACTTGTTTCCTCATGATTTTTGGTGGAGCTCACAGTCACAGCAAGAAACATGGCGGCTATGTCCGTATTGGCCTTGGTTCTGTCCGAATTTGTGAGAAAGTTCGAGCCCAGGATGTTCTCAACTGCATCAATCACAAAGGTATGGGGAAGATGCATGATGTGCTTGAGGCGGTCTCTAGTGATGGCCCCTTCAAAATCCATTTGCCTTTTTGAACTGCCAAGTTTAATCGGGGTATCCATCACCTGATTTTCCACAATTCTGGGTCTTTATAAAATTACAGAGCATCAACTATTAAATCTGAAGCTTTGGTTAGTAGCCGAATGAGTTCATAATGTAAAAGAGCTAAGTTTGCTCATTCTAAAAAAACATGCACGCCAAAACCCACTTTGGAAGGATTTCATTGGATACAAAATAGCACATATCCTTGAATGATGTGTCGTATGTGGAGAAATCATGTTGAGGAGCCCGAATTAATTTTGGCAGGAGAGCAAGCGAGTACGCCTCACACTGAAGCCCTGACATATCATAATTATTAGGATTTCGTGGGGATCATGCTAACTTATGATGTTCAAGTGCTCCTATCTATGGGTTTATTAATCCATAATATGAGTACCACCAATCACTAAATTAATGATCGACCTTTGATTTATGAGTTAAAGGACGTATAGGCCTCTAGGCGTGGTACTCAAGATTTAAATGCTAATCCTTAATCTTGATGAGAAATAGATCAAGTTAAAACTGGAAAGTTCTATATTTGTTTTTGGTTGAGATAGAGTAAACTTTAAACATGAAAATGTTTATTGATTAGTGATATTTATTTCGGGTTTATAAAATGAATAAATGAGATAAAATATATATATCTAAATCTGGTCTTGTGTATATATCTATATATGAGTTTTTTAAATATATATGTATATAAAATATCTATTTATATTTATATAAGTATCTGGAGATTATGAGAATAAGTAAATGAGTGTCTGAAGCCTTAATATGGGTAAGTTTTGATCTGTTTTTAATATAAGTGTGAGTTTCGGATAATTGCCATGAAGGATATCTCTGAAATGGTGTGAATCTTGAAATCTATATAAATTTGGATATCCAGATTAATATATATGTAAAATATACTTATTTTTAAATAGATTAATATATATGTAAAATATACTTATTTTAAAAAAAAAAAATATATATATATATATATATACATATATATATGTATATATATATGTATGTATGTATATATATATATGTATGTATGTATATATATATATATATATGTATATATATGTATATATATGTATATATGTATATATATGTATATATATGTATATATATACATATATATGTATATACATATGTATACATATATATATGTATATATATGTAGATATATATATATATATACATATATATATATATACATATATATATATATATCTACATATATATACATATATATATGTATACATATGTATATACATATATATGTACATATATACATACATATATATATATATGTATATATATATATATATATATATATCTATGTATATATAAACATATATATGTATATATATATATGTACATATATATGTTTATATATACATAGATATATATATATACATATATATATATATATATATATGTATGTTTATATATATGTGTGTATATATATATAGATGTATATATATGCATGAATTAGATGATGTTTATATATAAATATGAGTATATATGATTTTAATTATATGTCTATATATATTAGTGTTTATATATATAAATGGATCTATATATATACATAGATTAATAAGTGTGTATGTTGACTTGTCTGATAATTTAACTGCAGGCTTCAAAGTTTGAGGAGGTTTTGATAAAGTTGTTAAGAAAGTTAGATGGTTCCTATGGAGCCATAGATGCTTATAATCAGAGGAATTAGGATATGGTTCCTGCTAATTTTGAGTAAGAGCCCCTTATATGACAGCCCACATGTAGAATGGAGACTATTTATGATTAGTTGTAATAATTTTTTAAGCGTTAATGCTGGGAGCTACATGAATTATTGTTTTACCATCAACTCCCATGTTGGCGAGGGAGTCAGCTCTTTTGTTGCCTTCCCTGTAAATATGATTAAAGATGACCCTATCAAATGTTTTTATGTTTGTCATTATTTTTGCCAGGGAAGCATTTAGTTTCCAGTCAAGCATAGCCCCTTTTCTAAGGGCATTGATGATAATGGTTGAATCTCCTTCAATGACAATCCTCTTAATATTAAGTATAATGCCAAAGTTTATTCTTGCAGCAAGTGCTTGCATTTCTGCAACATTATTTGTGCAAATGCCACAGGGTAGAGCCATAAAGGCCACCTCGTCCCCATTTGAATTGTGGAGGCTGCAACCCAGACCCGCACTCCCAGGGTTACCCCTCGAGGCTCCATCAAAGTTTAATTTAAACCATCCCCTGATAGGAGGGATCCACTTACATTCCTTACGTGACAACCAGTTTGATGTAGGGCCTTTACCAATGAAGGGGGGAATCTTTAGACCTTTCCATCTTAGTTTCATTTTTTCATCCCAGTAGGTCATGTTGATGTCTCTCTGATAATTTAGGGTTTGGTTATTTATTATTTCAACTATGGTGGCTTCAATTTTATTGGTTAATTGATACCATTGCATTTTGTTGTCTTTAAAAATCCTCCTTTTCTTTCCTTCCAGATTTCCCAGATCATGATGGATGGGGTAGTGATCCATAAATTTTCAAACATGCAGCCTATATTCCGGATTGGCCAGGCGTGGAATAGATCAAAAATATTATTAGGAATAGGGGAATACCAGATCAGCTGATTTCTTAACCAGCCCTAGCAATTATGAGCATAATCGCAGGTTACCAGAAGGTGATTGGAATTTTCTTCTTCCTTTTCACATAAAGGGCACCTACTCGGTCCTTCATATCCAAGTTTCCTAAAGGTGTCAGTATTGAGGATTCAGTTTTGAATAGCTAGCCATGCAAACAAACCTGCTTTTGGAAGGCACCTTTTATCCCAACACAAAGTTAAGGCTAGATTGGATCGTGGGTTATGATTTGTATTTAGCATATGTTTGTAACCCTCCTTTGTTTCATATCTTCCCTTTTTGGATCCATCCCATATCAATTTATCTGACTCAAGAGATAGGGCAACATTTCTTGAGGCAAGGATCTTAGATAGGAGAGATCGCTCCTGGGCCAGGATGTTAAGATGCTCCATTGATTTCCATCTCCATTTTTTCAGACGCCCAATGCTAAATTCTTCTATATAATCTTTTACATGAATACCCTAGAGTCCTTCAAGGGTGGGTATGATTGAATTGAAATTATGAAGAGTGTTGAGGGGGGGATAGGCTCGCCAGGAGTCTCTCCAAAACAGGGCATCCTGCCCATTGCCAATGCACCAAGTTAGCTTGTCTGATATGATGCTTATGCAATCTAGCATAAAGTTCCAGATTCTAGAGCCCTTAGGGGGGTGAGCAATCCTGAAGATGCATATAGGATCTAGGTTGTGCAGATATTTGTTAAATAGGGTGCGTGCCCATTTAGCGTTGGGGTTAGAATACATACGCCAAACTAACTTGGCCCCCAACGCTTTGCTCTGGATGAAAAGGTCTTTGATGCCCAAGCCTCCCATCTCCTTGGGTAATCATATCCTATCCCAATCAATCAACGAAAGTCTAAATTTGTCTTCAAAGCCTTGCCAGAAAAAAGTTCTTATGTGTTTTGTAATCTCCTTCCTCTTGGATGCAGGGAGATCCATACATGAGAGTTGGTAAATAGGCATAGCCGAGAGGACCGCCTTGATCATAGTGGCCTTCCCTGCAGAGGATAGCCATTTCCCTTTCCATGAGGATATTCTGTTTGTAATTTTGGAAACAACCTAATTCCAGAGATTGGAAGATCTAGTACCTTTGTCTATGGAGAGTCCCAAGTATTTACATGGCAATTCTCCTACTTTATATTGAAGGATTTTAAGAATTCTCATTTGTAGTTCTTTATTTGTGTTAAAGAAGGTTATATTAGACTTCATAGTATTAATTTCTTGACCAGAGATGCTGGTGTAGTTATTCAAGATTTTTTTAATTGTTTTAGCCTCAAAAAGGCTGCTCGACCCAAACAACATGGTGTCATCAACAAATTGTTGATGGGTAATGGGCCCCATGTTAGAGGTGATTTTAATACTAGTTAGCTGAGCCTTTTCTCTAGCCCAATTTGATCATTCTCCCTAGTGATTCTGCCATTATAATGAAGAGGAAGGGGGGGAGGGGATCCCCTTGTCTGAGGCCTCTAGAAATTTCAAAGAAGCCTTCTGAGGCCCCATTGACTAGGATTGAAACCCTAGGTGTAGCAATACATTCAAAGACCAAATTAATCCATTGCTTATTAAACCCAAAAGATTCCAGACATTTGCAAAGAAAGTGCCAATCTACTTTATCATATGCTTTTTAAATATCCAATTTAATCGGCATACTTGGTGCTTTATTATTTTGTATAGTATGAATAGCTTTCTGAGCAATGATTATACCATCATAAATGGATCTATTAGGCACAAAACCTGTCTGTTCCTCACTGATTATTATGGGGAGGAGGGTAAGTAATCTATTTGCCATTGTTTTTGTGAGTAATTTATAGAGAGTGTTACATAAGGCTATTGGGCGATAGTCCTCAAAACTATCCACAATCTCCTTCTTTGGGATTAGGGCTATGAATGTATTGTTAAGTTCTCTGAGAATTTTCCCAGGATTTCTCATCCCCTCTAAGGCCTTAGTAATTTCCATACCCATGAAGCCCCAACATTTTTGAAAAAAGTGAGTCGGGAACCCATCAGGACCAGGAGCCTTATCTGGACCCATTTACAATAAGGCTAATTCTACTTCTTCCATAGTTAGTTTTTTGTTAAGCATTACGTTGTGTTCTTTTGATATTAATTTCAGGATGTTTTTTAAAAAGTCACTCTCCTTAGTCCATTTGGAGCCCTCCCTATTGTTAAGGATAGTCTCAAAATACTCCACTGCTGCTCCAGCAATTAGCTTAGGATTTTCAATAAAGTCCCCTGATGCCAATTTGATCTTCTTGATTTTGTTTATAGTTCTATGATGTTTTGAGCTATTATGAAAGAAACTTGTATTTCTATCACCAGCCTCAAGCTAGTTATCCCTAGATTTTTGTTTCCAATAAATTTCTTCACGAGCTAAAATTTCTTCATACCGAGCCAAATTGATTTTCTCCTTTTGATATAAGATGTTATTCATCCCATACTTGATCACCTCTCCATTGATAATCTCCATCTCCTTTTCAATCTCCATTTTTTGTGAAAAGATATTGCCAAAGTGTTCTTTATTCCAAATTGTTAATTGTTGCTTAATCTTTTTAAGTTTGGTTACTTCTTTGAAAGTCTTGGAACCTATGACTTTAGTTTCATTCCACCAATTTTCAATAAGTTGTAATAGATTTTCATCTCTGAGCCACATCTTTTCAAAGAAAAAGGGAGTTTTTGTCGGTTTTAGTGCTTCTATTATTATTAATTAGAGTGGGAAATGATCTGATCCAGAGAGGGGGAGGACAGAGGTTTCAGAAGATTGTGTCAGATTTCCACATAGGAAGAATCTATCAAGTTTTTCTGCAATGTTGCAGAAGCCTTGTCTTCTATTGTTCTAGGTGAAGGCTTCATTCTTGACTTTTAATTCCAGCAAGTTACATTTATGCGTCCAGTTCCTGAAATCTAAGCATGATTGAGTCATTTTGTTATTGCCGCCCCACTTTTCCTTGGGATCCAAAATTGCATTGAAATCCCCACCAATTAGGTAAGTTTGTTCAGTTTCGCTTAGAAGGAAATTCTCAATTTCATCCCATACTTGTTTTTTTGCTTGTGTTTGGGTGGGGCCATAAACATTAATTATTATGAAATTTAAGTTACTTTTGATGCTTAAAACCTTTCCACACATCCAATTCGGGTTCTTCCTTATAAGTTTGAAGGAAACTTGCCTTGGGTCCCAAATGATGGCCAGTCCACCAGATGCTCCAGAGGCAGTTTGCCCTTCAAGTTCTCTGATGCCTATTTTTCTCTTTAAGTTTGTTAATTCACTGTTATTTAGTTTGGTCTCTCGTATTAAGAATAATTCTGGGTTGTATTTGGCAATGCATCATTTTAAGATACATTGCTTGTTAGGAGCATTCAAGCCCCTAACATTCCACGTAAGGAGTTTCATAGTTCATTGGGAAGGATCTTCCCCTTCCCTACCTCAAAAAGATTAGTAATTTTAGTTTGACCCACCGCACTTCCAACCTTGGTGAGTAATTCAGAAATGGATTTCCTTCCTCACTTTTTTAGGTCAGCGGCAAAGTCTGGGGGGGAGCAATGCTCCATAGTGTTAGCGATCCCCAGGCATACCATATTTTCGTTTGCCACAACATCAAAGGGGGGATTGGTCATATCCACAGAGTTGGGTTTGCATAACTCTCTCGCTAACAATGTTTTCTATAATGCAAGTTCTTCCTCATCAGCTATCTCATTAATAAATAACTCAATGAGGTCATCTGTGATAGAGTTGCCAACATACTCCAGTATGCACTTATCTTCAAGATCTCTTCTTTCATCCTCACCCATTTCCTTAATGTTGTTGTCTATGATGTGATTTTTTCCCTTTTTGTTCTTTTGTTTTTTGTTTTTTTCCTTTGCCTTTTTTGTTCTTATTCTTATTCTTTTTTTTTTGACCTTTAACCCTGTCTTCCATGATTAAGGCCAGGTTGCTTAGTGTTTTATCTTCCTCCAATGTGATCTTATTTTGAGCTGATAAAGCCTTCTGGTCAGTCAGGTTGGTTTCAAAAATAAGGGAGCTATTAGTTTCTCCTCCAATGCTTAAATTTGTAAGAGCTATGTCGGCTACTGGTATAGAATTCTACGATAAACTCTGTTTATTCACAGGAGCTATCCCCCTATGTTCCTCTACTGGGTCAATAAGTGTGATTTCATCTCTCTTACTTTCTGTTTTTCTGTGTGTGTTTTTTGGTTCCTTAGCCCCAAGATATTGTTTGTTAAACAAAAAACCTCCCATAGGGTTGAATTTTATGTTCAACTCCACCTCCTTCGTTGCCTTTTGGCATGTTTTCTTTGACTCCTAGAAAGGGGAAATTACAGTCCTTGGAGTGAAGTCTTTCGCGAGGATCTCTGGTTTGATTTCATATATTGAATAGTTTGTGATAATTTTGATGGGATCAAATGTTGATTTTCCTATCTCAGTATTGGCTAAAATTTTAATATCAGAGGATTCCAGATAATTATCCTCCAGACCCTCAAAACCTCCTAGAAAATCTCCTAATTTTTTAAGGACATGACTATGGATTAATTCTACCAGCATATTAGGAAATTGAATCCACTTTGAAACCCTAAGTTTCTCAACATCTTTAGGGGAGAAATTAGGTTTCCAATTAAAAAATTTGAAGCAATAACCCTTAAAATATCTATGATTATTTTTAAGTAAATTGTTTTTAAGATCCACAGTATGGCAATTGATAAATAAAAAATCGTTCTCTAAGCTCGTGATACTTATCTGATTTCCCGTGAAGGATTTCAGCCATTGCTGGATCTCAGAGGTTGAAGCGCCATAACCGAACCATTTGCCAAAGAGCCTACGAGCATTGTAACACTCCCACAATTCATCGGTATGATTGTTACTTATAATCATAATATTATTTGTATTGAAGCCGGACAACTTTTGAATGTTTAAAGGACATTTCTTAGGGTAAAAATCCTCCCTTCTTCTGGTGGAGAAATTTGAGATGAATGATGAGGGTTTTCTAACCCCAAGTTTGGTTCTGTTTGCTCCAGAAGCCACATTGTCATTGTTCCTAGAGAGAGTCTTTGTCCGCAAGAAAGGAGATCTTTTTTTATTAGGGTACCCAGATGACAATATATCCCATGAGTTATTGAGGAGAGCCTCCTTCTTCTTAGATAAAGTAGTTCCTTGAATTTTACAGGAAGACCCTACCATTCTCAGAGTTTGCTTCCATACATTCACTGCCAAAGAAGCGGAGGGACCATCTGATTGTATTAGGGCAGGGAGTCGGTCAGTGAATGCCCCCAGGGCCCTTCTGCTAATTTCATTGAGCTTTAGAGTTGTTAAATTAGCCCCTGTAACTTCTGGGATCAGGGCATTGAAACAATTCTCCAGGCGGGTAGCACTTTCTTGAGCCTCCAAAGGAGAAAAACTGTTCTGCCATTGCCCAAGATGCCTCCCCTGCCCGTACAGATGTCACGGGGGTTTCGCAGAAAAGTTTCTGCCTTTCGCAGATGTATTCACATTCTTTATTTTTCATAATAACTAAATAATTTTAATTAAATTAAATTTGCTAATTATTCTCTAACGGTTAAAAAATTTAAATAATTTATTGACTTGTTTTTTCTTCTAAAATTAAATAAATTAAGCATCTTATGTATTATCCTATCTTTAGAATCATGCACATGAATTAAATAATTTTAATTATCTAATTCACTTAATTTTTCTTCATGCACATCCACTTCATTAGTTCAATTCATAGTCATTCCTTATTGATTCTTCAATCAAATCCTCTTCTCTCATCCATGCTAACAGTTCGATCATTCATGCATCCACTTAACTCCTCTCAAACAGTTCATTGAATCATGTATCCAATTCATCTTCTTAATTTAGCCTTCAAATCCTCTCAACTATTCTCGTCTATTGATTCTTTCGTTAATCTCATCCATTGATTAATATTAGGTAGAATCTATAAATTTAATCTACCTCATTCTTCCTCCACAATCTTCGATCTTTTGCAATCATAGTGATATTGTGCAATTTAGTTTATCTTGATTTTGAGAGCAACCCACATAACATACCTCAAACTACAATTGAGGAACAATGGAGCTAAGAAAGGTTTTTTATGGAGGTTTTGTTATTATATTATTATTATTTCATCCATTTTATTTATACTATTGTGTGATTAATTCATTGTGAATTGGGTTTGTTTTTATTCCTTATTTTATAGTTCACATTTCTATCCATCCACAATTTTGGCATGCTCAATGAGACCTATACATCCTTGATTTTTTTTTTAAATTGTGGGAATTATGTGTTTTAGAAGTAACATGTGTAGAACGATGCAACTAATTTTAAATTCAATGCAATTAACATGAGTTCTAGCACAATTTATATGAGTTCTAGTGCAATTTATATAGGGTTCAACATAAATGATTTGAACCTCAATCGGGTTGATTCTATTTACTACACATTTGATTACGATTCCTACATAATTAACTCAAATTCTAATGTAATTAATGCACAAAATAGTGCATCTCATTTGTAGAGATTTAGATATTAATGAATTACTAATACATATTTTTCTAAAAAGATCTGAATGCTATCTTACTTGCATCTAACCCTTGCTAATTATTATTTTTCAATCAGAAAATGAAATGACACTATATAATAAAATGTTGGTTTATAAGGATAGTTCGATCAACTATACCAATATTTTAAAAGTTGACTCCTAAATGACTCTAATTAAAAAGACCAGGCTAACAAGAAACAATAGACTTTTGATCAAGATTGATAACCAAAGATCCAAAATTAAAAAGATTGAGTATCACTAAAAAATAACAAAACAAAACAATCATATTCATATCCTTCAATACCATAAATTATTTATCCTACATTTATAATTAACCATGATCATAGTTTTTTATTTTTCCACTATTGACCTGATTAGGGTCTAAAAATAAACCATTATGGTCGTTGTTTTACAAGCTACAATGAAGTAAGAAGAAAGTCACCCAAAGAAAATGATGTTGAGTGGGGAGTTTTCTTATAATGTTGGGTTAATTTTTTTATAATATTGAATCAAAGTAAGATTACAAGTGATATTAGCTAAAAAAGATAGCTGAAAGAATATACAAAGGACCTCCAAATGAACATAGATAACTTAGAAGACAACAAAGACAATTACATAAGCCAACAAAAAGCATACATAAGAAACTAGACATTAATAATTTAGTTTGAGCACTTTACAAAGATCTGTTCTACAACATGTTAGCCTGATCTTGAATTTGCTAAAGTTGAGCCATGGCCAAAACATTTCTTTTGGATAAATCTAGAAGCTATGAAAACAAAAATGCGGCTTGAAAAACTATGTCAGAGTAAAGATTTAAAATACTAGTTTCCGAAAAATAATTTCTTGAGAACATAATAGTACACCTAGCCTTCCAAATATGTTTTAAAAACACTTGTCTAATAGAATCAACAATACAATTATTATGCAAACCTAGGCCAAAGAGAGCTTCCTTCCAATTCAGCTGATGAAGAAAAATAACAAAAAAATTGGTTGTCTAATAGCAATGGGCAGATGTGTTGTTTGACGACAATGATTTGGCTAAGTTACAAACTTCTAATCATTCTCCTCAATGGGTTGTCAAGGATGGTCATTGGCGTGACTTGTCTTATGACAAATTCTTGTTGGCTTCGTTATATTTTCGCATATTTATAGGTAATTTTGTTCCAAAATCTTCGCGTTCTTATTATAAATCTTTTGTTCCCAAGGCATTAATATTTCAGGGCATTCTAGGTCCTCCTATTGATCACCCAAAGACTCCTTTTAAGCGTAGATCTGTTTCGCTTCAACTGTCATTCGACATTTGTGATGGCTCCCCGTGTTCTAATGGTTTTCCCCATTCACTCCTTCTGGATCTCCCTCCCAAGATTGTAATCCTTCCCTCCCATCTTATGTCACCTGGCCAAATAACACTTTGGTTTCTAATCCTCACTTCCTTTCTTCCCCGAATGACATTTGTGTTGCTAAACGAGCTCTCTTCCATCCAAATCTACTTCCCCATAACTCTCCCTCTGCATTTTCTGATTCGATAAGGGGTAATCCATATTCTTCTGTGCAGTATAAGGTTATATTCCCCAATTACATGATTCAGGACTCTGTGAAGTTATTGTGTTCTACTGCCCTCATTGGTAAGCTTCTTTCTCCAGTTTCTTTTGGTAAATTGTTAACACGGGCAAAGTTTAATTGGGATTGTATGAAGGATTTGTTTTTGTTTGATAAAGATTCTCTATATTTCACTATGATTTTCGATTCTGAAAAGTATAGGGATTGTGTGCATAGATTTAAAGGGTGGTTTTGTTTTGGGATAGGAATTTTTACCTATGCTTAGTCTCCTCATTTTGATATTCAATCGACGAAGCCACAGTTTATGCCCTTTCTGGGTAACTTTCCTGGGTCTTCCTTTGGAGTATCGTGATGTGTATATGGTTGAAATCTTGTTAAACAAATTGGGCATCTTTATTAAGCATGATTTAGTTCCTTTCAAATGGCCTCATCTTCCGGTTAGGGTTTTTTTGTTATTAAACCTATCTAAACCCATTCCCTCTGAGATTACTATTTTCTCCAAATATAGTGTGTGGATTCAGCCTGAGGTAATTCAAGATTCGATCACTATTCATTCTTGTGCTTTGTTACTTGGCCATTTCACCTCTCAATGTTGTGGTGATTCTGATGCACCTTTAGAAGTTTGCTCAGATTTTTCATCTGATTTTTGCCAATGTTCTTTTTTTAAAAGGATTGTCAGTCTTTGAAGGATCATAATGTTAAGGATTCTGCTCCTTTACCTCTTTCTGTTACATCTCTTGTTCTTTTTTCTGGATATACCGTATGTGATGTACCTCTGATGGATTTTACTTTTCTCTACTCTCTGGCCGTGTTCTTCTTTTTTTTGTCTACCATTCGTCGGTGTTGTTTTGTTTCTTCGAACTCGTTAAGTTTCTTCCTAGTCCTTTCAAGGATTATTGGTCTTCTAAATTTTGTTTTGAACCTTTTATGTTCTCCTCTGCGAATTATTTTCAAATTTCTTGTCCTTCAGTTTTGTTTCCAAAATTGTTGTTACCTTCTAATGGTTGTACAGATCATTGCTCTGTTAATTCTTCTCCTCATTCTTCTTTTGTGGGTCTGGCGGATGATACCAAAATTGTTCATAGTTTGATTTTTGATACTGATTATTTTTTGCCCATTCCAAGGTCTCCTTCTTCTCTTTCCATTTCTGAAGAAAAGATCCATCTTATTGCTTCAGATATTTTATTTTTCAGTTTCTTCTGATCTATTTGATGAGATTGTTGCAAAGGAATTTCCCGAATTTTCTTTTTCTTATGCATCTGCCTCTTCGAGGCCCATCCATGATGGTTGTCATGTTTCCTCTTCTCAGCCAAATTAAAGGTGTGGATGCGGATCTTTTTGATAGTCCTCCTTCAATTGTTTCTAATTTTTATGGATTTGATTTTTCTCAAAAGTTAGCCTTGCAGCAATCTCCTTCTATTTCCCCCCTATTGTTAAAACTCCTAAGAAGAGGGGTCGGAAACCAAAATTGGGTAAAATCAAGGAGGAGATTGTGATTGGTATTCAATCCACTATTGTAGAGAAATTTTGTTCCCATGTCAAAACAAGGAGGGCATGTTGCTCTCCTTGTGATAAATGAGGATTTTATCTTGGAATGTCAGAGGCTTAAATGCCCTTGACAAAAGGGGAAGGATCAATAAATTTCTTGATTCTTCAAAAGTGGATATCATCTTATTGCAAGAGTCTAAACTTTCTCAGGATTCTTTTGATAATATAATTTCCAAATGGCCCCTTTGGAAAGTTGTTCATGTTCCTTCTTTGGGTGCTTCTGGTGGTCTTATAACTTTATGGAATCCTAAATCAGTCAAAGTTGAGATGTTATCTTTTGCTTCTCATTGGCAATTGTTAAAGGTTGTCTGGTTTGAAGTCTATTTTGTCCTGTTTAATATTTATGGTCCGACTTCTCCTTCAAATAAAACTGACTTATGGGATTCCTTATCTGAAATTTTTTTAATGATATGATGATTTTTTTATTGTGCTTGGGGGTGATTTTAATGCTCTCCTTTCCCTTAATGAAAAAAGAGGGGGTAATCCTATAGCTCAGAAGGTTATTGATGACTTTTCTTCCTTTGTACAAGACAATGCCGATATTTTCCCTTCTAATGGTTCTTTCACTTGGACTAATAGGAGATCTAAATGCCAGATTGCCTCTTGCCTTGATGAATTTCTTATTTACCTAAACCTATGTTTGAGAAACTTTTCCTTTTCTTCTGAGATTCTTACCTCCTTAGATTCTGACCATTTCCCAATTTTGCTCAATTTTGATAAATTGGATCATGGTTCCTATGTTAGACCTTCTTTTAAGTTTGAGAAAATGTGGTTCACTCATCCTCATTTTCTTTCTTTATTAAAGCAATGGTGGATAAGTGCTCTATTTTGCAAAGGTGCTAAGATGTTTCAATTTTATTCCAAACTGAAATTTGTGAAATCTCAAATTATGGCTTGGAATAAATTGGTCTTTAAGAATATTTTTCATGAAAAAGAGGCAGTTGCCAATGATTTGAAGGTTGTTAATGAGGAGATTATTAGACATGGCACTAATTCCTCCACTAATGATTCTCAAAAGAAAAAAGCAAGCTTATTGGGAGATCCTTTGCTCCCGGGTTGAAATCTATTGGCAGCAAAAGTCTCGTGAGGTTTGGCTTAAAGAAGGTTATAAGAATATTGCCTTCTTTCAAGCTGCAGCCAAGCTTAAACAAGCTACTTCTACAATTTTTAGTATTAAGGATTCTAATTCTGGATATTTCTTTAATTCAGATCAACAAATTAGAGAGGAGGGGGTGTCTTTTTTTAAGGAATTGTTATCTCCTTCTTTTTCTTCTTCCTCTATGGATTATCATGTGGATTTTCTTTTAGATTCTATCCCCTCCCTTGTTTCTCATGAGGATAATTACTTTCTTATGAGGCCTTTTTCTTTAGATGAGCTTCATTCTATTGTTTTTTCCATGGCCCCTGACAAAGCTCCAGGTCCTGATGGGTTTACTATCTTGTTCTTTCAGAAATGTTGGAATTTTATTGTTTTTGACTTATTAATGGCTTTGGAAGAGTCTAGGAGGGGTGGGTATATCCTTAAAAAATTTAATATCAGTTATATTGTCCTTATCCCGAAATCTAAGAATCCTCAAACTTTTGCTGAATTTAGACCCATTTCTTTGTGCAACTCTATTTACAAAATCTTCACCAAGGCTATTTATTTAAGACTTAAAATTCTCCTTCCTCATATCATCTCTCCTCAACAAGGAGGTTTTGTTCTGGGTCAGGAAACTCATGAGGGAGCAATTGTTGCTCATGAAACTTTACATTCCATAAATTCGTCCAATATCCCAGCTTTTGTGGTCAAACTTGATATGATGAAGGCTTATGATAAAGTTTGTTGGGCTTTTTGCTCAAAGTTTTGAGAAAATTTGGTTTCTTTCAAAGCTGGTGTAAATGGATCAAGAGTTGTATTTCTACTACTTCATTTTCTGTCATCATTAATGGAGCTCCCTCTCGATACTTTTCTTCAACCCAAGGTGTTAGACAAGGAGATTCTTTATCTCCTTTATTATTTATCATTATTGCAGAATCTTTTAGTTGATTAGTTATTAAGCAAAGGGATTTGGGCTTTTGGCAAGGGGTGTTAATTCCTAATTCTGATATTTTAGTCACTCATAACCTTTTTGCTGATGATACACTTTTATTTGGGTCTTCTTCTATTCAAGAGGATACTCATATTAAATTTATTTTGGATACTTATACTACTCGATCTGGCCAATAGATTAGGCCCCATAAATCCAAGATCTTCATTTTTAATACTCCTCAGTTGGTGGTTGATAGACTTGTGAATATCTTAGGTTTCCTAGTAGACTCTCTTCCTTCTACCTATTTGGGGATTCTTTCTTTATGGGATCTTTTTGGAATTCGGTTATTGAGAGACTTAAATCTCGTATTTCTACTTGGAAGGCTAGGTGGTTGTCACTTTTAGGTAGGATACTTCTCATTAAAACGGTCCTATTTGTCATTCCTAATTACTATATCTCAGTTCTTCAAGCTCCCAAATCAGTCATCTCCCAAACTGAAAAGATTATTCGATATTTTCTTTGGAAAAATAACATGACAAGATAAAAAGATTCCACTAATTTCTTTGACCAAGATGTCTCTTTCCAAGAAAGTTGGTTGTGTTGGGATTCAGGACTTATCTAAAAGAAATAGGGCTTTAGGGGGCAAACTAGTTTGTGTTGGCATTATAACAGACAAGGGGAGATTGTTGGCATTTCAATTAGGATATTGAGAAGGTTGTTGATGATTATGGATATAACTGATTAAGGATGTTTACTGTCTTAATATTATTATTTTGTCATTGATGTCAAGAAATTGATTTTTTAATTCAATATGATGTTGTCATATCTTAAGAAGTATGATTTGGTGAGTATAAAGATGTCGATAAAAGACATAGAAAGATTGTGATGAATAAGGGGAGAAATAAGTTATTCAATGGGCAACTATTACCGAGTTAGACAATGATGAGATCATGATGTTTAGATTGTTTTGATATCCTACATATGTTGTTGATTTTAAGGTTAATACTATACTATGTTACCGAGCAAAGAACCTAGTCGGTAAACCCTAAGGTTATCGCTATCAGTCAATGAAGGTAGAATGTCTACTGAGTTACAACCGAGTAATAACAAAATGCATTGAATGAATAAAAAGCATTATTTAATGAAGGAAGTTGATGAGCACGAACTGATTAAATGATTGGTATGTCTTGCATGAAGTTTGTTAAAGAATCTATGGCAAAGGAAAATCGGCAAGAAGATCTACATCTCAGATTGAACCGCAATACCCTAGCACAAGTTCCAAGAAATGTATGCAAGTTCCAAGGTGGGGTAAAACATTTTTAGATTGAATGATATATTGAACCTGGTCAATTTTGAAGGTCTGATGGCTATGATTGATCATGGGATATGTGATCAAGGAGATTAAGCGGTTGGCAAATTGTTTATAAATAAGGAACTGTTGATAAACAATGTATGCGGGCAAGTGTATGCAGAGGGATGCTACATAGTGATTACCGAGCACATAAGCTTGAAGACATGTTTGAATAACATAGTATAGAGCCCAAAAGATGGACAAGATAAGTCCTATGACTAGATTGTATTGAGCAAATAAGAATCTGCTTTAGCATTTTTAGATGTGAAGTTGCAGATAGATTTTTATTACTATTATTTTGTGAAGTGACAGAAAATCTCTTAACCAAGTGGACTTAACAGTCTTATTTGTAAAACCCTCTAGCAAGGTGACATTCTAATTGAGTGTTTGAAATCCTTTGACAAGGTCACTTCTAACAAGGTGAAGATCCTAACAGATCTGAGGGAAATCCCTTAACCGGGTCACATCTAGCAATGTGTTTGTCATCTTTAATAGGATTTGCTTTTAACCGAGCGTACTCTAGAAGAGTATATTTCTTAGTGGGTCCAAAATCCCACAGTGGTTTTTCCCTATTTGGGTTTCCACATTAAATCTGGTGTTATGAGCATTATGATGTTTATATGCTTTTGAGTTTGCATGTTTAGCAGTTTTGGTTATATTGCTAAAGTATATGTTACCGAGGTTGAATCTGTTGTTTTTATGGAAGATTAAGTGTGTATGATTCACCCCCCCTCTCATCTTATTAGCTTGGCATCTATACTAAACATTTAGTATCAAAACTATCAGTTTGGTCTATGTATACTAAGCCCCAAGCTTTGAAGTGCCAGATTATGCAGGCTAAGTATTTGGATTCCCAGAATCCTACTAGGATCTTCACAATTTCTAATCCTCCACAGGGGTCTTCTATTTGGAACTTTATGATCTCATGTAGGGAAATGGTCTCTAATTTTCTCTCCTGGCAGGTCCATTCAGGGGAGGATATTATTTTTTGGAAAGACTCCTGGAATGACTTTCCCCCTCTTTCGCAGCATGATTCTCTTGCTTTTGTTTCAGTTGTTCTTTCTCAATCATGGGGAGTTAGATTGGTTGATTATGTAGATAGTGTTGATTTGTTTTCTCACAAGGTCTCATGGAAGGATCCCTCTAATCTTCCATTGTCCTTGCAGGAAATTCAAAATTTTAAATTTGTTTTGCAAGACCGAGTGGCTTTCCTTTCTAACATCAAAGATCAACTTATTTGGTGCCCTTCTAAATAGGGAAACTACTCTATTAAAGAAGGATATTTTGTTGTTCAACAAATGGCCAATCAAAATGCTCCTCATCATGCCTTTTTATTCTGATGGAATAATTCAGTATTACCTAAAGCTGGTGTTTTTTCCTAGCTCACGCTGCAAAATGGAATTTTGACTAGTGATTGTTTAGTCAAATTTAATATTGCAGCCTCCTTTTCTTGTGTCTTATGTGGTAAATCTCTTGAAGATGTCAATCATTTTTTTCTTCATTGTTAGTTTGTGAGTAGTTGTTGGCATTTTGTCCTCCAATAGTTATCTCTTCCATTCCCTTTGCCTTTATCTTTATGGGACATGTTTCAATCTTGGCCAGTTTTGTATTCATCTTCTCTATTTGCTTGTTTGTGGTTTATAATTCCCTCTTCAGTCATATGGGTCATTTGGTGGGAAAGAAACAAGCGCATTTTTAGATGTGAATCATCGGATTTATCTATTGTTCTTGGGATTTTGGAAATAAGTATTATTGAGCAAGTTAATGCTCATGTTCAAAAATATTTTAATATGAATTCAGAGTTCTCTTCTTGGGATAATTTTATGATTTCTTCTTGGAAAAGTATCATTATTCCTGTATCACCCACCTTTCCAAGGATTCAGAAAACACCTGTGGACATAAATTCCATAAAATGGCATCCTCCTAATGCCCCTTTTTGTAAATTGAATTCTGATGGATCCTCCCGTGGAAATCCTAGTGATTCAGGATAGGGATAGTTTTTCGTGATCATTTGGGTTCTTTATTAGCATTAAAAGCTATGCCAATTTCTTCTGGCACAAATAATATGGCTGAGGCTTGTGCTCTTTTAGAAGGTCTTGTTATGGCTAAGGATTTGAATTTCAAATATCTTCATATTGAAGGTGATTCAGCTATTGTCATTAATGCTTGCAAGGCAAGAAAAGTTGATAATTGGCATTTCCGGTATATTCTTGAACAAATATGGACTCTTCTTGATATGTTTGAGCACCTCATCATCTCACATGTTTATCGTGAAGGTAATGCATTGGTTGATTTCCTTGCTAATATGGGTTGTAACAAAACTATTATTGATTCCTCTTGATGGGGGTGTGATTTGATGAGCTTACCAAACCTATTAAGTATAGCTTGTAGAGAGTCGAGTATTTAATCTTTCTTATTATATGATTGCTCATTTATACGAGTTAATATTCTCTTCTCTTGGTGAGGTATTCCTTTTCATTATTCCATTTGGTTTTGATTTGAGGTACTTTGCTTTACTCGATCATCACTTGGCATTCATTAATGATGAGTTGGTTGTTATTGATGTTGTTCGTGCATTCGGTACTCTCTTCCGGCGCAAAATCTGGAGATATTTAAATTCACATTGGGAATCCGTCCTTCATATGCCATTTAAAGTTTGGTGTGGCGTTGTTTTCACGATTATCTTTGTATGCCGCTTCTTTTGGTTTGTTAGATTTTTTATGATATATCTCCTCTTTCTTTTCATTTACGACATAAAAATTTTGGGCTTCATTTCTCTCTAGCATTTTCGCATTCACCTCTTCTCCTTTGACATTTGTCTATAATGGCGGACCGCAGATCTCATGTCGTTGGTGTCAGTCATGTTTTGGACCCTTGTGTTTCTTGTAAATTCTCTGTGTTCTGTAGTATATATATATATATTTTCGTTGCAGGTGTTTTTTGGTGCAGGGGCATGTCAATTTTGGTTGCAGGAGTTCTTTGTTGCAGGGCCTTCAAGATATCCCATGAAGATGGATTTGTCCTTCGATGCTGGTTTAGTCCTCTTGCTTTTTGGAGCTCTTTTCTTCATTCACTGGGCAGCCTATGTTATTTCTTTTTCATGTCCTTATTTTGTAAATAAGCTTGCATGCTCCTATTCTGTAAAATGAACTTGCATGCTCCTATTTGTAAATGAGCCTACATGCTCCTTTGCTGATCTCTATTTTTTAACTAGCTCTGGCTAGAGGATTGTTCAATACTTCTCTTCTATAGTCATGTTGATGACCAATGACTAGAGTTTTTCTTACTGGGTCTTTTCTCTGGGAGCTCAGTTTGAACCATTTTTTAAATATATTATAAAAATTATATATTATTAATAAAATATATCAAGTGTCATTGCCACCTTGCCAAAAAAAACCAAAAAAAAAAACATTTCATTGTTTTTTTTCACAAAAGGACAATCCCAAAATATATGTTTTATATTTTCACTGCATGAGACAAGGGACATTTAATTGATTGAATTTCAATACATCTTAGTCTATCTCCCATTGGCAGCCTATGATAAAGAACTTTCCAAGCTAGCAAATGAGCCTAAACATAGGTTTTGGATTTCCATATTTGTACAATCACTAAATTCCATCTCTTGGCACTGATTTTGCCTCTCCATTTGTAATTGAGACAAAGAATGTTCTCATAATGAGACAATAGATGGATTAGAATTCAATTGATAGGTACCTTCATGTTATTAGAAAAAAACAAAAAAAAAACAACTTAAAATATCATTTGTAAGGAATGCAAAGATGTCTTAACCTTTGGAAACAAGAATAAATATTTTTAGAAGATTGCTATGATAGCAACTTTACTATTAAAGTAATAATAAAAGAAATATTTTTAAATGTGATGTTTTAAAATAAGATTAACAAATAGATTACAAGTATATTCTCTTTTCAAAGTATCATTTGTGTAATGGACACGCATTCAATTCATTATTATCTTTTAAAATTATATTACTACAATCTCAACTTGAATTAAGGGAAAAAAAACATAGGTGAGCCAGATTTCATGAAGGGACAAAAACAACAAAATCTTAAAGAGCAAAATAGTGCCAAAATACTAACGACTTTACTATTTTAAAAACTGCATATGATGAAGTATGAAAGAAGCAACAAAATGGCTATCCAATTTAAGAGACAAAAAGAATATTTCAAATATAATTGTTTAATAGAGGATTTAAATATAAAACCTCAATTGAGCTAACTCATAGATTCTACAAGGATGTTGAGAAAGATAAATGTAAATAGAAATTTGAGTAACTAGATAGAGAGAATCAAAATGTTAAGAGGGAAATACATTTATTTTGGTTTGTAATGTGATGTTAATGTTAATTATTTTGATATTTTTAAGATGTTGTGATAAAGAAATAGAAATTAGAAACTAGTAAATGATCAATGATAATGTACATGTACACATACATATATAATATTTTATTCTTTGAATATATTTTATCTTAAGTGAGATAGTGTACCTATTTAATAAGTCTACTTAAGTCTACTTAAGATAATCAAAGTATGCATTTATTCTCACCTAAATAGATAATAATGACATGTGTACATCTTGACATGATAACATAAATGCCACCACTACTCATGAATGGTGTTAGTTAGATGCCACCTTTGTTCAATCAAGGCCACCTCCATTTTAGTTAGGTTGAGTGAACTAATCCATTGATTATTGCAGTTCACCTCTTGACTTCTCAATTAAATTGAGTTAACTCATTTCTTGATTTAAAGTGACTGAAAGTTAACTCATAACTCTTGGACTTATCATATCCTTGATGCATGCATCCAAAAGGTCTATATATTTGTATGCTACTTTTTGTTGCTTGTTTCATAGTATTGAATATATGTTAGCATTGTTCTATTCATCTAGGTTTATGATTAGTTTTCAACATTTTGTTCTTGGGTGAAATTCTTGTTTATAATTTTTTTAACATGGCATTAGATCCACGACATATTAAAATTAGTCTAATTATAAGATTTTGAAAGCACTTATATTAGATAATAAGAGGAATTTTCTTTATTATTTTTATTGCAAATAAAATTTAGAGCTTGATAGAGTGAATCTAAGTTCACCTTTGAGTTTAGAGCATTTGAGAAAATCAATTTTACTTTGTGAAACACCTGAATTGGATATTAGAGAACAAAGTTATAAGGGTTCGAAGTTGGGAGATATAAGTTAGATCTAGTATCTTTGGTCAAATTTGACCATACCATCATGCTCAAAACACCCCAAAATTTTAAAGATTAATTGTTATTTTAAAAAAAATCGAAACACTTTTACTTGCTCTCAAAGATTTTTTCTTCTCTTATTGTACAATTAGAATTTTTTTTTTTTAATGTACTCTTCTCCATAGGATCATGCTTGCATCTAGTACATATTGTAGTGGTGACAACTACAACCATTAGAGTTACTTTTAGCTAGCAATGATGTGATGATAACCACCACTTTGTTGCTGTCATTAATGATGATTATTCAAGCAACAATAGAGGCATATCCAAAGAATACTAACCTAACACTACCCTCCATCAAAAACCATTTGTCATGGTATAATAAGTAGGATTATGTCCTTTGATAAGTAGTTTTGGCATCCAAAAGGTAGTTTCCCAAAAACTATTAGAAGTTTTAATATTTTTGGCCACTTGGGATGTTCAAGTATCATATTTAGATAGTTTCTCACATATGTGAGCATGAAATTAGTGGGATTTCAGAAAAAAAAAAAAAAAAAAAAAAAAAAAAAAACCTCGAATACTCCCCTTTTAAATTTATATTTTGGTTTTGGCAATCTAACTTCAAAGGACTTATTTGTGCTCATTTTGCTCTTTTCTAGTCATTTTTTTATACGAGATTTTTTAGAGATTTGTAATGGTGTAGATAGTTCCTAATTTTGATGTCTATATTTTCTATAAATTATAGATTCTCATAAGTGATGCTAAGTTCTCATTTTGAGAATTTATGGGGTTCTATTTAGACTCATAAAATAACTTTTTTTGTATACTTTTTTTTAAAAGTGCTTAATTTTTTGTATATTTCTTATTGGTGTAGTTTAATCTATTTATAACTATACCAAAAATTATAGTTTTATCTTTGTGGCATAATTTTGGATTTTACAATACAATGTGAACAAGATGACTTCATTGATTTGGTGAGTTGCAACTAGAATTGCACTAAATATAAAGTGTCAAAATCATATTTTTCTAGGAGGATCATTGGTTGACTGAATTGGATAGTAATATTGTGGTAGTTGTTTGCTTTCATTTCATTATTTAATTGTTGGAATTTAATTTAGTAATGCAAAGAAGTGCTTAAGTCCCAATCCCTTGTACATTAAGCCTCATTTTTCCCATTAACTATAACAAATATGAGAAATATTTAAATGGGTCTCCCTTAGTTATTTTTTTTAAAATAGTGTTCCTCATCATCCCTCATGTTCCTATCCGATGTTTGAAGTTACAAAAAATTGGGAAAATTCTAAGTCTAGGAAGGTTTTTAGTATTTTTATAGTTTTGGCCAAGTTGTGGAGTTTCAATGGAGTGCCAAACTTCTTCAAGTTGTTTGAACTCTTATCCCGACCACCAATACCACATCGTAATTCCACTAAGTCTATTGAGTCCCTTATTCACTTTATTTTGTTTAATTCTATCACTTTATGAGTTTTTGACAAATGTCAAGACTTTGACTTCTTTGTTCCAACCTCCCATTGTCTTTTGCAACCCCATATTCTCATATTCCTTTAATTTCAATAAATTTTCATGTGCTTTATAGACTTGCAAAGTGTATTTAAAATTATTCACATTCCCTTCCTCCTCTTAAAATATCATCCTTCTTTTTTTACTTCCATGATGTAATGCCCCGCCAGGAAACCCCGAAGGGATAAAGCTAAAACACAAGAATAGAGTGCAAATTTTTATTTTTTTTAAAGTTAAAAGAAAAATCAAAGATACATTGAGTTAACATTAAGTTTAGATTACACAACTGAAGACTTAAATAACACCTAAAGAGTTTTCCAACGTGATTACTTGATTCAACACTTAACTCAACTCACGCTAATTAATCCAATTAAGTCGATTAACTTAATGACATGATAATACTTAAACAAAGGATAAATTTGGTCAGTAGGTTAAAAATATAGATAACATGCTAAGTTCATCCATTACAATTTAACCATACATTACGTTCAAACTTACATTCAAAGCATATGTCATGCATCTAATTTCCTTACATACTTTAAATATATTATAAACTAATGAATAATTTCCATTATACCAACCTACATGTTTCATGATCCAAATTACTACATTTAATAAGATAACTACATACATGCATTTAAGATTAACATCATCTAATCCACATTATACATTTTAACCATAATGCCATCCATACATGCTAAATAAAAAAGAAACAAATGAACATAAACACCACATGACACCAAATTGATATCAGAGTTTACCCCTAGTGGGCTACATCTTGATGGACTTGAAAAGCACTGAGAGGGGGGGGGTGAATCAGTGACTCCAAAACTAACACTACTTTAAACACTGGCCGATACATAAATTTAACCAAGTGGTTAATCAAAGTACATGCTATCCAAAATGAAATAACAACATCCACATAAAGTAGAACATCCACCATAACACAAGTGTTTATACGTGGAAAACCCAAATAGGTAAAAAACCACAGTGACATGGAACTCACAAGTTAAACTATCTGCAGTAATAGAAAACTGACCGGTTAAGGCCTTACAAAGAGATCTGCTAGGAGCGAATCTTGTTAGAGATTCCAAGCTTGATTGCAAGCTTATACCCTATTAAGAGTAACCTCGCTGGAGGATTTGAGAATCCAAACTAATGGATCACCTTGCTAGAGGATTTGTAAAATGAAGCTTGTTAGAGCTTACCCAGTTAAGGGATTTGCACCCATTGTAATGATTAGAAAACAACAAGAGTAGCTTGATCTGTTCTAAGTAGCACAAGACTTGCTTGATCAGATCCTTTTAAGTACAATTAATACTGCTATGCATCTTAACACTTATCACTTAAAATATTTTTCACTCTCTTTGCATAACAACTCTCTATTTGTTATCATCATCATCAAAATGACTCTCTACGATGTCTTTAAATAGACATACAATCCTTATGTCAATCATAGGAACACAATTTCCTAGGTGTAGTGAATCTAGACATATAATCATAACTCATCACAAAAATGACCACCAAACAAACGATGATGGTAACTCATCACAGAATTAGATACCGGTTAGAGCAATTTAATACCGGTTGAAATAAAACTAGTGAACCGTTGTTATGAGATCTTCCACTTGATCTTCTTTTCTATCTTCATTCTGATTCTGATGTCGACTAAGTGTTAACTCAGGTAATCTCAAAGGCACATACCAGTTGATAGTGTAAAACAATTGAAGTTACACCGATAGTCAATGCTATCAAATATGTGTGTGAGAGTGTTTCATCAATGACAACAAGTGATGAATACATTACAATCATCATCAAGCCAACAATCTCCCCCTTTGGCATTGATGGCAACACTTAGAAAATTTACAATACAGCTAAGTGTGCATACACAACATATCTACATATATATGCTCAATCTCCCTTAGAATGTAACACTATAATACTCCCCCTTAATGCATTATAAATACAAAATTTTCAAACACAGATACATACATATTATTACTCCCTCTTTGAGAACAATGTGAAAATGATAAAGCAAAATATATATACATAGAAAATTTGTATCAAAAAGTTCAGTATATATGACTTTTGAAAACAAAATCATGCATTAGGAATTCTCATGAAAATATGGTTGAAGTTTTATTTCATCTGAGAGAGAGCATTCTGCCATGATTCCAGTATGTGATTCGTATATTTTGATGTAGACAGCAGCTAAGAATATAATTCTTCCATTAAATCAAGTGAGCACGTTTTTGGAGTAGCAAGAATAGCTTATGCACGAGAGTAGGCTTTCTGAAGAATGTCAAGTTGTGAGGTGAGTTGACTCTTGAGGTCTATGAGAGATTGGAATCTCTTAGCTCTCTCATTATCATTCCTGATCAGTCTGTCATGCAGTTCATCAATAGACCGGTTAAAGACATGAATAGAGTCCTAGAGTGGGACATATGCCTTACATAACCTTTCTATTTCATGCTCAGTTTCAACTTGATTTTTAGAAATATTAGAATAAAAGAAAGTAACATTGGAGGTAGATGCAAGATACTTTCCTCCAGATTCAATAGCTTTCTTCAACAGATTGCCATTATGAGATAAAGCCATTTTGCTATTCTCAATGTGCTTTGCGAGCTTATCTCCATATGACTTTTTATGGCTCTTCTCAACAAACATTTGAGCAACATCTTCAAGTGTTTTGATTTGATCAGATGCCTCTGCAACTAACTGACCAAGTTTGCTGATAGGAGTAGGAAGATGTGTGACAGAGGTTTCCGGTAGTAATCCAGACAAGATGTCTACAACATTTTGAATTGTCTCTGCCTCAATTCTTTGTTCTTTCATCCTTTTCTTATGTGCACGAGTTTCTATCATACGCGCAAACTTCATCATTTCACAAGCACTTAGGGTATTCATATCAATAGGTCTTGAAATACTTAAAGAGTCTTCGTCGTCATCATCATCATCATCATCATCAAGAAGTTTTTGCTTTCCCTTTTCAGAGAATATACACTTAATGATGGTTCTTTCTGTATTTGCTTCTGTTTTATCTTCTTCTTTCTGAGTAACAACTTCCTCAATGGTTTCTATTTGAGTGATCTCAATAACCGGTGGAGATTGGGGTTTCTCTAGTTGTTCAGTTGCCGGTTGGGGTTTCTCTTGTTGTGTAGTTGCTGGTATACTGACTTCCTTTGGTTGAGTAGCTGGTTGATCACCTGTTGTATTCTGTACTTCTATGATTGAAGGAAGATCCATATCAGGTGCAGTAATTTCTTCAGATAGGTCTATTGAATCCTCAATGTCCTCATCAATATGAATAATTGAGTCATCCTTCTTCTCGGTTGAGAAGACTATATCAGCTGGGACAATTTCCTCTATGTCCATTTTTGGTAGAGAAACATCATTTGAGGTTTCATCCTTATCGAGAGATTGGATGCTATCTATCCTTTGTTTGATTTGATGGGCTAGTTTGTGAGTTTCTGCCTCAATAACTTCCCTTTTTCCAATAAGAAGCTTAAATCTCCTTATTTTAAAATCAAAATATACTTTGTATTCCTCAGTCAAAGCACTAATTCCTTCTGATGATAATGTGGGAAAATACTGTACAAATATTTCATCAATAATTTCCTTATCTAACTTAGTGGCTTCTTCCCATTTTTCTAACAAAGTATTATACAAGGATACTGAAATATCTTTTTCGAATTCATGTGGATATCTACAGTAATGACTCAACAAGGTTATTACCTATTGGTGTATTTTCTTCTGCTCATCTACAACAAAAGAATCATAATGTTCTTTAACATTTTCAAACCTGTTTCTTTCCAATGACTTCATTGTTCTTTCAAACGTTGTTGTGGGTTTGTAGGAGGCAATATCTAGTGCTGTAGTTGCCTTTGGCACTACCTTTGCCTTCTCCTTCTTAGGTTCTTCATCAAACTTTGTTCCCTCAAACTCTGGTTACAAAATTAATTACCTATTCCTTCTCTTCTTTGGTACACTCTCCTTTTTCTCAATTATTTTGGGTGCTTGTTCCTTCTTGCTTAGGACACTTCGAGTCACCCTTGTAGTCTTCTTCTTAGGAGATTTTTCTTTTGCTTTCCTTTAGCTTTAGCTACAGATTCAGTACTAGTTTCAACAGGTGCAACTTGGATTGCAAGAATATCCAATTTCGCCTTCTTTTTGTCTACAGGCGATGCTGACACAGTATTAGCATAGCCAACTAGTAAGTCATCATTGACTTCATAGCTCATTTCTTTCATTTCTTCCTCTCTAGGTTCTCTTGCTTGCATTAAGCAAAAATCAGTAGTAACCATGAATATTATGTCTTTTTCAAAATGTCTTACTACATCTTCATGTAACCTCATTCTCATACTCATTTTATTTTGAAATTCATTAAAATACCTATTGGTGGTAGCCGAAAAGGTATTCTTTATAGCCTTAATGTTGTTTCTAATATGAGCATTGATCGGTTGTTCTTTGGACCATTCAATATCACCTATACCAGGTAGAAAATTCTAAAAGTAGAAAAATAACCCAGCTAGCAGCTGACCAAATTTGAACTTCTGGGTATTGTCATTTTTGATAGACTTTAAATTTAGAAATGGTTGGACTCTAATAGCTTCACAGATATCATAGTATTCATTTCCAATGATCATACTATGTGCTATATGAATTGTTGTGGACAGAACATTGTTAAGTCTACTAGAGTAAAATACTCTGTAGCCTATCACCATTGCTGTGAGTTTCACCGTAGGATCTCTGATAATGTTAACAGAGAAAGGATGCCCATCAGTGGTGGAACTGGTTAGCTTGAAGACTGTGTCTTTTGTGATTTTCCTCAACTTAGGAATTTTACCGGTTGAGCAATAACCCATTACAACCCTAATGGCTTCCTTGGTAATTGTGTGAGTCCTTTCCAGATGCATATTCTCTCCATGTACTTGACTCAGAATTATTCTTATGTGCTCTTCTTCAAAATCTTTGAGAGGGTAGGTGGCATTATGAAATCCTTTCTCAAAAACCCTAGAATATTTAGCTTCAATCTTTCCTTCCTCGTCACAGAGTGTTTTCAGCTGAGTATAGATGTGAAGAGTTCCCATATCTTCAATTTTGCAGTCTATATAGTTGGACAAATCACCTTGGATAACGACTCCACTTGGGACTTGCGATAATGCATTATAAGACATAATTTTCTATCCCTTTACAGCTTCCTCAGGCTCAGCAGTGATCATCAATCTCCCTACAAATTTAGAAATAGATGTCATTTTAGACAAACAATTTTCAGGGCGGTAAGTAAGGAAATACCTAGAATTTAGCATGTCACTTCAATTCCTGGTTGGATTGATCAAATGCGCTCCTGTTTGCTTCTCTACAGCTACCAATTCAACTTGATTTCTCTTAGTCACAAAGCAATTTGCTAATTTGCACCAAAACTATCTTGCTTTGCTCTGCAATTGCTTCAATTCTTTTTCGAAAGGATTAGGGTAAAAATGATAAGGTAAAACTAGTTTATATCCTTTTTACCGATCGTAATAAATGCTGGTACTTTGAGTTTAAAAACCCTAATTTCGCCGCTTAAGTGACATACTAGTTGATTGACACGTCAGCACAAAAAAAGTCACCAAATTTCAAAATTTTTAAAGATTCTTTCTTGCTTATTCTACAAAGGGGTTCGAAATATGCTTTACTGTTATACTCCCCTTAGCCATTTTAAACAGGCTTAGGTCACCGGTGTCGAACTCTCTTCACTAGGTGAAGGAGTGATTTCTTCTACAAGCACTTCTTCACTCTTCTTTTTCCATGTTCGATTCATATCTTCTCTTGTTTCCTCAACATCAACTTTTTGCTTGTCTTTCTGATCCTTAGTAGAGTTGACCAGTTTGTTGTTTTTGGTTCTACAAAACTTTACTAGGTGTCCCAGTTTGTTGCAGTGATAGCAAACTGTACCAGATGATCTCCAGGGTCCTGCATTTCTCTTCTTTTTCTGCAGTTCATAGCCACATGGCCACTTTTATTACTAAAGGTACACAGAACATTTGTTTCCTTTTCCAGACTAAACCGATTGACATAGGATCTTTGCTAGTTCTTGTTCATCTGGTTATCAAAATTCCTTGTTCGGTCACCATATGGTCTAGGATGCATGTGTAGTACAAGATTGTTTGCACCATATATGTATTCAATATGTTTATGCCCATACATTCCACAAGTGTAGCAATGTCCTTCAAACTTTCTAGATAGATACCTAGCATTGGTATTATAACTTGCATTTCTGATAAGTTTGTTCTTACAAACATTTGCAGTATGACTAGGCTTATGAGAAACAAAATAGACAGGTTTGAAACCTTTTTTGCTGATAGTCTTATTGACTTTAGATGCATTTTAATTCTTTGGATAGTTGCTCTTGGTATCAGAGGATTCACCTTTTTCAGTTGTATGAAAGCTAAGTCCAGAGATATCACCCTTCATTCTCTGTGATTGAATTTGTTCTTCCAGCATGGTAGGGCTTTTGACAAACTTTTCCAGTTTCTCATTGGCTTCAGCAAGCTTAGTGACAAGATCTTAATTATGCTTGGACAAATTCTCTTTCAGAGATGATGCCAACTCAAGGTCTAACTTTAAGTTCTCCTTTTCTTCTGCTTCAGCTATTAAATCCTCATGCATGGTGTCTCTTTCCTGTTTGATTTGTAGGATCTCTTGATCTTTTTCTTTGATATGATCTTTAGCAGCTCTTCTGGATTCTAGCTCCTGACTCATGCGAATAGTAAGACTTTCCAGTTCTCTTCTTAGATTCAATTTCTCACCTTGCAGCTTTTCAACTTCTTCTGCTAAGGCATCAATATTAGCTTCATCCGAAGAACTATTATCAGATATTTCTAACAAATTTTTAGATAGCTCTCTCCTCTTGACTTGAGAAGCTTTTAGTTTGCCCCTAAGAGTTTCAACTTCATTTCTATTGGCTTCTAGTTCTCTAATCATCTCAAAGTAGCTTTTGTCCCCCATGTTGGTTTCGAGATTCCCTTCTAAGCAGTTAGGCTTCAAAGAAGTTGGGCTCTGATACCAATTGATGGACTTGAAAAGCACTGAGAGGGGGGGGGGTGAATCAGTGACTCCAAAACTAACACTACTTTAAACACTGGCCGATACATAAATTTAACCAAGTGGTTAATCAAAGTACATGCTATCCAAAATGAAATAACAACATCCACATAAAGTAGAACATCCACCATAACACAAGTGTTTATACGTGGAAAACCCAAATAGGTAAAAAACCACAGTGAGATGGAACTCACAAGTTAAACTATCTACAGTAATAGAAAATTGACCGGTTCAGGCATTACCAAGATATCTACTAGGAGTGAATCTTGTTAGAGATTCCAAGCTTGATTACAAGCTTATACCCTGTTAAGAGTAACCTCACTGGAGGATTTGAGAATCCAAACTAATGGATCACCTTGCCAGAGGATTTGTAAAATGAAGCTTGTTAGAGCTTACTCGGTTAAGGGATTTGCACCCATTGTAATGATTAGAAAACAACAAGAGTAGCTTGATCTGTTCTAAGTAGCACAAGACTTGCTTGATCAGATCCTTCTAAGTACAATTAATACTACTCTGCATCTTAAAACTTATCACTTAAAATATTTTTCACTCTCTTTGCATAACAACTCTCTATCTATTATCATCATCATCAAAATGACTCTCTACAATGTCTTTAAATAGACATACAATCCTTATGTCGGCCATAGGAACACAATTTTCTAGGTACAGTGAATCTAGACATATAATCATAACTCATCACAAAAATGACCACCAAACAAATGGTTTTGGTAACTCGTCATAGAATTAGATACTAGTTAGAGGAGTTTAATACCGGTTGAAATAAAACTAGTGAACCATTGTTATGAGATCTTCCACTTGATCTTCTTTTCTATCTTCATTCTAATTCTGATGCCGACTAAGTGTTAACTCAGGTAATCTCAAAGGCACATATCGGTTGATAGTGTAAACCAATTGAAGTTACTCCAGTAGTCAATGTTATCAAATATGTGTGTGAGAGTGTTTCATTAATGACAACGAGTAATGAATACATTACAATCATCATCAATCCAATGCATCTTTGGGTCTTCTCAACTGCAAGACCCCTCTAATAAATAATAGGGTTAAGAACACATAAGGTTCACATCATTTACATCCTACCATCAAGGCACACATAAACCAATAATACATACGACCACATCAGTCCAATAGATACATGAATGATCCCAGAAAAGGAAAATGATCCAATTGAACATGATAAGAAGCAATTACAAAAGATCAACTAGAGCACCCATGAAACTAAGTCCTCGCAACCCATCATAACCAACCCATGGTCTAACATGAATATCAGGTTGTCACGAGGGCATAAACAGCTAGATATGACTCCACAACAATTCTCCTAGCAAAGACAACACAATTGCACACTAGTGAACATAAGGGACAAGTGTCATCACATAACTTGGTATGGTTACCTTGGCAAGCCTCCATAGGTTCCGACCCCATCTACTGGGTTACCCTGGCAACCTTTCCCAAACCTCCGACCCATCCAAGTCTCATGTGGACCCAACACATCCTTTCATGAAGACAAGGTTGTTGGTTTGACATTTCAAGTCTTCTCACTACATGTCGAGTTTGTACTAGCCCTCATCCCATGTGTCAGGCACAATTATCCTACTTAGTGTTTTCATTAACTAAACTCTCTAATATGCTATTAGGTTATCACTTATTTAGACACACTTTCGATGGGTTACCCTACAACCACTTTGGGCACGACCCCACTTGAAAGCCACTCTCTCCCATATGATGCTAGACTATAATCAAATGAACTCCTAAACCAAGGAATACACCAGGACAAGCATACGGAGTTCAATATGGTAGGAATACCCACTTGGCCAAACAAGTCTTCATACGAGGTGCACTGACTGGCGGTTCTCTGACTAGAGACATGACCAACTACAGTCAAACACATAATGACACCCAACACTTGCATAGACAGACATGACCAGATACAAACAATCACATGAAAACAATCCAAAACTCGAGATCAAGGACATAAGCAGATTCCAAAATAAACATAGGACAAAATGCACTAATCACAATCAAGGACTTGTCATTTCTTAATCAAATGCAAAAACAGAAAATTAACATGCATAGACATAAATTGGAAATGACAATCTTCCTCCATATCATTTAAACATTACAATCGACCGAGTATTCTAAAGGATCTAATTTGATTGTGATTTGTCTACCTTGCCTAGGTACATGTCGTTCATGGTTTACTGACTCGCTATAATTCATTTTGCATCATAAAATAATATAAATACTTCATTATGAGTTTCTAAACCAAAATCACATTAATATAATTGTAATTATATGCAGAACATATGAAGGTAAAATCAAATATACATTAATCAACTAAAATATGATATTTATTTTTCAAAATAAAACATCATTCCATACTAGTTCGAAACAATTTATTTAAACTTATCTTTTCTAGAACCAAGATACACTTTCCAAAATATGGAAATATACATTTAAAGAAACTAAAATAGATAAACATTTCCCAATGAATTAAAATCTCCTTGCATATATTTAAACAAATATACAAACTATATATATATATATATATATATATATATATATATATATATATATATATATATATATATATATATATATATATATATATATATATATATATATATATATATATATATATATATATATATATATATATATATATATATATATATATATATATATATATATATATATATATATATACCTTAATTAATAAACTAATGATTGAATCAACAATTAATATATATTTAAAAAATATACATTAATTAATAATTAGCAATTAATATATAATTAATAATATACATTAATTTATAAATTACAACAATTAATATATATTTAATAATATACATTAATTAATAATTAACAATTAATATATAATTAATAATAATAATAAATAACATTTAAAAAAAGAAACTTTTCTTTATTGGTTTTTGCCACACGGTGGCCCCCACACTCATGGTTACCACGAGCTATGGTTTC
The DNA here is from genome assembly GCF_030272615.1 of Cryptomeria japonica. Classification (NCBI taxonomy): domain Eukaryota; kingdom Viridiplantae; phylum Streptophyta; class Pinopsida; order Cupressales; family Cupressaceae; genus Cryptomeria; species Cryptomeria japonica. Next base: position 478,169,139 of record NC_081413.1, read on the forward strand.
CACGAGTTGTGGTCTCCACAGCCATGGAGAACCACGATATGTGGTCTCCACAACCGTGGAACCACAAACTGTGGTTTCCACGCTATGGAGCCACAGGCTGTGGTTTCTGTAGTGTGGAGCCACAAGTTGTGGAACTCCACGGTGGGCTGTGGGTAGAGCCATGGCTCCCCACGCCCACACACGCAAACCCACATTTTTTTTATTTTTTATTTTCTTTTGATTATAATTTTTTTTTAAAATAAAAATATTAAAACACTCCCAAAATGCACAGTCTCAGATTGAGACAAAACAATAAAATCTGAGAATTAAACTTCCAGATTCCCATGATTTTCACATATCATATTTTTGATAATCAGCCCTAGAAAGTTAAAACTATGCAAATCTCTCCATCCAAATACCATATTTGGGCAAATAGAATAACTTACACACATTTATCCAACTAATTTCCCAATCTAAAAACTTGAATCTGAATGCATTCATTTGGAGTTTTAATAAACTTGAATGGTTCCCCTAGTATACCATCTAAAACTAAACTATTATATTTGTAGGGAATTAAGGTGTCTCAACCTCAATATTTCACAACATTGTATTTATTTATTTAATTATTTGATGTCTAAATCATAATTTTTTTCTCATCATATTTTGTCATCTAGTTTGACATGGAATGGTGAGTTGTTATCATGTCAATAGGTGACATGAAAGATTTCAAGGATGCATTTTGTCCATACATGATAAAGTAGGTGTCCTATTATGGTAGAGATATTATGCCATGTGTCAACATCTTAGAAACTTGTGTAAGTCATTATTGTATGATAGATTCTTATGATAGGTTATGATAGATTCCTATGATAGGTTGAAAAATTATTGGAAGGTGTCTTCTATGAAGAATATGGGCACCTAAGTTAGGTGTGTTGGGTTGTAAGAGAATCAAATATTATATAGTCATATATAATGGATTCTCTTACAACTGTAAGTGTTGTTAGTTATGGTAGATTCTATGACAATGGTAAGATATGTAAGAGCATCTTTCATACCTATTTTGGGAAAAAATGAGGCATCCAAGTTGGGGGCATGTAATAGGATTTAGAAAATCTTGGACAACTATTTATTGCATGCTTAGAGGTGTTGGAAAAATGTGTCACATGGATTTGGATGCCCACCTGTTTTGGCTTGGTCTAAAAGCTACTTCAAACTTGTAAATCTCTACATAGTATATGTTTTTCTTGTGGGTTTGTGAGAGGAGTGAGTATAATTAATCTTTGTAGGGTTATGTTGACATATTTCCTCTAGAATAGAAAGATGTAGAATCCATGTTAAGTTTATGACCATGTGTGATGTATGAAAATGAAATCAAATAGCTATGATCTAATCCCACTCCCATGCACACATTGGAATATGAAACAACCTAAGAGATAATTCAATTTGAGTACTTCTTGTAAGAGAGAGAGGGCCAAGGAATGTATTTAGGGTTTCTATTCCTTTTCTTCTATGAAGAGGAGATGTGCGAAAATGCAATGAAATGATCAACTAGGCTAGGAGATGAACAAAGATGAAAATATGAACAAAAAATGTAGAAACTTGCAGACCTGAACTGAGAGACTGAGTACAAAGAAGAAAAAGGAAGTTATAGGGGAACCTATCACTCAAATATGATGTTGACTGTGCGGGACCAAGAGGCCACGCCTTGGTCCCTGATTTTTGCAAAGGTAGCTAATCTTCTGGAATCTAGATCCTGAGGCACTAAGATGCAGATCTGCCACACACTAACACATTTGGGGTCATTTTTCGACGAACTATCATCGAAATTCTGACATATTAATATCGTAGATTCGATGAAATGGCGAAAAGATTTTTCATTGCTCAAATTTCGTCGAAATATTCGCAAACAAATTTTTGTCGAAATTCCCACTCTATGTTTGTCAAAAATTGATACATACTGTGGCGATCTAATTCATCATAATTTTAATGAAGTCGTCAAACCTCTAACAAAACATGCACACTATTGTCATCTGTACATGTTGGGTTTTTCATTGGAAATCCAATGACAAATGGCACTATGCTCCGACAGGAATGTTGTACCTACGATGAAATTTGTCATCACAAGTATAACATTCCCGTCGAAAAATGATGGGGATAACATCAGAAGTCTGACAACAAATGTAAGTAAGCTTTGATGAGAATGTTGTACCTACGACAAAAAAATTTGTCGCAGGTACAACACTCTCGTTGAGGCCTATGTTAGGCATTTCCATCAGAATTCCGATGAGCAAGTAATATTTAAAAAAAAAATGTCCATTCTACCCCCATATAACATGGACACACCAATTGCCATCAGGGAATATAAAGCATTGCAACTATGGAATATGATTTGATAAGCTTTCTCAAATATTGAACTACCCCTATATAAATCCTTACCTCAATGACAATGAAAGTCTTGGATCACTTCAAAATGGCTTCCACTTTTACTAAATTCTTAATGACGGTTGGATCTCAGTTACTTCATAGACTTAGATAGATTTGATCTTAGACTTAGGCAACTATTTGGTGTATTTGGTGACTATCCTTTTAAAAAGTTATAAGAATATTTGCCTATGTAATCAACAATATGAATATAAACAACAAAAATCTATTTTCTATAATTCATGGGTTAAACTCCTTGTCTCAATGACAATGAAAGTATTAGATCACTTCAAAATGGCTTCCACTTTTACTAAATTCCTAACGATGGTTGGATCTCTGTCTAATAAATTTTTATCCCAGCCACTTCATAGACTTAGCTATCTTTTATCTCAGACTTAGGCAGCTATTTGTTGTATTTGGTGACTGCCATTTTAAAAATTTAAATGAATATTTGCCTATGTAATCAACAATATGAATATAAACAACAATAATCTATTTTCTATAATTCATGGGTTAAACTCCTTACCTCAATGACAATGAAAGTCTTGGATCACTTCAAAATGGCTTACACTTTTACTAAATTACTAACGATGGTTGGATCTTTGTCTAATCAATTTTGATCCCAGCTACTTCATAGACTTAGCTATCTTTGATCTCAGATTTAGGCAACTATTTGATCCTAGCTACTTCATAGACTGAAGAAAAAACCATGTCAGCAACAAAATTTCTAGACAATAAACAAGGAAAGATCACCTGTATGTTGTAGGACCAGTCTAATCAGAGAGGACTCACAAAGACAGGTACAGTGATTTCAATCCTTGGAGCATAATTATTAATGTACTCAGGAAAAGATCGAAGACACAACTGTGACAATCCAAAGGAGTACATCTACAGCCAACATAAGAGAAGCTAATGGACAAGACAATCCTCTCACGAATATCAAGGATTTTAATTGCCTTCTTGAGTATAATGGAGTCATAAAAGCATTACCAAAGCTAGAAATTTGATATACAATCTTATACAATCTTTCTACCAAAACACATCATCAATAAGGGCACATGACTCACTTATAGTCATATACAACATGTATTAAGATTGCAGTCATAAATATTATATCTCATAGTGCAAGTAAGCTATAAACACAGAGGTCATATGACAAAAGGGGTTATGTACAAGATCAGAAAGCAATAATATAACAGTGAAAGGGATAGTCATAGTTTTCCTCAAATAAAAGTATATAAAAGTATGCAACAATGGTATTATAAAGAGTGTCCTCTAATATTTTTCATCATCAAAGTTCAGGCATCCATGAACAAAAGATTTAAGAAGTAGCCTCAAGAGTATAGGAGAGATCTGAGCAAAAAAACATGAAGGAATACTATGAAAACCCTATTGAGGGTTTCATTTACAATGGTTGGTTCTCAACATTCCTAAGAGACAAAATTCATGAAACTCAAGAGGATTTTGGTCCAACTAGTGTATTATAGCATGGTAGGAGTGATGGAGGTTTTCGTGATGATTGGAGAAGGAAAAATACATTGAAGGGCTTGGCATTATGAGGAATGACAAGCAATTGAAGATAGGTGATGAAGTTGGACGAGTTCCAAAATATCAAAGGTGCAAAATTTTGATGAAATTGGTGGTTTTGACACTAACCCTAAGTGTCTCAAGTGGAGAGAAGTTTTTGTGAGTAGTTTGAACAGGGGTTGCTTTGTAAAACAAGCCTAATTGGGGCTCTTGCCTAATTAGGATAGGTGTTGGTCAGGCTGACCGGTCTAAAAGAATCCTCTCTAAGTTTGACATATGTTGTCGAAGGCCCAAAAGGATATCCTAATCTATCATTTGTTTGCTTGGTGTTTTGGGAGAATTGTGAGTTATTGCCCCAAAATTGAAAACCAATAGACTTACCAAAAAAACTTAATGATAAAATGGTATATTGGAGTCATTAATTGGAGGTTGGTTTAAATGGTATATAGTATGTACCACCCCCATGATAGTAACTTTTTTTGTATCTATACGATTCAAATTTTAATCTATTAGCAACACTTCCCCTACACATTGATTTTATCGCACATACGAATACACGGTTTCCCTCGCACGCCTTGAATATGCAATTGGGTTGCCTATTAGTTGACCCAGATCATGTACTATTTATAAAACCTACAATATTCCCTGTTGCTTTTGGCCTTCCATCAATGTACATACCCACTCTTTTAATTTCATCATTATCTTTTAGTTGTATATAATTTGCTGACAGTGCATACCTACTCATACTTCGTGTATATCAAACTAGCTGCATCCAATTTTTGTAATTGTAATAGGGTCCAACATACTCCATCAATTCAACAACTTTGTTGTAATAAACCATTATGTCACCTATGGAAAATAGGCTCAAACCATGTAATGAGGATGGTGCTATGTGATATATCCTCTCGTTAACACAAAAATCAGTGTTTATTGGAGGAAGTTCCTTGGGTACCCATTGTTTCTATAGATGTTTGTACCTCAAGGGCACCTCAATTTTGCCTATGCTCTCAGCATCATAAGAACATGACCCCCCTTGAGCAAGGAAAAAATCCATGCGTTTATGGAATTTTCTTCTAATCTTTTGACCTCTAGTTGATCTCCCTCTTTTAGACCTACTACATGTCTCGCTTTCCTCTTCTCTTCACGAATTTCCCTCACTCGAGGAAGACACATATGAAAAATACCTATTTGGTGGTACCTGCATTCCATCAAATGAGAGAGATAGTTGGTAGAGGGTCAATTTTTATTGTGAGAGGAAATAAATTTTAGGATTCCATGGAGAGAGACAACAAGAAGTTGTAATAGATGGTTCACCATATCTTGTTGATTTTTTGCAAATGTTGCAAATAGATTTGAGGGCGGGTTGTCAAAGGTCCATTGCATGGATTGATAAGAATGGCTCATGATTTTTCCCCAAATTCATCATTGAGGGTAATGTTGATGAAGACGTCAACCCTAAAGTTGATGTTGAGATTTAAATTTGAATAAGCCCAACTGGGGCCTCAAGTGCTGATAATTGTATTAGAGTTGCTCCTAATGTGGAGGTTTCAAAAACTAAGCAAGTTTGTTTTCCTAGTAATTTTGGAGTTTCAAAAACTCAGAAAAATGGTCTTCCTCATCACTTAAAACATATAGGAGGGCCGAGAAAGTGGAATGAGCTAGCCATGTGGATGTCAAGGTGGTCTAGGTGAGAAAAAAAATCAAAGTTTTGACAAATATACTTGCTAAAACCTGGCTTATTATTAAACCACTCCAATATGGGTGTAAAGAGAAAGCAAGCAAATAATAAATGGTTTCTATGGGGTGTATTGACTTATACTTGTTGATCCATGAGAATAATCGTCACCTTCCCTTTATGTAGACCGTGCAGGATCCTCGTCAAAGGGGTTCAGGTTCCTGCATATATAATTCATTTATCTTATGTTAGCTTACATCTTATATGAAGGTCAATCATAATCAAATTTACATAAGTCACATGATATGTATGCTAAAAATTACATAGTATACAACATGAATAGATTTATTTCGTGTTACAATATGTTGTCATCATAGTTTATACAAATACTGGAATGAATGGTAAAGAGTATTCTTCAGGACTGTAAAAAATCAATCATTTCATTACACTACACAATAGACAAATAGGGTAGGTAAAAGTAACTTATTTACTAATTAGAATCAGGTACATACAACTAAATACATGTTTGTCTTAAGCATTTTATCAAATAGTTCACTACCTTGCATAGACAAGGCAACGAACTATTTGAAAAAATGTCTCAAAGAAATGTGTTCTCATGATGATGGAATGCCATGACAATCCATAGTAATTTGACTATCATAGCATTCCATCACCATCATTGCATTCCATCACCATGAGACCGCATTTCTTTAAGGAAATTTTTCTGATAGTTCACTGCCTTGTCTATGTTACCACATTTTTCATACATTGCTTATATTGGTCAAATAGCACAAAACATATATTCAACATAGCCTGGCAATGTTCATTCGGATCACAAATTCTCTAATTACATATAGAAATGTTTAATATCCCATAGGTCAATTTTTATTTTTACATATAATTACATATAGAAATGTATAATATCCCATACCTTGGCAATGTTTACTTATAATTTCATATGAAAATGTTTAATATCCCATAGGTCAATTTTAACTTCATCGTAGGTACAACATTCTCATCGGGGCCTATGTTAGGCATTATATGGGATATTATAATTAAATCCCATATAATATCATTATATAGGATATTATAATGTGATGCAATAATTTCATTGTGATTGAGACAATCATACACTATGCAAGGACAGTCATACCCTTGGACTTCTAGGACAATCAAACCCTTTGAGTTCTATGACACTATTTCATTGCCATTTTGAAGTGATGCAACTTCTAGGACAATCATACACTATGCAAGGACAATCATACCCTTAGACTTCTTCACTCTTATCAATTCCTTAGGGACTTCTATGAATTTGATAGTAGTTACCCAAACTTCTCTACCAACACTAATCATCCAACCAATCAAGAATGAATCTTACAAATATAAGTTCCTTATACCCTGTCAACAAGGGTAGTCATTGTCATTTGTAGGATAGTCAAAGGTATTTTCTTTTGGGGTTGTTTACTTGCCTTACCCAAACTTGTAACTCTCCAATAACCTTTATTCACTCTCCTTCCTTCCTTTAATCCTCTTACTCAATGAATCCTTTGCATAAGCTTCACCATTAACCACTCCTTGTTGCTATATTTTGACTGAGACACATTTGCAGTCATAAACCATTGTTTGAGTACGTGCCAACATTTCTTTGAGACCCTACAAACAATATTATAAGCAATAAAACAATATGATAAAAATATTTCCTCATTGGTATGATCAATGGATTGGGAACTAATTCAAAATACATTTTATTTGGCCACTGATTACCCTAATGAGGGTTTTGACTATGATTCACAAGAATGAATCAATATTATTCTATACACAACCAAAATAGATTGTAACTACCTTCAAATTGATTAGGAACCAACTTTACATCATTTTCTTCTAAAATGCAACTTTTGCATGACAATTTTTTTTGTCAACTTTGACAATTTTGCTCAAAATCCCACCTAGACCAAACCTAGAGGTCAAATGACTCAAAATGGATCCAAATAGGTCCAATTACATCATGAATATACTTTTACATCCTAATTTCCCTTTACAAGACTCATTTACTTATACCATAAACCATATTGAGTGTTCAAGGATTGGGAAACATTGATTGCCAAGAGAGTGTATGAGGGTATTATTTTCATTCCCATATGTGTTTCCAAGAAAGGGTCTTGAGTTTCATAATGATTGTCCTAAATGTGGATGTGTGTTGAACCAATGAAATTTGGTTTGACAATCGGGTGTTGTGATAACTTGAGGGGTGTGTGAAGGTATTGGGTCTTGTGTTCAATCATAGAAGTGAGGTACATGGTGTTTATCAAGCCTTGAGGTGGTTTTAGATGTGTAATTTTGTGAATCCTATTAAGGAAAGGTGTTGATGAATTAGGAGAGTGAGAGAACCTAGTTTATGGAACACACCTACTAGATAGGTGAGTTGGGATAAGTTGTCCCTAATTGGTGAGTTTGTGTGTGGATGCTTTGCATCATTTTTTAAGTCTTTTGCTTTCATAGTAATTTGAAGTATTTTACTATGAAATTTAAATTGACCTATGGACCTCATTCTGATAAAATCTATTTTATTTAGTCTCTAAATCAATGATTAGCTAAGTCTATGAAGTAGCTGAGATCAAAATTTATCAGGCAGAGATCCAACAATCAAAATGTCTTCCACCTTTGCTAAATACCTCACAATAAATGGATCTCATTTTGATAAATTTTGATCTTAGAAACTTCATAGACTTAGCTAATGTTTTGATCTTCTACTTTGCTTTGTGGCAATGAAGTATTTTGAAGTCCTCTCCTTTCCTATGTAATTTGAATTATTTTACTCTGAAATTGAAATTGACCTATGGGATATTCTACATTTCCATCTCTCGATCAACGAATTATGGTCAAGTTCTTCATTCACCACCATCTCTCACCCTTTGAATCTCCTCTCCTGCGTGCGCGAATGAAGTCTTATGCCCGGGTAATTTGAAGTATTTTACTCTGAAATTGAAATTGACCTATGGGACATTATACATTTCTATATGTTCCTAACAATGAATGGATCTCATTCTGATAAAATTTTGATGTTAGCTAATCTTTGATCTCAGAGTTAGACAACTATTTGGTGACTGCCCTATTAAAAAGTTGAATGAATATTTTCCTATGTAATCAACAAAATGAATATAAACAATAAAAATCTATTTCCTACAAATCATGGGTTAAACTCCTTGACTCGATCACAATGAAAGTCATAGATCACTTCAAAATGGCTTCCACTTTTAGTAAATTCCTAACAATAGTTGGATCTCTGTTTGATCCAAGACTTTCATTGTGATTGAAAACATTAATAAAAGAAGAAGAAAAATATTTCTGAAATTCATCTAACTATACAACTATTCTATCCTTGGTTCATTTTCGGTTATATAAGAAGAATCCATGGATTTGACACAGGTCTATAATAATGTTCTTGCTCAGGGGTATGGCTAGAGCCCATGAGGCTCCATGGCGCCATTACAATAGGGTGGAGAGAAAGCCTTTGTTATATTTTTAAATGATGGTCATATGTTTGTCTTGAAATTGCAAAATGAAAAAAATACTTTATGGATTTTCATTTAGAAATTATCTAGTAATAGAATTTATTCTTCTATTCTAGTAATACTTTATGGTTGGATATTTTTTCTGCTATCTAGTAATAGAATTTTTGCTAATAGAATTTTTTCATCTATCTAGTAATACTTTATGATTAGATATTTTGCTATCAGCTATCTTATTAAATAGGTGTTTCAGCTATCTTAATGAATTCCTTAAGTTTTCTTCTCATTTGTCATATTTAGATATTTTGGCCTTAAACTTGCATCATTAAGGTTTTAGGTTTAGATTATCCGATCGAATAGGGTAATTTTTAGCAAAAGGGAAATAAATAAATCTGATTATGTTTAAAATGCACATAAGATGAAGCTAAGTGATTGCTCACCTATAAACTGATTAGCTAAGTGATTGATCTGAACTATCCCCCACTCAACAAATTATGGTCAGGTTCTTCATTCATCACCGCATCTCACCTTGTGAATCTCCTCTCCTACACACGCGAATGAAGTCTTCTAGCAATAAGGATAAAGGTATAAGGTGGGATAGTCAGCTGTAATATCTATGAAGGAGCAATCATGAAGCAAAAGTTAAAACAATATAAGTACAAAAAGACAGCTTGGAGCAAACAAAACATAGGTACCTTTTAAAGTAAGAGTAACCTTATGTCTAATTGATTTCAAAAAAGAACATAGTATTAACTAGCACTTGCCTTACCCAACCTTGTAACTCTCCAATAACCTTTATTTACTCTCCTTCCTTCCCCTCAAATTACTCACAAGTATATATGGATATTGTTTTATTGAACAAAAATAATTCACATTACAAAAATTGGAATCAAGATAGAGGATAAAATCCTCAATAGGTTGCAACACATTTCAACCTATTTCCTCTAGTATTTGGAGCTTATGCTTTATTGCACCTTCAAATATACTTCTATTTTCTAGTTTCCCTCCTTTTATCATGACTTACCACTTCTACTACCAAAAAATGCTCAAAAAATGGTCATAATAACCCCTTTTGTGACTTTAAGAAAAAAATTAAAATTTGTAACTCCTAACCAAAAATAGCCTAACTTTTGGGAACCATAAATTTTGATTTGGGCACCTAATTGAGCCTTTTTTTAACTAAATATATTGGAGTTCTCTACATGCATCATTCACTTTCAAGGCCTCACAACATCGTTTGAAGCATGAAAACCCAATTTTAAAGCTTAAGTCTTTATTATTTTATCACCTAGACCTAGTCTTGTCTTGAAAATCACCCAAAATGTACAAAATTCAATTTTGGAGCTTTCAATGAAATTCCAAGGTCTTTCATACCCATACGCAAACTTAATAGAAAAAGAGGTCATGCTAATTTTGACCCTTTTTAAAAATTTGGAAGTTCCACTTGAGTTTGCAAAAGTGGCTCATATCTCCACCTTGGTTGGAGTGAAGAAAGGTCACGCCTTGACTTTAAGCAAAGAACAAAAAATTTAATAGCCTTTGAAAATTGTGTAAATGTAATTATTTAGTCACATATAACAATCTTTCTCTAACTGTATATAATGGTAGGGTTTCAATTTCACTTTACCATAGCTTCCAAGCATATGGGTTGGAACAATTAAGACAATAAGAAATCCATAAAGGACAATACATAATACAAAACAAAAAATAGTAGGGTCTATAGAGAGAAAGACAACTTAATCTATAAATGACCAGTCTACAAGGCAATTATTGTCATGATCATTCACGAACATGCAAGAAACCATGATAGTTGTTACATAGCTAAGTTTCAAAATGTGTCTAATAGATTACAAGGTAAGCATAATCTATATTGGGCTTATAGCTATGTATAAAAAATGGAAAGGCCGGTTGATAACTATCCAATGCAAAGGCCATATGATAATAAGAGACAAGAGCTTTCTAAGAGTGAGAAAAAAGAGATATGATAGTCAAAGTAAGGACAATCATATGATATTACATGAAGGAGTATCAAAGACTTTTACCTAATTTTCAAGTCATATACAATACAAAGATAACATATACATACTTTGAAAGGGAAAGTAACAGTGAAAGTCAAGGACTTTTGATTAGTGATAGCCTTAAGATTTAAAGGCCATGAAAATCATCAAGGATGGTAGCCATGAAAAGTAAGAGTTTTTGACAATCCTATGAAGTCAAGATATCCAAACAAATATGAAAAATATGCAATATTCTATAGGGAAATATGATAGACCTACAATGAAAGTACCTATATAAAAGACAATGTAGAGGTAATGATGACATAGAAGGGAAGTTGTTTCTTACCCTCTAGCTTTGCAAAGACCAACCAAGATCTTCACTAGAGTTGAAAAATGTTTATGGTTTCTTGTAGAATATTACATGCAAGTTATTTTGGATGATACCAAAAGAGCATTAAAATATATTTGTGATAATAGGAAAAGAAGAAAACAACTTAGCAAAGAAGAGCACAAACCTATGAATTATGAGAGAAAAGTCAGGTGGAAAAGATACTTGATGCTAATTATTTGCTAGACATAGAAGCGGGAGGTTGGACAAGTTGGTTTGAGCTACCCTCCAAAACAAGAAAAAGGGTGACTAGTGAAGACCATGCATTTGAAGATAATTTAGATATTGAAGAATTGATGAAGGAAGATGATATAGAGTTTTTTCTTGAAAAACTATTTTATTGAGTTATCTGATGGACCAATCAATTAGTAGAGTTGTACTAATGCTTCAATTTCATGAGGGAGCCTTGAAAGAAGCATATAATTTTCAACAAAATCAAGGAAAAATGATCATTGGAGGTTACAAGGTAGGTTAGGAGGGTTAAAGGTAAAATATGAGATGATTTACATGGGATAGTGATGGAAGACATTGTAAACTATACAATATTACACATATATTTATGTTGAAGCCTTAGCGAGAATCTTTAAAGAGTCAGACAAACCAAGTAATAATAGTAGTAAGAAAGCATGAGATAAAGTTAAGAATACAAAGAGAAAGATTCTAAAAGGTATGAAGAGGAGATTGCCATTAATATTGATGAGTTACAGTGTCATCGGAGTAATTAACAGAGAAACCCAATTTGGATGAAAAACCCAATTAGATCGAAAAGTGAAAATAAACCCCCAAAATTTTGTAATCAGATCTTAAAATGTAAATAAAATACCAAGTGATGATTATCTTCAATGTCTCCTATAACCTTGGCTAGGGATTTGAGAATGCATCCAACCAAATTGTCTCCTCTAACCTTGGCATGCGCGAATGAAGTCTTCTGGACATGTTCTTCATTCACCACATATGCTCATCTTGCAATGTTTCCTCCTCCTGCGCACACAAATGAAGTATCCATTCACCACCGTCTCTAACCTTGTGAATCTCCTCTCCTATACGCGCCAATGGTCTTCTGCTTTGTCGTGCGGGAATGAGTTTCTCAAAGTCTTTTGCTTTGCAGAGTATTTTGAAATTAAAATTGACCTATTAGATATTATAATTATATGTAAATGGGAAATTTCAATTACATAAACATGTCTTTTTCTTTGCATGGTAATTATAATTAAATGGGATATTATAATTATATGTAAAAAAATAAATTGACCTATGGGATATTAAACATTTTTATATGAAATTATAAGTAAACATTTCCATGGTATGGGATATTATACATTTCTATATGTAATTATATGTAAAAATCAAAATTGACCTATGGGATATTAAACATTTCTATATTAAAAATTAATTATGATATTTTTCAAAGGTCTTTTGCTCACAACCTATTAGTTCATTGATGTAATAGTTTGTACCACATTCTACCACTATGTTGTTTTGAGGCTTTTAGTTTGAAAAATAAGTAAGGCTAAACACGAATACAAATCTATTCAAATTTTATTGGGGGAGATCAAGAAGGAAAGTTAAGGTTGACATTATGCTCACTATGACTAGTTTGTAGGTTGTTCCAGGGTGTTCCAAATAAATGCACTAGAGTATTGCGCTATGAACTAGCTAGACAAAGTGTGTGGATGTTCATTGGACCAAGTATAGTATGGGTTGGGTGACATGTAGTTCATGTCCCCACTCTTGGAGTAACGTGTGGTTTTTAGGACCTAGTTCACTAGACATTGTGATTGATAAACTAACTTGTGGATGACTTGTAGATATGATGAATATTATCGATTTCTCTCTCTCTCTCTCTCTCTCTTCCACTCTCTCTCTCTCAGGTGTCTCCATCCCATTTTGTCCATTCTCTCCATGTCCTCCCTTTCTCTTTCTCTCATACATCTCTCTCTCTTTTCCTATTACTCTCTCTCTCTCACACACACACAATCATCCATTCATCTTAGATGAGTTTATTTTAGATATATTTAGTTAATTATATGCATTAAGGATCTGCTTCAATTTGGATTCATTCAATTAGATACTTTTGGGATGCAAAAAGGTGGTGATATGTCCTAGTAGGATAGAAAAATGAGGATGATGCCCCCTTTAGAGGGTAGTCGAATTAGATTAAGAGCATCATCTCCTCGAATTAGATTAAGAGAATATATATAAAATAGTATCAGGTGCATCATACATCATAATAGGAATCATTGTGTTATTGCATAACAAACCATTAAAAGGATTTATCCATTAAATTTTCCATAAATATCCCCGTAGGGAACACGACATGATACAAATATTTTTAATGTAAAGGTATAAAAGACTTGACATGTAAAGATAATCACAAAGTAAAATTCCTCCCACATAATCACAACATTTAGATTTCACCAAAAAATATCAAGAAATCAATATCAAATAGATAATATACTAATCGCATACCTCATACATTTAAATCATGCCATTGACCTTCTTCTTCATCCAACTCTTTGTCTGTATCATCCGATCTAGAATCGATATTGTAAGGATTGGTCATACATCATCATCATCATCATCATCATCATCTTCATGAACATAACTCCTACATCATCGTGATCTTGTTCCTCTTCTTCGACATCTTTTTCAGGCACATCATCAACTAACTGTTGATCTTGATCGTCATCTACATCATCTTCTATTTTTATGTATCTTCTTCTTCCATGACATTATCCTTTATCAACCTTCCTCTAGGATCATGTCTAACAACAAATGACCAACCCAGTTTATGTGGAACCTCTAAGTAAAATACCTGCTCACATTGGCTTGGAAGAACATAGGGCTCATTTCCATCTTGCTCAAACGACCTTGTATTAACCATTGCAAATCCATTATCATGTTCAATAACAATTTTGTCGGGATCATTTTTATTCAATTGTAGCTTGTACCATTGGATGACGAAAAGAACTAATTTGAAGGACCAAAAGTCACACTCAAGTATATCATCCAAAATCCCATAGTATCAATTTTTTGAGACTTGAGGATGTATGTCACTTCTAGATGAAACATTAGTCACTTGAAATATTGTAGTTATCCTAGAATCACAAGTTTTCTTCATGTCATCCAACTTTTTGATGCAAACTTTATGACCATTGCACCACATAGCCTTGTGGTGTTTCACCTGCAATATGTCAAACATGTAAAAATTATTGCATCGCCAATTGATAAACATATTTATTCTTGGTTGAATGTATGCAAAAAACAACATATATATATCATTACAATTAAAAAATAAATAAATAATATGGGTGATTAATATATTTATAGGTACCTGTTTATCTCTTAAACCATATGCTAAATCAATTTCCCTTGGTGTAACATTACGGTGAGCTTCTTTAACCAATAAAGCCACACCCTCCCATGTTAATGCGCGACTAGATTGTTGACATCGCTCAATCCATACCATCATCCAATCAAGATTGTTTGCGATATACAAATGTAGTGCATCCCACTCTCAAGCAATTGTATAAAAAATAACTAGAAATTTACAACTGATGTATATTGAAGATTAAGAATTAATTAACTACAATATATATAAAAAAACCAAATGTAAAATGTATTCAGTTGAATGTGTATGAACATCCAATAATTACCTCACTTTCCTCAATCTACCTTTCCCCATCAGGTACTCCCCTTCGAATTTGCTAATGGAGTTGGGATCCCAAATGTGAACTACATGGACCTTTACCGCAAACTTAGGAAGATATTCAATAATGTACACCATAGTCTGGTATACCATATATCCCTCCACCATAGAACCCTCAGGATGTGCTATTTGTCGAACCAAAGCCTTCAAAAATTTCAAGTGCCCCTCAACCATCCACATTGACCTTGTGTATACAGGTCCACACAATTCAATCTCCTCAACTTGTTGTATGAGGTAGTGTTCTTGTGCATTGAAAAAGGTCGAAGGTAGACACTTTTGCATTTCACACATTAGACAAGGAATTTTTCTCTTCCAATATTTTATATCTTCTTTATGGATTTCTTTAGATGACAACCATCTACAAGTGATTCAAGACACAACTATATTAACAAGACTTAACAAAATAATATATAATATATTACATAACAAGTAAAACAAATGGCAAATATAATATCTATACAACAAATTGAACAAATATCACTACTTACCTCACGTATTTTCCAAGATCTTATATAACTTGCTTGACATTATTGTCGAAGTGGTTTGGGAGAGATAGAGATAGAAGGTACTGCAATAATTATAAAAATGATGTTTTCATTGTTTTTCCAAAACTAGTAAACATAATACAATGAAAAGTACATGCAGTATACAAATATATAGTAAATTTAAAGAATATTAATGGTACATATTTCACCTTTTACTTACTAGTGATGAAATACAAACAAAAATAGATGAAAAAAGATGACATATATGACATACCTTAACATACGTGAGATTGTTCTGTTGGATAAACCATTCATAACCTTCAAGTTCACCAACAATACAACAAAGAGAAGAGTTGTTTGGGAGCCTTCTTAAAGGGGCTCGTATGCCTTCTCAAGTACAGGTAAATCATGAACAACATCAAAGTCATCTTGATCATCATGATTAGCTATGACAGTACTAAATGTGTCATGGATCAATGTATTTGTACGATCATCTTCAACTGTGTTTTCTAGTGCATGGTCATCTTCTTTTATAGGATTATTATCTTCAGCTATGATATTCACACCTCCATGTTCCTCCTCTTGGAAAACCACATTCTCCAGGTCGTGGTAGTCCATATCATGTGCCCTAGGGAACCCCACCTATATAAAAATGATCAACATAAATAAACCATAATCATGATCTCATTATGAAGTGTTTTTTTGTGTATATAAATTGTTAAAACAATATAAACATTTACAAATGCAATCAATATAAACACATATAATGAACAACTTACCAATGGACGATGATCATGCCCTCCTTCAATGTGACCATGCTGCCTACAATGTTTCTCAATTGTTGCGATTGAAAGTCTTCTAGTCTTTAAGCCCCTACAATTTTAGCAGGGACAATAACATTTCCCATCACCTTTTCTTTTCAAGCTAGACAATAATCTAGCAATTGTCTCCTTATTTTGTTCTTCATTGATATTATTTGACATGATTTTTCTTCACAGGCTATGTAAAATTCGGTCTATAACCTTCACAAACCAAGAAAAACGATGTCACGAGTATGGAAAACATTGTCTGCACAATTTTTTATATTATTTGCTTGACTAACCCTAAGGGTTTTTTTTTTTACTTTTTCACTTTTCTGTTTTTCGTCGGAATTCCAACGAACATCCGTTGTATTTCCGACGATAAGTACTTTCATCGAAATTCGGATGAACGTCGGGCAAGATTTAGTTAAAAAACAAATTTGACACAAATTGCCTCATAAGATCCAACAAAACAAAAAAAATCCCATAGTTCGTCGGAAAATGCACCCAAATGAGTTAGTGACAAAATGCTGAAAAACATAGAGGACTAGGGTGCCATACCGTAGTCCTAGACCAAGAGGCCAAAACCTAGTCCCAAAAACCTAAAGTTTGATTTAGGGACTGAGTCTACAACTATGTGTTCCATCGGTCCCAAAATTCGTGCATGCGCTAGATTCCTGTACCTGCACCTGAAAATTGAAAAATGGTGTCTAGGTGGCTATTTAGGGTTTTTCCTTAGTCAAACCCCTTGTTTTGGTTATTTCCACCTCCACCAATTGTTGATAATGTATTGAAAATGTGTGTGCAAGAATCTTGTGTGTATGCAAGATCCTAAATGAATAAGAAAACAAATTTAGAGTTCTACCCTATACTTTGGAGAGAAAACCCTAATTGATTGTAAATATAAATGTAAATGCTTCAAATCACAAATGCAATAATGGATTTAAAGCATAAATGTAAATCTGAAAAAGAATTTTATGAAGCTCATACCAAGACATGAAAATAACATGAAACCATATCAAGACCTAAGGGAGAAGTACAAGCCAATCAATAGTCGGAGATCTCCTATTATTCTTCAATGTCTTCAAATCTCCTAATTGATGTTGAATATGTTTGATGTAGACTTGATAGATGCTTGATTTTCTAATGAAGTCTTCACATAACCTGCACTTTCACTTCATAAGAGTCCCCTTCAATTGCTAGAGAATGGATCCTTCAAATGAGGAAAGAAAAGGCTATATGTATGAAACCCTAGCTTTGTTTTCGGTCATAGGCCGGCTTAGAAATGATGTTTTTCCTCAA
Organism: Cryptomeria japonica; assembly: GCF_030272615.1. Lineage (NCBI taxonomy): Eukaryota > Viridiplantae > Streptophyta > Pinopsida > Cupressales > Cupressaceae > Cryptomeria > Cryptomeria japonica. The sequence continues at coordinate 478,186,931 of NC_081413.1, forward strand.
TTTCTTGGATTGAAACATTAAAATACTACCAAAACATTCTGCTGAAATTCGGGGAGAAAAAGTCGGGACCAAGAGGCTACCTCTTGGTCCGACCAACTTTTTGCCAAATTTTTGGGGAAGCAAGATATTGTGATTCTAAAGTCAAATCCAAGAGTATGTGAAAATTCAAGGTGTCTAGATATGTGAAATTCGGCCTTGAAGGTCGAAATAGGACATAATTAGAGCTTTTGATGAAAAAATTAATTGGGAGAATAAAATAAAAAGGGGCACAATTAGGAATAAGGGCCCAATTTTATGATATGTAGAGTGATGAAAGAAGACTTTAGATTAAATTAAACTAATGAATTAAATCCTTAAAAGAAATTTGAAATGCAAAATGCAAACACACTAAGGTGGGTGCTAACCTAAGCGTGACACTGTACCACCCAACTAAGGTTATACAATATACAACGCTATACCTTGTAAGTGTATTGTGATTTTTTTGTTGTAGATTAATGCAATGGTTTGATACTTTGGAGTGTGGGGTGTTTCTACTTCAAAGGCTTTTCCCCATATAAATTCGTACTTCTTCTCGAGTCTATCTTACCTCTATTATTTTTATTACATGTTCTTGAAGTGTTGATTTACATGTTGTTATGCTACTAAAATTGATTTTGATATGCAAACTATATTTTTTTTCCTCTAAGGGCTAATGTGATGGGAAATCGACTATGTTTGTTTATGCTTAAAATACATAGCAGTATGTTCTTGTATCAATTTGTCAACATTTCATGAAAATAAACATAAGATATTGAAGGTGCATACTAGATCTCATATATCTTTTGGGTTTATATTTCCCTTTTATTGGGTATCAAAGCTAAGTTCCATAGTTTCCATGTGTGTGCATGTGTATGTATTTGAGTTGGATTTACTTGCATGTGTGTTGCATGAACTTTTTTTTTTTTTTTGGGGGGGGGATGTTGGTGCCCAAAACAGCAGATTGGAAAACCCAAAGACTTGCCAACTCCTTAGGAAATCCAATCAGCCTTGGCCAACGAATAGGGATAGTCGAAGACCAAATCCCTCTGCACTTCAGGCTCCACAAGACCTAGGTGGGTGTACCCTTCCCTCTCAAGCACAAAAGAGTTATTTAAATGTGGATTTAATCCTCTAAGCAAGTTTACACAACTGGCAAATTAGTGTTCTACAACTATGCTATATCATGTGCTTTAGCTGAATACTTTGAAAACTAAAAACTGAATATGAATAAAAGTGTATGTTAAAGATATTGTATATTGAAAATGAAATGCTTTCAAGACTTGAATGAAATCTGCAAGGATTAGATCAAATAGGATATGGAAGAATGTTTCTCTGTAAGGACCTTATGCATACAAATCAAAATCTTAGAAATAAATAACAGACCAGTGCCTCTATCCAGGAATATGCACGATACTTTGTGGACAAATAATTCAATTAAACTCTTGAGACAGTTTTCAGGCAACTTGTAACACAAGACTATCAATACAGAGGATCCATTAAGTGCTATAAGAACATGAAGAAGCAAATCTTATATTCAATTATAGCAACTTGTGGTGGCACACTGTATTAAACCCTTTATCAGATTTATCAAGAGGACAAAATGAAATTCATCAACACAAAAGTATACACGAATTCTGGAATTGAAATAGCGAATCTTTATATTAATTTTTGGAGAGTGAATGCATACAATAGCTACACTTACAGATACTCCATTACATAGTGATTGCTCAAAATGATACTTCCATTCCTACAGACTTCTCCAATACAGACATCTCATAGCCTCTACTGGCAGCCTGACAGATTGTGAATTGTTCTGGATCACCCTTCTTTTTTAATTGAAAAAAACTCCCTATAAATACCCGATCTAAAAGACATATGTGAAAAGACACACCCTTTCTCATACATGAGGGAGTTACAAACAGTTGTTTTTCCAAAGGACACACCCTTTGGTTTACAGAGATAATTACATTTGAATCCCTAAAATACACACTAAATAAAGCTTTAATAATATATCCTTTATCCTCCCCTTTGATAATACTTCCCGTAAAAAATTCAATATCTCCTGCACATAAAATAAACCAATCAAATCCCTTATTAATTAAAGATTAAATATATTCCACTTTAGATTAGGCAATAATCACTTTACCCTATGTAAAATACTTATTTACAATAATTCACTTAAATCAAAGTATTAAACACTTGAAAATATTTATTCCAATAATAGTTTTTATTAAATAACATAAGGTAAAAGATTTTGTATAGTAAGTAAAAGAAAATACTTCCCTTCCCATAGTGTTACAATACTTTCTCACCTTTTGGTAATCTTTAATTTGAGTGGGAAATATTATATCATATGAAATAACCTTTGCAAAAAGCAATCAAGCATTAAATGACTCACCCTAATGAATATGTTCAAATTATTTACCTAGGGTGAAAATAATATTAAGAGAATATAAAATGACATAGTAATATATCAAACCCTATTTAGGTCATCCAATACCACATATATTTTCCCTTTTGATAAAAAATATTACAATTATAATTTCTTAAAAGGCAAAAAGAAAATACTACTTGCATAAGTATATCAAGATGCTATAAATATCAAAATGTCTTTCGTAAGTAATAATTAGAAATATTATATCACAAAAAAAAATCAAAATGTAGTCTTGGATGAAGAATACTCCCTTTTAATGTTTGCCCAAGAATTTTAGCTTTCTGCACATAAAACAACATTGTAATAAATATTTATCCTTTAATTAATCTCTTAATAAATAAAATTCACCCTAAAGTATTTAATTTAGTGATTAAGGGCAAAAATAATTTACAAGAGACTAAAAAAGGTAATAACAATATCAAAATTCAATTTTCTTCATTAGTACATTTCACACCTTTTTAACATATTTTTCAAAATAAGATCCATTTATATGAAATAACATTTTACCCTAATATGTATTTTACCAATGTTTTAGGGTAAAAATAATTTATTTAAATCACATATTTCAAAATGTATTTCCACATTTCAAGATTACTTTAATAAATTAAAATCTTGTGGAAATATTTGCAAATTATTATCCATGGTAATTTACCCTAATAAACATTTTCAAGTAATACAATAGAGCAATTGGTAAAAGGGGAGGGTAGGTATGGGTAGTTAGGAAGGTCGGGTTGAGAGGTTGAGTGTTCAACTCCCTCTCCTAGCTATTTCTGGGAGAGCAGACCATCCTTGAAATTCTCAGTAAATACATTCCAATTGAGATGTATTATCTCTTTCAATCCTCGGGTCCCACTTGATTTTTCATCAACATAGCTATGTCTCAAAGGATGCATTGTTTTGAAACTTCCATAGCTATGTCTCAAAGGATGCATTGTTTTGAAACTTCCATTTGATGTTACAAAATCCGCTGGCCGTTTTTGGACATATCTGGGCAATTTTGAGGTTGTTGGCACCTCATAAACATGTAAATCTATAATAAACTTATCTTTTATGCATGGGATAAGGTCTAGAAGCTTTTTTACAAGCACAAACAATCATTTAGAGCCCCAAAACAGCTTCAAAACTTTGCCGGAAAATTAAAAACGTGATTTCATCTCTTGAGCAGCAACAAAAATTATTATTAATATAATAATATCTGAAATGTAAACCAAAATGAAAATGTATCCTACTTTCAAATGAAACATTAGGGTTGTGAGAGAGAGCACCTAGCATGAATTTGTGAAATATACACATTCCTGGAATTAATTGCCTGTAACAATATGTCCTTCCTGAAAATATTAACATTTGCTTCGCCATTCTTTAATATATTGTTCTTTTTCATTTGGACTGGAATATGATACACATAGTTTCCTTCACACTCCTTTATCCACCTTAATTTAGATAAATTATATCTCAATAATATTTTACCCTTACTCTGAAACCCTATTACTTCATTGTATCCCTTCTCTTTTAGGCAATTTTGGAAATCAACCTTGTCATCCCATGAGGAATTTACTTGCCCATGGTAATGAAAACTCTCAGTTTTATAAACTTGATTACCTTTTTCACCAAGCATAACATTTTTTGGAAGATAAATATTTGGTAAATTTCCTTTGCAACTTTGCCTTTGGAAATATTTATGCCTCCCAACTTAATATCCAGATTTAATTCCACACAACCTTTATTGCAGCATTCTAAAAAATTTATCCCTTTCATATTATGTTCCATTATTTTTACCATCTCCTTATTTTGGAAAAATATTTCACTTTTCTCAAATAATAGATTAGGGAACTCATCACATATGACTTTACTATAATGTAAATTTGATAAAAAATTTATACCATCTTTAGACATATTTTCTTTTTCCTCATGTTCTGGAAATAACTTATCCTTTTCACATAAAAACTTAGGGCATGTATCGTTCTTGGCAATATTTGGCAAAAATACTATTTCCTTTTCCCCTAAAACTTTATCATATAATATTTCTGCAACATCATCATTTGGTATATTTTTTCTTATGTCCTCTTCAAACAATGAATTTGAAAACATAGAATATATATGCATAACCTCATGAAAACCCTTTTCTGGTTTATTGCACAAAAAATCATCTGACAAATCACAATGCATACCTTCATAAAAAATTTCTTGAGAGTTATCATCATATGCTTCACACACTTCATCTTCAATAACAATGTCTTTACAAATGTCCTTCATTGAAGTATCTTCCTGTGCATGAAATATGTGAACATCAACTTCACAGAGAGAATTAAAAGATGATTCACTCTGGAAATATAATTCTTCATACTTCCCAGGGGTCTCATCATACAAGGGATTGTTGTAACTATCATATAATACCTTTTCTTTTTATATTTATTTTTTTCTTTGGAATCATTATTTACTTCATCAAACATACCTTGAATGTGTCCAAATTCATTAATTTGCTCTTTTTGAAAAAAAATTGGACCATTTTTCTAAATGTACCTTTCATATTCCTTCTCTAATAAATAAGAGATTTCCTCTGTACTAAGCAATGTTTCTTCCTCTTCCTTACATTCAGCTACACACATTCCCTCTTCCTTTTTTAAACCTGTATTTTCTACCTCATGTGGGGTCCAAATAATACCATGTCTTTCTAAAGATTTAAATATACGCTTTAATTCAGGATCATGGGATATCCCTAATTCATCCATTTTGTTTGAAAATGAAGGCATGTTATCTACGTGTATTTTTACATAAATGTTTATCATCCTGGTGAACAATCCCACTATAGATTCACCCTTGTATCTTTCTAAATCAAAGAAGGCATCCAAAGGGGATATGCATGATTCTTCTTCCATATTGCAAATTTGTTCCTCATCCTCTGTATAGTAAATGTCATCTTCTTCATCATCTGCAACATGAAACTCATATAAGAACCATTGCTCAAATTCCCTCATTGATGAAATACTCTATGTAGGTAATGATTCATAAGCTTCTCTCGCATAACCCCATAATGTCCTGATGAAGAGCTTCATCACTAGATCCTCTGCATCGATTTCATAATCTTTTACAAATGTGTAAAATGCATTTAAATGATCAATCGCTGATTCATCCCATTCTCCATGAAACTTTGGTACCAGTGGTGAAAGTTTAGGAAGTATGCACTTTGTAGGGACACATTGAAATCCTCTAAGATCCAATGGCCTGATGCCATCTGGAATAAATAGTTTTCTTTGAAATGGTTGTCCAATTCGATACATCATGAATTAATTTCAACTAAAAACAAATTTTTCATTTCCTTCTGAATTGTCTCCCTTAGCAGAGTCACTTACTAAAATATTTTGTTGAATAGAGTCGCCACCTCAAATTTGAGGAAAAACTTGTTCCTAACTTATCTGATCTTTTGGGATCTCTCCTCCAGTAGAGTCTGATACAACACACTAGAAACTTTGAATAGTCCTTCTATGAACACTCCCCAGCAAAGTCGCCAATCTGTTGGTTGTGTGACTCGGATGGGGAACTCTCAACTAGTTACTAATTCAATGATCTATCACCAAAGATTCTAGATTATATTTTACCAATTTCTTTAATTTAACTCCCCAGCAGAATCTTAATAATTCCTCCCCAGCAGAGTCGCCAATCTGTTGGTGCCCAAAACCGCAGATTGGAAAACCCGAAGACTTGCCAACTCCTTAGGAAATCCAATCAACCTTGGCCAACGAATAGGGATGGTCGAAGACCAAATCCCTCTGCACTTCAAGCTCCACAAGACCTAGGCGGGTGTACCCTTCCCTCTCAAGCACAAAAGAGTTATTTAAATGTGGATTTAATCCTCTAAGCAAGTTTACACAACTGGCAAATTAGTGTTCTGCAACTATGCTATATCATGTGCTTTAGCTGAATACTTTGAAAACTAAAAACTGAATATGAATAAAAGTGTATGTTAAAGATATTGTATATTGTAAATGAAATGCTTTCAAGACTTGAATGAAATCTGCAAGGACTAGATCAAATAGGATATGGAAGAATGTTTCTCTATAAGGACCTTATGCATACAAATCAAAATCTTAGAAATAAATAACAGACTAGTGCCTCTATCCAGGAATATGCATGATACTTTGTGGACAAATAATTCAATTAAACTCTTGAGACAGTTTTCAGGCAACTTGTAACACAAGACTATCAATACAGAGGTTCCATTAAGTGCTATAAGAACATGAAGAAGCAAATCTTATATTCAATTATAGCAACTTGTGGTGGCACACTGTATTAAACCCTTTATCAGATTTATCAAGAGGACAAAAGGAAATTCATCAACACAAAAGTATACACGAATTCTGGAATTGAAATAGCGAATCTTGTATATTAATTTTTGGAGAGTGAATGCATACAATAGCTACACTTATAGATACTCCATTACACAGTGATTGCTCAAAATGATACTTCCATTCCTACAGACTTCTCCAATACAGACATCCCATAGCCCCTACTGGTAGCCTGACAGATTGTGAATTGTTCTGGATCACCCTTCTTTTTTAATTGAAAAAGACTCCCTATAAATACCTGATCTAAAAGACATATGTGAAAAGACACACCCTTTCTCATACATGAGGGAGTTACAAACAGTTGTTTTTCCAAAGGACACACCCTTTGGTTTACAGAGATAATTACATTTGAATCCCTAAAATACACACTAAATAAAGCTTTAATAATATATCCTTTAGCCTCCGCTTTGATAATACTTCCCGTAAATATTCAATATTTCCTACACATAAAATAAACCAATCAAATCCCTTATTAATTAAAGATTAAATATATTCCACTTTAGATTAGGCAATAATCATTTTACCCTATGTAAAATACTTATTTACAATAATTCACTTAAATCAAAGTATTAAACACTTGTAAATATTTATTCCAATAATAGTTTCTATTAAATAACATAAGGTAAAAGATTTTGTATAGTAAGCAAAAGAAAATACTTCCCTTCCCATAATGTTACAATACTTTCTCACCTTTTGGTAGTCTTTAATTTGAGTGGGAAATATTATATCATATGAAATAACCTTTGCAAAAAGCAATCAAGCATTAAATGGGTCACCCTAATGAATATGTTCAAATTATTTACCTAGGGTGAAAATAATATTAAGAGAATATAAAATGACATAGTAATATATCAAACCCTATTTAGGTCATCCAATACCACATATATTTTCCCTTTTGATAAAAAGTATTACAATTATAATTTCTTAAAAGGCAAAAAGAAAATACTACTTGCATAAGTATATCAAGATGCTATAAATATCAAAATGCCTTTCGCAAGTAATAATTAGATATATTATATCACAAAAAAATATCAAAATGTAATCTTGGATGAAGAATACTCCCTTTTAATGTTTGCCCAAGAATTTTAGCTTTTGCACATAAAACAACATTGTAATAAATATTTATCCTATAATTAATCTCTTAATAAATAAAATTCACCCTAAAGTATTTAATTTAGTGATTAAGGGCAAAAATAATTTACAAGAGAGTAAAAAAGGTAATAACAATATCAAAATTCAATTTTCTTCATTAGTACATTTCACACCTTTTTAACATATTTTTCAAAATAAGATCCATTTATATGAAATAACATTTTACCTTAATATATATTTTACCAATGTTTTAGGGTAAAAATAATTTATTTAAATCACATATTTAAAAATGTATTTCCACATTTCAAGATTACTTTAATAAATTAAAATCTAGTAGAAATATTTGCAAATTATTATCCATGGTAATTTACCCTAATAAACATTTTCAAGTAATACAATAGAGCAATTGGTAAAAGGGGAGGGTAGGTATGGGTAGTTAGGAAGGTTGGGTTGAGAGGTTGAGTGTTCAACTCCCTCTCCCTGCCCTTTTGTAAAAATATATTTTATTTTAAAATCATTTATATGCAAAATATAATCACATTGCAAAAAATATTCTTGGTAAGATATACTCCTTGTAGAATAATTTTTTGATTGTTCAACCTGAGCAATCCGGTTATCAATTACCAAGTTTTTGCCTATAATTTGAATTGGATTTACTTGCATGTGTGTTGCATGAACTTGAATGTTTTTTTGGGGGGGGACAAAAGTGGCAATCCACTGATAAATATATATTAATAAGATAACTGATTCAAGATCTCAATAGGGAAAGAACTAGGAAGAAAACCCGATATCCTTGCTCAGATACAGTGGAGAAAGAGAAAAAAGAGCTATAAGAAGGAACTCCCAAAAAATCCTAAGAAAAATATGAGATCTGCCCATAGTACAACCTCATAGAGGCCAAAATTGAGACTCATGGAACTAGATAAATCCTAGAGAACTCTTAAAAACTTCCCCCACAACCGGTTATCATTGATCTTGGGAAATAGAATTGTGGATGTTGGAGCACTGTAGAGCTACCACAACTGGTTACCGGTGAGCATATGTGTATACCGGTCAACTGCAGAAAAAGGAACATTACCAATTAAGTTATATTGGAACTATAATACCGGTATGATGTCCTATTCATCGGTTCATAAGAGAGTCTCCATTACCAATTATATCTCATAAGTGTACAAAATATCTCCACCACCAATTATGTTATACCGGTTGCATTAACCGAAGAGACTAACACCTGTTACAGGTGAGAAGATGTGAATACTGGTACACTTAAGTTGCCAGTGAGCAGATGTGAATACCGGTCCACAGAAGAAAACACCAATGTAACCGATTGTGTTTTACCAGAACTTAAATACCTATATGCTAACTTATTTACCAGTTCACAAGAGAACCTCCAATATCGGTACTACAGTACTGAATTACAAAATGACTCCATTACCAGATCTGCTATGTTGGATAGATTAGAATCGAGGAGATTAAAGCTTGAAAGGCTGAACCGGTAGGCCCCAAACCTGTATAAATCATCAAAATTACACCTCCATAAGCTGTGAACTCAACAAAAATCCATCACCAACATTGACTAGTTGGCCCCTAAAACTAGTATGAGTATCAAGAATTACTCCTCCAAATGTTGTAAACTCGACAAAAATCCATCAACAACTTTGAGTGCAGCAAAGGCAGATATCAGGTCTTCAATCGGTGAACAATAGATTTCATTAACTTGGTCAAAGGAGAGCCGAGGAGGAGGAGAAATGTTGTTCACTTGCATAGAAACTTCAATACTTGCTAGCGCTGGCGAAGAAATAACAGATGGCTCTATTTGCCCATGATCATGACCTAAAATCGCTAGGATGGCATGCATTTTAGAGAAGATTCTTCTTTTTAAGTATGAATTTAAGCTTATCCTTGGATTGTGGGCAACTATTTGGAAGGGTCTCACATTCTGCAGTGAAAATGACTCTTTTATGCTATCAAAGATTACGGGAAATTCCTCATGAGTGAGCAGAAGTTGCCTAGGAAATAGGCCACCAACTTTTGCTTGACCAATCCACAAATCATACCGAGGGATGGCATCCAAAAGTTGTTTGTCGTTCAAATAATCTGCCTGAATCATTTTATGAACGATATTTTTCAAGGGAAGCCAAGACTGCAGCAAATCTACTAAATTAGAAAGAAACATAGAAACCAATTGGGAAGGAAAGAGAAACCTTTTCTCCTATGGATAGAGTATTTCTTCCCCAATAATCCTCTGGATACTTTGTTTGCAATGTTGACAGGAGGTGTTGAAGACAATACCCAACTGGTCTTCGGTGATATGGTCCTCAAATGGCTTCTCCCAATCAGTAACTAACACATGCACTCTATAGTTTTGTTGAGAGTAATCCATAATGCAATAAAACAGGTTAGACTGCAGAGGCAAGAACATGTCGGTTATGAATGATACCCAGTAATAACACTATCTATCTTGATATTCATATACCCTGCCAAAATCATTTCAAATCTTCGTCTGCTATAAAATTATTAGCAAGTATAAGCAACATGCTTGATACTGAGTTTATTAATTATTTTGCAGGATAGCAGAGGATGTCGTATGTGTGAAATCAAACAAAGGAATAACTTTGATCTCACAAGACTCATAGGGTAGGCCGCCATCATACTGCCAACATGGAAGCTCAAAGAGTAAAGCCAAACATACCAAAATTTTAATCCACTTTATGCAAGTGTATAAAACATCATTAATTGCTCATTCTACAAAACCAGAGTTAATACATTATGTCGAAAGGTTGAGTAGTAGGGTGAGTGTGTCAATCATTTAAATATTTATCCTTTCATCATTGATAATGCTTGCTAGATGAGGAAAATTTTCCACCTTGAAATTTGGAGATGCAGAGTCCACTGCCAGCTTATCACAGCCCAAATTTGCTAAAACATCCACTACTCTATTACCTTCCCTGAATATGTGAGAACTGCAGCATTCCTCAAACGAATCTAGTAACAACCATGCTCGCTTTAAAATGTAGGAAATTTTCCAGTTAAAAGAACATTTGGAAATGCAAGCTTTCACTATAATAGAGGGATCTCCTTCAACATGTAACCTAGGGAATCTTAATTTTTTTGCCAATGTCAGTCCATATAATAAGGCAAGAGCTTCTACTAAATTATTTGTTCCAGGAGGAATAGAAGAAGATTTAGCTGCCAAGAGATATCCTAAATGATCTCTAATACAAACACCAATTCCTGAATCACCGGGATTTCCCCTAGATGAACCATCAAATTTTAATTTGACAATGCCAATTGGAGGAGGTTGCCATTTAATTAGGTTTTTGTTGATTGACTGGATTTCCCAACCAAATGTAGCATAAAAAGAAGGGATAGCAAGACCTTTCCAAATCTTAATAATGCGGCCATCCCAAGGTGAAAAATTAAAATTGCTACTTATGTTCTTGATATAAGCATTAACCTATTCTGAAGCATATTTCTCAATTCCTTCTAGTACCAAATGAGTTGGGGATTCAATCTGTCTAAAAATTCTTTTATTTCTTTCCCACCAGATTGACCAAATGACAATTGTTGGAATACATTTCCAGATGCTAGCAAATAAAGAATTTGTGAAAAGAGTAGGACAAGATTGAAAAAGTTTCCATAAAGTATAGGGAAGGGGTATAGATAAATTTGGTTTCTCCACAACATGGAGCCAACATTGCTAAGAAAAGGGACGCCTAAGGAGTAAATGATCTACAGTTTCAGTTTCAGCTTTGCATAAAATACAAGAAAAAGAGTTATAAATGTGCAATCTTTCCAATTTATCACTTGTTAATATCATTTTTCTTAAAGCTAGCCAGGCAAAGCAGCCTGCTTTAGAAAGTACAACACTATTCCAACAAAATGTAAAAGCTCGACTCTTAACTTGCTGATTTTCTATATGTCGGCAACCACATAACCATCTCTGACTGAATATTTGCCATCATGAGCTAGAGCCCATAACAACTCGTCTTCTTAATTTGAAATATACACTCTTCTTGTAGACAAAATTTCCTAAAGATGTGACCTTCTATCATCTCTAATCGGTAGATCAAGAGGATCTTTTCAGATGGCTTTCCCTGAAAACATTTCCACACCACTACCATAATCTATCAAAAGTGAACCCCAACAATTTTTTATAATTGGAATAGCATCCAAAAGAAGTTCTAAAAATTTTAAAGAAGGTAGGCTATTCCAGGAGTCCTCCCAAAAATGAATACTCTTTCCATTGTGGATCTCCCAGGATACATATCTTGTAATAATCTGCCTACAAGACATCATGAAATTCCAAATAGCTGACCCTTTCGGGGGATCAAGGGTTGTTATGACTCGGGAAGGGTTTAAAGAGTCCAAGTATTTTTCTTGCATGATTCTGCACCACTTGGTGTTTGGTTTGGAGACCATATGCCACACAAGTTTGCCTCCAAAGGCAATGTTTCTTTTAGATAAGTCATGCAGATCAACATCCGCTCCCCCCTTATCATGTGCCATTTCCTGAATTGAAATAAGTGGGATCTTCTTTTCTTCTGACATATTATCCCTCCATAAGAAACCTCTAATAAGTTTTTCAATCTGATGAATGACTCCAGCAAGGGCTTTGAGGACAGACATGAAATAATTGGGAATGATAGACAAAACAATTTTTATTAGAAGTAACCTCCCTGATAAGGACAGCCAGCGGGCCTTCCATGTGGATATGACATTCTTAATTCTATCTATAATAGCTTTCCAATAAGCTGACTTATTGGCACCTACAAAAAAAGGAATGCCAAGATATGTGGAAGGAAGACACTCTAGAGAAAAACCCAAAGTATCCACAATTTTCCTTGTGACGGCATCATTTGTATTAAAAATATATATATTTTTATTTCTGAGCATTAATTCTTTGACCCGAAACTACCATGTAAAGGTCCAAAGTTTTCCTAATCTTCTTTGCCTCCTGAACATTTGATTTACCAAATAGCAGTGTGTCATCAATAAATAAAGAATGTGTAACTGACATAAATGTACCTTCAATATGTGCACTCCTCCAAAGCCCTTGACCATGTTTAGACTTAATAATTCTGCTAAAAGCTTCTACCATAATTATAAACAGAGATGGGGATAGGGGGTCTCCTTATCTCACACCTTGCAAAGCAACAAAGAAATCGGTAGGAGATCCATTAATTAACATTGAGAAATGAGCTCTGGAGATGCAAGCCCTAATCCACTTACACCACTTTTCAGCAAATCCAAATTTTCTCAAGACATTAAACAAAAAAGACTTGTTAAGTTTGTCATATGATTTCATCATATCCAGTTTGACTACAAAAGAAGATGTATTGTTGGAGTGGATGGAGTGCAGCACTTCATGAGCAACCAAGGCACCTTCCATGGTTTCTCTTCCTAGAATGAAACCACCTTGTTTTGGGGATATGATTTTGATTATCAGTTTCTGCAATCTCAAATAAATGGCTTTGGTAATAATCTTGTATATTGTATTACATAACGAAATGGGCCTAAAATCTACAAAAGTTGTTGGCTCTTTGATTTTCGGAATAATAGCAATATTTGTAGCATTGAAGTTTTGAAGAATGGATGAGCTTTTTCTTGACTACTCCATTACTGCTAGTAATTCAGAGCCCAAAACATCCCCACATTTTTGGAAGAAAAGACCTGTAAAACCATCCAGCCCCGAAGCCTTGTCCGACAGAAAAGAAAAGACTACTTTATGATCTCTTCAATTTTAAAAGGGGCCAATAGCTGTTGATTATCCACTAGCATCCATAATCTCTTGTTCTTGCACATCAAGTGGAGGATCTGAAGAGGCAGGAGCAAGTAGGTTCTTAAAGTAATTAACTCCTTCATCTTGAATTTCTTGAGAATCACAAAGGATTTTACTCGAGGAGGCCTCCTTAATGGAAAATATAGTAGTGGCTACCCTCTTTTGCTTAGCTGACATCTGAAAGAATTTGGTGTTTTTATCCCCTTCCCTTAACAATAGCTCACGATATTTATGTCTCCAATATTCCTCCTCTCTCTTACAGAGTTCTTCCCATTCTGCCTAAGCCTATTTCCACTTAGCAAACAATTCTGAATCAAGTCCCTTAGAGATGATCTGTTCATTAATCAAATGCAACTGATTTTCAACAAGTTCTTTTTGGGCAAATATGTTTTTGAAGACACCCTTATTCCATGTTTTAATTTGGTTTTTAACGTATTGCATTTTTTTATGAAATTTAAACATTTTGGTGCCCATCACCAAGGGGCACTCACCCACCATTGTCAAATCAAGGCATGAAAGTGAGGATGTCGGAACCACATCCTTTCAAATTTGAAAGAAGGTCTATGATTATGTTTTGGTAGGGCTGCCTTTTTTTCAATACTCAAAAGGATAGGGAAATGGTATGAGCATGTTAAAGGTAAAATTTGAACCTATAAAGATTAATTTTGAGCCCTCCATTCTTGATAGAAAAGAAATCTGTCTAATCTCTCTGCAATTTGTAAGAAACTGACTCTCCTATTGGTCCAAGTGAAAAATCCATTTTGTGGAAGACTGTCAAACAAGTCATTATCATTTATAAATTCTTTGAAATCTTCAATCGTCCTGATAAGGGGACAAAAACCACCTTTTTTCTCTTCTAGAGAAGTAATTGCATTAAAATCCCCCCAAAAATGAAATCTTTCCCTGCAACTTGTTGGATGATTCGAGTGAGAGATGACCAAAAAAATTTCTTATCCTAGGTAGAGGTTGGACCATAGACATTTATCAAGTTAAAGAACATATCAAAATGCTTTATACTAATATGTTGTCAATTGGTTCCTTTCTTTACAAACTGAGCAATAATCGACTTTGGATTCCAAAGCACCACAAGACCTCCTGAAGCACATATACTTTGACTATGTGTTGACTTCCATTTTGGCCATTTGACTATTGTTTTCTAGAAAACCTCATCTAACAGTTTAGTTTCTTGAAGTAAAACTACATCTATCTAAGAAGAGTCAAGTTGTGACTTGATTCTCTTCCTTTTGTCAGGGGCATTTATACCCCTGACATTCCAAGACAAGACTTTCATACATGTTGAGGATAACTGCATTTCATTCTCCTCGTAACTCTCTTAGTAGCTGAAATTTTTTGATCAAGGGTTGTTTGAACACCAACATCAATTTATTCTTTTGCTTTAACCGCTTTCGACTTTCTCCCTCATTTTTTAGGAGGACTCAATTTTGATTTACTTAAAGTGGGCATTTGGGAGATGGAAAGGGTTTGAGAAAAATCAAAGCTTCCCTTAAAAATATCTTCTTCGAAGGACGAGTTACAAGGGACAAAGCCTGATTGCTCTTCTTCTACTAAAGCCTCTTCTTGGTCTATTGTTGCAGATTTTCTTGGAAACACATCCGGTGAAAACTGATGACAGATATCAGCATCATCTAGACCAGGATTAAATGGAACAAAGAATTGCATTTTTTCCATATTGGCATGATCAATTGAAAAAATATGATCAGATGCAATATCCTGATTATGTACAACTTATTTATGACTCTCAATCCAATCTTCAAAGTGAGACTGTGAAATTATCTTCAGGCCCTCAAATTTAGTTAAATGAGACATATTTTTAACTTTTCCATTCATACTAGGACCCAGTTTGTGATCACGCCCTAGTAGTTGCACACAGTTAGCATACTTTCCCATCATCTCCTCCTGAGAAATTTCATCGAACCGTTGTGAAGCCACACTTAAAATCAGCTCATTTGCCATTCTTTAAATCTCTTCTTCTAATTTTTTGTTACATTTAGAAAAATGCAAGGAAGGAGAACGTGACTATATATGAACGAGACCCCGTTAAATTATTCTGAAAGATCAAATTTTGGACAATACTTTCCATTTTGAAATAAGATCAGAGCCCTTCATGTGAGATACTGAAAGAATTATGCTTACCAAAATGTTCCATTCAATGAGAAAGCAGCATTGATAGTCTTACCAAAAAACCAGCTCCTATTAAAATCTAAGAACTTGTGCTTTCTCAAAATAGCTGGGAAAAGTGCCTTGAGAAGTGCATCTAGCAATGCTTTATAAACAACCTTAAGATTTATTTCATTAAGGCTTTTCTGATAAGGAGAACCAGGTGAATCGTCTGGATGGGCATTTTTAGATACTGATTCAGAAGAGACATTGGAAGTCATCCCGTCCTGTACCTTGAGCGGTTGAATTGAAATCTCGTCACCCAACCCCTCCTCCTGGATATGACCTTTGTTTTTAGTCAAATGTAAAGAGCATTGAAGGGGATACGAAGTGTGATCTTTGCACACAAAAATCCTTTGTTGAGAAGTACCTTGGCAGTGTGTGTTATAGTGATCCAGAACATTTTGATATTGATCTACATAGGTAGCATTTTGGATTTCTATTTTTTGGTCCCAAGTTCCCCATTTGCTTTGAATAGAGATTGAATAGGGAAAATACTTTGAAAGATTAAGAAGGAGACACACTCTAAATTCCAAGTGGATAAACTTGAATGGTATCAAGTCATGCTTTATAAAAATTCCAACCTTATTGGCCAGAGTTTCAATAATATCAGGGTCTCGGTATTCAAGGGGTAGGTCTGGAAATGATATCTAGAAAGACATGAATTGACATAAATTTGGATCCAGCTTAAAATTTGGTACCTAAGGCAAAGTAAACAAGCTTGAGCCCATGCAAAACCATCCCTTGTGTTTATGTACATGATTTCTATTGGATTTCGAATCAAATAAAACAATCAGGTATTTTGATTGTGATTTTAAAAATGAAATAGTCTTAGCCCCTATCCACATTTTATTTGCCCATTCCATAATATCAGAAAGTTGTAGATTTTGGTCCCAGAATTTACCTATGAGTGTCATCTCCTTTAAGAATTTGATATGAGATGAAAGTAACTCATCTGTTAATTCAATGGTATAATTGTTGGTAACAAAACCCTCGTCAACCTATTTCTCTACAGGATGATCCTGGGGCCTGTCTTCTTTAGCTTGCGACACCTTCTCCTCATACCTGTTTTTCACATTTTGCAACTTCTTTCTCCAAACTCTAATATATTTATTTGGTATGAAGGGATCACTTCTTGTTCATGTTTCCTTGAAAGATTCTCCTTCCAAAAATCTATTATGAATGAAGATGTTATTTGGGCTGGTAAAAAATGTAGGGCTTTTAATGAGACATTATTTGGCCACGAGACAAAGGATGGGAGACGACGGTGAGCATCTGAACGCCTATCAGCTAAACTCAGTTTCTAAGCATGAGCATTGAGTCTCTTATTTTGCCTTATTCCTTCATCAAAGGTCTTCAAATGATCCCTATTTGGGAGTTGAGGAGAGCCATCACAAATGTCAAAGACAATCCTAGGTCCAAATCTCTGTCGCCTAGTCTTGCTCGACCAAGTAGGAGCTTGTTGTTGTTGATGACCATATTTGTGATTATGACCAAGCTAGTTTCTACCTGTGAAACCCTGTTGCAACCCTGTCCTTTCTGCATCTCAAAGCTTTACTCGCCCGATGCCAAATTCAAATTTTGAGAAGTGGGCACTCCCACTCCTCCTCCACCGCTCCATCTTTTTGCATGAACTTGAATGTTTCTGTGCTTTCATGTTAGTCCATGTGAAGGATTCATGGAGTTTAAGGTTCTAGATATTTTTTATATTATGATTTCTTAGACTGACAAGCTTGGGGGAATCTATTTTGGAGGAATTAGTTGATTACTAATCCTTATTCGAGTGTAAGTCTTGCAGTTGATCTTGTTTTCAAGAGACAATAAGAAATTGAAGGATGGAGAAGATGGAGTTGATCATGTGGTTATATTTGATTTGATATTGATATGGAGATCTTGTTTGACAATATATAATAATAACCCTCATGAATGGTGGTACTATTTCATTCCATCATTTTGTGTAGTGGAGTATTCATGTTGGGTGTCTATTTTTAGTTTCGGGATAATATGAGGGTAAGTTCACAATAATGGTTCCCACTTTCACCCACGAAGGAAAAATGAGACGGAAGGAAAAAAAATTCGGAGGGGGTTCGAGCGAAGTGGGGGTGTTCGAATGAACTACCCTTTGGGGTTCAAGCAAGCCCCCCACTTCATTCGAACCCCCTTTTTTGAGTGAAGCACCTTTAATGCTTGCTTATGTCATTTTTTAATTATATTGGGGGGGGTTCGCTCGAACCCCCCTAAAAAGGCAGGGTTCACTCGAACCCCATTTTTTACACTTCTCTGAAGCTTTCAACATTTTTCTGTAGACTTTTGGCCTTCAAACCTCTAGTTGAAGGCTCATATGGAATGATCTTGACAACCCAAAATGTAGAATGGTAGTCTGTGAAGCAAGCTTTCCATTGACTGTAATTTTATTACATCTTGAGTTTATTATGAACTTGTTTTTTTAATTTTACCAAACATAGGTTTTTCACCGAACATGAACTTCTTTGTTCAACGCATTGGAAAAAATAGGAAACTAATTCAAAAAAATTCTGAAAAATATCTATTCCCCAAGTATTGATGTCTTCTTTCTAACAAAAAATAAAAAAAATAATTTTGATATATATATAACAAGTTATGTGTTCAAACTCAAACCTATGTCTGAATTATGACTAGTCGGACTTCAAAACTTAATAAAATAAAAAATATTCAACATATCACTATCAAACCAACTGTAAGCCCTGGATATTGATGTTACAAACCAAAATTCAAAAGAATTGAGTTTTTATCATTTATAGAAAAAAAGATATGCATTTCGGGAGGCACATCACTCTTAAAGAATGTAGTTTGCTGTAAAAAACTACTTTTCAAGGGAGATGAAATTTTAAAAAAAAAATCCTTCAAAAAAATTTGGAAAAAATATATATATAATCTACAGACAAAATTCTACAAATCACTAATTACATCATCTTCAAATTCTTAATAGTTTAAAAGTTATAGTTCTCAGAAGTTGAAGATTATTTTAAAAATGTTCATCTCAGTGTCAAAAGTGGCAAAAAAGTGGGAACCATTATTGTGAGTTCACCCATGAAGAAAATTGGGTTGTAATGACTATGGTTTGATGTGCTTAAATGTTGTGTGCTTGATTTTAATCATTGGGATTGGAAGACACTATTTCATGAGTTTGAATGCATTCAGGCTATAGAGTTGATCATTGGATGATCTAAAAGCTTCTGTAATATCCCATATCCCCTACATTATGTTTATCTCTTTCTCTCTTGTTATAGTAGAATTATACATGCCATAACTACCTCTCTCTTCATTTGACTAGAGTAAATTTCCACTTCATTCTCAATTATTTTTGCTCCTCATTGCTAGGCATTTAACTAGAAGAGTGGTGGCATCAAGACTCATAGATTGCACTAATTTTCAGGTAGGCCACCATTAATGCAAGCATTAAATATTTTAGGATTTTTTTTATTTTTATATTTAAATTTTAAATTATTCCTAATCAATTTGTACATAATTTTTTATCACCTTAACATAGAAAACAATCACCTAACTAGAGAAAAAAAATTTATTCTTCCATGCTATCCATTTAATGATCAAATAGTAGTGTGATCATGTAAACATCATCATGAAGAACACAATCAAGCAAAATCTTACTATCCCATAACTCAAACATAAGATGACTTTTGATTGCTAACTACTAATGCCAACAAAGATACTTATGAATAATCTCACATAAATTTTAGCATTATTTCAATGGACCAACACCTCTAACTACATACTAAACCTCACTAGTGCATGAAACTAACTCTTTCTCAAAGACATGATATGGTTGTTGGCCACCTTAATATGTAACCCTCTCCTTGATGATACTCTCCCTCCTCAACTAAGAGGGAGAAATTATACTATCCTACATCAACCTTATCATTATAAAGTAGGTACTCTATTAGTTACATTTATATGGGTTGAACATAAATAGATGGATGATCAAATGATAAAAAATTAACGATAAAGTAGGCTTGTTAATGGGCCTACTTGGGTTGATCTGAAGACTTGTAAAGAGAATATTGTGGAGTGGATGAAACTGAGAGAAGGGTGGTATAAAGCTAACTTTGATTGGGTGTTGAAGGGCAATCTAGGACCATTAAGTGCTAGATATGTGGCAAAATATTAGGAGGATGATATATTAGCGATTGGGGCCTCAAAATTATAAGAGGGAACACATAATGAACCTCTAAAAATGGCCAAAAAATTAGGTCTATCAAAGATATAGCTAGAAGGTGATTCCTTAATAATAATAAATGCAATTAAAAAAAGTGAAATTTATCTATGAAAACTAAATAAGTATGTTATTATTGTGGTTCAATTACTTGCAACATTTGAGGATTTTCAAATTTTACATGTGATGAGGTAAGGGAACGAAGTAGTTGACAAGTTGTCCAAGTGGGCAATAACATTTAATGATGGGTGGGCTGATGGTACGATGGAGGATTTTTGAGATATTGAGCTTGATCTCTAAGATCATTTGTATGCCACTATACTTAGAAGTGATAATGAGAGAGTGAGGTGGTGGAGTGATTTGACAAGGGTTATCAAGGTGCGTAGATAAAGCCTGCAGAGGAAGTATTTGGATGTCATTGAGGAAGATAGGTGGAGACTAGCAGAGAAACATGGAAGCCACCTTAACTTTTCCCATGACAAAGCAACAACTCACTTTTTTGGGCAAAATCAATTAAAACTCTCTTCAAGTTTGATAAGGATATCTTTCTGTAGATCACGAAAAATTTGTTGGGAGAGGATTTTTTGTTGACAAAACATAGATATAGAATGAATACTGATATTGTGTCAATGGTAGCGATGTGGGGTTCGGAAGTAGGCTAGAAAGAAGAGATAGAATGGGTCTTGAGGGGATGCATCAACAAAGAATGGTTGTATGGTTTATAGATGGTGCTAGAATAGGCAACTTTAGGAGGAGGAATTATGACCACAAAGGTTGCAAAGGATAAAGAAGGGGAGAATCCCCAACAACTGATGTTGTTCTTGTGGTGGGCGATTAAGACAAACAAAGATGAGTGGCATGCAGAGGCATACATAGGATGAGACCCTTTGAAGCATTTCTTGCAGGAAAAGGAACGAGAGTGAGCAAAGGAAAAAAAGAAAGCGGAGAACATGGAAGAACTAGACAAAGGGATCGAGGAAGGATCACTGGATGAATGGACCGATAAAAGCAGTGAGGAAAAAATGAATTGATGAAATAAATTTTGTTAGTTTTGTTGAAGGTTTGTTTTTTTGTGTAGAATCATAGTAGTATGGTAAATGTTTTAGAATTTTTACTTTTTTTTAGCAAGGTGGCAATGCCACTTGATATATTTTATTGATAATAAATAATTTTTACAATATATTTAAATGTTAGAATTGATATACTATGTATATGGTTATGAAGGGCAATATACAGTGGACAAGAGTAGGGTTATGGGTTGCAAAATATATGATTATGTGTCACCATTAGTGGAGCAATTTTGTTTTGTTGATGGGTAGATGGATGAAACAATGGTGAATGTAATTATGGTTTGATAATTAATAAAATATAAAATATTATCGACCAAAAAAAAAGTAACGATAAAGTAAAAATCATTTCAAATTTCTCAGTTCATTGAAATTAACATCTCTATTTAACATGCATCTAAACATAAATACACATGGATACAATCAAAACATGAAAAAATTATTCTATTTTAGGAATCCATAAATTTAATTTGCATAACCTAATTATCCAAAATAAAAATTGTAAATGCATTGTGATTTAATTGTTTAAAAACAAGGTGTAGGAGACATGATTACAACCAAAAAACAATATTACTCACCTAATTTAACTCAATCAAGGATCCCCCCAAAGATGTATGATCTTGGCAACTTATATTTAGTGTGGTTAAGGTGCCACTTGCTAAAAAACAATAAAGTGGACTTGATCTTAGTGCATGTAAATGCCAAATTTGGCCATAGAAATAAAGTACATTTTTTTTATAAAATGAGACCAATTCAATCATCACTATATAAAGTACAAAATATTATGTACTTTTAAAAATTTGAACCAAAAAATGTTATCGTAGGAGTTCGAATGGAGCCTCGAAAGTTCCCAAAATAAGAATTACTCAAAAATATCTAGGAGAATATATAATTTTTTTTAAAAACAAACAACAAGATAAAAAGCCATCTACACCACTGCAAGGCTCACAAAAGTCTATTCCAAATTTAAAAAAAATGCTCACAAAAAGGAGCTCAAAGAATTGAGATAAGAGCCTTTGAAGTTAAACTACCAAACTAAAAATCACATTGGAGATCCTAGGGGGGAAAATTTGAAAAGGCCAGATGATTTCTTGTTGGTATCATGTTGACATCAATACTGGTCAATGGATAGAATATTCCCAAGCTTGTTGATATAATCTTTAGAATAGGAAATCATTGGTCAATTCCTTGAAAATCACCCATGAAGAAACAAATATTGGATTAGGTAATAAAAAAGCCTAGTTAATGGTGAAAATTTGCTATATATTTTAGTGGGAGCCATATTTTATGGCATAAAATTATTTTCAAATGACGTTAATGGTGGTTTTCAGATGTAGATGAGTTATTTAGCCCATTGATAAATGATTTCAAAATGATTGAACTCATTGTCAATGTTGCAATGAATTGATATTGTCATTGATATCATGGTTACTACCATGGTCTTTATTCTTGGTTGGAAATGAAGGTCCATTGATCTATGTGGTTTGCACCATGTGGCACCCCCAAATATATCATCATACCTTCTGACAAGTATAAGTATCCTACATAGGCAAGGTATTCTACAAAAAATTATTTTTTAAAATTCTAACAAATAATTAATTGACTCCAGATGAATTATATAAGGTAAATTTCTATGTAGGGAATATTTTAAAACTATTCTCACAGTACAATTTGTATGACGAAGGAGGGGACAAATTTTATTTGATGGATCTATAGAAAAGTGTTTGATTTTGATAAGTAGACAATTGATATTTAGGTTTCTGGGCCTTCTGAACGTGATTGTAGGGTTGTTGAACACACCTGGATGTTGAAAGGGAGGGTGAATCAACATAAACTAAAACTTCACTATTTATTAACCATTCAACCATTAAATTAGATCTATAGAAATATGGAATAGAAATAGAACATGCACCACAAAAGAACACCAAGATTTTTTCGTGGAAAATCCAAGGAGGGAAAACCCACGGTGAGGATCGATTTACAATATATATGAAACATGTATTGCAATGTTTGTTTTAGGTTCATTGCTAAGGAAGCAATGAACCTTGTTTTTCCCTAAAGGACTTACAAGACAAGGCTCATTGCCTTAGGGCAAGGTACAATGGAAGTGCAAATTGGAGATCACTTCTCCAAGGAAAGATACAATGAGATTACAATGAGAAACATAATATGAATTTTTATGGAAGAAGCATCTGACATATGCTGGTAGTCCAGTCCTCTTTGTAGCCCAATTATTTTTTCACATAGATTTTGGACACTTCATAATCATCTGATATATCATTGAACTATTCTATACATCACACCACTTCACATATAATCTTACATCTTCACAAATTATGTATCCTTCCATATATATCCTCTGCAACATCTTAAAACATTAATTAGGTTGGCTCAAATAGGACCTAACAAATGAACATGTGATCTACCATAGGTCGGGTTCAAATATATTCACCATCAATAAAAATAGGTTGTAAATCAGTCCAAAACTTAACTAAACTCAAAATATGTCTTAACACATACTTCAAAGACAATGATATAGGTTATAATCAACCATAATTGAAGGAACATAACCAGTCGGCTCAAATATCAACACCATTATCAAAATTGTTTAATTGATTGCCTTCATACAACCAAGGAGAAACTAAAATCACCATGCAGGTCATCGTGAAAGATATGTAGAGAATCAAAAACCTTTCTACAAACATTTCCTGAAGTAATCAATCATCAAATTATGGTGCAAGAGATCAATCCACTGAGCTAGTAAACATAGTGTATCCCAGACAAAATGTGTGACAACATATAATGAATATTGAGTAGCAAAGCACCAACACACCTAAAACTCACATTATTGATCTAATACATCATCCCTAATAAACTCCTAAAATCACATGGTCATACCAATCACTCCAGAAGAATGTGGAGCATTCTAGTGAGCCAACAAGAACACCTTACATTGACAAACTATGATCCGAAGTACATACCCTTATAACTTTCTTTGTACAAATGTTAATGTCATAAAAACTGGTAGGAAGACACCTTACATACTCCTTAGCTTAGCCCCCAAACCGCACATCCAAAGTATACAATGTAGCAAGATGCAAACCAAATTTCCATTACTCAGACATAGGGGAACACACTATTCAACACTTGGACAAATTTCTCCAACAACCAAGCAGGGAACCAAACCAATGTCACACAACTAACTTCATAGCATGTATCTACCAAAAATTATAACTACATCAACACTACAAGGCATATGTAACAAAGTGTTATCGCATACTTACAAATCACCTAGACAAATACACTACCATAAACACATTTGTTGATCCTCTAGACTATCTTTCTTACAGATCCAGGATACTTAACTGAGCTAGAGGCACAATTGCTATCAAATTTGCCTCACCAACAAGGACAACACTCAACAACACATATTTTCATACATCAAATTGACATCAATGACAACACACATTTCCAACTAGGGTAATATTTGACCCAAAGTCCTTCAAAATTATAGCTACCTTTTAGATTTGTTAACTACCTTCGAACTTCAAACCCATACAAATTTAGCCTCACATACCCAATTTGGACAAATCAAAAGGCTTAACTAAAGTTCTTGGACACCTTGAACTAAACAACAATGAACTTAGATTTACACCAATGTGAACTTTCTATATGAAGGTCTCACAAGAAGTAATTCCAAAAATCTAGTATTTCTATCAAGTTTTTTTAAGATTTTCCAAGTCAGCATATGATGCAAAAGAAGAGCATACCCAACTTTTTAAGATCCACTAAGCTTTGTAATCTAGATTTCTCTATTAAAACTAACAAGAAACAATCCCATGAGATTTGATACCATGTAAGAGTTGGTATAAAATTCTCTATACCATGCAATATTTGGCTGAAGATGTAACTACCCAAGATCTAAGAGCTTCAATGAAAGCACACGAGACATAAAATATGAGACAATAATACTATTCTACCAAAGGATGTTGATAAATTATTATGATGATCAACTAAAAATACAAAGGGAACCACTTAGTTATATAGACTAAGGTTAGACGTAGGATTGCATAAGATTGTGACTTATAAAGCCTTAATATTGTGACTCGATACATAAAGTGACAACTATCCTATACATGTGTACCCTAAATAAAATTAAGTAACTAGTGTGAATATGACTTAGGTGATGAGCTAGTTAGGTAAAATACCTTGTTCACACTAATAGAAACACTATTTACAATCTAAGTTATTTTTTTGAAAGTCAATCTAAGAATGAACTCTATTCGCCTTTGAACTCATATAATAACTCTAGTTATGTAGATGCAATAATGTTAATATTACTAGTCTATTTCTAGTATTTTTGTTGGTGTTTAACATTGACCTTGCAACACTAATGTAAAAAAATATAATTCAAATGCAATTCTTTTTTAGACCTGAACCTCAAAATGTAGAATGACACCTTATTCTATTAAAAAAATTATTTCATATCTAAATTAATTTAATATTTAAATTAGATTTATCTAGATAGAATGCAAACAAAGCAGTGATGTGGAACAAGCTAGATGATGATGGGTGAAGATTAATTTCAACTGGGCTCCAAAGGTAACCCAAGTCCGTCCAGTGCAAGATATGTTTCTTGTTTGGACTCAAAGCATTGTTTCATTTGGGGCAAAGAGATTGATGGATGAAAAAAATAATGAAGTTGAAGCACAAGCTTCTCTAATGATCGTAATCACGGTGAAAATACTCTTGATTTCAAGATTTCATCTAGAGGGAGATTTTCTAACGATTATATATGCAATTATCAAAGGGGAAACCCAAGCATGGAAATTAAATAAACATATTAAAATTATTAGAAATTACTTGTCATTGTTTGTAAATTTAAAATTTCTCATACAAAGAGAGAAAGGAATGAGGTGGCAGACACCCTCTTAAAATGGGTGTCCACATTTAATGCAAGTGAGGTGGATGAGATTTGGGAGGATCTTAGAGGGTTAGACTTTGAGAAGATGGTGGTATGGGGCGAAACCATTTACAACGTTCATGATGAAAATTAATGTAAACATTTCCCTCGTGAAACAAGCGACATGTGAAGTCATGTTAAGAGGCATTGATTGTCATTTCATTCCATATTTTTGGGGGGTGTTTGGTGAAGAACGTGTATTCGAGCAATAACTGAGATGGTGAAGCACACAAAGAAACATTTGAAATTTTAGAAAGAAGATTACTAGGTGAGCGAGCTAAAGAAGACACATAAGGAAAATTAAATCAGTGTGATGTTGTGTTTTGAAGCATAGCTTTTTTTTATTACAAAATGTGTTCATGGATACTATAAATTTTGTATTTTCAGTAAGTTCAAGTTACAAAATTTTTAGTAGATAGTGATCATCTCATTGAAATGTATGTTTTATGTTTACTTGGGTGGTAGAAAAGAAGGTAGTGATTGACTCCTTAGAGGATTTATTGGGTATTAATACAATATAAAATTTATCGAGAAAGAAAAAAAAAGCTCATATGTCTACTCTTTGATAAGGATAATTTTGATTATAGATCATTGTTATTCTAAATGTCCTATAAAAATTTTCTGTTTTGACAAGATTTAATGGTGGTGGTGTTCTTTTTTAGTAGTCCCACTTCCCATTATATTATGATTCCCTTTTATGCTAGTTTTTATAAAAAATAAATATTATTATGAGTAGAGAAATCTATTTGTTAAGGTGAGTCACAAACAACCTAGGCAATTTTTTCAAATCTCAAGGATATATAAATAGTGCTTAATAAGGGTGCCATTGAAATCACACAAGAAGATTAGTGATGTTTGTAAAACCTAAAAAATATTGTAAATAGTTTTTTGTTCTATCAACATAGAAAGAGGTTTGGTACATGCCACAAATCTATTATAACTACTAAGGATGTAAACAACAATGGAAAAAGATTATTTATTTATGACCCTTTTTAAAACTCATGTAAAACCATCACTCCCTTCCTCTGTAAATTATTTGATTTTTTGTTGTTATACGATTTAATTATAAATTTCAACTCCATGCAACCAAAACTATTCTTACAATTTATCTATTCACTGGGAAGGGCCTCAAGCTGCCTCACAAAATGCTCATCTATCTTATGATATTTCTCCTATAAATACCAACTGTAGTAATTGTTCTTTAATTAAGTATGAGCTATTGTCCTTTAATCATTTCTCCTTAGCATTAGCGCTAGACATACAATTGGCTTGGTGTGCTATGTTAGTGGGCCTGAGAATGAGTAAGTATTAGGGGTTGACTTGTTTCTTTGAGAATGTTACAGGCATGAGGTTGTGCTTGATTCAGTGCAAATATTTAATAGTTATAGTTATTTATGGGAAGTTTTTGAAATAAAAAATTATCTATGTATGTACACACACACACACACACATATATACATACATGTATGTATGTATGTAGGTATGTATGTATGTATGTATGTATGTTGTAATGACCCACTTAGCTTAACTCAAAACTTTTGACTATTTTTTTTCCTTATTACATATTCTTAATTGTGTTTGATTCAATCGCATACTTAGGTACATCTATCCAAACGGGATAGGAATCCATCCAACCATGATAGGCATCTAACCATACGAGTTAGGCATTTGTCCATATGGGACAGGGGATTTCATCTATCCAATTCGGGATAGGCATCTATTCATAATGAATAGGAAGTGCTCTGGTCAGAGACTTAGACTCATCGGGACCATCTGGGTTCTGAGTCACTCTCTAAAGGCTACACTCCCCTACTAGGAGTGCATTGAGGTCGTCATCCTTAGGAGTATATAAAATAATTATATAAAACAAGTTTGAGTCTCGCCTCGAAATTCGGCCTAAAGCCTCGGGAAGTAAAGCGAATCCATATAAGATTTCTTTGAGTATGCATTGAATTAATTTTAATCTTTAAATTAGTATTATTTGTACCCTTTGATTTGAAGGACTAAAGAGATTTGAAAATCAACAACCCATCCTTAACCAAATCCTAATCCCCATCTCCGAATACCTAATTACTAGGGACAACTCCATCCCTAGACTGCCTACATACCCATTTCGGCATGGGATGAAGGCGTAAAGTATGTAGTTTGTAATGCCCGCCAAAATACCCTAGAGAAAATATACTAACTAGCATGCAATAGAGATTATAATTTTTTTAAAACATTAACTAATGCAACCATTATCATTAACTACTCAAATGCAATAACCATTCATTAACCATATAACATCTAACCATTATGATCAATTCATATAAAAACATAATGCAAGTAGAAATAAACACAACATATCAAACATCCTCTAGGGCATCTCAATGTCATCACTTACACTAACCATAAACAATAACATATCACCATAAGCATAACAATGCAAATACCACCATAGTCTAATGCATACAAATTCCTAGCATGAATCTTTCTTACAATGCACACATGATCTTTCACAATTATATATCATGAGTATATCCATTTACTAAGCATACTATCCATTTCCTCTAAGTTCATTTTAGATCACCAGTATCAAATGTTCCTACTCCTAGATTACTTATACATTTTTATCATCATGTACTAATCACAAGATATCCTAGCATATATCCAACATAACATGAGACCAAATAAATATCCACGAATCAATTTCCATTAATGAACCAATATTACAAGTTACATTATTTATTCTCCTAACATACTATTACATGAATACATTATTCTTTGCAACAAGGTCCATAGTTTTATTCATATTGCAATTACATCATGAATCACTGCATACATTGTCATATAATCATTTACATTAATCTGCTACAAGAATCCATCCAAAGCTGAGAAGACAAGATATCCACATCCACACATAGCATCCAATGAAGAACATCCCAATGGAAGAAAGCATCAAACCACTTGACCATGTGGAACCAAAGGAACCACCCCCTGTGCTAGGAGATGACACAAGATCCCACGCATACACTAGATCTAGGCTGACACCTAACAACCAAAGGAAAGCCCAATACAACAAGGAATGCTAAGCAAACATAAAATAACCAAATGATAACCATCAACACAACCCCTCCAAACACATAACCCTCTAGAGACAACACAACCAATCAAAAATCAAGGCGCTAGGACCTACATGTAGGGAGCAAGAGTGTCATCACATGCAACATGTGGGTACCTGGGCGCCAGTCCCGGATGTCCCAAAGCACATGTGGAGGTATCTTAATTTCATGGGGTGACAAAGATTAGCTTACCTGGGTTTTACCAAGGCCTTCCCAGTCCTATCCCGGTCCACAACCATAGGGCAAGGCAAAGGGGCCAACATAATTCTATTATCTTATTAAGATGAACTATTCTATCCAAACCCAAGTATTATTAATTAAGTTATCGCTTGTTAAGATTGGAAAATTTTTAGTGAGATATCTAGATATCTGAACCCCGAATGGACCTGGCAGCCCACTCCATGGGATCCTAGTCACTCGCCATGAAGCCCACTCTTCCCCTTGCATGCACCTAGACCTTAGGGTAACAACACAAAATACTACCACAAAACCATGGGCTCTCAACAATATAAGACCTAGCTTACCAAGGTATCCAACCAATCCAACAAAAATGTAATCATCATTAAAGAATACAACAAATGAGCTTGGCTACAAGATAATCACATAAACAAGCCAAATAAACAAAATAACCTATAAATCAAACAATGAAACAAACCTAGAACATCTCAAGTATCAGAAAACAACCTCTGGATTTCCAAGAACAAGAACCCAAATCTAGAAAATAACCCAAATTGACAAACTAAATTAGACTGACAGAATAGTGCATATGTGCAATCATTTAGCGCATACACCATACGAAGTAGTGCATACGTTCGACAGATTAACGCATATGTTAAAATGTCTAGTGCATACGTGAAAATGTTCGGTGCATAAGAAGTAGCGCATACGTTCTTTGTTTTAGCGCATTATCACCAGAGACTTGTAAAACACATAAAAATGAAAAGTAAAATTGCGACTTGAAAAAATTAAATCAAACTCTTAAGTTTATGTCCCAAAAATACAACCAAAAGGGATGTAAATCCAATATGAAACTAAGGAACGTAAATTTTACACTCAAAATAAACTCACAAAGGCAAGATTCAACTCAGAAATAATTACTCCAAACAACTCCCAGCAATGAAAATTCACAGAAAACCAAATATATAAAACTCCCAACCAACTAAGAAACCAAATGGCTTCTAGAATCCAAAGCCTAACCTTCAACCGAACAAGAATCATGACCAAGGAAGAAGAATGCACAAACACAACAAGCATAGCCAGACATTCACAACAAATAGAAAATTCAGACAAATATATTTTCCCAAACTATATTATAAACTATATAAGTAAATATCTATCTCCCAAACAACCCTGAACACAATCTTTCTTGAAAACACAATGTAGACAATCTTTCCTGCAGATAAAATTCTTACGAAGAGGATTTCTCCAACTTGGAAGATAGAAGTAATGGAAAAGAAAATCTGAAGAAGCGCAAACCACAATCCAAGCAAGCCAAGAAATCTTCAACCAAAAATCCAAACTTGCAAGAGAAAACCCAAGAAATGCTAACCCAACAAAATACTCAAGAAGCCAAATAAATAGAAAATCAAACTAAAACTATAGAAAATCTCAGCCAATCAAAATATTACAAAATAATATATTTCTTACCAACCATTTTCAAAACCCAAGGTAAGAATAATAAAAAATTATTTAATTTACTTACCCAAAATATAACCAATAGAATAATAGGGTAGGTAGAAAGAATCTACCAAGCAACCAAAGAGAGTAAAAAGAGAATAATAATAATAATATAAACAACTCATAAAATCATGGGCACAAATAATTATAAAAGGCCCAATAACAAATAAACCAAGGCTATATTAAATTAAAGCCATAATAATAAATCAAAGGCTAGATATATACAATTAAATATTCTAATTAATAATAAAACCTTTTCTTACCAAATGATGATATTAATATTAATTTAACAACACTTTATTATTAAATATTATATCAGTTATTTATTTGATTAATTATTATAAATTATATTAATCTTTTATTTTAATTTAACATTATTAAACTATATAAATCAATTTAATAAAATAATTAATAATTAACCAAACTACACAAAGCAAGCCACTATAAAATAATCCAACAAAGCATTACACACTAACCACGACTTGTGCCAAGACTCTAAACTGACAAGGGTAATCAACTTAAACCTAGAGTATAAGGTGGGATATCATGTCAACTCCGATCAACTTGCCATTGGGATAAGACACACTCAGACCTGTGAAGCTAGGTGGAGTCGATGTCTGGTACCTGCAAATCATGCATCCATAAAGCCACGGTACAACATATGCAATAATATATAATAAATAGACAAGTGATAGAGAATCACGACGACATATCATGCTCACAATGAGTGATATGAAATCATGTCTACTCACACAAACAGTCACCCAATATAGCATCAATGCATCACATAGAATCATAATCGTAGAATGGGGTTAATACATCATAAAATAATATCAAATAATCATAGAACAAACATGATACACACATAAAAATGAATACACAACAATCATCATAGAGTAATTCATCCTCGCAATAGTCTAGGACTATCATCATCCATATGAAATCATAATGTCAAACACAACATAATATGTCTAATATCCATAAGGAAGCATCCAAAACATAGGTAAATTCATAAACATCTAGTCAAAGCATCATAAAAATAGTCTAAACTATGTCAATATAATCTATCGAAGCACAAAAGAAAGGACGAATCAAGGAGAGTCACTACAGAGTTTTGGTTTCTAACTATGGTTTAATGTAAACTATTTTGGTGGGTACACAACCCTTTCTAGGGTCAATGTCCCAGACAGTTTCTCTGCGATTGCTACCCATGATGATAGCTCTATAGAAAAAAGGCTCAAGGTGGCCCCCTACTTGTGGCCTAAAACAACTAAGTCCTATTTCCTATCATATGCATCACCCTTGACCCATTATCATCCAACGAAATTCATCAAGATAAATAAATTCTAAAACATGACACACAACCAAACCCTAATGGTATTTTCTAAGGTTTAACTCAGCAGATGTAAATTTATTTTAAAATTTATCTTTTTAGATTATCGATCCAAGGGGGATTACCCGCCCCTTGGATTTTAACTTCCAAATGACCCTTATTTTCCCCCAACGATTTATAGGGATGATGCCACAAACGCCATTGTTTTAGCTTTGTTAGGCGTTAAGTGCAGTAGTTCAACATGACGACATTATCCGTAAGTGTGACCTAGAGGCACCATAAATACCAAATGTTGCTAAGGTTTTTGGTTTCAACTCCTCTTCTTTAGTTGTCTATCTAGGAACTATTAATTTATGAAACTTTAATAACATTATACTAAAACAACTATGAAGATGAAATTATTGCATGCACGGAATAATTGTTTCAATTTCAGAAATCAAGATATAAAATTCACATAATTGAAAGGAACATTTGTAGAGAAAAATAAACAAATTATCTACTTGGGAAATTAATATTATTTCTTGAAGAGGAAAGACTAATAATAAAATGTAACTTGCATGATAAACAAACAAATGTTCAACTTATTTAAATAAGAAAAAAATTAACTAAACATTAAATCATTTTGCACAAATTGTTTTAAGGAGACTATGAATCTAAACACATCTAATTGGAAGATAAATCCTTTTAACTTTTAATACTTAGCATCTAAATATGTACATACTAAACACTCATCTAAATTATATATATTATATTAAATTATTTCAAAGAATAAGGTTTCCACTGAAACAATAAATAATTTAAATAATTTGAAGGAACTTATATTTCATTCAATAATAAGCAAAATGTTTAATTAATAATAATCTATGTCATATGTCATTTGATCTTTAAACTACAATTCATTGACAACATAATACTTATAAATACCTCCTTATCCATTTATATCCCAAATATAAGGAGCATTTAAATAATTTAAATGTAAAGTCTAATTTAAATGTAAAGTCCTATTTAAATAATTAGAGTGCACATAATAAGGTTACAAATAAACTTTAACAAACAATTTTCCAAATATAAAAATAGATAAATTCTCTTCTCCTTTTATTTTTTATAAAAAAATTAAATACTTAAATTAAGATTATTCTTTTTAATGAA
Organism: Cryptomeria japonica; assembly: GCF_030272615.1. NCBI lineage: Eukaryota > Viridiplantae > Streptophyta > Pinopsida > Cupressales > Cupressaceae > Cryptomeria > Cryptomeria japonica. The sequence goes on from NC_081413.1 coordinate 478,220,278, forward strand.
TATAATTTAACAAATGATTTTAAAATTTATATCTTTTATAGGGAAACTCCAATAAGAAAGTTTTAAAGTTTTTTAGATAACTTATTAATTATCAAAAAGACTATTTCCAAAACAATTTTATCTCTTATCTTTTAAATTTTAATCCTCAAGAAATTTAAATAATAAGTTGGGTTAAATCATTGGTTCAAAACTATTGGTGTAAATTAGAATCAAGGGTGTTAATATCTATTTATAAAACAATCAATTAATTTAATATAGTTATGATAGAATTAATTTTATACAAGAGAACATAACAACCAACCAAATAAATGGTAAATTTACTAATTAATTGTTTTTTATTTATTTTATCTAATTTTATATTTATCACCAATAGATTACTTAAAATTTGTCTTAAATAAAATTGTCTCACAAAATAAATACCCTCATGAAATTAAATTTAAATATGAAGGAAATAATTTCTTTTTTCTTTTAGTGAATGTTTTTTTTTCATGTTTAGTTATTCTATTTTATTTTTTAGATAAAACTTTAAATCGATTTTTAATTTATTATATTTTCATATTAAACTATTTCTATATGAATAAAATGGTTTAGGCCATTTAATTTACTTACGTAATAAAATAGACTATTTTTGGAATAATAGATTCAAAATTACCTTCATGGTTGTTAGGAGTTTTGACAAATTTAGTCGAGATTAAACTATTCAGTAGTATAGATCTATAATAGGTACTCATATCAATTCTAAATTTAACTATTTATATTTAATATAACTAATTCTAATTTTTTAATTACTTAGTAATGAAGGTTTCTCTAACTGTGAAAGTGATAATCAGAAAAATATTTTTCATTGCTATAAGTAAATTAATTTGTTGGTTCAAACTTTCATGCAAAAATCAAGCTATTGGAGATCTAGATTTAAAGGAAAAAAAAAAGTTTAAACACAAAATATAAAGATTCTAAAGAGTACATATTTTAAGGTAGTATTTCTAATTATATTGCCTTTTAAAAACAAAATTGTTAGAGTTGCATGAAAAGAATAAAAGCATACTTAATTTGATTTTTATCTCATAGCTTTTCTTTCTCCAGATTTACTTTCCATTTTCAATCAATAATTTATGAGTAATTATTTCTTAGATGAAACTAATTAATTCATTAACTAAGTTTCTTTTCTAAACCCACACATAAATATTAATTAATTCATTAACTAAGTTTCTTTTCTAACCCACATTAACTAAGTTTCTTTTCTAACCCAAACATGAATATTAATTACTCCTTTTCCCTTGTTTATAACTAATTAAATTATAAGTTTTAGTGAAAGTAATTGACTAAAAAAGTATGGGTCAGCTCTCCTTGGGGGCTTAAAAAAGTAATAAATGTAATCTATGGTAGGGGTCGGCTCTCCTTGGGGGTCTCTTTCCATGCCACTTTATTCGATCTAGTCATGCTTACATGGTACTCTATGACCGAATTAAACATGCCCTCGAACGACAAAACTTCTGTCATGTGAAGAATGGCCCGCATCAATTCAGTAGACAATTGGATGACCACATTGTGCACAAAGCCAAAATTAAAGTTGGGGTTCTAATGGAGATCCTGGAAATAGACAATGTTGACCCTTGTGTGCCAATTTCGCAATCTGTGGAAAGGGGACGGGCCACAGGTAGGGTTCAAGACCTCAACGTACCAGTGCAGGATGAAACCATGAGATGGACTACCCCATCTCTGCCCGCCTTTGATGCCCCTATAATTCAGACCCAGGAAGATGCCACCATGGTCAAGTAAAACTATTCTAGCTTTGTTTTTTGCTAATCAAAATATGCTCTTTTTTGACGGGTGGAAAATCTTACGGCAACCGGTATGACCCAAAAAAATTTGATTGCCCCTTGCTTTCCGGTGTTGGCTCTTGCGTTTATTTCCACTGGTATACTAGAACCAGTAGAGGAGTCATCCTCTTAGCTTGTTGGCTAGCATCGATATTGGAGGCTTTTCTTTTTTATGAATCGGTCGTGGCAGCTCTTCAGTGTTCCGACAACCAGATTCCCGCTTCTCAGTCTCCACGGCAACCGGTTGTGGGGGTCAATTTTTTATGGTTTCCTCTGGTCCTGTCTCGACCTTTACTCCAATTTTGGTCCCTAAGAGGTTCATTCTACAGGCAAACCCTGTCTATCTCTCCGGATTCGGGGGGCTTCTTCTTGTAGTCCCTTTTCCTTTTTTCATTATATCTTAGCAAGGATATAGGGTTTTCTTCCTGATTCTTTCCCTATTAAACTCTTGAATCAGTTTTCTTATCTATATATATATCAGTGGCTTGCCACTTTTGCCAAAAAAAAAAAAAAATGACTAAAAAAGTCAGTTCAATTAATACTAATTAATTTGCATGTTCAATTTTAAACAATATGTTTTTGTAACTAAAGTCAATTGCAATAATAATATTTACTATTTCAAACTTCAAAATAGGATAACCTAACATTATTTCATTATTCTCATTTAGTATTAAATCTAAACACTTATAATTTAGTTATATTTAATTTAATAATATTGGATGTGTTAAAATAATGGATTGATATCTTCTCTTTTTTTTTTTGGTATTTGGAAAATTTAATTTATCATTAAACTATGTTAAATTAGGTATTTCAAGATAGATATGCAATGGATCTATTTCATATATTTTATCGATAAATCTATTTAAATTTTTAATTCATAATTAAGATAAATGTTGTTTCCAATGAATTTAATTGGACTTGTATTGTTTCATGTTATGAATAAATTAAAACACCATTAGCTTTCTTTGAAATAAAACTAGATTGAAAACTCCAAATTTTAAATATTATTTGGAATTCCACAGATCTATGTTAAAATTTGTACTCCATGCAAGGTTTGAACTACTTGAGCTGTGTTTTTTTTATTGTTGGAGAACATTTGATTTTTCTTGTTAGTTGTTGGGCAACATTTTTTGCTATTGGGCAGCATTCTAAATAAGTTGTATAATGCTCTCTATTGTACGATTCTTTGATATGTAATAAAATCTTCTTTTTCCAAAAAAATAAAAATGAAAATCTTAATAATAAATAAAAACTATATTTATTTCCTTTCTAAAAGACTAAAACAGATTTTTATTTTATTTCTTAAGATATTACAAAGAAATGAAAAAATCATTTTTTTTTTTTTGAAATAAAACTAAATAAATTTTATAGACCGAACTTCCTTGATCATTTGGAGGAAAGTAGACTAAAATAATGCTTTCCTTTGTTGAAGATCTTCAATCCCTTTGATTTCTTCTTGACTTTTTCCTCTTGCTCCCTTCCAAAAATCTTCTTTTTTTTCAATTCTCAAGTAAAATTTCCTGCAAAAATCTAGAAAGAGAAAGAGAAAGAGACACTCCAAAAACAACATTTAAAAAAAAAATGTCTTCCAAAAACAAACCTTGTCCAATTCATACAACATTCTCTCAATTTATAGATTTTGGAGTTGTAAAATGATTTTTACCCTCGTAAGATAATTTTTCAAATTAGGGGAGATTTTTCAATTAATAGTTGTAAGAGAATATGCCAAAAATAAAATTGTAACTCCCTTCTTGGCAGTTTATTTATTTCATCCATTTTATCAAAAATGATTTTCGTAACTCCCTTGTCATAAAAATACCATGAATAGACATATCCTTGTCATAGAATTAATTTGTAACTCCCATGTCATCGCATATGCTAAATTAAAATTCATTCATTCCCAAATAAATAAATAAATGTTAAAATTTCCATTTGTCTTAGTACTAATAATAAATTTCCTCTCTTCTGTTATGCCATGTGTCTTGGCCTTCCCTTTTTCTCCTACACCGTGTGCTTAAAAAAAAAATGCATTAAAATAAATATAAATAAGTATTTTTCTATTAATTAAACTTTAAAATTAATTATTTGCATCTCTTTATTATTATAATGTAAAGAATATAAATATATTTATATATATGTATTTTTGGTTTCTTAGTAAAATTTGTTTTATATATATTAGTATATTATTATATTTCACCAAGTTTATTATTTAATTTAATTCATTTATTAATTTTGAGTTTGTTTGATTTATTGGTTATTTTTTTATTTATATTACAAATAAATAATTGATCAATTCTAACCTTACCCAAAATTAATCAAATAATTTTTTTGAATATTTTAACTAAGAGGGTTATGACATGTGTGTGTGTGTGTGTGTGTACATATGTACACACACACACACACACACACACACACACACACACACACACATGTATGTATGTATGTATATGTGTGTGTGTGTACACACACACATATACATACATACATACATATATATAAACAATGTTTCAATACACACATATACAAACATGCATACATACATACATAAATATAAACAATGTTTCAATTTTATGTATCTTAAAAGCACGCTAAAAAGGAAGTGAAACCTTTCTACAATAAAATTCTTCTCCATTGATGTGATTAAACTGGGAATTTCAGATTTTATCAAGAATTTTGCACGATAATGACACTTATTACAACAATAATCATTTTAATAGCAATGGTATTTGTCCAAGTGTTTCAGTGTAACATTTATTGGTGGCAATTGTAAGAGGTCAACCCAGCTTCACATTTGAATCATGTAATCACAATAACACCATCCACAAATGTAGCAATCATGTGTTGAGGTTGTGGTATACAACTTTATTGGACACCTCAATAAGTCTTAAGGATGTTTTGTAGGCCCACCATCCAGTAGGATGTTGTCCAAATTTAGGGAAGAAAAAAAAACTTCACCTTAAACAAATGATCAAGCAACAATATCTGAGAATGAATTTCTATTATTCATAGTTATACATAAACTTACACTCAACCATATTTAGAACTCCAGAAAATTTAGCTTATATTATTATCGGCGTAACCATTGCACTTCCATTTGATGCAAGCGCTACTAGTATAGACCAAAAGCAATGGGGGATTCTTCCTCCCATGAATAAAAGGGTGCATATATGCTATTATGGTTCAACTCAAGGCAGTCTATGGATATTTTAAGGATGTACATGTTTGTGATCCCAATGTGTGAGTATGGACAACACTAACCAAGTTGTATGATGCCACTTTAATTCATGTCTAATTTCATTTGGAGAGATATTATTTTCACTTAAATGATATCATAGAGTGATCATCTTGAATAGTAGGTGAGTGAAGGTGAACCATATCCTTTTGACTTTAAAGTTTGAAACTAATTACGATGTGTGGTAGCAATATATTCATCTTTAGAAGAACAAATCATTTTAGAAGGATATTGTTTTTATTTGTTTAACCCTTCCATGCCAAAAGAAGGTACACAAAAGTGGGCTCCTATCATTTATGCTTCACCCTATTGTAATTATGTCGAGAGGCATCTACAATGACATCAAAATATTCATAAACAAAAATCCATTTTTGAAATAATTTGACATGCAAATGATGGGGAAATGCATGATATATGCCATCTTCCAGCTTTTGTGGAGGTGTTATTTTATTATTCCAAATTAAATAGAACCCTTGCCACTTGTCTCTAGCTAGATTCACAACTTTTTGCATGCAGGACTTTAAGGAATTTTTTTTCTTGGTGTTTAGTTTTTTAGAAGAACATTTATTTTATAGATGATTCTCTTCTATTATAAGATATCTCTCAGCATATTTTACATATATTTTTTAAATATAGATATACTAGTTGTATATATACAATTGCGACCTTGAAATTTAATTTTTTTTTCACTCGAATGCATTCCATTTCAATGAACTATACCAAATAAATTTAATTACATCATTTCAAAGGGTCTTTTCTTTGTATTCTTTGTTGTGCTATCAATAGTTATCATCTAATTTGTGCTATAACTTAGTTTTTCTTTTATGTTTTTACCACCATCTACAGTTATTTCTATTGATATATTATTTAAATAGGATTTCTATTTTGTGCTAAAATTTGGATTTTTCCTTTTTATGTTTATCACTATCTACAATTAATTATGTTGAATTGGATTGATTTATTAAAAATAGGACTAGTTAAAGATTTTGTTCTTGAAATAAGATTAGTTAAAGATCTTTTTGATGCACAAACACAAATTTAAAAACAATAATAATAAAAAATAACTCTTAAGTAAAATAATTAGGATTTCACACACATCATCTAAAAAGTTATAGATTTTTTTAATTGAAATCGATTACAAATATCTTGCTCAAATGAGCATCAACATTACACCAATACAATATCACGGAGTTGAGTGGTTAAAGGCAAAGCGAACTATTATTTCGCCTTTTACTAAAGAATATTGTGTCTTGGCCACTCAAAGCGGCATAAGCCAATTTTTAGAGGCTTTCTCTACTACTTAGAGGAGGCCCATAGATACTCTAGATATTTACAAGCATTTGGATGCATGCATCTATTGGTATTTATTCACATTTGTAGTGATCATATCAGAATGAGTAATTTTGATTCATTTTGAATAGTAAAATAATGACTGTAGCACTCAAATGCCACCTGCTGAAGTTATCTATCTTTTGACATCCCCCTATCATAGCTTAAGACGATGGATTATAGGTGGCTAACATGCAAATTTCAATATTCATTTATTCAGTCACCTTCTTTGTTATAAATCTACTGGGTTGGGAGGGTCGGTATGACTGAATCTCCTTTACCAACTCTTGTTGTTGTAGCTTGGATCTTATCCTTTATTAAGGTCAAAATCCAAGAGCATAAACAAGAGTTGGTAGATTGAAGATTATTTGGTTGGTTAGGTCACTGGCCAATCTTGTTCCAACCTAATCGTAATCAGAATCTCAATTCTGTTTCTTTAATTTCTTTATTTTATGATCTAAAAAGATTGGTTTCCACAGGAAATTGCATGATGGTAAGAGTCTAACTTTACAGATGAATTTTCATATGATATAAATGTTTGGATAACACTAACAAATTTGCCAAGTGTTTGAGATATAACAATGCAGGCCAAACAGGTTATCTCGAGCAATTAAGGAGAGACTATAAATAACCAAAGAACAACTTCTGAGCCAAACTGCCAGAAGCTGAGGAAATGATTAATTGATTATTAAAAACAATACTTTTGGGCTTGTAAGGGAAGGGAAAATAAAAATACCCTCTCACCTGATCACCCTGGCCCGGGGTGATGATGTATTAAATCTATAACTATTATAAATGATTTGCTGGACTATGGTCTCGGGCAAGGTCGGAGGTTTTCTCGCCTCCACTCTTTCCTACCGACACTCGCATGAGTGGAGTATTGTATAATTTCAAAAATGATTAATAAAATTCTTGGCCTCGGCCTCTTATCGAAAAAAAAAACAAAAAAACATTACACCAATACAATCTCTTTATGAGCAAACACATTAAAAAAATTGCCTATGGAAGACCAAGAGTCATTACTTAGAAATCCACTTTTATTTAAATTCACCTTCTATGAATAATCAAGAATCATAACTTAGAATTCCACTTTAGTTGTCCCTATGGGAAATCAAGCTTGGGCCTCCACAATGAAAATCGAACATTTTAACTAATTAAGCTCAACCCCTTGGACAATATGAAATTATTTTTACATAATTAATTAATTTATATTTATTTTAAAATAAAGCGTCTATCTACTTCTTATTGATAACAAGAGTTTTTCTTGTTGATTAATACCATTAATATTGATATTTATTTTATTGTTTCTAAAATTAGCTAATATAATTGAGATAGGCATAATATTAAATTGAGTTTTATTTGTTAAAAACAACAAACTGTTGAATATCAGTTTTTAAAAATAAAATTACATATTTACTATCAAATGACAAGATGGGTGTAGCTGATATTTCTTGGAATATCTAGATAGACATTGAGTCCAATATTAATTGACATGAACAAACTCAATTTTAACTATACTAATCATTTTTATTTTTTTTGGAAAAGGGGTAAAAATTTATAGAATAAAAAAGTGCAAAACAAATCCAAAGGGCAACCAACACAACAAAGAGAGCAAAACAAGAAACACCAACCAAAAGGTGACCCAAAGAGTGTCATAAATAACCAATCATGTCATACAAAACAATCTTATGAAACATTTGAGCATAGTTTGGGGGAAACTAGCCCCATTCCCCAACATTTCTCTAGATGCTTAAAAGCCCATTTAGCCAAACAATCAGTTGCCTTATTCCACTCTCAAGGAACATAACAAAAGGAAACTAACTCTAAAGAGTCACTCAAACTAAGAATCTAGCTAGCCACCACAACCAAATGTCGATCAACATCCTCCAACTTTTGATTATTCATCATATACATAATAACATGAGAATTAGATTCACAAATAATCTTGCGCCATTCGAGAGCACACCCTCTTTCAAGCGCAAGGAGGAAAATTGAAGACTCCATAAAACTATTAGTTTGTTGCCCCTTATACATCGAAAAGAGGAAAACCATATTTCCCAAACCATCCTTGTCAATACCTTGACTCCCCACATGCCAAGGATTTCCACTAGAAGAGCCATCAGTATTAATATTTAGGACTCCCTGGGGTAGAGGAGAGCACTTGCCATCTCATTGGGTCTTCTTCTTAGCATGTCGACTCCTCCTAAAAGGAGATCTCTAATATCCCCACCAAAGATATTCAAATTCTGAATAACAACCATGTCACCAAGGTCCATCTTTGTAGAAAGATCACACTTTGCCAACAAGATTTCTTTCCATCATATTGATAATTATATGCCACACTTGTAACACCAACATCTTCTATCTTGAAAAATCCTACAATTTCTTTCCAACCACAATTGCCATACAATAAAAGAGGAGCAAATATCCATACAACATGGAGGAAATGAGTGTTAGTAGGGGGTTTGCGAAGATTATTCTAGGACTCGACTAGAAAATTAGCATGAACATAAGCATTCTTCCATGCTTCCCACCAAAAATGTCAAATCTCCTTGGTGGAAGCACATTGAAATAAAAACATGTGAAGTAATATCCTCATTATTATTACACATAAATAGATATAACGTCCTTGAAACTCTCTTTTCCAAGGATTCTCCCACGTGAGAAATCTATTTTGTACAACTAGCCAAAATAAAAAATTACACTTGGGACAAACAAACCTACTCCACACCTACTTCCACCAAGGAACATTCACCTTCCCATAAGTTAATCTATCCAACTCCATATAGCTTGAAGTCATCGAAAACTTACCCTTTGAATCTGGGACCTAAGCTAGAACATCCTTTCCCTCTAGGGAGTTACACATTCTTCCCCTCAAAATCTAAGCAAGATTGTCTCAAGCATCCATTGATCCTCTAGGAGGCCATTCACCCAACTCTTTCTATCTAGCCACTTCCCCTTGCCCCAAATACAAGGTAGCTTAAAATCCTCAACTCTACTCCAACCCGCTCTAAGAAAGCTATCACATAAAGACTACAACTAAGGAAATTCCAAGATAATGGGTGGGTGACCATCCCAAGAGTCATGCTAGAACATAGCTTCAATACCTTTATTTCATATCCAAAAAATCCCTTGCTTAACTAGAACTGTGCTCCCCTCCTTAGAGTGTATCAGTCATAGATGCATCATCTCCAAAAAAGCTCAGCATCCAAAACATGGCCATTCATGCCTGCTTGACACAAGCCAAGTCACCATCCTATAATGGCCTACAAATAGAATCGCACTTAACCAAACTTCACTTTTAAGAATGCTATTTACCCATCCACAAAAAATGTTGGGAGCCTAAACCACAAACTTCAAGGTCGTTACTCTCCTAGTAGTTTAGAGCCATATGTGAGTCTAGTGACTAACCTTCTTGCTAAGCTTGTCCAAAATATCCTACCAAAATCTACTAGGCAAAATATCTGTTGAAAGAGGAACTCCAAGATAAACAAATAGAAGAGCACTAACTAGAAACCTCAAAATTCTAGCAATCTTGACTTGAATGAGTAAAGGGGTATTAAAGAAGATAAAAGTTTTATCTTCATTAATATTTTGTCTTAAAGCTACCATATAAATATCCAAAGTCTTTCTAAAGTTAGTTGCCTTATTAATTATGCCAACACCCATGAAAGTCGTGTCATCCACAAATTGAAGATGAGAATAATGAATAGTCCATTACCCCAATTCGAGCCTTGGATCAATCCTTGCTTAACATGAGAATTAAAAATATTCCTAGCCCTTCAGCCGTTAAAATAAACAAGGGGAGAGGGGATCACCTTGCTAAAGACCTCTAAGGGCCCCAAATAGCTTTGTAGGATCACTATTAATAAGAACAATGAAATAAGAGGAAGTGATACAACTCATTATCCAATTGATCCACTCATTTCCAAAGTCAAAGGCTACAAACACTTTACGCAGGAAGGTCCATTTAACTCTATCATAATTATGCCAAAGGCATTCCCAATATGAAATGAACCACCCACTTTTTGAAGTCAATGGTTCAAAATTGAGGAGAAGGATGCAAGACTATATAATTAATCTCAATTGTATGCTTACATTCATATTAATTCTTTTTAATCTTGGTAAAAAAATTAAAAAATATATTTTAATATTATTAATTAGAAAAAAAGCATATAGAGCAATCTATCTTTTATTATTATCTTCTTTTGATAAGAAAATCTTTTCATATTATATTTCAAAAAAATTAAGATATTTTGTTTTATTTTTTTAGTCTTTAAAAAAGAAAAAAGAAAAAAAAATCAAAAAGAAAGAATTAGCTTTATTCTAATTTTTTTTTTTTTTTTAATTTTTTTTTTTTATTGAGTTTGAAATTTATTTTAATTATTTATATCTTTTTATGAAGTTAAAAATAATAATTAAAAATTATTAAAATTAATTTAATTTATAATTATTTGTCTTATTAAAAAATAATTATTGTAAATAAATTATCTTTTGAAATAAAAAATCTTTATTAATGTGATATGAACATCCTTTATGCTAAGATATTCTATCTTATTTTTTTATTTATTCTAATTATTCTTCTTCTTGTAAGGATTAACTTTTATTAAATTATATTTTTATTTTAATTATTTGTCTTTGTATTAAATTACAAATAATAATTAAAAGATATTAGAATTAATTTAATTTGTGATTTTTCTCTTATTAAAATTTTAGTTATCATAGAATAATTATATTTTAATTTTTTATTTTAATTTATATAATAAAATAAATTTCAACTTAAAATATAAATTAAAAGTCAGAGAGAGAGAGAGAGAGAGAGAGAGAGAGAGAGAGAGAGAGAGAGAGAGAGAGTTTTGAGTACTCATCTCATGCCAATAATTTAAGGATAACATGTGTCCTTGGTTTAACTTATGCTTAGGGTAGCACGTCATTTGATTATTATCTCCATCCCTATCTTTCTTGCCTATCTATATCTACTTATGTCTCCTTATATCTATCTTCCCCCTCTATCCTTCTCACTATATTTATCTCTCCCTCTCTCTCCCTCTCTCCTTATTGCTTCCTCTTTCAATTCTCTCTACTTCTATATCCTCCTTTGCCTCTCTCCCCCTCTCTATCTATTTATATATATCTTTCTCCCTCTCTCTATCTATCTCTATATCTCTCTCACTCACACACATTCCCTATTTCTCCCTCCCTATCTTTATCTCTATATCTCTCATTCACATAGACACACGTTGCCTATTTCTCCCTCCCTATCTTTATGTCTCTCTTATACACTTTTCTCCCTTCATCTCTCCTACTCTCTCTATATCCCTCTCCACCTCTCTATATATCACTTCATATATCTTTATCTTTCTATCTCTCTATATCCCCCTCTCTCATTGTTGCCCTCTTTCTATCTCTATTTCTCCCTCCTTCCATCTCTCCCTCTCACTCAACCCTTTTTGTTTTGCAAGTTATATATATTCTATCTCCCCTTTCTCTCCCTATCTCTTCCTCATTATATTCCTATACATCCCTCTCTCTCTCTCCCTCTCTATCCCTATCTCACCTTCTCTCCCCATCACTCCCTCTTTTTGTATCTCTCTACTTCTCTCTTTAATGGATAGACACATTGCATGTTTCTTCCTCCCTATCTCAATCTCTATCTATCTATCTTTCTCCACTCTATCTCTCTTCCTCTCTCTAAACCTTTCTTGATCCATTACTTTTCTTTGTCGCCTTCTTCCTCTCTCACTCTTTCCTCCTCATTCTCTATCTAGAGATCAAATCGTTACTACAACCCGTACTACAATACATATTTATTATATGCACATGAAAACACCAATACATATTTATTATATGCCTAATAAATAATATATTTAACATATATTTACAACACAAAAAAAATATGTAATTAATATTAAAAAAATATGTTTGAATATAATAAAGTTTTTAATGGGTGGTCGAATATTGCCTTCCCGCGTACCGCTCACGGCCCCACGTGGCACAAATTACCGCTACCTACATTGCCCTAAAAACTTTAGGTAAAACAAGTTTGCAGGGTGGATTTTCGTTTGTTTTTTCCTCCCCGTCGTAGTTTCTCCTCCCTGTCGTCAATGCTCCGTCTCTGCAACGCCTTGGCTCCATCTCTACAACACCTCCTTTTGGCTCTAGGTGACAGTCGCCGCTCTTCCTTCATGCGTTATCGACATCCAATTATGGTTTAGCTCCTTCGTAGTTGCATTATGCTTTGTCAATTGATGATTTCTTTGTATGTGGGTTAGGGTTTCATTTCAATGGTATGTTACAGTTTAATACTGTCAGAATCCTCACAGAGAATGGCAAAAAAATGATTGTCTCTTCGTTTTCTTTGGCAGACCTTCATTATTTTTCATTTCCCTTAATGGGTGAGTTGTTAAATGGTGTCTCTCTCTGTATAATGCCAAAATAATTACAGAGAATATAAAAAAAAATTGTTTATTGTTCGTATTTACTCGAAACCCTTTCATTATTTATGATTTCATATTATGGGTGTGTTGTTAAATTGTGTCTCTTTGTTTATAAAGCCAATATAATTACAGAGAGTGCAAAAAAAATTGGTTATTGTTTATAATTATTCTAAACCCCTTCATTATTTATCATTTTTTTAATGGGTGGGCAATTAAATGGCGTCTCTTTGTTTATAATGCCAAAATAATTACAGAGAATGCAAAAAAAATTAATTATTGTTCATAATTATTCGAAACCCCTTCTTTATTTATCATTTTATTTTATGGGTGGGTTGTTAAATGGTTCTCTCTGTTTATAATGCCAAAATAATTACATAGAGTGCAAAAAAAATTGATTATTGTTCATAATTATTCAAAACTATTGGTGTAAACAAATATTCATTATGGATATTATTACACTTTACTTAAGTTAACTTAGGATTATGCATCTCTTTGTAGTTTGGATTCGAGACACTTAGGGAAGTGTGCACATAGGGATATAGCTTGTAGGAGAAATTCCACCTTTTGTGGTCTTATTTTGTTGTTACACTCCACATTCGGTGGGTCATCCACCTCTTGTGGAACATTATATTATCTCTCCTACCTACCCCTAGTATTTCTTACCTACCCTTGTTCCTCATTGAGCCACATGTCATGATTGTGTGCTTGTACATCCATATGGCCTTGCCTATATAAGCAGGCCTATATTCATTGTATTGGTGAATCTAGATGATCATTTGTATATTGATGAGAATATAGTTTGTTCTTGTCATTCTATTGTCTCTCTTTATGCTTTTCATTATGCCCTTGATCTTGGCAAAATCTCACATGGTATCAGAGCCATTGGGGCTTCAATTGATTGGTTTTTGGAGACATCTTGGAAGGCTTCTATTTTCGGATCTGAGGGAGAACATTGTTGGAGGCATCTTAGAGCATTTTCGACCTCACCATTGCATTCAGGAGGCTGTTTCCATAAAAATCGAGTATAAACTCTACCTATTTTAGCGAAAATCGAATTTTGGGTGTTGGAGGAATTTTTTGCCCAATTCGGACAGTACAGTATGGAATTTTCGGATCTCAAAAAAAAAAAAAAAATCTGAAATTTTTTTTTTCCAGTTTTGAATAAGATTTTTTTGAAATTTTTGAAAAAAAATCGGGTATGTACCTTCCACCCAGTCAGAAGCGCACAGTCAGCGCCCAGTCAATATTTTTTTGAAAATTTTTAGACCCCTCCGTTGAGTAGTTTGGATTTTTGAGTCAACTTTGGAGGCTCATAACTTGCTCAATTTTGCTCTTTTTCGGGTGCAATTTTTTTTTTTTATTTGGGCTAATTTTTCATGCTCTTCGCAGTGGTGTGGTTATTTTCTGATTTTGGTGCACAGGTTTTTCATAATTTTTGGATTCTCTCAACTGTACCTGTCCAATCCTCAATTCTACAACTTCAAAGGATTCGTTTGAGCTCATACGACCTCCTTTTCAAGTGCCATTTTTTTTTTAAATGCATTTTTTTTGGTTTGCTTTCATAATCTATGATCAGATTTTAGAGATTTTGAGTGGAAATTACACTTTCATATATTGGTCTTATTTGGCCTACTTGGTACTTGTAATTTTTTTGGATCTTAGTTTAGATCTCTTGCATTATTAGTTTGAGTCTTCTTTGGCCTTATTAAGGAAGTTGTAAATTTTAAATCAGAAGTCCACTTTGCCATTTTTTGCAAGTGGCTCATTGTACACACACTAGTTATAAAGTGCCAAATCATCATTTTTTTATTTATTTTTTTTGGAGGGGGGGGGTGTTCTTTGATTGAGTGAATTTGGGGGGGTTTCTTGTGTGATTGTGCCTCTCTTTCCTTGTTCTCTTTCATTTTTGTTGCAATGAGTCCTCATAAATTTCCACCTTTAACTCCACATAATTATGCATCATGGAAAATTAAAGTATGGAGCAAATTAATGGAAAAAGGTCTCACAAATTACATAGATGGAACTATAGTAGCACCACCTAATCCTAAGGTTGATCCTAATGCTCGGTTAGAATGGCTCACTAAGAATTGCATGGCTCTTGGAACTTTGCGTAAGTATGTATCAGATGACCTCATTTTTCACATTGAGAAGTGTACCACAATCAAAGAGGCTTAGGATATGTTTCAGAAATTGTATGGTCAAGTAGATGAAATCAGAGGTTACAAGATTGACAATGAGCTCACCAACTTGGATCCCAAGGTTTTGATACAATCCAAGATTATGTCACCAAAGAAAATGAGCTACGAGCAAAGCTTAAGGATTATGGAATTGACAAAAATGATGCTCAGTTGATATTCAACTTGTTGGACGAGCTTGCTCCAGAATATGCAGCATTTGTGTCTAGCTTCCAAACTCATCGTTTGACAGTGGGGAGTTTCTACATTATGCCTTCATTTGATGCTTTCACAGAAATGTTGATATTGGAACAATCTAAGTTGTTGAACATGGGGCTTCTCAAGTCTTCAAAGTCCAAGGCTTTGGTGGCTAATCAAGGGAATCAAGGAGGTCAAGGCAAAGATTCCAACAAGAAGAAGAAGCAATCTAAGTCAAAGCCACAACAGGAAAAAGGCCAATCATCCTCTCCATCACAAGGCGATTTTTCATCCTCTTCCAAGAAGGGGACTCCACCTAAGAAGGATAAACCAACTTGTGCATATTGCAAGAAGTATGGTCATAACGAGCATCGATGCCACACCAAGAAAGTTGATGAGTTGACAAATCTTCTTAAGAAAAATAACATCAACTTGCCATCCGCCTACACAAAGAAGGATTCATCTCCTTCCTCTTCCTCACAGTCTAAGGGAAAAAGGCAAGATTTTGTGGCTACAACAGGTTCTTCACAACAGTGGATACTTGACTCGAGTGCCTCATATCACATGGGTTCTACAAAGGAGCAGTTTTCTTCATTGGAGCCATCTAAGGTATCTCACATTTACATAGGTGATGATACACAAGTAGAGGTTGAAGGGAAAGGTTCAGTTGATATGGATGATGGAACATTTGAGGATGTTCTTTATGTTCCTAACTTTTCTACCAACCTTCTCTCTATCTACTAAATCACTCACTATGGGAATCGGAAAAAGGTTGAGTTTACACCTAATTCAGTTGTGGTAAAGGAACTTGATGATGATGCCTTGGTAGCAGTGGGACAAGTCAATGAAAACTCAAGGCTTTATTCATTCTCCCACTTTGTGCCAAGTTCTCCTTATAGGGCCTTTCTTACTCATTCAAATTCAGAAAGTAAGTTATGGCATGAGCGGTTTGGTCACCTCAACTACCGCTATCTTCAACAACTCGGCACTAAAGACATGGTCACAAGTCTACCTCGAAACAGTTTTTTAGAGGGTGTATGTTCAAGTTGTTCCATGGGAAAGCATCTCAAGGAGAAGTTTGATAAGGGGAAAGCTTGGAGAGCTTTGGAAGTTCTTCAGCTTGTTCACATCGATGTAGCAGGTCCATTTCCAGCACCTTCATTTAGCAAGGCCCACTATGTCCTCACCTTCATTGATGACTACATCCGCTTCACTTAGGTCTACTTTCTCATTCATAAGAGTGAAGTATTTGACAAATTTCAAGACTTCAAGACTAGTGTAGAGAAGCAATCCGGGAAAGTGGTCAAGATTCTTTGTACAGATACTGGAAGGGAATATGTGAACAAAAGACTTGAGGATTTTTGTACATTTGAGGGGACTGATCTTCAGCATTTTGTTGCATACACTCCACAATAGAACGGAGTTGTAGAACGCAAGAATAGAACTCTCAAAGAAATGGCTAGCTGTATGATACATGCACGTTCTCTTGATCCCGCATTTTTTGAAGAGGCTATTAGTTGTGTCACACACATCCAAAATCAGGTTCCTCACAAAGCTTTGCAAGGCATTACTCCTTTTGAAGCTTGGGCTGGTAGGAAACCGATTGTGAGACATTTCAGAGTCTTTGGGTGTCCAGCATGGGCTCACATACCTCCACAAAAATGCAAGGCATTGGAACCTCAGAGTAGGCCTTGCATATTTGTTGGATATCCTGAGGGTTTTAAGGCATATAGATTGATGGATCCTGAGACACATGAGGTGTTTATTGAGAGGAGTGTTCACTTTGAGAAAAGCTCTCCTAGCTTAGCCTCTCTACCTCCTCCACCTTCCTTTATTATGGATAGTGATGCCAGTGATTCAGATGATGAGACTCCTTCAACTCTGACTCACAAGGTTACACCTCTGCAGGGTCCACTTGCAGTTGAGGAGCCTCGTTCTCCACCTCCACCTAGACCTCGTTGGGCTCGAAAGACACTTGAGTCTGCAGGTTCTCTTGTTGGGGATCCTTCAGATACACAAAGGACTCAATCACAACATCAAGACCTTCCACATTCATTCATTGCTACCGCTTCTGATCCTCCAACATTTCGGGAAGCATCAAGGGTTCCTGAGTGGGACCAAGCTATGGAGGAAGAGTATAGTTCCTTGATGAGGAACAACACATGGGATTTAGTCCATCTCCCTAAGGGGAGAAAGATGGTTTGATGTAAGTGGATCTATCAAACCAAGTTTACAACAGATGGTAGTGTGGATAAGTATAAGGCTCAACTTGTTGCGAAAGGTTTCTCTCAGGTTTTAGGTGTTGACTATACTAAGACCTTTGCACCCATAGCCAAGATGAACTCCATTCGCTTGACACTTGCTATTGTCACAGCTCATGGTTGGGTTGTACATCAGATGGATGTGAAGAGTACTTTTCTTCACGGGGATCTTGATGAGGAGATTTATATGGAGCAGCCACAGGGTTTCATCTAGGATACTTCCTTGGTTTGCAGACTAAGGAAATCTCTCTATGGCCTTAAGCAGGCCCCCAAGGCTTGGTATGCCAAGATGGATTCCTTTCTTCTCTCAGTAGGGTTCATCGGGTGTCATTTCGATCTGAATGTCAACATTTTGTGACAGGATGACTCTCACTTGATTCTTGTGCTCTATGTTGATGATTTGATCATTACAGGAAGCACTGAACCCATCATTAGTAGGGTCAAATCTGCTTTGCATGACAGATTTGCTATGACTGACTTGGGTCTTTTGCACTACTTTCTCGGGATAAAGATTTCATAGTCACCTTCTAGGATTACACTGTCGCAGCCCAAGTATGGTGTTGATCTACTTGCATGCTTTCATATGGCTCATTATAAGCCTGCATCGACTCCCTTTCTTTCAGGAGTCAATCTTGAGGCTCGGTTTTCTTCTCCACCAGTTGATGCCACATTGTATTGTCAGCTTGTGGGTAGTCTCATCTACTTGACTCATACACGCCCTGATGTTTCATTTGCGGTTGGCATGGTTTCCCGCTTCATGTAGGAACCACATGAGCTTCATTGGAAAGCTGCCAAACACATCCTTCATTACATCCAAGTTACACATCACAATGGGATTCACTATGCAGCAGGCATAAGACTTCGCTTGGTTGGTTACACAGACTTCAATTAGGCTGGCGATCTTGATGATCGTAAGTCTACTTCAGGTTACAGTTTCCACCTTGGTTCGGGCCCCATTTGTTGGCAGAGCAAGAAGCAGCATGCTATTGCTCTCTCTTCAACTGAGGCTGAGTATCGAGGAGATGTTAACGCAGCTGTATATGGTGAAAATGGATAACAATAAACAATAATATTGAAAGGCTAAATGAATTCAACCACCAAACCCTAGCCTAACAATGAACAAAGATCCACCATAACATATGAAGATTACCTAAGACAATGCAAAATAACTCAAAATCACAAAGATTATACCATCACATGTCCAATAGGGTTTTGATCTCCATTCTTCCTATCTCCATTGATCTTGCTTGATATATTTGCTCTCAGATTTTTGTATGCACAAGAGCTCAACAAAGAACGGAATGTGGTTGCAAGTAGGATCGTAGTGTAACCAAGTACTCCAAAATCAGTCATTAGTCATTAGCGATTAGGGTTTGACAATGAAGGAAGCATCTCCTTAAATAGAAGACACAATAAGAAATGGAGGGTTAAGATTGAGAGGTGTAAAAAGAGAGGTCGGCTAGGATTAGAGGGTAGTATAAGAAATACCAAAATAATGAAAGGGGTAGGTGGTGTAGAAAATAAGAGATGAATGACATGTGTCATGTGTAGAAAAAGATAATGAATTAATTAAATAAATAAAAATTTATTTAATTAATAGAAGAAGTAGGACAATTAAATAAATAAAATATTTATTTAATTTAGGAAAGGGATAATTTAAATAAATAAATGTATTTATTTAAATGAGAAATAAGGCTAGAAGAGGATAAATGAATTAATTAAATAAATAAAAATTTATTTAATTAATAGAAGAATTAGGATTAGATAATTAAATAAATAAAATATTTATTTAATTAGACATGACAATTTTAGGTGTCTACATTTTGCCCCTCTTTGAGACAATGCGGCTTGTCGCGTTGTTTCAAAGAAGATAAGATGAACTGATACAGAGTTGCCCCAGGATGGGAATTATATGCCCCCTCGAGAGATTGGATGAAAATGTCTGAAAAGATTGCAGACAATCTCTCGATAAGAAAGAAAGGCTAGAATGGGTTAAGCGAATAGAGTGACAAAGTCACGGGATGAAGAATACTGACTCGGGAAATGAGGGCGAGGGCTAGGGTAGGCTATAAGATAGACCACGGGCAATAGACATCCTCATTGTCATCCACACCCTTAGAAGATCACAGTGCAGAGCGAGAAAAGAGCAGCAGCAGTCAGCAGCGATGGCATTCATTCATAGATTCGACCGTGTTCGCCGATTCCAGCGACCAGCCGATGCAGGAGAGCCGGTAAGTACCCGAAAACCTCCTCGTACTTTCACGCATTTCAAGTTTTGTCATAAATGCATGTTTAGTAGCAATAAATGCGCTAGGAATAGGATAGTTTAAAAATGCAAAAACGCGCAACCGCGTCTGTGTTAGTGCCAGGCGCGTCTGTGTCGGGTCCAGGCGCGTCTGTGCCTGGAACCGCGTTTGTGCTGAGTGCGGACGCGTTTGTGAAATGTAGAAGCGTCTGTGCTTTGTAGGAGCGTTTATGTCATGTAGGGACGTCTGTGTTCCTTGGTCGCGTTTGTGCATGGCATAGGCACGTTTGTGTTCAAGAAACGCGTCTGTGTTGCAGAAGCGCGTTTATGCAGTCTATAAGCGCGTTTAGGAGTTAAAAGCGCGCTTGTGTGTTAAAATGCATGGTTTTAGTCTTCTAGGTCAAATCGGCAGTTCTGTGATGAACATACGCTGTCGATTGGATAAGCTGCTGAGAGGATACACTCAAGCAGGTCCTCTAGGAAGATTAGGATAGATCAAGGCACTTTGTGATGAACAGGGAGCACCAAGATAGGCAGCACTTTGTGATGAACAGGGAGTGCGAATGTGAGTGACACTTTGTAATGAACAGGGAATGTCACACACGTAGTACTTTGTGATGAACAGGGAGTACTACTAGGGTAGATAGCAACACTTTGTGATGAACAGTGAGTGTCACTAAGATAGATAACCAAATGCATTTAGATAGCAAGTAGCATTTTGTGATAAACAGTGAATGCCACAATAACTGACAAGATTGATTGTGTGACTGCAGGAGTACTTGCCGATGTTGGAGTCACGGGAGAGATTCCCATCGACTCAGAGGTTGTGACCAGAGTTGTCGATCCAGGATAGGATTTCTATTGAGGAGATGGGTCTTACACATGTGCTATTTGTGCCTGAGTTTCGGGCAAACATGGGTTTGCTGATTGCGTTGGCTGAGAGATGGCACTCTGAGACGTGCACGTTTCACCTGCCGATGGGTGAGATGATAGTGACATTGGAGGATGTGTACAGGATACTGCATATCCCGATCGATGGAGAGTTGATTCCATACGATCGTGACGGTGACAGGGAGGCATTGAGACGGGTGTTTCAGGATCCCGGTTTGGAGATGCGAGCAGGTCACGTGGCCTGGGATACCATGACCGCCACAGGTTTAGCATTGCCGGCTGTTATTGGGGGAGCTATCAGTGGGTATTTATGTCCGGACAGAGCCACACGAGGATTGGCAGTTGGCTGGGGAGGGGCATTGGAGACACTGATGATAGAGCACACCAGGTATGCATGGGGCCCATGTGTCCTGGCCCATTTGTACTATGAGCTGCATCAGTTTGTGTACCACGGATCAGTGGGCTTGGGCTGCGGTGTTACTCTCCTTCAGGTGTGGGCATATGAGCACCTTCCCATCACATGGCCGATCCACTTCAGAGGCAGAGGGCAGGGACGGAGCTTCGTGCATTTGTACGACATGATCACATCCCAGCCTCGGATTGGTAGATTGGAGCATTGGAGGCGCGTCATAGATGACATTGACATGGTTATCTGGAGGCCGTACCTGGGGTGCGAGGAGTGGGATGACGACGCATTGGAGCTACCCTATGCATTCAGGAGCAGGTATCTGATTGGGCGGACGCCCTATATTCTAGAGAGGCAGCTTGTTGACAGGGTATGCAGGCAGTTTGGGCGGATTCAGCAGATGCCACGAGGCTCGGGCATGTATGCCCGCACAGTCAGAGATCAGGTACAGTTTGGGCCACTTCTATCATATGATCAGGCCGTGACCCAGCTGGCAGAGATGATGCCATTACCATGGGACATGTGGCCGGAGGTAGAGGCTGCAGGGATGGATGCAGAGTACTCTGCGTATTGGGCAGAGCATCCGTTTCCCAGATTGACAGATCCAGGAGAGCTGCTGGAGGGAGAGGCGGGAGGGGATGATGATGATGATGGAGGAGGAGATGGAGGCAGGGGCAGACGGAGGCGGAGAGGAGTGGTGGGAGAGAGGCGAGTAGCACCTCAGAGGGAGGGAGGACAGGAGAGAGCAGCTCCGGTGGTGAGGGGTCGGGGTGGATTGCCCCTACATGTACCAGCAGCACAGGGTCCTAGAGTACAGGGACCTAGACAGGTGCAGGGATAGGGACAGGTACAGGCACAGGTAGAGGAGGAGCCATAGGCAGAGGCTGAGGGCGGAGATCCTGAGGAGAATGAGCTGTTGAGGCTGCGAGAGATCTGCCAGGGCCAGGCAGATGAGATTGAGGACTTGGTGCGGGAGAGGGATCACCTCAGGATCAGGCTCAAGGACACAGAGCGGGAGAGGGATCAGGCTATCCAGAGATACACGGAGGTCGAGATAGCTCTGAGGGCAGGGAGGCGGGCAGCAGAGGATGCAGGGGCAGGCTACGCATATGTCTTGCGAGCCGGAGAGGAGATCGCCTACTGGAGGGATCTATACTATGCTGTCGTGCCAGTAGATCAGCGGGCGAGGAGCTTCCATAGATCGTCGCGCACAGCGACGGCTACGAGAGGGAGTCGCAGGAGACAGGCATCCAGCGGTGGGGTCATGGGCCCTCCACCACCACCAGAGAGACAGGGGGATCCTGGAGCGGGTCCATCTACAGCTCAGACTCCGTCGAGGCCAGGCGGCTCCGAGGGAGGGAGTTCATCATAGCCATAGAGGGCTCCCCATTGTATCAGTATATGTACCATTTTTGTATTGTAGACACCTGCGGGTGATTTTGTAGCCATATGATTCTTTTGACATCATTGTATCATGACACTTTTTGATTATATATGAGAGATGATCCATTTTTTGTGGCAGCTATATGCATGTGTACCTTATGTGATGAGATTTTCTTATGTGATGCTTATGATATGGATGCAAATATGTATATGATGCAATGCAATATATTTTTGTTCTTTTATGTTGTATATGTGATGCATGATGCAAATGTGAATGTATGTAATGCAAATGAATATGATAATGCAAATGATTATTTACATGATGGAAATGTAAGATGTGCTAACATGTGTTGTATGCAGGATGTGATGCAATTGTGATATCTATCTGGATGTATGAAATGCTTATATGTGGTGATGCAGGTGTAACTATATGAAATGCAAATGTTTTTGGTGTGTCATTATACTCAGTCATGTGATAGCGGGCTACGCCGACTCGAGAAGGACGATGGAAGTCAATCAAGAAAGGGGGATGAAAGACAGAAGATATGAACGTGAAAGAGCTTCTTGTGCGTTATCATCATTGAGCTTATTATGGCAGAATAGGTTATGACAATCGAGGCATATGTTTGACCCAGAAAGTCATTGTACCTGTTTGCATGGAGATAAGATAGTCACAAACAAGGAATGCCCCAGTTCATACTAGACTCACAGTGTCCTCATATCCTTGGACAAGTCATAGCATTACTAAGAGACAATCCACAGACAACAAATGCAAATAGGTGACGATACCCCATCCTCGCCTTTCTAGTCAAAGACATCCTGGAGATAGAATCTCTAGTCAAAGACATCCTGGAAAAGCTAAAAGACATGTCACCAAAAAGATAAAATCAAAAGAAAACCAAGACTCGACACCAACATCCACTGTAGTCCTCAAGTTTAGTGTCTCTTGTCACTTGTATAAGTCATGTTTGATTGTGGTCACAATGTTCACTTTCACAAAAAGGATAGATAGCACTGAACCATATGTTGTCTGAGTCTGTTGAAAGATTTGATTTTGTTGAAGCTCATTGTTGCTGCTGTGTCTCATCTGAAACTGACTAAATCCATGAAACTGATACTTTTATTGCGGAGAAGATGGAACTTTATTGCGGATCTGGCGATGTAGATGTTGCTTTATTGCAGATTGTGCGTGGATAGACTGAAGAAAGCTGGAAGAAACTTTACTCCTCGAAACATGTGATGTTCTCAGTTCCACACCCATTACTAGACGTAGGAATTGGCCACAGTCACAGATAGGATCTGATTTGTTATGGATGGAAAGGGAGTGAAAAGGGAGGGTTATGGATGGCTAACCAATCTTAAGTAGATCAATAACAAGCCATGATGGGAATGGGTAAGTTTATTGTGAGCGAATAAGTTGTGAGTGTGTGCAAGGTGAAAGATGAAAGAGAATCCTGAAGGAGGGAGGAGCAAAGTCTCTACGCATGGCGCTGGTGACCCAGTTTTCACCATGGTACTTGCCCAGGGTGCCACTGAAGTGGTTTTCACCATTGGACGAAATTATTTCTCTTTACTTTTTCGATTTTTCAATTTTTTTGTTGTCACAAGGCGCCTGTTTGCCAGGTTTTCACCAAGTAACGATTTTTTTTGTTTTATAATTTTTTTGTATTTTTGCGATTTTTTGATTTTTTTGTGTTTTCGAATTAGGATACTCTGAAGAGCTATGTGTAAAACCTGCGAAGGTGCATGCTGTTGATAGGATCCTCCAAGGATTCACCTTCTGTAGTTGAGAGCTGATATGCCCCAGATCCATATACTACTGTGATGATGTAAGGACCAAGCCAGTTTGGTTCGAACTTGCCCTTCTTATCTCTGTCTTGCTGATTCTTGGGGTTCTCTCTGAGGACTAAGTCACCTACCTCAAATGTGCGAGGCTTGACTTTGTGATTGTAACTGTGACCCATTCTTTGTTGGTAAGCCTTGAGATGATTAAAACCAGTGTGTCGTCGTTCCTCCAGCAGTTCTAGTTCTTGTAAGCGAGAGACCCTGTAGTCTTCATCGTTGATTATGTTTCTCAAGGAGACCCATAAAGAAGGTAGCTCGACCTCAATAGGCAAGATGGCTTCAGCGCCGTAGACAAGTGAGTAGGGTGTAGCTCCTGTAGGTGTGTGGACACTTGTGCGGTAGGCCCAGAGTGCAGGATTGAGTTGGATATGCCAGTTACGGCTAGCGTCGTCGACTGTCTTTTTAAGGATTTTGAGAATTGTTTTATTAGACGCCTCAGCTTGGCCATTACCTTGGGGGTAATATGGTGTGGAGAAACGGTGAGAGATATGGAAGTGGTCACAGAGTTCACGAACATCCTGATTTTTGAAGGGACGCCCGTTATCAGTAATAATGGAAGTAGGAATCCCGTATCGGCAAATGATGTAATTCAGGATGAAAGTAGCGATTTGTTTCCCAGTAACTTGTGTGAGAGGCACGGCCTCAATCCACTTTGTGAAATACTCTGTAGCTATGATAAAGAATTTATGTCCATTGGAAGAAGGAGGGTGAATCTTGCCTATGAGATCGAGTCCCCATTGACAAAAGGGCCAAGGAGATGCAAGTGGTTGTAGTTCCTGTGCTGGTGCATGTATGAGGTCTCCATGAATTTGACACTGCTTACACTTTTTGACAAACTGATATGCATCTTTTTCCATAGTAGGCCAGTAGTATCCAGTCCTGATGAGTTTCTTGGCCAAGGTAGGACCACTAGTATGCGGACCACATATCCCTTCGTGCACTTCTCGTAATGCAATATGAGCTTCGTCACTCTCTAAACATCTAAGAAGGGTGCCATCTAGACCTCGTCGGTATAGGATATCAGCTAGGATAACGTATCGGGAGGATTGGCGAATGAAAGTGCGGCGTTGGTTGTTTGATAGATCGGGAGGTAAGATATTGTCCCGAAGGTATGTGAATATGGGACCATATAACTGGGATTCAGGACCAACAACACATATCATTTCCGTAGGAGTGATCTCATATGACGGAATCAGCAGGTTGTCTACCAGGAATTCATAGCAGGTCTCATTTTGCGGTAGATCAATGAGCGAAGCAATTGTAGCCATGGCATCTGCAGCACGATTCTGTTCTCTTGGTATCTGCTCAAATTCTATCTTTGCAAAGTGTTGTTTCAGATCATCTACCAGTCGTTTGTAAGGCATTAGTTTTTCATCTTTTGTTTGATAATCATCAGTTACTTGACGGATGACAAGTTGAGAACCCCCAAAAACACGAAGTTCTTGGATCTTCCATTGAACTGCAATTCTTAGCCCAGTTGTTAATACCTCATATTCTGCTATATTGTTAGTGCAAGGAAATGATAAGCGGTATGACTTTGGTATAGAATCACCTTGGGGAGTTATAAAGAGTATACCCGCTCCTGCCCCGTGTTGTGTGTATGAGCCGTCAAAATATAATTGCCATGACTTTGCAGGTGATATTATTAGAATGGACTCATCTGGAAATTCTAACTGTAGAGGAACATCATCTATCATGGGAGCATCTGCTAGTTGATCTGCGATGGCTTGTCCTTTTATAGCTTTTCTGTCCACGTATTCAATGTCGAATTCACTCAAGATCATTACCCACTTGGCTAGCCGCCCAGTAAGTGTAGCCTTGTTGAGAAGATATTTTAGTGGATCAATTCTGGCAATCAACTTAGTCTTGTGAGTGAGCATATAATGTCATAATTTCTGTGAAGCAAAGACCACAGCGAGACATGCACGCTCAATTGGTGTGTAGTTCAGCTCATATCCCACCAATGTGCGATTGATATAGTAGACTGTTTTTTCCTTGCCGTCAGGTATTTGTTGTGCTAAAAGTGCCCCCAATGCTGTTGGAGTAGCTGATATGTAAAGTAGCAATGGTTGATCTGGAATTGGTGGCATCAAAACTGGCGGGTTCAAAAGATAGTCTTTGAGTGCCTGAAAGGCCTGTTGACAGTTCTCATCCCATTTGAACTTGATGTTTTTGTGTAGCAGGTGCTGGAAAGGATTACACTTATCTGCAAGTTGTGCTATGAATCTTCGTATGGACTGGAGTCTCCCTTGTAAAGATCAAAGTTGACTGATATTCTTGGGTGGCGGCATGTCCAAGATAGCCTTGACCTTAGCTGGATCAGCCTCTATTCCTCTTTTAGACACAATGAATCCTAGGAGCTTCCCGGAGGTTACTCCAAAGACACATTTCTTTGGGTTTAATCTTACCTTGTACTTTTCCAACCGATCAAAAGCAACTGAAAGTATGTCCAAGTGTGTATTTCTGTCTATTGATTTAACCAAAAGGTCGTCAACATAATCTTCCACCGTTACATGCATGAGATCATGGAAGATAGTAGTCATAGCTCGTTGATACGTGGCACCTGCATTTTTCAGCCCAAAGGGCATGACATTCCAGCAGAAGGTTCCCCATGGACAAGTAAATGATGTTTTATGTTGATCTTCGGGTGCTATCCTGATTTGATTATATCCAGAAAATCCGTCCATTAAGGATAACATCTCATGGCCTGCTGTGAGATCAACAATTAAATCAATGTTTGGTAATGGGAAATCATCCTTTGGACAAGCCTTGTTGATATCTCTGAAGTCTGTACATATTCAGATGTTGCGATCTGGTTTGCTAACAGGTACTAAGTTGGAAATCCATTCAGGATAATCAATTGGGCGTATGAATCCGACATCCAGTAATTTCTCCAGCTCTGCCTTGACTAATAATGCCACTTGTGGGTGCATTTTCCTCAATTTCTGTTTTACTGGTTTTGCCCCCGGTTTGACTGTTAAATGATGCATTACTAAATCCGGATCTAGTCCAGGCATATCAGCATAAGACCATGCGAAGTTGACTTGTCGTTCCTTAAAGAAGTTTATGAATCTTGCTTTCTCGGCCTCTGTCAATGATTGAGCCAAAAATATGTTATGTGGAACCTCTGCTGTGCCAATGTTTGTCTTTATAGTCTCCTCTACCAACATGGATGATTTTTCCTCGTATGATGCTGGGAGAATGTCGAGTCTTCCATCTTCGGGCGCCTCAGAGAGGTTTTCACCCTCAGATACGGCCTTTTTTTTTTTTACTTTTTTGGAGTCAGATAGCGCCACAGTGTGGTTTTCGCCATAAGACCCTTGTTTTGTTTTTATTTTCACATTTTTGCGACTGGAAGGCCCGACACCCTCACCAAAGTATGCCATGTTATTAAGCTCTATGGCGTATCCTGCTTTGTGGTCTCCAGGAGGAAGATCATCGCGAATGCCAAGATAGTCGACAATAGCTTCGTCATTTTGAAATGTATCAAACTGTGCTGGTCCGTCATGATCCCAGTCAATGAGTTGAGGATGAATAAGGGGAAGGTCATTAGTGCTTTCAGGATTTGCTGGACAAAGAGTGAAGATGTGGTTATATTCAGGTATGTCAAGGTAATCATCGAGGTCATCGATGGCACTCTCCTCATCAGTTTCGATCGTGAGTGAGTCCAAATTATCGTCACTAGTAGCACCCTCAGGGACAGGTGTCCTCATCCTATGTGATTTTGACCTCGGACCTTGAAACGAGGCTTGTGCGGGATCCTTATGGGTTGGTTCTTGACCAACTCTGAACTTTTTGTAAAATTCTTCCTCCTCTGTGGGTTCATCTAGCTCTCTGAATGTTTCAGTGAGCTCATAGTCACTGGAGGATTTGTCTGAACCCCATTCCCACTCATTGGAGTCTGTGGAATAGTAATCCTCTTGTTGAACTTCAGCGACTTTGACTCGCCATACCTGTTTTGTTCCTTTATTGTGTAGTCTGGGATTTAGAAAACCAAGCCCTTTTGAGCGTTCCCTTCTTGTAGTTAGCTCAGGTTGTAAGGGCTCCATGACACCTTCTTTGCGTAGTCCGAGAGGGCTTTTTCCATCATACCCGAATCTTTGCAGAATTTTGAAGCCTTTGCCATAGTTCTCACAGGGTATTATAATCTGGTCATGTGTTTCCTCTTCAACATCCTTATAGAGCATTTTATATAAATTTTCTTCTTCTAATTCGCCCCATTTTTGAAAGATGGTAGGATCCCATTTGAGCATCATGATGGAGATTTGCTTGTTAGGATGTGGCCTCCCATATTCCTTGGGAGAGGTCATGACTTGTCGTAAAAACATTGTTTGATTCAAAGTGTATTCTCCCATGCCTTTGTCTTGAAACTTGGCTCTAAGTTCACCTTGTTTGGATGTCGAGGGCTTTAATGACTCAGGATCAATATATGCTGAAGAAGGAGTAGCCTCACGATTGCTGGGGATGATAGTCTCAGTATGTGATCTCAAGTTATTACAATATATGAATGGATTTGGATCACCATTGACCGTTACCTCGACTCCATTGTGAGGGAACTTTATGCATTGATGGTATGTTGATGGGACTGCCCTCATTTCATGAATCCACGGTCGTCCTAGCAATATGTTATACGTGAGATCTAGATCTAGGACTTGACAAACCACATCCTTTGTGACTGGTCCTATTCTTAGTGGTAAGGTGATTGTACCCTTAGACGAACGCTCTTCATCATCATAAGCCTTAATGGTGATTTGGTTTGTAGAATTCATAGCCTTGTCAGAATATCTCAATTGTCTGATGGTGCTCAATGTACAAATATTAAGACCTGCTCCTCCATCTATCAGGACTCGCTTTATTCGGTGTTTATGTATGAAGGCTTCAATGTGTAAAGGTGCATTATGTGGCTGACTTATGGAGGCGTCATCGGCTTCTGTGAATGTGAGGGAGTGTGGAACAGATAGGTATCCCACCATGGCTTGGAACTGGTCCACGTTCAGATCAGTAGGGACAGCAGTATCTCTCAAGGTTTTATCAAGGATAGCTTTATGTGCAGGAGATATACGTAATAGCTCAAGAATAGATATGAGCGCAGGTGTCTTCCCTAGTTGTTCTACAAGGTCGTACTCAGGCTTGGTTGATGAAAGATTGGTATTCTTAGTAGAGGTACCTGGCAATGTAATCTTACCTCGACGGGTTGTAACATGACATTCAGAGGTAGATGCGGACGAAGATCCCACACCTTTTAGGACAATTTTGGGTCTTTGAGAAGAATTCTCAGGATTTTTGTTTTTGATAGTAATGGTAGAGATATGATTGTCCATTGAGATGTGATTGATAGTAGAATCATAATTGTAAGGTGCTCTAGTGTAATTGGCTTGCTCATCTGTGACTTTGCCTTTTCCCTTGTCATGTTTTGGGAATGGTTCCTTAAACACCTCATGCTCTTGGTTAGATGAATGTCCCTCAATCTCAATATCTCCTCTGTCAATGAGCTCTTGTACAATGTTTTTCAGTCGATGGCAATTACTTGTCTTATGACCCTTGCTCTTATGAAATTCGCAATACTCATCATCATTCCACCAATTTGGTTTGACCTTTGGTTCATATGGAGGAAAGTCTGGGACTGTGATCACTTTGTTTGCTACAAGCTTTTTGAATACTGATTCAAGTGGTTCTCCCAATGGAGTGTACTTCCTTCGTGGTTTAGAAGTTGTTTGATTGTTCACTTGATTGTTGGTAGAATTTGATCCGGAAAAGACGAACTTTGGTCTCACTGTGTTGGCATCAACGACACCATCATTAACCGTGTTCTTGTTCTTGTTCCAAAATTTTGGTTTGTCCTTTCCTTTGAAGTCCTCTTTGTTTTCTTTGAATAGTTTGATAACTCCTTGTTCAATTAAGACTTTTTCTGTTGCTAGGCCCTTTTCAATGACATTTTTGAATGTAGACAAACAAGCTTTTCTGAGATCATAGCCAATAGCTTTATTAATGTTTTGTGTGAACATCTCCACCATTTGTTTCTGCGGGATTTCACAAGAGCATCTACTAGCTAGGTTTCTCCATCTCTGTAAAAATGTTGCGAAAGATTCTCCTTCTTTTTGTTTCGTATTGCATAAGGTAGTAACTGAGACATCTGTTTCAATGTTGTAAGAGAAATGTTGAATGAATGCCTCTGCCAAGTCGCCCCATGACTTAATACCGAGAGGTAATTGAGAAAACCATTCCATCGCTTGATCTCCTAAGCTCTGTGGGAACAATCTCATTAAGTATGTTTCTTCTGCCGCTATCTCAATGCAAGCTGTGAAGAATTGTCTTATGTGTGCCTTGGGGTCTCCTCTCCCTCTATATTTGTCGAATTTTGGTGTCACAAAATGTGGAGGAAATGGCGGCATTGGAATGCTCTTATCGAAGGGATAAGGGCATATATCTCTCATGGTGTATGTAGGTTTTGATGTACCCATGTCCTCCACCTTCTTTTGTAGATCTCTAATTTGTTGCTCCAAATTATTCTTGGGTGGGGATTGATTTCTTGCAGCATACCCCATGTTTGAAACACCCATTTGAGGAGGGACTTGTTGCATATATGGATGATACTGATCGTAGACATGTCCATATGGAGGTCTATATTGTTGTGACATATATGGAGCACTTGGCATAACTTCTTGTTGAGGGACCCCATATCTGTTTTGTGTGTATAAACCATATTCAATAGGCCTTTCATTTTCCATTGTGGTGCCCCCAATTTTGACATGAGGTCTCCTTGTGTCAAAATTTTGAGGATGTCCTTGAGTATCCATTTGTCTTGATTGACCCATATCTTGAGCATGTGTTGGAGCATAGGGCCTCCATGAGGGTCTTTGAATGTAAGTATCATATGCTTGAGCTTGTGTATGTGGGATTGCTGGTTTTTGAAGCAAAACTGATGGTGACTCTGGCACCATATTATTTGGTCCTCTATTTCCTCCACTATTTGGTCTCCTTTGATCCATGTTAGGTTGAGTTTGTTGTGAGGGTCGACTTTCCATAAGTTGAGATAAGTCAAAATCATGCGGTATTTTAGCTCCACTTTGTGCCATCATGTTTAAAAAGTATTGACGATCTCTCCTCATTATCTCTTCAACCAATCTATTGAATTGAGGATCCATTATAGATTCTTGTATGTCTGCTGATAGTATTGAAGAATTGTCCACGGTGTCATTGTGTGTAGCATTGTGTATAGTATTTGCTCTTTCCACATTTGGATTGTGTCTATAAACATTCATGTCTGGTAATGTAGTGTGCTCAGGATTGTAGAATAGATCATTGTCATACTCATAAGAACTCATGTTTACGGATTCTTGAGCTTCTTTAGCTATTCTCCTAGATTTTTGAAGGCGGGTTTCAACCATGAACTAGGTGTTTAGCAATTTGTGAGAGACTAGATGAAAATGAGAAGAGTATGGAAGACCAAGAGTTGTATGGAGTGTAAATGAATCTTGGGGTGTACTTGCAATGTCCAAAGTGTAAGACCAAGTATGTAAGTAGTAGAGTAGGTGTGACTTCCAAAGAGAGGATAGTTTCTCTTGATGAGGTAAGCTGACCTTGACTCTAAGTAAGACCAAATGAGACCCAAAGGTAAGAAACCTTGATGAGGGACCACTTAGCAAAGTGTAGTTGTATGTAGTGTGTTGACAAAGTATGATGAGGACAAGCAAGTGACCTTTTGACTCAAGTTTTAGACAAGTATGAATGTCAAATGAGATGTGAAGCAATGATGGACTGTGTAAGACCTTAGAACAGGCTGAATGCTAGATGAAACTTGAAGAAACAACCTAAGAAGCTCAAGTATGTCGAAACTGATTTTCTTTGTTTGCTTGACTGTTAAAGTTTTCAAATCCTGACACAGACGCCTCTGTATACTTCACAGACGCGTTTTCCAGACACAGACGCCTCTCTGTTTGACACAGATGCTAGTAAAAACACAAACGCTATTCTGTACTTCACAGACGCGCTTATCCGACGCAGACGCGGTTTGAACAGACACAGACGCGTTTCTGTAACCTTAGTGCAATTTTTTCTATCTGTGAAGTTGTTTTGTTGTGACCAAATCTGATTTTTCGACTGTTTTTCGTGACAAGAGGACACAATGTTGATGACTCAATGTTTGCAGACTGTTTAGACTCCAAAAATGACTCCCAGAAAGTGTGTTGTTTGATGTAAAATTGTTTTGCATACACTTGAAGACACAAAAGACACAATGTTTTGCTGTTTTGTCTTGAATGTTTGAGTGTTTAGCATAAGACAAGCACAAATCTTAGGGCTGGCCAAGACAATAGTTGTTGATCCCACATAGGGTTTTACCCCCGAGGCTACGCTATTCAGAGCGGATACTTAGATGCTTGACCTCACTGGCTCCACCCTCGGCACTCACTTTTCGGGTCAGCCAAGCATCAGTCCCCATGAAAACTCCCCATGGCGAACTTTGTATCTCTACTAAGAACCGTATGTGTGTGGGCCGCTACCAGAGGTCCGACCTCCTGCCTCAACAACTAGAAGGATTTGGGCATCTAAAACAAAGAGGTGCTAGTAAGGGCATCCGCTCGTGTGGCCATACATGCGGCACTTTCAGCTCTGTAAATACAGAAGGCTCCCAGCCGGTAGGGGTTACGCCCTACAAATGATCAAATAAATTTGATCAAACGGGTTTATGGGGAGACATAGTGTCGGTATGAACTAATCAGCACATGTTATTCATAGTTTTCACCATGAATACATTTGATTATAGTGGTTTGGATGAGGTGGGTTTTCCTCGCTACCACTTGGGTCGTTCTCTTCTCACTAGTAGTCCTAATGACCACACGGGAAGACAGGCCCTCTAAAGAGTAAACAAAAAGAGCCTATTGCTCAAGACACAAAAGACAATGATTCAGTTTTAGTGCACCAATTGAAGTGTTTGCTAAGCTATGAAAACAAGGCACACAATAAAAATTACAAAACCCTAGCTAAGGCCCTGCAACAAAATTGTTAGTAGCTTGGGTTGTTTCAAATGATAACCCCTTTCTGCAAGCACACAAGTTAGGTAAATTTTAGAAAACCCAAAAAGACTTTGTGAAAAGGGGCCTTCAACAAAAATGTATTTGCCTCCAAAGCAAGCTGCACAAACCAGGTTAGCTAGATCTGCAAGAGTTAGCCGAAAACAAACTAGATCTGAAACCCTAAGTACAAAATCCGAAAACCTGAATCAAAGAAAAATTGACAAATTGCAAAACAGAATGCATAGACGCCTTTATACCAGACACAGATGCGTCTGAACGACACAGACGTTGTTCTGTAGTTCACAGACGCGACCAGAGGTCACAGACGCCTCTCCCGAACACAGACGCGATAAGATCCAGCGCAGACGCGGTTAAAATTCTCAGACGCGATTCCAGAAACCTGCAAAAAATAAAAATTGGCAGAAACACAGACGCGATTTATGATATCACAGACGCTGCTAAAACACAAAAACGCGATCCGAACACTCGCAGACGCGGAAAAAACCTAAAATGTCGTCGAAATTGTCCGATCTGCAACTTCAAAAATGCAAAATCTGCAACAAAAATGTTAAATGCAAAGGGACAAGAGTCCCACCGGGCGTGCCAAAATGTATATGGTGAAAATGGATAACAATAAACAATAATATTGAAAGGCTAAATGAATTCAACCACCAAACCCTAGCCTAACAATGAACAAAGATCCACCATAACATATGAAGATTACCTAAGACAATGCAAAATAACTCAAAATCACAAAGATTATACCATCACATGTCCAATAGGGTTTTGATCTCCATTCTTCCTATCTCCATTGATCTTGCTTGATATATTTGCTCTCAGATTTTTGTATGCACAAGAGCTCAACAAAGAACGGAATGTGGTTGCAAGTAGGATCGTAGTGTAACCAAGTACTCCAAAATCAGTCATTAGTCATTAGCGATTAGGGTTTGACAATGAAGGAAGCATCTCCTTAAATAGAAGACACAATAAGAAATGGAGGGTTAAGATTGAGAGGTGTAAAAAGAGAGGTCGGCTAGGATTAGAGGGTAGGTATAAGAAATACCAAAATAATGAAAGGGGTAGGTGGTGTAGAAAATAAGAGATGAATGACATGTGTCATGTGTAGAAAAAGATAATGAATTAATTAAATAAATAAAAATTATTTAATTAATAGAAGAAGTAGGACAATTAAATAAATAAAATATTTATTTAATTTAGGAAAGGGATAATTTAAATAAATAAATGTATTTATTTAAATGAGAAATAAGGCTAGAAGAGGATAAATGAATTAATTAAATAAATAAAAATTTATTTAATTAATAGAAGAATTAGGATTAGATAATTAAATAAATAAAATATTTATTTAATTAGACATGACAATTTTAGGTGTCTACAGCAGCGACTGAGACCATTTGGCTTCAGAGATTCTCACAGAGTTTGGGTTCACCACTCCACGACCAACAGTTCTACATTGCGACAATCAGAGTGCTATTGCAATCTCAAAGAACCCGGTCCAACATCAACGGACCAAGCACATCAAGATCCACATGCACTATATACGAGAGCTAATTCAGGAGCAGGTCATTGATTTGCAGTATTGTCCTAAAACAAAGCAGGTTACAGACATATTCACCAAACCTTTAACCGAGAGTAAGTTCCAGCAGTTGCAAGCTCTCTTGGGGGTGCAGGATGTCTCATTAGGGGGGGTCAGTTGACTTCTCCTTCCTCTCTTATGGGGGGGAATTTTTCCTCTTTGAGGTTTTGTCCTTCTTCTTTGAGAGTCTTTTGTACATTCATCTCTCTTTTGGGGGGGAGTTTTTTCCCACTGGGTTTTCTCCCTTTATCTATTTGTGAGAGATTGCATTGCATAGTTTTGTTTGCATGTGCATATTGTACATTGGTACCTATCATGGCCTAGTAGCCAGAACCCATCTTGCATTATTGACTTGAGTCTTCATTCCCCTAAATTGCACTTAAGGGGGGGTGTTAGTGTAAATAAATATTCATTATGGATATTATTACACTTTACTTATGTTAACTTAGGATTATGCATCTCTTCGTAGTTTAGATTTGACACACTTAGGGAAGTGTGCACATAGGGATATAGCTTGTAGGAGAAATTTCACCTTTTGTGGTTTTATTTTGTTGTTACACTCCACATCCGGTGGGTCATCCACCTCTTGTGGAATATTATATTATTTCTCCTACCTACCCCTAGTATTTCTTACCTACCCTTGTTTCTCATTGAGCCACATGTCATGATTGTGTGCTCGTACATCCATATGGCCTTGCCTATATAAGCAGACCTATATTCATTATATTGGTGAATCCAATTGATCATTTGTATATTGATGAGAATACAGTTTGTTCTTTTAATTCTATTATCTCTCTTTATGCTTTTCATTGTGCCCTTGATCTTGGCAAAATCTCACAAAAACCGCTTCATTATTTATCATTTTATTTTATGGGTGCATTGTTCAATGGTGTCTCTCTGTTTATAATGCCAAAATAATTACAGAGAGTGCAAAAAAAATTGATTATTGTTGATAATTATTCGTAACCCCTTCATTATTTATCATTTTTTTATGGGTGGGCTGTTAAATGGCGTCTCTCTGTTTATAATGCCAAAATAATTACACATAATGCAAAAAAAATGGATTATTGCTCATAATTATTCGAAACCCCTTCTTTATTTATCATTTTATTTTATGGGTGGGTTGTTAAATGGTTCTCTTTGTTTATAATGCCAAAATAATTACAAAGAATGCAAAAAAAATTGATTATTGTTCATAATTATTTGAAACCCCTTCATTATTTATCATTTAATTTTATGGGTGTGTTGTTCAATGGTGTCTCTCTGTTTATAATGCCAAAATAATTACAAAGAGTGCAAAAAACACTGATTATTGTTTATAATTATTCGAAACCCCTTCATTATTTTTCATTTTTTTATGGGTGGGCTGTTAAATGGTGTCTCTCTATTTATAATTCCAAAATAATTACAGAGAATGCAAAAAAAAATGATTATTGTTTATAATTATTCGATGTTTCATTTCATGTTTTGTTACAGTTTAATAATGTTGAAATCCTTACAGTATAATCATGTCAAAATCCTCACAAAGAATGGCAAAAAAACTAATTATCTATTTGTTTTATTTGAAACCCCTTCATTATTTATCATTTCATTTTATGGGTGTGTTGTTAAATGGAGTCTCTCTCTTTATAATGCCAAAATAATAATAGAGAATGCAAAAAAAATTGATTATTGTTCATAATTATTTGAAACCCCTTCATTATTTATCATTGCAATAATGTGAATGCTTGATACTATTACTTACAGTGACTATATACTGGCTATGAGGTTGTTGTCCACACACACACACACACACACACACACACACACACACACATTCTTGATATATAACAACCTTCTCACATACACATTACGAGCCACTTGGCACAAATTACCGCCAACTACAGTGCCCTAAAAAAATTTGGAATTGGAGATTTTTTGAGGCATTTTCATTGTTTGCTTTGCCTTCAATTTGTTAATATACTCACTGTAAATAATATTATCAGGCATACACTATATTACTTCCAATAAATTTCATATGAGAAATACAAGAACATCATTCAATTATTAGTCATTTGAGAAATGAATCTGCATCTTGATACAATATTAGCAATATCTAGTTTTTAATCACATCATAGTTACATCTCACTCCTGCATCTTATGATTTTAGTTTCTCTCCTTGATATATAATGTCTCAAGTTCTGTACCTATATGGTTATTGTCCACACACACACACACACGGTGTGTGTGTGAGAGAGAGAGAGTATATATATGATTTGTTTTTTTTATCATTTATCTCAGTGGCATTGAGGGTTTCATTTCAATGATCTATCTCTCTATGTATATTTATATAGTCACACACAATAGCATTTTTATTTTTGGAGTCATGAAGAATGACTCAACTTCCCAAGGTTGGTTCCATGGTTCTCTATCTCACAAGGTCCC
This sequence comes from Cryptomeria japonica, assembly GCF_030272615.1. Taxonomy (NCBI): domain Eukaryota; kingdom Viridiplantae; phylum Streptophyta; class Pinopsida; order Cupressales; family Cupressaceae; genus Cryptomeria; species Cryptomeria japonica. Next base: position 478,257,531 of record NC_081413.1, read on the forward strand.
TCAAACCAATGTCTTTTCTCTCAAATCACTGAGCAAAGTGTTTTAGGGATGACAAATGCAAGAACGAGGGATGTTTTGGTTGATTTTAACATGAAATGCATCCTAAGCTATGCATGATCCTATAAATGCAATAAACTAGATTATAAGATGACAAGATTAGTAGCAAGACTATCCTGGCATGTTATACTAGTCTATGATTAAGCTAAATGATAAGGAAAATACTCTAAACATGCATATTTAGATTAATTCCTATTGAAAAGAGAGGCTAAATGATGAGCACAAATGATATATTAAAGCTTGGATGGATTTTAGTATAAGTATGATGCTAAAGACTTGGATCCTTAAAAATGGAGGATGGAGAGCTCTATTTATAGCAAAAATAGGGCAATGGAAGGCCAGGATTGAAAGAGTTAATCAAGGGTTGAGTTTGAAACTTGGGAATCCATGTTTGCAATTTGCACCAATGAAATGGTGACAAATGTCAACATAAGGTTGGGTTGAGAAGAGAGGTAGGAAGCATTAAATGCTTGAGAAGACCTCATGGTTACCTTAGGGGGTAAGGGTTAAGGTTAGGTTAAGGTTAGGTTAAGGTTATGCAATGGATAAAGGTTTTATCCAAAGGATAAACTCTTGTGCAAAGGATTAAGAACTAACTATGGTCAAAGCAATGAATGCTTGATGAGACCCTTGGGTTACATGGAGGTTGAGTTTAGAGAAAGTCTCTAATCATGCAAGAGGGTTGAGTTAACCATTAATGTTTTGGAAGAGAAAGTTGTTGGAGACTTGAAGCCTTTAATGGTTATCAAAGACTTTAAGGGTTTGAGAAGTGGCTTCCCCTTGCTTAGGGATGTGACAATATTTAGGAGATGGGTTAGGCTAAATTAGAAGTGATTAGAAGAATCTAGAAGAGGTTAGGAATATGGTTTAGGACGCAAGTGCGAGATGTAGGATTTTGCAAGTGGATGGAGAAATAATAGGATTTAATTGAAATAAAGTTAATTTAATTCAATTTGGTTGGGATTCCCTATTTAATTAAATGTAAATTTAATTAGAAGGTTTAGAAGAATAGATTTAATCAAATAAAATGATTTATTCAATTAAATGACCTAAAAGGGGGTTAATTGAATTTAATTAAATAAATTGAGTAATTTACTTAATTAAATAGAGGAATGAGAATAAAATATTCATTTATGAATATGGTCATTTTTATACATCTACATTTTGCCCCTCTTTGAAGTGACGTGTGTGCACATGTTGATTCAAAGAAATGATGTGTTGTCATGATTTGATTGATATGATGTGGTGGATATGAAAAATTGATTTGATATGAAAAGTTGATATGATGTCCCAGATTTGATGAACGATATTGATGATGCCCCAGATATGAAGAATTGATATGATAATGCCCCCTCGGGAGATTGTTTGTGCACAAAAGGCATGAATGATCTCTCGAAAGAAAAAGAAGAATGTTGTTTGAAAGATAGAAGAGTGGACAATGATGACATGTATGGGTTTTATAAGATTGATTAGATTGATTGGATTGAGATCAAGTCTGGTTTTAGGTATGATATCGCTTGTATAAGACATGGATGATTGAGCATCTAGTTTCAGGAATGATACCGCCTGTATAAGACATGGATGATTGAGCATCTAATTTCAGGAATGATACCACCTATATAAGACATGGATGATCGAGCGTCTGGTTTCAGGAATGATATATCCTGCATAAGACCGATCAAAATGCCTGGTTTCAGGAACGATATATCCTGTATAAGAGCTGATCAAAACATCTGGTTTCAGGAACGATATATCCTATATAAGAACTAATCATAACATCTGGTTTTAGGAACGATATATCCTGTATAAGACATGATAGAAGATAGTTTGGAAGAATGATGAAGATATGAAAGTGAAGAAAGATTCCATGATGATGCAATAGATATGCATGCGAGGGATGCAATGATGAATGATGAATGATATGAATTATGTTTCGATATGGGATTCTATGAGGATGATGTAATTCTTAGATAAATGTATGTGATGAATATGATGTGAGGCTGCATGATGTATGATGAGATGAGCGAAAATCTGATGATGTATTGCATTGATTTATGAGATGTGAGATGTATCTTGAAAATGAGATTTATGATTATGATATGTTGTGAGATGTATCTTGAAAATGAGATGTTGTGAGATGTATCTTGAAAATGAGATGTATGATTATGATATGTTGTGATAATGATAATAATGATAATGATATGAGACTACTGCAAGATTAAAAAGGATATGCAACCTAATGTAAGATTAAGATGATAATGATGTGCAAGTAATTGTAAAATGATATGCAACTATTTTTATTTTTTTTGAGCATCCTTATTCTGCATTTGTCATCCCTGTATAGCCACATGTTATTTGCTTTCTTTGTAGGTATCATCATTGAGCATTGATTGGTTGGAGATATGTTGAAAATTTATACAAGCATAACGATATAATTGAACCATAATGACCTGAGAAAAATCTACATGATTTTTGATTTTGCAAGATAGCACAAGCGTCAAGGTATTATTGAACCAAGACGACCTGAGTGCGGCTTGCGTATAAATAGACAATATTAAACCATTTGTATGCATAAAGTAGAATCATGTCTTCAGTGATGTGTTGAATCATGTCTCGAGACAAGTATTTACACAGTACAAATGATCGCCTCACAGACAAAAAACTAACAAAATATTGGAGTTTCTCGATGTTTCTCTAGCTCGAAGCATTGTGGAGAAAATGTAGAGAATCCAATAGTTCAAAAAGTTCAAATGCAAGATAGTCAAAAATTTATGCAATATGCAAACATTTGATACTTTAGAAAATCATCCATCATATTTCTTTTGTGATTCCTTGTGTGATCGATCAATGTTTTGCTTTGTGTGAGCCTTTGTTTGTTGGATATGATGTTCTGAGTTTTGTAAATAGTTTTGATGGTTTGAACATGCTGCAAGTTTTAGACGGTTATTGCCCCTATCTAAGTGTACCTCTTGATGCAGATATGTACAGTGATTATCAAGCCATGGTGAGATGTGGTGAAAGGCTAGATGGAAAAATCAGGATAGTGACTACGCTAAGTATGTCGTGAATGGATATTTGTGATAAAATGTCGGGCGATGGCTGATAGTGCTTTATTGCGAAGATGAGGAAATGGATATAGATAGAGGAGTTGTTCTTTCACAATAGCGCTTGTTACCAGGTTTTCACCAATTGCTTTTATTGTACCTTTTTATTTGCTTTTTCTTAATTTTTTGATTTTTTGACTTTTCCGTGCATTAGACTACTCAAGTGTAGTATTTCTTCAGATGGATGTTGTTAGTTGTTTCATCGAGAACATCTCCTTCTGAAATTGTTAGCTGATAAGCACCTAATCTATAGACTGATATGATGACATAGGGACCTAACCAGTTAGGTTCAAATTTCCCTTTCTTTTCCCGATCTTGCTGATTTCTAGGATTTTCCTTGAGTACTAGATCACCGACTTTAAAAAGTCAGGGAATAAGTTTGTGGTTGTATCTTTTGCACATGCGTTGCTGATAGGCTTTGAGATGAGTATAAGCACGCTGGTGTCTTTCATCCAATAGTTTAAGTTCTTGCAGTCGATTAACTTGATAATCTTCATCTGGGATTAAGCCTTTTAGAGAGACTCTGAGAGATGGAATTTCTACCTCCAGTGGTAAAATAGCTTCTAATCCATATACCAATGAGTATGGTGTAGCTTCGGTAGGTGTGCGAATGCTAGTTCTATATGCCCAAAGTGCTAGATTAAGCTGCACATGCCAATCTTTGCATGCATCATTCACTGTTTTCTTCGGAATTTTTGAAGTATAAGCACGCTGGCATCTTTGAAGTGTATCTTTGGGGTTACATCAGGCAAGTTACTAGGCTACATAGTCTCAGAAAAGGGAATTGAAGTGGATCCAGCAAAGGTACAAGCCATTATAGAAGAAATGTATGCGGGAAAAGTGGGCCAATAGAACTTAAAATGCGAAAAATGAAGCCTAAGGAGCCTTGCTCAAACACCCACAGGACTTCTTGGTGCAAGTTATGGAGTCATGAAGAATGAATCAACTTCCCAAGGTTGGTTCCATGGTTCTCTATCTCACAAGGTCCCTCAAACCAGTGTCTTTACTCTCAGACCACTGAGCAAAGTGGTTTAGGGATGACAAATGCAAGAACGAGGAATGCTTTGGTTGATTTTAAGATGAAATGCATCCTAAGCTATGCATGATCCTATAAATGCAATAAACTAGATTATAAGATGACAAGATTAGTAGCAAGACTATCCTAGCATGTTATACTAGTCTATGATTAAGCTAAATGATAAGGAAAATACTCTAAACATGCATATTTAGATTAATTCCTATTGAAAAGAGAGGCTAAATGATGAGCACAAATGATATATTAAAGCTTGGATGGATTTTAGTATAAGTATGATGCTAAAGACTTGGATCCTTAAAAATGGAGGATGGAGAGCTCTATTTATAGCAAAAATAGGGCAATGGAAGGCCAGGATTGAAAGAGTTAATCAAGGGTTGAGTTTGAAACTTGGGAATCCATGTTTGCAATTTGCACCAATGAAATGGTGACAAATGTCAACATAAGGTTGGGTTGAGAAGAGAGGTAGGAAGCATCAAATGCTTGAGGAGACCTCATGGTTACCTTAGGGGGTAAGGGTTAAGGTTAGGTTAGGGTTACCGAATGGATAAAGGTTTTATCCAAAGGATAAACTCTTGTGCAAAGGATTAAGGACTAACTATGGTCAAAACAATAAATGCTTGATGAGACCCTTGGGTTACATGGAGGTTGAGTTTAGAGAAAGTCTCTAATCATGCAAGAGGGTTGAGTTAACCATTAATGTTTTGGAAGAGAAAGTTGTTGGAGACTTGAAGCCTTTAATGGTTATCAAAGACTTTAAGGGTTTGAGAAGTGACTTCCCCTTGCTTAGGGATGTGACAATATTTAGGAGATGGGTTAGGCTAAATTAGAAGTGATTAGAAGAATCTAGAAGGGGTTAGGAATAGGGTTTAGGAGGCAAGTGGGAGATGTAGGATTTTGCAAGTGGATGGAGAAATAATAGGATTTAATTGAAATAAAGTTAATTTAATTCAATTTGGTTGGGATTCCCTATTTAATTAAATGTAAATTTAATTAGAAGGTTTAGAAGAATAGATTTAATCAAATAAAATGATTTATTCAATTAAATGACCTAAAAGGGGTTAATTGAATTTAATTAAATAAATTGAGTAATTTACTTAATTAAATAGAGGAATGAGAATAAAATATTCATTTATGAATATGGTCATTTTTATACGTCTACAATTACTATTTTTTGCAGGCGTGCTAGAGCATCAAGGGAAGAACCATACTTGTGGAAGATCATCATATCAATGTAAATGTGTTTATTAACACACTTCAATTCTTTGGAGATTAAGCCTTTAATGCTTACATTTTATATTAATTTGTGTAGATATCTTAGGTAGTTATGCATTTCTTATTAAATGTGTTTCTTAACACACTTTAGTTTGTTTTGCATTTTGTTGTGATTGTTATGGCAGACAATAACAAACACGATAAGGAGTCACTATGTCGAAGACAACAAGCCTTCCTCTTAGGTAAATTCAATATGACTTTACTTTGGCAATGATCTCGTAGACAATGCAATTTGTGATTTGTTTATGTTTCAATTTCTGAATTGTTTATGTTTCAATTTCTAAATTGTTTATGTTTCAATTTGTTTAAATTCCTCACTTAGTTCATATGGCTGCAAGAAACACACTTAGTTCACATTAGAAAAAAATCTAGTAGAAAATGCATTTTGTGAATTGTTTATCTTTCAATCTTCTCTTTGTGGGACTTTACTTTGGCAATGATCTAGTAGGCAATGCAATTTTTGATTTGTTTATGTTTCAATTTGTGAATTGTTTATGTTTCAATTTGTGAATTGTTTATGTTTCAATTTGTTTTAATTCCTCACTTAGTTCATATGGCTGCAAGAAACACACTTAGTTCACGTTAGAAAAAAATCTAGTAGAAAATGCATTTTTTGAATTGTTTATCTTTCAATCTTCTCTTTGTGGGACTTTACTTTGGCAATGATCTATTAGATAATGCAAATTCTGATTTGTTTATGTTTCAATCATCTCTTTTGGGGACTTTAATTTGTTTCAATTTCAACATTTATATGCCTATGTTATTGTGTTCATGATATATATATATATATATATATATTATTGATCAAAATGAAGTGCCCCATTTGTAAAACAAATCAGACAAAGAATTGTTTTATAGTGCTTTAAGAGATATTTTGGTAGATGTTGTCAACAAGGAAAACTTGGCAACTAACAAGATATCTTGTAAGGCATTAGAAAATAGTTCTTTGTCTGGTGCCTTTTTACAAATAGGACACTTCCTTTTATCATTTCGATGCAATGACCTAGTAGACATATTAGACACTGCAATTTATATATGATGATTGCAATTTGAACACTTATAAGTGTTAAAATTTCTCACTATCAAAAGAGGACATATCAGTGGCATCTAAATAATCAAATGCCACTGATATGGCCTTTTTGATAGCGAGCAATTTGAACACTTATGTGACCTCTTTTGATAGTGAGAAATCTATGAGATCGGTTCAACTGATATATGAGAAATATCACATCAGAAAAAACAAACATATGAGATTTATAACAACACCATCAATTCGTTGGAATATCCATTTGAGATATCTGAAAAACAACGGAGTTTTGAAAACATTACAAAATATGGCAGTATGTCATTCTATAATCACATCACAGTTATATCGAAACTCAAAATCTGCTCTTCAAGGGGCTCACAAAATATAATTGATCACAAACTATTGCAATTCTCCATATGGGTATTAAATGGAGGAGGTGTCACAAATCAACCCCAACAGACTGTGGCCTACGAGGATCTAGCCCAACAACGGTGTTTTCTTAGCTGGGAGGGGTTTGTAAGCAACTTGATATTTGAGCAAGCAATGTCTGGTTGACACCTGAAGTAAGTTGCATGGTGTCTGAGGATCTAGGTGCAGTCCCAACTTGCATAGTATTAATAGTTGCAAAGGCTGGGGACAAGAGGTTCATCATTTCCATGAGAATTGGGTGTCGGATGGGTAGAGGTTTTGAAATTGTGGCCACATCTTTCGTCCTCTTTGCACACTTGGTTGCCTTTTCAGCTTTCATCGTCGCCTTCTCAAGCTTTGCTTCTGCATCTTTCTTTGCCTTCTCTTGTCTTTGAATGAACTTCTCTTGGAAATCCTACAATGTTTTGGCCTGTTTTTTCACCCTCATAGCCTCCTTTTCTATCGCTTCTGCTTCACGTTGTGCCTTCTTCTGTCTCATCTATTCTTTCTCTCGTTCTGCCAATTCCTCATCTCTTTTCCTTTCAACCTCTTTATCTATTTCCCTTTGAATGTACTCATCAGATGTCAACATCTGTGACTGGCTACTAATACGTAGTACCCCTTTCCTACCTCCATGTGAAGATCGATTCATTCTCTGCACTGGAAGTCTTAAGAATCTGGTGATTTTCCTTGGCACTTGCTGCCCATCCTCTTGTGTACATGGCACAAAATTAGGTTCATCTTCACTTATGTGAATTTTGTCTTCACAATCAACACTATCTTGCTGTTCCTAGTTGACTACATTGGTGAAGTAATATATCACATTTGCTGGATCAATTTTTGGCAGACTTGGCATGGAAAGGGTTACATCATCACAGTTGGCTGCTTCTTGGGTCCAGTCTGGTATGATAGCTTGTGTTGGAAAAGACATGCCTACTGATGTACTTTCCAAACCCTCATTTGGCTGGCTGGTTTGTGGGGGAAGACCTGGTTCGGTATTTTGTGGTGTCAAACTTGTATCCTCAACCATTGCTTATGTTCCGCTATGGCTTTCTACAAAATCTTGAATGTCTTCCTCATTAAAACCAACCAACTGCAAGAAAGCTTTTGCTGCCATATACTCTAGTTCTCCATCCTTGAAGTGGCATCATGTTATGTTCCAATAGTTGGTTGTATATCAACTGCAACCTCAAATGCCTCACTTGGCCTCATATCATTCTGCAATGCAAAGAAGTTAAGTGGCCAAATCCCTATCCTATAGAAGCCACTGATTACATTAGCCAGTGTCAATGCTTGGGCAAAGGCCTTGCTCACAAGAGTTTCCAACTCTTCCCTTCCAATTTCAATTTGTGGGTACTTTGACATCCATATACTCCTCTGTTGTTTGAAATAATTCTTGAAAGGTGAAAATACAGAAATATCAAGTGGTTGTAGTTTGTGGCTTGTGTGAGTAGGAAGGGTTACCAAATCTATACCTATCCACCTTGCTTCTTCAATTGCCTTGAAGGCTACATGGCTGCCATGACCATCGAAGATCAATAGGGCCCTACATGAGGGTGAAACTCCACCAGGGATTGAACGTGCAAAATATTTGAATCAATTTAAGAACAACTCCTTTGTCATCCATGCATGTTCTTGGACCGCCATGCATGCTCCTGGCTCACTATTTGTAATGCAATTTTAGATATGCCTCTTAGATTTGAACAAATAAAATCTAGGAATGTCGAAACGACATGCACTAATACATGCCAAAATAGTAATCCACTCTCTACTCTTGGAAATTAGGTGTGGTACACACCTCTGGCCCAATTTGTCTATCACTCTCATTCTTCAATTCCTCCCAGCTTGCACACCAATCTCATCACAATTCCAAATCTGATTGCTACCATAGTGATTGAGGTTGTACATTATCTCCAAGTTGTCATTAGAAGAGGCAACAATACAAGGTCAAAGAATAATATCCCTATCGGAGTCCACTCCTTCTGCTGTTCTCATCGTCAGATCAAGGTGCCTTTGTCTAAAACCTCCCCACCACGACCTCCCTAGCATCCCATTTTTGAATGGATTAGGCCTATTCTCAATAATTTGGGCAACGGTTGATTGAAGTTGACTGATTTAGAGACCGTGACCAATTTCAGCCATGTCTTTGCACCATTGGACAACTTCATCCTCCTCCTCTGCTGATAAAATGGTGCATGGACCCCTCACAGTCGTGGTTGTGGCTCCCATCAACCATACCCTTAAAGAGGCAATGGGGATACCATACTTGATTGATGTGCCTCTAAGAGACATGTGCTTGTCTTCTATGCATGATATTGCTTCTTTCATGTCAGATATGCTCCATTTTGGTTTGGGAACCTTTGAGGCCACCTATACTTGTGGTGTTTCTGAAATAGGATTACAAGCTACAGTAGAATGGTCATGTACAATAGTAGTTTCCACATCAGTTGCATTGTTAGGTGAATGGTCATCTACAATAGGAGTCATTGGGTCTTCATTTTGGACAAAACTATCTTCATCAGGGAAGTGCACCTGACAAGTGACTCTAATTGTTCGACCTCTAACACATCTGTTTCCCTTTCTACTTGGTGCCATTATGTTTAGTGAACCTGCAATAATAAGGTACCAATGATAAAATGCAACTGTGTGTGCCTATATAAATATATATAGAGAGACAAAGCATTGAAATGAAACCCTCAATGCCATTGAGATAAATGATGAAAAACAAATCAATTTCTATAGGTACCAATGAGTACAAATCCATCATTGAACATCTTTGAACAAAATAAAATGGTACCGTGTCTCTATTTCGGTATGCCTGATAATATAGGCAATAACCATATAGCCAGAGAACTCAAAACAACCATGCAGGAGTTAAGTATGTAAGTATGATGTGATTGAAAATTGGATATTGTTGATATTATATTAGATGGCAAACAATTACATCATTGAACATGTTTCAACAAAATAAAATGGTGTTGTGTGTGTGTGTGTGTGTACACACACATAGGTACAAAACTTGAAACATTATATAACACGGAGAGAAACTAGAAGCACGAGATGCATGAGTGAAATATGTAACTATGATGTGATTAAAAACTGGATATTGCTAAAATAGTATTAAGATGCAGATTCATTTCTCAAATGACTAATAATTGAATGATGTTGTTGTATTTCTCATATGAAAATTATTGGAAGTAATATATTGTATGCCTGATAATATTATTTATAGTGAGTATATTAACAAATTGAAGGCAGAGAAAACAATGAAAATGCCTAAAAAAATCTTCATTTCCCAAAGTTTTTAGGGAAATGTAATTGGCGGTAATTCATGCCAAGTAGCCCATAATGTGTATGTGAGAAGGTTGTTATATGTCGACAATAACACACACACACACACACACACACACACACACACATCAACCTTCTCACATACACGTTATGGGCTACTTGGCACAAATTACCGCCAATTACATTGCCCTAAAAACTTTGGGAAATGAAGATTTTTTTAGGCATTTTCATTGTTTGCTCTGCCTTTAATTTGTTAATATACTCACTATAAATAATATTATCAGGCATACAATATATTTCATCCAATAATTTTCATATGAGAAATACAACAACATCATTCAATTATTAGTCATTTGAGAAATGAATCTGCATCTTAATACTATATTAGCAATATCCAGTTTTTAATCACATCATAGTTACATATTTCACTCATGCATCTCATGCTTCTAGTTTCTCTCCTTGTTATATAATGTTTCAAGTTTTGTACCTATGTGTGTGTGTATACACACACACACACAATTTTATTTTATTTTGTTGAAACATGTGTGTGTGTGTGTGTGTGTGTGTGTGTGGACAACAACCTTATAGCCAGTATATAGTCATTGTAAGTAATAGTATCAGACATACACATTATTGTATGATAAATAATGAAGGGGTTTCAAATAAAACAAATAGATAATCATTTTTTTTTTCCATTCTCTGTGAGAATTTTGGCATTATTATACTGTAAGGATTTCAACATTATTAAATTGTAACAGAGCATTGAAATGAAACCTATATCACAAAATGAAGCAAAGAAAGAAGAGTCAAGTTCACACTATAATGAAGCAAAGAAATTGGAGTAAAGTTCACACTATTAATGGACAATAACCATATAGGCACATTAAACTATAAGAGAGAATTGAAATGAAACTTTAAACCACATACAAATAAATCATCAATAGACAAAGCATATTGCAGCGACGAAGCAGCTAAACCATCATTGGACATCCAATATGGCTGTTAATATTATTTACAGTGACTATATTGAAAGAAATGTCGGTTTATTGAAAACATTATAATTTCAATTGAAATATTTATAGCATTTAACGTTGATTATAGAGGGAATTTAGTTATTCTGTGTACCAACCTGAATGTGCACCCTTGAATAAGGAATGTGCAGAGGGTATTTGCAGAGCTCAGGAATATGCAATGAATTGGATTGTAATGAAAGTGACATGAATTTTTTTGTCTTATAATATAATTCTAATGTGCAATGCATTCGATTGTGGTAGCTAGTTATTTTCAAATTTGAATTTATGTGGGAAACAGTCGGTCGTGTCATATTAAATATGCAGTCCTCCATTGCTTCGAATTGTTCAGTTTTCTTCTATGCTTTGAATGAAACTTGTTTTTTTTTAAATTGATTTTATGTAAATTCTTGGTTACTGGGGAGCCTTACACCATTTGTTGCAAATGCAGGTACCAAATGCAAATCCATTTAATGCATGAAGGAGTGAAGTGATATTTGGAAGAATGTACACTTGGGTGTCTAAGAAGTCTAAAGTTGATTGTTTTTATGTCATGTAATGCACCAATATTTGTGCATATGTAATTGTAATTGGAGTACATTTGTACTTTTTAGCCACTAGCATAAAGTGACAAATGTAAACATTAAATTTTTAAAAAAAAAAAAAATTGTTTATTATTTGTGCAAGTTGTTTTGTATTAAAATAGGAAATGTACCAGTAGTTGTTTATTTTTTTTACTTTTTTGTTGTCAACTACTAATTCATTTGTGAACATGTATTGGTGTTAAAATAAATATTTACTGGTATTTTATATTTATGTACTGACAATTTTTCTTTTATGTTTTGGGGGGTCAACATGGCAATAAGGTGACGGTTATTGGAACTATGTTATATATTGGTACTCTTCCCCTATTAGTCATTATATTTTGTATTAGTCATTTGCCGAAGGCGTCTCTTATTTGTTGAAAGAGATGATTTGATATGAAAAACCAATGGTTCAAATCTCAGGAAAGCCTATGTGTTGGTATTTTGGTATGGTTTTGTCATTGATGTCAACACCTACTAAAACACTAGCACTTTGGAGATCCAGCAACATTCACCGGCCAGCAAGTAACTATTGAATAGTTACTAGTATATGGTTCACCGACAGGATTTAATGATCACCGACACTTGAAATGATATGAAAGACACTTGGTAATATCGAAGACATCATGTGGACATCTTAACTTAATGAATTAATCATTGGTATATTCATATTTGCATATTTGCTTTTACCGGCAAATAGGTCCAGGGTTACCTAGGGTTACACCGACAGGTTTATCTTTTCAAGATCAGCATGACACACTATGGAAATGATTAATTATTGTTGTAAATGCATTAAGCCGACATGTTCAATCAGTCATTGCATCGGATATTATATTATTTGTAAAATGCTTTTATTATCTTGTAGAGACGACCTACTAAAATTGGTCTTAGGTTATGGTATAAATGTAAGATCTTATTTGTAAGATCAAATATGGAATGCGAAAAAGAATTGTGTGAAGGTATATGCGAGATTAAGTAGAGCTATACACGAAGACATCATTTGAAGGTGAAGCTAGGTTTTTGTGAAAGCATATCAGCATTACACTGGTACTGAATCCATCATATGAAGATGCTACATTCTTATTGGATTTAACCATCCAATTGTTGTCACTGTGACTCCCATTTTGTGATTGAGCAGTGAGCTCTAGGCTGTTGGCCTTTCTGCATGTGCAGACCCCATTTATGTACAATTACTATCTGCAGTAGTAACATCTGATTGTGGGTAAGGTTTCCCAATGTGGTTTTTCTCCTTACAGGGTTTCCACATACAAATATTGGTGTCATGTGTTGTGGATGACTTTGTGTTTATGTTTCATGCATTAATCTTTACCGGTATAGAAATTAACTTTTAAAACTGTCTACCAGCATACTTAACTGGTTTACCGGTATTAAGCATTAAATTGGTTAAGTTGTTTTTGGTTTGAATTTATTTGACAACTGATTCACCCCCCCCCCCTCTCAGTTGTCTCCAGGACCTAACAATTGGTATCAGAGCGAGGTCCTCTTTTGCAGAAGTTTAACAACTTGAGGAGATCCAATGTCTACTAATTATTTCAGGAAGGACAGTCCTAAACTTGATGGAACCAACTATGGCATATGGAAGATCAAAATGGAGACATATCTAAATTGCATTGGTAAAGACGTCTAGGAAGTTACAAAGAAAGGTTACACTACTGTTGTACGTGGTCAGCCCAGTCCAACTACCTTGGCTAAAGATGAGGAAAATGATTGCAAAGCAAGAGAAGCACTTTTGAGCACATTATCAGAATAACAAATCATGGGATTATCATATAAGTCTACTACTAAAGCTATTTGGGATCATTTGGAAACACTGAATGAAGGAGATTCCATAGCCAAAATTGCAAAACTTGAAAGCTTCCGAGTCAGGTATGAACATCTAAAAATGGAAGAAGATGAAAGGATTTCTAATTTTATGGAAAGAGTAAATGAAATTGTTTTGGGTATTAAATGTTGTGGAGGAACCTTAAGTGAGGATGAAATTATTTCAAAAATCTTAAGAGGATTGCCACCGGCATATAAAATGAAGGTTACTGCTATAAATGAGTTAAGAACAATGCCTAATACATCAGTAACTAGGGATACATTGATTGGGAAACTCTCAGCTTTTGAAATTGAAGAATTTGGTCCTGTTGCTACTATAAAGACAGATTTAGCCTTTAAAGCATCAACATCATCTGCTCCATCATTTGACAAATCTAATTGGAAAGCCTTTTATGCAAGAGAACTTGAAGAAAGCAGGAAAGAAAATGAAGAACTTGAAGAACTTGAAGCACTATTTGCAAGGAAAATGCCTAAAGGTCCAATTGGAAGTAAGTATGAAGGTAAAGCACCCTTTAAATGTTTTAACTGCAATAAAATTGGTCATATGGCTTCGAGATGCCCTGATAGACATGCTAGACTAAGAAAAGAAGCTAGAAGGACATACAAGCCTAATCCTGAATATCAGAGATACAGATTTAAGAAAAACAAAGACAAATCTTGTTACATTGCTAATGAAGGTGTGACTAATGATTCTGATGAGGATCCGATAGACAATGGATGGGTTTTTGTTGCTATAACAGAAGATCAACCGGCACCTACTGTTCAACCAGTAGAACAAGCCCTAGCAGCTAAAGTTGAAGTAAAGGATGAATGGATCATTGACTCAGGATGCTCACATCATATGACATGAGACAAAGGTAAATTCTTGAACTTTCAAGAATACAATGGAGGTTTAGTAAGATTTGGAGATGACAAAGTCTGTTCAATCAAAGGTAAGGGTACAATATCTCTTGATGGTAAACATAACACTGACAATGTCTACTATGTTGAAGGATTAAAGCATAATCTTTTAAGTGTTGGTCAATTAGTTGACAAAGGATTTCAGTTACAATTTAAAAATGGAAAATGCAAAATCATGAATAGAACTGATTTGGAAATTGCAACCGGTAATCAGACTAGAGGTAATATCTTTCATTTGAATAGCAATGAAAAGACATGTTTGATTGTACATATAGATGAAAGTTGGTTATGGCATAAGAGACTCTGTCATGTAAACTTTGATTGCATGGTAAAGATCAGTACTTCTAAGGCAGTTAGAGATCTACCTAAAATTGTCAAACCTCAGAATACAATATGTAAGGAATGTCAATTTGGAAAACAAGTTAGAGCTAGTTTCAAAAGTATTCCAGAAAAATCTAACAATGCTCTTGATTTCATTCACACTGATTTATGTGGTCCAGCTAGAACTAAAAGCTTACAAGGTGATAGGTATTTCATGCTAATCATTGATGACTATTCTAGAATGTGTTGGGTTACTTTTCTCAGAGAAAAATCAGAAGCACTTGGAAAGTTCAAACTATTCAAAGCAATGGTTGAAAATGAAACCGGTAAGAAAATCAAATGCTTAAGATCGGATCAAGGGAAGGACTTTAATACATTCTGTGAAGTGAATGGAATAAGAAGACAGCTATCAGCACCTCAAACACCACAGCAGAATGGAGTTGTTGAAAGGAAAAATAGAACTATCTTGGATGCAACAAGAAGTATGTTATCAGAAGCAAATTTACCACATGTGTATTGAAGAGATGCAGTCAGCACAATGGTCTATACATTCAACAAAGTTCACATCAGAGGTGAAATCGGTAAGACCCCTCATGAACTATGGTTTGGTAACACTCCTACTCTTAAATATTTCAGAATTTTTGGAAGTAAATGTTATATCAGAAGAGATGAGTATATTGGAAAATATGATCCTAGAAGTGATGAAGGAATATTTCTTGGTTATTCATCTAAGAGCAAGGCATATAGATGTTTTAACAAGAGACTGCAGAAAATTGTTGAGAGTACAAATGTAAAAATTGATGAACAATTCAAAGGAACTTCAAGGTATATAGACTCTGAACCGGCAATAGAAATTGTGACAAATGAACCTACACCAAATCCATCGGCACAAAATGAAGATCCAGTTACCCCGGTACCATCTGAGGATTCCACAGTAATTGAAGAACAACAACAAACAAAGACACTCCAGTATGTAAGATTGAATCATTCTGAAGATCAGATAATTGGAAATAAATTTAAAGGAGTTATGACAAGAGGAAGATTGGAAAATGAAGAGGTATGTCTTATTTCTCAAATAGAACCATCATCTGTTAATGAGGCATGTGAAGATAAATTTTGGATTAAAGCTATGGAAGAAGAATTAGAACAAATTGAGAAAAATAACACTTGGACATTAGTTCCCCGACCTAAAGATAAATATGTAATTAGAACCAAATGGGTATTTAGAAACAAACTTAATGAAGATGGTAAGGTTGTCGAAAATAAAGCAAGACTAGTGTGTAAGGGATATTCTTAGAAAGAAGGAGTTGATTACAGTGAAACCTTTGCACTAGTAGCTAGAATTGAGGCAGTCAGATTATTCTTGGCTTTTGCAACTCACAAGAACTACAAAGTTTATCAAATGGGTATTAAATGTGCATTTTTGAATGGAGATCTTGAAGAGGAAGTCTATATTGAACAACCTGATGAATTTTCTTTGACAGATGACAATGATATGGTTTGCAAGTTAAGAAAAGCTCTGTATGGACTGAAACAAGCCCCAAGAGCTTGGTATGCAAGATTGGATAATTATCTTTTAAAGATTGGTTTTACTAAAGGAAATGCAGACAACAATTTATATTACAAAATAACTAATGATGACATCTTGATTATAGAAGTATTTGTTGATGATATAATCTTTGGAGGAGAAGATGGTCAATGTAAGGAATTTTCTACTAAAATGCAGCAATAATTTGAAATGTCTATGATTGGACAAATAAAATTCTTTTTAGGATTTCAGATTTCACAGACTGACAAAGGTATATTCTTGAGTCAATCCAAATACTTAAAAGAGTTACTAAAGAAATTTGGGATGGAGAACTCTAAACCGGTAAGCACACCTATGACTACAAATGACAAATTATCTCAAAGGGATGAATCTACACCTGTTAATCCAACTAGATACAAATCTATGATAGGAGGTTTACTGTATTTAACACAAACCAGACCTGATATTATGAATGCAGTATGTATTGTTTCTAGATTTCAAAGTAATCCTAGAGAAAATCATGAATCAGCAGTAAAAAGGATTTTCCGGTACTTACAAGGCACTATAAATCTTGGATTATGGTATCCTAGAGATGAAAATTTTGATCTATATGCATACACAGATGCAAATTGGGCAAGAGATGTGGATGATAGAAAAAGCACCATCGGCGGAGCATTCTTTCTTGGAAACAAACTAGTTTCTTGGTTGAGTAAGAAACAAAGTTGTACATCTTTATCAACAGCAGAATCAGAATATGTTGCAGCAGCAACCAACTGTACACAGGTACTATGGCTTAAGCAAATGTTGAAAGACATAAAGGTAAAATGCAAGGAACCTATTACCATATATTGTGATAACACTGCAATAATTGATATATCTAAGAATCCAGTACTACATTCTAAAACAAAACATGTTTCTATCAAACTGAATTTTCTAAGGGAAAAAGTTGAAGAAAAGGAGATAAAACTGGTTTATGTGAACACTAAAGAACAACTTGTAGATATTTTCACAAAACCTTTGCCTAAGGAGACTTTTGAATATCTCAAAGATCAACTTGGAGTCATACCACCACCGGTAGAGACTTAGACAATTGATGATTGTCATCAACCGACATAATTAATAGACAAATCTTTTACTCCGGTCTTTGATGAGGAAGCTACTTCTTAGAGGGAGTAGTTGGTATACTGAATTGATTGGTATTTTGTATATAAACTTGGTTTTATTATAACTTTGGCATTTGATGTCAAAGGGGGAGAGATATCTATGGAAAAAGACATTATCTTTTGGAGAGATTGGTATGGAAACTTTGGATAACACATGTTGCTCCCAGGGTGAGAGATTATTGTTTTGGGAGAGACTATTACTCTCTGTATTCTGGTTATGATCTTTTTAGAGATTGTTGGTTTTTGGTATTTGGCATTTCTGTTTTGGCATTTCTGTTTCTGTTTTGGCATTAAGATAAGATGTCCACATGATCAAAGACATCATGTGGACATCTTATCTTAATGAGTTAATCATTGGTATATTCATATTTGCATATTTGCTTTTACCGGCAAATAGGTCTAGGGTTACCTAGGGTTACACCGACAGGTTTATCTTTTCCAGATCAGCATGACACACTATGGAAATGATTAATTATTGTTGTAAATGCATTAAGATGACATGTTCAATCAGTTATTGCATCGGATATTATATTATTTGTAAAATGTTTTTATTATCTTGTAGAGCCGACCTACTAAAATTGGTCTTAGGTTATGGTATAAATGTAAGATCTTATTTGTAAGATCAAATGTGGAATGCGAAAAAGAATTGTGTGAAGGTATATGCGAGATTAAGCAGAGCTATACACAAAGACATCATTTGAAGGTGAAGCTAGGTTTTTGTGAAAGCATATCAGCATTACACCGGTACTGAATCCAGCATATGAAGATGCTATTTTGTGCAGTACATTCTTATTGGATTTAACCATCCAACTGTAGTCAGTGTGACTCCCATTTTGTGATTGAGCAGTGAGCTCTAGGCTGTTGGCATTTCTGCATGTGCAGACCCCATTTATGTACACTTACTATCTGCAGTAGTATCATCTGATTGTGGGTAAGGTTTCCCACCATGGTTTTTCCCCTTACAGGGTTTTCACGTACAAATATTGGTGTCATGTGTTGTGGATGACTTTGTGTTTATGTTTCATGCATTAATCTTTACCGATTTAGCAATTAACTGTTAAAACTGTCTACGGACATACTTAATTGATTTACCGATATTAAGCATTAAGTTGGTTAAGTTGTTTTTGGTTTGAATTTATTTGACAACTGATTCACCCCCCCCCCCCTCTCAGTTGTCTTCGGGACCTAACACTATGCACTTGATGATTGAAATTGTTTCGTCCGTTGATGTTTTTCTCTCACTAGCTATACTTGCAAATACACCATGCAAATTCGGATTGCTGGAATGAATTTGTTTGATAAGTTTGCAGACGTATTCGATGCCCATGATTGTCAGCTCTTAGCAGTCTCTATCAGTTCCATCAGTGTCATACCTTCTCTGCCAGCTCTTCATTGCAGACAATAAATTCAACCTCAAATACTTTAAATGGAAAAATGAGTTGGACATAATATTTTTTTTATTAGTGTTGCTTTCCAAACCAATTACAGATTATACTGCTCTTCCTTAATTTCATTGGTATTGAAGCATTTCTGTAAAGAATATCATTGTAAAGAAATACAATTTTATAGTTTTTAATTATATATTTTTGTGATTTAATAAATAAATAAATTAAATGTTTATAACAAACATACAATTAATGTAATTAATAACAAATTTGATTAAATAAATATTAGAAAATTAAATGAGAGAAAATTTGAATATGCATATACATAATTTAAATTTATTTTTAAAATAATATAATAATTATTATTATATTTTATATTAAAAATTATAAAATATGAATATAATACAATCTATAATTCATATATAACATATATTTAATCTTTACAAAGTGAAAATTCTCGCCTTCCATCTGCAACTCTCCCACCTGCTTCACGTTTGAACCTGTGTCCCTGGATGACCGCCCCCTCTGGGGAGGTCTCCCCTCCCTCGCTAGACCTAACACTCGATTCTACGGTCGGTGCGCATGCTGCTGAGCTGACTGTGGATCTTGTGAAGGAGAATCCCAAGTCTAGCTGGAAGAACGCCCTCCTTGGGTCAACAAAGTTGACCCCTGAAGATGTTGTGGCCACCTTCTCCCAAATGGAAGATGGAACGAAGATCAAACTCTCGGACAACTTGATGGACAAAATCACCTCTTCCCTTCACTTGGAAATAGTTGGTCGTTTCTTCTCCTTCCGACCATCTATTGACATGGTCAGGCGATGGGCAAAATCTCATTGGAAGCTTAAAGGAAGCGTGGAGGTTTCAGCTATGCCGGGGGGACTCTTTCTTTTCAAGTTCAACACTGATGAGGATCTGATCTATGTTCTGTCAGGGTCTTGGGCTTATGGAAAGCATTTCCTAACCATGGCTAAATGGAAGCCTGGTTTTGACCCCTCCGCAGAACTAAATCGCATGGCTCCAGTCTGGGTTAGGCTTCCTGGACTCCCTCTGGAATTCTAGGATGTGTAGCGTCCTAAAATTGCGACACTTGCAATTTCGACTGCATTTCGGTCTTCACGATGGCGACGCAACACGCAACCTGAATGGAGACCCCAAAACTTGCTCGCGACACTGAAAACTGCATTTTTCAAGCACCCTGGCCTGAACCTCCTTGCACCCTGCTATCCCAGGAGGTGGGACCAGAGCACCCAGCGCCCTGGTCCTTCAGGACCAGGGCGCCCATGGCGCCCAGTGCCCTGGTCCCTGGGTCCTATTTTGTGCCCGGTCTCCTAAGGGGCTCGGGTCTTTTTGTTTGCAATTTGGAAATTACATTTCCTGGTTGGCCTAAGGTCGGGAAAATCAGTCTATCAGCCCTAAATGACAAGTATATAAACTACATTTTTCTCTCTCATTTGGAGAGAAGAGATACATGAGGAAAAAAGCGTGGAAACTATACTCAAACATTCAAGCATTCAAGCATTCAAGCATTCCTTCAAGCAATTGATCATTTCAAGTCTCCATTCAAGGCTAAGTGTTGCATTCAAGTCAAGGATTCAACCATTGAAGAGGAGATCACATACTACATGCTACAACATACAACATACAACATCTATACCTTCGCACATAAGGATACAAACATCCTTAGAACAAGGTATTAGTACTTGTTTTACAGTCATTTACATTTACAGCTCTTGCTCATTTCTTGGTTAATTCCAAAACTGGGGTTTGACCTAAAGGCAAACCCCTAATCCCTAACCCCCCAATCGTCTTCGCTTTTCTGTGTGTAGGTTGCAGGTACGCAACTGAAATTGAAGATCTGGAATCCTTGTGCAGAGACGAACAGATCCCCCTTCGTTTTGCGGATTTTTCGGAGGACCGTGGCGTCGGGCGCCATCGTCCCGACAACTTTTGCTCAAATTTGCAGGACAGCGCCGTATCGACATTCTACTGCTAATTCCAGGTCCGCAGCTTCATCCTATAACCCGAACTCAGTTTATAAGCGAATCTTTATGACTTTCTATGTATTCTTAGCTTAATTTCCTTAACAACATTCTTTACAAAAGAGGGTAGCCTTGCTTTCCTAACCCTTGAAATTCATTTAGCATCCAATCTTACATTGTGTGGGATTGGATCTTATGAGTTTCAACCCCTCTTTTGAATGTAAAGTCTCTCCCCTAAGTGAAAACCATCGAATCCTAGCAAACCTCCCTTCTCTCTCCTCGGAGTTGGAAGAGGGGAGAACAACTAGGGTTCGATCGCGATTTTCCGCTTTACATTTTGGTGAACCCGACGTGAACATCCTTTCTGATTTTTCATGCTTAGATCTGAAAAAATTGATTACATTTCCATGTTTGATCTTTTGCAAAATTTTAGAGGTGATTGCATAAAAACCCTAAATTTTCTTTTTAGTAATTGAACTTGCGAAATGTCTAAATGTTAATGCCTGTTTCAGATCTGCCCTTCTATTACAAATTTTCAATTCATATTTGTGCTTTAATTCTGAAAATTAAGTGGTTAAATGTCAAAACCCTAATTTTTGAAACCCTCTTAATTCAACCTTTGTCCGACAATTTGACCAATCAAAACATCTCCAAATCAGCTGTAACTTTGGATTCTGCAATAAAATCACAATATCCTTCATCCCTGAAAATTTGGAAAAAAGTTGCGAGGACCGTGTTGCACTCCGAGCGCCATCGTCCCCGACATTTTTTCCAAAATTTCGGGAGCGAGATCTTGCTATATTTTCCTGCTAAAATCCAGAATTTTGGCTGATTTTGTCAATTATAATACTTTCAAAATTACAGTCAAAGTTGGTCTTGCGATTGCTTGGTCTAAGGCTTCTAATCATTCAAAAATCATTGAAATTAAAATTTTGTGTCAAAATTGCGTTTTTATTATCATAAATCTGAAAATTGTGTTTGCATTCATTCGAAATTTCAGTGCTTTATTCAAATTCTTGCATTTTGTGACTTTTGAAATTAAGTGTTTAATTACAACAACTTTGATTTCCGCTTTCAAAATTGAATTTTGCATGAAATTGAGTCAATTTTCAAATTTCAAAATTTGCATTGCTCTTGACATTCCCTCTAAAATCATAAAATTCAAAATTTCAGTTTCCCTCTCTTTTTCAAAATTCAAAATTTTGCATTTTTTGACAATCTTGATAGGGTTCAATTTTGAATTTGCAACTTTAATTTGGCCTATCTACAGATCGTAAAATCATTCATTTTTTTCAGATTAGCTCTAAAATCATCATACCTTTCATCCCTGCAAATTTCGAAAAAAGTTGCAAGGACCGTGTTGCACTCCGGGCGCCACGGTCCCGAACATTTTTTCCGAAATTTCGGGAGACTGTTGTGATTGCATTTAACAGCTTAAATCCAGAAGATTGGTTGATTTTACTGAAAATTGCTACCTCTAAATTCAAAATCTTCTCTCTCTTTCTAGTGCATGAGTTTTACAACAATAAGCCCTACTTACACTATTCCCGTTAGACGAAGCCGTAGAATTAAGTCTTTCTGAGGTTTAACTACTGAGGAGATGGAACCTAATTTGAATAGCCTTTTTAACGAGGACATGGGTAATTCCTCTAATCCTCCTAATGATGAAGAAGCTCTCCATGAGGTTTCTGTAGAACAACTTTTGAAATTGGATAACCAATTTGACGATTTTCGACAATGGATGTCTCAAGAATACCCTGATAGTCAAGCTCTTCCTTTAATTGAGGGTTTAAAACGTATGCTTCAAAGTGATAAGAATGGAATTGATATTTTGCGTGGTATTGCACACATTGTGGATTCAAATGTGATGCCTATGAAGAGTTGTGCCGAAACCTTAGGTTATACACAACCTCCTACCCAAGACAATCATTCTATTCTTTTGACGACTCCTATTGCTAGTATACCTACTTTTACATCAAACATAATGACTACTTCAACACAAGACATTCCTCCTATGATCACCAGTCATGGGGGCAACCCTTCTTCTTCAATTAACCCTCTTCCTTCATTCAATCCGACTTCTTCATTCATTCCTCCAATGAGTGTTCCTATTACATCTTCACAAATGAACATGACGCAAGGGGGCAATTCATTTAACCATTCCATTCCTCCTTGTAGTGTTCCTCTTGTCCAATCATCTCCTATGACTAATTATCATAGAGTCCCACCACCTTACTCTTTACCTTCTTTCAATAACATAACACCTCCATCTCAATCTAACACATCCAATATGAATTCTTCGACTGAAGCGACCATTAACAATCTTGCACAAACTGTCTCTTCTTTACAACAACAAATTGCCTCTATGAATCAATCTAAGTTCAGTGTGCCCACATTTGACGTTGCGAGCCCACTTTCTCTTGACATTGTTCGAGCTATCCCTCCTAAACATGTTGAAATCCCACATTTGGAGCTTTATAATGGTAAAGGAGATCCTCTAACACATGTTAAGACTTTTCAAACAATTTGTACTGATTTTGCTTATGACCAAAGGTTGCTTGCAAAACTGTTTACTAGAACATTAAGAGACAAAGCCCTACAATGGTATTGCTCGTTGCCTTCTTATTCTATTACTTCTTTCGAACAACTTGCAAATGCTTTTATTCAACAATTTCAAAACAATATAAGTCCTAAAGTTACTTTGATTGATTTAATGCATTGTAAACAAGGTGTTAAAGAAAAAGTGATTGATTTCATTGGTAGATATAAGCATTTGTATGCTCAAATTTCTTTTCCAGTGCCTGACAATGATATTCAAAGAATCTTTATTTCTAATTTACAAAAAGATATTCGAGACAAACTTCTATTTTCTGAGTTTACTTCTTTCCAACAGTTGTGTGCAACTCTTCACAATTATCAACTGACTGTGAGTCAAATGGAACAATCACATCCTATGGCTCCGAGTGATAAGGGTGATAGCAGTCAACAACCATTTGGGAAGTTTAAACCGAACAGAGATTCCATCAAATTCAATGAAAACATCATCAACAACAATGTGAATGCAGCATCAGGTGTGCCTCCTATTTCTAAATTTTTCAAGAAAGAAAGAAAGTATACTCCTTTGAATGAATCATTGCATAGTATTATGAATAAGTTATTGGAACAAAATGTGCTTACTCTTCCTCCTATAAGACAAATTGATCCTGCAAAGATTACTTCACCTTATTTTGATAACAAAGCCTTTTGTCAATTTCATCGTCAGCCTGGTCATGATACTGAAAAATGTTTTTCTTTAAAGGGTAAAATTCAGGATTTGATTGATAATAATACTATTTTTGTTTCTGGAGTGAATGATAAAGGCAACACATTTGTAGCTCCTCCTAATCAAAATCTTCAGATTTTCACTGATCCATTGCCTTCTCATACCTCTAATGCAATTGAGGCTAATGATTCCTCTCTTTCATCTGATGGTCTTGTGTCTGTGACCCCGAATGTGATTAACTTTGTAGAGCAGCAAGAAATCCCTGAAGAACCTTCCATCACATTTGATTCCAGTGAAACCATTAGGGCACCTGATGGTCCTTTATACATAGTTGCAAAAGTCAAGAATACACCTTGCCGTGGAGTGCTTATTGATCCTTCGTGCATGATTAATGTTATTACTGAAGAATTTCTTTTTACTTTGCAATTGAATCAAGTGATCTATGACAAAACAGATGTGATTGTAAAATTATTTGATGCATTTTCTTCTCCCGCAATTGGTTCTATTACATTGCCTATTGAGGTCCATAACAAATCCCTTGATGTGAACTTTGCTATTATTCCATCTTCCGAACAATTTCGTGTGAAGCTTGGCTATCCTTGGCTATCTTCCATGAAAGCTATTGCTTCTCCTATTCATAAGTGTTTGAAATTTCCCCATAATGGTGAAGTCGTTACTATCAATCATAGTCTCTTTAAACCAGCTGAAAGAACTTCTAGTGTTCCTATAGATTACTTTTGGCCTAAACAATTCCAATCTCTTCCTCCACGAAGTGATCATCTTTTCAAATCTTATCAAAAGTGGAAAACAGATATGATCTTATCTCTAAGTGAACCTAGAACACCTAAACTTGACATTCCTATCATTCTTGAGAAGGAAGTTCTTCCTTTGAAAGATAAAACTAATGTCTTTCCTCAAGAAGATTCCCAACCCATCCCTATGGATGTGACTATGTCTATGCCTAATAAACTTCCTAAGAGTAGACCTATACCTCCTCGTCATGATGGACTTGGTCTTCTCCCTAAACCAAATATTCTTCCTTTATATGGAGCAGTTCCTCCTCCTTCTTTTTATAGAGAGAAGAGACCTTCTTCTTCTCCTATTATCCAGCCTAAGAGACCACAACCTAAACACCCAAGTGCTAAGGATGAGAACATTCCTCCTCCTCAATCTTCTCCACTTCCTACTAAGACTAGACGAAATCGTTCTGCACGTGAACGCCGACGAAAGCGTCGTCTTAGAGCTCAAGCAGCTGCTTCTCAAACTTTGCAATCTCCAAAAACACCTTCAACAAGCATTATTCCATTTTCTCCTCAGCCGGACATTGAGCCTAAATCTCCTAAACATAAGATGCATGATGATCTTGATCCTGTGCGAGTTAAAGATCCTACTTTTATAAATCTTGATGACGATATAGATGAAAATGTTACTCCTCTTGCTTCTGATAGTGAATATGAACTTGTTGATGTTGATAACCATTTATCTAATGAATTTTCTAAAGCACTTATCCTAGCTCCTAGACAAGAACAATGTGGCTCGGAACATGAACATAGCCCTTGTTTGGATCTTGTGATAGCTCCATCTGCTGTGTTGGATGTTCCTCCTCTAGCGTGTTCCCTGCCTTCCCGAAACATTGATCAGCAAGATCGGGGGGTAGATGACGTGCTAGACTAGTTACATTAGCATAGCAGATTCTCTCCCCCTCTCTTTTGTTACTTCTTCTATATGTTATTCTCATTCTTCTATTTGTTGTCCTTGGTGTTGTCTACTTGAGGACGATGCAAAGCATTGAGATCTCTCGATCTCTCTCATGTTGACTCAAAAGACACGTGTTCCCTTCTTCTAGGTGACCTTCCTTGATTGGGGAATGAAGAACAATTATGCATACATACATATGATATATATACATGAATTATCATACAGCATACTGACCCCGAGGAAAGCGAAGTCACCTTGTGCTTTGTGTTTTGTGTCTATTATCCTTGGGCTTATCTCACACTTGGGGGCTAAATCCTTGCGATAACGTGCTCCTTTCCTTTCTCATTTCTTATATGTATCACTACCTTAAAGCAATCACCCCCGGTGAGGCGTGTGCGATCGCTTTAACATAGGGGGGCATACATCCCGTTCATATCTTTTCAAGATACTTGAAAATTTCTTGGCAAATTTAGCCTTGCCTTGAAAATTTTTGATATCTTTCTTGCATGACTCATAGTGAGGGAGCCTTACTACTGACAGTCATGGTTCTCCCTCGTGATCTTCCCTTTTACTTTGTCAATCGAAGTCGTAAGATCCTTAGTCCACTGGGGGCTTGGTGTATCTTGCCTCCTTGACGTGGTGAAAGTCTTTCAATGTTGTTTCCTTGTACTTTACCGGAAGTATGAGCATACATACTCCCGCTAAAGTGGGGGCTAAATGTAGCGTCCTAAAATTGCGACACTTGCAATTTCGACTGCATTTCGGTCTTCACGATGGCGACGCAACACGCAACCTGAATGGAGACCCCAAAACTTGCTCGCGACACTGAAAACTGCATTTTTCAAGCACCCTGGCCTGAACCTCCTTGCACCCTACTGTCCCGGGAGGTGGGACCAGAGCGCCCAACGCCCTGGTCCCTGGGTCCTATTTTGGGCCCGGTCTCCTAAGGGGCTCGGGTCTTTTTGTTTGCAATTTGGAAATTACATTTCCTGGTCGGCCTAAGGTCGGGAAAATCAGTCTATCAGCCCTAAATGACAAGTATATAAACTACATTTTTCTCTCTCATTTGGAGAGAAGAGATACATGAGGGAAAAAGCGTGGAAACTATACTCAAACATTCAAGCATTCAAGCATTCAAGCATTCCTTCAAGCAATTGATCATTTCAAGTCTTCATTCAAGGCTAAGTGTTGCATTCAAGTCAAGGATTCAACCATTGAAGAGGAGATCACATACTACATGCTACAACATACAACATACAACATCTATACCTTTGCACATAAGGATACAAACATCCTTAGAACAAGGTATTAGTACTTGTTTTACAGTCATTTACATTTACAGCTCTTGCTCATTTCTTGGTTAATTCCAAAACCGGGGTTTGACCTAAAGGCAAACCCCTAATCCCTAACCCCCCAATCGTCTTCGCTTTTCTGTGTGAAAGTTGCAGGTACGCGGCTGAAATTGAAGATCTGGAATCCTTGTGTAGAGACGAACAGATCCCCCTTCGTTTCGTGGATTTTTCGGAGGACCGTGGCGCCGGGCGCCATCGTCCCGACAACTTTTGCTCAAATTTGCAGGACAACACCGTATCGATATTCTACTGCTAATTCCAGGTCCGCAGCTTCATCCTATAACCCGAACTCAGTTTATAAGCGAATCTTTATGACTTTCTATGTATTCTTAGCTTAATTTCCTTAACAACATTCTTTACAAAAGAGGGTAGCCTTGCTTTCCTAACCCTTGAAATTCATTTAGCATCCAATCTTACATTGTGTGGGATTGGATCTTATGAGTTTCAACCCCTCTTTTGAATGTAAAGTCTCTCCCCTAAGTGAAAACCATCGAATCCTAGCAAACCTCCCTTCTCTCTCCTCGGAGTTGGAAGAGGGGAGAACAACTAGGGTTCGATCGCGATTTTCCGCTTTACAGGATGAACAAATTTTCCGCTGGATAGGGAACTCGTTTGGTAGCTTTGTTGCAGCGGACTCGATAACTCTCAACAAATCCAGGTTGGTGTATGCTCATTTTTGTGTCAATGTCACTATTAACAAGGCTCTCCCAAACTTTATCTCCCTAAAATCAAAATGGGGAAAATGGTCCCAGGCTATTGTGTATGAAAATGCCACCTTGTATTGTCAGAAATGCAATAACCAGGGGCATTCATATACTGATTGTAAAGCCCATGTGGTTGCGGAACCCAAGCTCAAAAATAAAGCCATCTGGGCCGAACCCATCAACCCTGGTGACCCATCATCCTCGACTCCCCTTGAGCTGAATACTACGAATGAAATTTCTGAAGATTACCCACACACAGACAAGATCCTTGAGATCTTAAAATCCCCAGCAGACCCAGTCAAAAACT
Source organism: Cryptomeria japonica (assembly GCF_030272615.1). Lineage (NCBI taxonomy): Eukaryota > Viridiplantae > Streptophyta > Pinopsida > Cupressales > Cupressaceae > Cryptomeria > Cryptomeria japonica. The sequence continues at coordinate 478,285,763 of NC_081413.1, forward strand.
CAAGCATTCCCCTGGAAGAGGGGGAGATCCCACGAGAGATAGCCCTCAACTCGACTTTGGCCAAGCTTCTTTTGACTAAAAATAATTTACGCACCTCTTCAACCCCTCTCTCCCTTGTAACAGGGGATAGAGATGTGCACCCTGGAAACTCCGCTGAAAGTGTCCCCCCCTGGCTCCCCCTGGATGGATAATGAAGAATGGATAACCTAGAAGAAGAAAGTCAAGGCCAAGAAAGTAGATGTGGGGGGTAATGAAAATAAAGTAGGCAGACCCTCAGAAAGAGTCCTAAGGCACAAGGTTATGGAAAGGGACAGTGCAAAGGGTAGACAACTGACCCTGGACAGACTTAACAAAAGAAAGAAATGAAGTTCCTCTCTTGAAACATAAGGGGTCTAAACAGCCCCCAGAAGCAGTTTGCCATAAAATGACTCATTCTTGAGATGAAAATTGACATTTGCCTCATTCAAGAAGTGAAGATTCCCTTTCAAACTTTTGTTGCGGTTGCTAGTAAACTTTGGCCTAGAGCGGGCTATCTGTATGTTGATGCCTTGGGTGCTTCTAGGGGTATTGCTACCCTCTGGGATCCCATTAAAATGAAAGGCAAGCTTTTCGCTAGCTCCCAAATTTTCCTAGCGGTTTCCCTTCATTATGGGGAACAATGCTAGCAGATGTTCAATATCTATGCTCCCAACTCAAGATCGGGGAGATGGTTCCTGTGGGAGGAAATTTCTAATATCATTATGACTAACTAGAAGGACCAGTTTATGCTTGCGGGAGACTTCAACTCCCCCCTCTACCCGTCCGAAAAGTGTGGTGGTTTGGAAGATTTCTCTGACACTATGGGTGACCTAGCTAGTTTCATAAATGCTACGAGCCTTATGGATATTGATCTGCAGGGTGCCCCCTTCACCTGGTCGAACAATAGGAAAGGCAAACATCTTATTCAAGTCAGGCTGGATAGATTCCTGATTTCCACCAATTGGGACATTAGAAATAGCTCTTACCTGAAAACCCTCCCAAGGACTGCATCTGACCACAACCCCCTTCTTCTCCACTAGAAAGACAAACCCTACCAGGGTCCCCCCCCTTTCGCTATGAGATCATGTGGGCCTCCCATCCGGACTTCAGAGAAATGGTAAGATGCTGGTGGACCACCCCGATCTAAGGGATTGCCATGTTCAGAATTATGGAGAAACTAAAGTTAATTAGCAGGGAAGTCAAAGGGTGGAATAGGACCACATTTGGAGATATCTTCAAAAGAAAGAAGGACCTGGGAGCCAGACTGGAACAACTTCAGAATATTATGGCTATCGGTAACCCCCCGGACCCCATTTTAAAGGAGGAGGAAGATTGTCGCAAGAGCTGGAAAGATACCCTCTCTAGGGAAGAAGTGTATTGGAAGCAAAGATCCAGGATCCAGTGGTTGAAAGAAGGGGACATAAATTCTGCTTTCTTCCATAGATCGGCTTCTATCCATAAGAGGAGGAACTATATCAAAAGTATTAAGGATGAAACTGGCCAGGAGATCTCTAAGGACTCTTTGCTTGGACAGAATGCGGTGGACTTTTTCACCAGACTGTATGCGGATGGTGGAAGGAATTCTCCGCTCTAGGATTGCCTTGTTAGTAAGCTGCCGATGACCATCAATGAGGACGACAACTGACAACTTTTGGCTCCCATCTCGATCGATGAAGTTCACAGGGTTGTCTTTGCTATGGGAGCCTACAAGACACCGGGCCTAGATGGTTTCCTCCCGATGTTCTTCCAAGACTTTTGGGACATTGTTAGTTACGATGTCACCAAAGTTGTTCAAGACTTCTTCAAAACAGGGAGACTGCTGAAAAAGATCAACAACACCTTCATTGTCCTCATCCCCAAGACCAGTACTCCCAGCTGCTTGAAGGAGTATCGACCCATAAGCCTCTACAATACCATTTATAAAATTCTCTCAAAGGTCCTTGTGAATAGGATTAAACCCTTCTTGGAAAAATTTATTGGTCTGTCTCAGAAAGGCTTCGTCCCGGGACGCCAAATTTTGGATGCTGCCATTGCAACTCATGAGATAATCCACTCCATGGATAGGAGCAAATTGCCAGGTATGGCCTTTAAACTTGATATATCAAAAGCTTATGATAAGGTTAATTGGGAATTTCTTTTCAAAGTGCTTCTAAAATTGGGATTTAACCAAAAAATGGTGAATATGATTCGAGAATGTGTGACCGCGGTTCAATTCTCAGTACTGATTAATGGGACTCCTAGGGTATGCTTCAAAGCTGAGAAAGGTATCCGGTAGGGCGATCCTTTATCCCCTTATCTGTTTATCATGATAGCTGAAGTCTTAAACAAAAATGTGACCCATCCGTTGACCAATGGTAGGCTCCAAGGATTCAAAGCGGCCTCCATGCTCCTCCCCTCTAATATTCAACAGTTCATGGATGACACTTTCCTTTTTGGTAGGACTTCTGTCATGGAGGCTAAAGGATGGAAGAGCCTACTGGTAGACTACGCCAAGGCGTCGGGACAATGCATCAACTATGAGAAGAGTAATCTCTACTTCTTCAACACTCCAAATGACCTCCAACTCAAAATTCTCTCCATCCTCAGATGCAAAGTGGCAACTCTCCCGTGGACCTACCTGGGTCTCCCCCTCACGGTCAAGGAAATCACCCCCACCTTCTGGAACTCTATCTTGGAACGAATGCAGAAAAAAACTTGTGGGATGGAAAGGGAAATTCCTCAGTAGTGAGGGGAATCTCCAACTTCTCACAGCCTCCCTACAGGGAATCCGGGTGTACTTCCTCTCCATGTTTAAAATATCAAGGACCATGGGAGAAAAACTTGAAAAAATCCAAAGAAACTTTTTATGGAATGGCTTAGAGGAAAAAAAACGCCTTGCTTTGGTCAATTGGGATACTATGTGTCTACCCAAATCTCTAGGAGGTTTGGGCGTAAGAAAGATTAATGCCCTCAATAAGGCACTAATTGCCAAGATTGGATGGACCCTGGCTTAAGGTGAGGCGGACTGGTGCAACATCATCAAAGCTAAGTACTTGGACCGGGAGCATTTATGTTATAATTTGAATACAACTGACCTTCCCCAAGGTTCCAAGTTGTGGAACAACATCCTGAAGAATAGAGTGATGGTTAGAGAAGGTTTGAAGTGGCAGTTGGGAGACGGTAAAAAGGTGAGATTCTGGGAGGATTTTTGGACGGAGGATAGGCCTTTGGTCAACACTCGCTTCCATCAAATCATGAATCACCTTAAAGGTATCCTGGGGGATTATGCTGCAGATTATTTGGTCCTAGGATGACATTCTGCAAAGAAGGAAACAGAGCCAGTCCCTTCCTAGGACCAAATAATCTGCAGCATAATCCCCCAGGATACCTTTCACCTCGCCCTTTGTTCACCTCATTCCATTTCTGTGCAGAATGTCATCCCCTCGACCCAACCTCTGGCCATTAATGATTCAAGCCCTCGGTGCCCAGACTTTGGATCCTCCAACAAGAAAACCAAGAATCACTCCTCGGAGGAGGTTTGAACCCCTAAAAGAGTCAAAATCCAAGAGATTGACTTTGATTTGGACATTACTAAAGAAGCCAACACCCTTCGCCGCTCTAACAGATTGGCCTCTAAGCCCTCAAAGAAATCCCTGAGAGACCCCTCCTCCTTGCATGACACAGGCAACTTCATTCCGAATGTCAAAATGCCCCTGACCCAACACAAACAGACCTCCCATTCTGTGAGCTCCACTCGGATTTCTGAAAGCCTCGTCTCCTCTATGAATCTAGAGCCAGCCAATTTCCCATCCCCGACCTTCAGGATTGAAAAAATGCTAGTTGTTGAAGAGGCCAGTAGCGTGAAGGAAGAAGATCGCAACCTGGCTGAGCTTGAGAAAAAGATAGAGGCCCTCTCTGACAATGTGCAGGTGATTACCAGTAGACTAGAGGCGACAGAGTCCAAGATGCACGATGTGTCCAAGTTCGCGTTGAATGTCATGAGATGCTCGGCTACTACATTGTGCCTATTACAGGATACCACGGACAAAGGGAAAGGTAAGGAGGACGATGACTACAAAGGCCTGTTCAAGTTCCTCACGAAGGAATGGGCTAGAAAGCTACTCCCTAAGAAGAGCCAAGGGAAAAAGAAATAACTGTCTGCATGTGGAGGAGTTTTTTGTCTATGCTGTGTAGTTGTGGGTTGGATAAGCGCAGTTTAGGCTTATGTTTATATTTTGTTGTTTATAGCCTTGCGTGGCATATGAATTATACTCTGAGTGGTAGTTTTTTATCGCTGATAAACTCTCGTAGTATGGTTTTTGTTTTTGATAGAGGTAAAAGGCTACTACTTTGCTGATTTTATGCGAACAATGGTCCTGCCACTGTTCTCTTAATTGTACCTATTGGTCAGCCCCCTCGTTTTTGGCTGCTTTTATTGTCAAAAACATATATTTCATATAACACAAATTCAATAAATTATATATAAATAATTGTACTTATTATTATATAATATTACATATATATAAGTTATATAATTATTATATTCTTTAATTTATAAGAAAAACTATTAATTACAATAAAAATTAATTTAAAAAATATATCTTAGATTATATAATATATAATATATAGTAACAAAACAAATTATATATATATAATTTGTATATTAAATTATAATAATTAATATTTAAGAGATTTTTAAATAGTACAATTTTTTTTTTTTTGATCGGTAATATTTAGATTTTTATTAGATAAAACTAAAGTAGTACATCAACATCCAGAAAATACCCAACAAACCACCTACAAATTCACCAAACCACCATCAACAAAAAGATGTTCTCAACCCAACATCCTGCTCAAAGCCTACCCCATTCCTACGGAAATGAAAATGTCCATATACATCATGCCATACTAAATTTGGCATATATTGTTCGTACAATTTCTAACTGAAAGCTAAGATTTTCAAAAAAACAATAGCAAAAAAGGAAATGACACCAAGAGGTACCCTGGCCCATAGTGTCTTCATCTCTCATCCTTCACTTCATCTGCATTTAGTGTGCTCGAAACACCCCCCACCTTGTTCACTCCTCCATTTGCTCTGAAAACCAACGACTCGTTTTGCTTAGCCAATCCCGCAGAGAGGTGTCTAGTTATCGGTCGCTTCATGTGCAACTCATCCACCACCCTAGCTTCCCCCCTCACCTGCCTGATAATTTCCTCCAGTTCCATAATTTGAACGTACATTTTCAGACCTTCCCATCCTCTCCTCGCATCATCACGAAATCTTGCTTTAACTTCTTCTTGGTGTCACAGGAAAGGAATCCTCATATGCCTGCCTCGAAGCTCTACATGCTCCTTCGGGATTCCTTCTGAAACATTAAAACCCCATCCCGGGACCACCCACTCCAACAAAGATTCCATATTAAGTAGTTAATCTTTCAACACTATCGCCATCATCACATTTCTTACCTCTTCACAGGAAAATCCTAATTCGAGTCCTCACGACATATTTAAGGATTAAATATCCACCCTTGTCCGGTATCTATGGCCAATGACAACGATCTCCTCACCAAGAACCAATTGAATAGCCCTCAAGAACAAAGGATCTCTCACCATAAACATTTTTTCCAACCACTTTATAGGAACCAAACCCCGAAAGGCAGGCATGAGTTTGGAAGATTTGAGAGTGAAATTGGCTTACATATTAAATACCACACCAAAACTACCAAACTCTTCAATAGAAACTGCTATCACCACCACCAAAATCACTCAACTGCCACACTAAATGAGCGTGAATTCCCTTTCTAAATATTAATGAATCTCTCTCAACATGTGTCGTCGTTGCAGAAGAATTCAACATTAATTGCTCGTAATACTTGAACCAGCCTCGACACACGAACAAAGGAGAAAATTACATTTCTCACATTTCAAGTATGGCAATGCTACCGTACTTAGTAGGCCGTCTTAACTCCATTGAATGATGCTATCATTTCCATCCCACCACCTCATCTCTCCCTTAGCTAAATTGCATGCCACATTGGACAACCTGTCAGCAATGACATTTCCACTTCTCCTAACATGAGAAATACAAAAATCTTGAAAAGTTTTTAGTTTTGAGCAAATTAAGGTAATAAACTTATTTAATCTCCAATTCGGAGTTACACCTTTCATAATAGCGTTAACAACAACTTGAGAGTCTCCCTCCAAATGGACTTTCTCAACCTTCATGTTCACTGCCAAATCAGTTGCTAACATAGCCGCTTGCACCTCTGCATTGTTGTTAGTTCCATCTTGCAGCCTTTTTGCACCTTCGAAAAGAACCTTCCCTTCATCATCACAAGCCCCTTGAAGCCCCGTCAAAGTTAATCTTAACCCATCCCCGTTCAAGTTTTGACCAAATCTCCTCCTTAATTCCATGATTCTTGCAAAAAGGAATATAGTACAATTTAATTACATATAATATAATTATATTCAAAATTGTGTACAATATTTAATATAATATAAATTGATTCGTTATTATATATTGTATTTAATATAATGTAAGATCTATTTTTAAAATTAATATTATAGTCATATATGTCTAAAATTGATATTATAGTTATACATTACTGTATATTATACTCTACATTAGAAATAATTAAAGATAATATATAATATATTTGTTATATAGTTTTATCTCTAGATCCCCCCTCTCTTTATGTCTCTTTGCATCCCTATCCCCCCCTCTATCTTTTTACTCTTTCTCTCTCCCTATCACTCTCTCTTTTCATATCTCTCTACTTTATTTCTCTCCTTACATCTCCCCCCCTCTCTATCTATTTATATCTATCCCCTCTCTATCTCTGTCTCCATATCCCTCTCCCTCCCTATCTATATCTCTATATATATATCTCTCTCTCACACACTCTTGTTTTTGTCTCCCTGTTTCTATATCTATCTCTTTGTCTAATTGCCCTCTCTCTCTCTCTCTCTCTCTCTCTCTCTCTCTCTCTCTCTCTCTCTCTCTCTCTCTCTCTCTCTCTCTCTCTCTCTCTCTCTCTCTCTCTCTCTCTCTCTCGCCCTCTATCTCTCTATCACTTGTCTCTTTGACCTTCTTTATTCTCACTCTTGCCCCCTTCATATCTATCTTCCCATCTCTCCCTCTCCCTCTATCTATATCTCATTATCTACCTTTCTCTCTTATTCACTCAATCTCTCCCTCCACCTCCCATGCCCTCTTAAAGCTACATATATATGTCTCTCTATATATATCACTTCATATATCTTCATCTTTCTATCTCTCCATATGCCCCTCATTCTCCCCTTGTTTCTATCACTATTTTTTCCTCTCTTTCCATCTCTCCCTCTATATATATATTTCTCTCTCTCTCACCCCCTCTATCTTTCCCAAGTTATATCTCTCTATCTCTCCTTCTTTCTATCACTATCTCCCCCTCTTTCTATCCATATCTCTTCCTCTCTCCCACTCTTCATATCACTAGATCTCTTTTTATATCTCTTTACTTCTCTCTCCTCTCTCTTACTCTCCCTCTCTCTATTTATTATTATTACCCCCCCCCCTCTCTCTCTCTCACTCTCACCATATATAAACACTCCTTATTTCTCCCTCGTCTCTATCTCACTATATCTCCCCTTTCCACCTCTTTGCCTCTCTTTGTACCTCTCTCTATTACTTGTCTCTATCACCTCTCTCTCATTATTGTGGCCTCTATATATATCTCCCTATTTCTCCCTCTCCCTATATATCTATTTCTCATTATCTCTACCTCTCTCTTATTCACTCCATCTCGCTTGCTTTATATCTTTATCTCAATATTGCTCTCTTTATCTCCCCATTACTCCTCTCTCTATCTTTTTCTATCCATATCTTTCTTCCTTTATTTACCTATCTCTTCCTCTATCTTATTATCTCTCTCTTATTCACTCCATCTCTCCTACTCTCCCTATCCCTCTCTATCTCTATATATCTCCCTCTACCCATATCGCTCCCCTCCATCTCTATTTATTAAGCCATATTCCCCTCTCCCTCCCCTCCCTCCCCTTCTTCTTCATCTCTTTCTTTCCATGCATTTCTCTACCTCTATCTCCTTACATCTCTCCCCCACTCATTTTCTCTCTCCCTCTCTATATATTGGGTCATCTTTCCCTCTCTCCGCCTATTCTTTATCTCCCTCCTCTACATATCTTTCCCTCTTTCCCTTGGTCTCTTTCTCTCCCCCCCACTCTCCGTTCTCCCCATTTCACTCCCTTGCTCTCTTTGTATCCCTTATCTATATCTAGATTTCCACCCCTCTCTCCCTTTCTTTTCCCATATATCTCTCTCTTTCCATTCCCACATATCTCTCTCTTTCTCTTCCCATATATATCTATCTCACCCTCTTTCTCTCTTTCTCTCTTCCTCTCTCTATCTCCCTCTATTTCTCTCAATCTCTATTTGTATATCTCTACTTCTCTATCCTTGTATGCCTCTCTATCTATCTCATCATCTCTCTCTTTCTCTCCCCCTCTATATCTCCTTATATCTCCATCAATTTCCAACAATACCTCACCATTTATATCTCTCTCTATCTCTTCCTCTTCCTCTATATATTGGTCTATCTCTCCCTCTCCCCTATTCCTTCTCTCCCTCTACCTATCACTCTTTCTTTCTCCCTCCCCCCTCCTGCCCCCGCCCCCCCTCTTTAACTCACCACATCTCTCCTTCCCTCCCTTCCTCCATATCTCTTATTTATATCCCTATCTCTTCCTCTCTCTCCCTTTCCCTCCCCATATATCTCTTTATATTTCTATTTCTCCATCACTCTACCTAACTATATATATTCCTCTCTCTATCTCTCCCCTCCCTCTCCCTATATATATCCACCTCCCTCTTCCTCTATATCTCTCTATCTCCCTATATATCTCTATCTTTATCTCTCCCAATGTCGCTTTGCATCTATTTTTGATTTCTACATCTATCTTCATCTCTCCTTCTATCTCTAAACATGCCCCCCTCTCTCTTTCCATACATCTCTCTCCCTCTATCTCCCTCTCCCTCCTTTTCAAACATTCCCATAATTTAATGCCACAAGATTTCATACAAGATATTGATTGAACCAACAATGAACAAACTTTTTTTTTGCATTGTAAGTAACATTCACATGGTACATTACACACTAATGTGCACACAAGGCATCATGATAAGCACAATGTCACATAAGATGACATCACCAATGCATCAAGCATGGGCTTAAGCTATTCTGGCTCCAAAACAGACCTTTCGTACAGTGTGATAGCGACGTGTTAGTCAATCACAGCCGTTTATTGCAAAATCGATGGTTTAAAACGCGGGAATAACACACATGTTAGTCAATCCGTACAACCGTTTTGGAGCCAGAATAGACGCTTCCTCAAGCACGGAGGCATAACGCAAAAGATTTCACTACTCATGTGAAAGGTCATTGTTATCTTTGTTACAAAAATAACATTATTTTCTAAATTGCTTATCAATTGAACTCATGTATTGTACAAATGTATGCAACTAATAGACCAAAATCAAACCTAATAGACCTTCTACACCTCTCTTCGACCTACCCATTACACACCAAGGTGCAATTGGATTTGATAAAACATTGAATAAAATAGTCTCACAAGAAAGCGACGCGTTGAAGTGGAATCTACGTTAATTCTTCGAAAGCTCTCAACATCGACACGTTACGTATCTCCCTGCGCGTGCTTCTACCCAATTGATCGCATGGCGAGCATAATTTTATATTGCAACAATCTTTTCATCATTTAAATTCGAAATCTTTAAACGAAGGCGCTTACTGCACAGGAAAAGGAGAGCAGAATCAATGGCTTCTACCTCGGGTGTTACAGAGGAGGAGAGCTGCTCTTCAAGTCCAAGCTCGGTGTACCATCACAGGAGAAGAGGAAGAGGAAGTGGAAGGGAATTCACCTACACGGAAGAAACCGAGATTCTTTCCCTTCCCAAACAAGAAAACCAAGCCGCCGATGAAGTAAGTGGAATTATATTGAAGCCGGCAGAATGGATCATAAAATTGTTAACTTTGCAGGTAAAAACTATCCTTCACATTTCTGCAATAATAAGCCGCGTATTGAATTTGTGCTGGTCTGCGGTGGCAGAGCCGGTGCACAGAACGGTGCAAGCGAAGGACAGGGCCACAGAAGTAGTGACTCAAAACATAGCCATGATTTCGAAGGTTCCTCCCAGGGTTACCGAGGGCGGAGGTCTTGTCTTGAGGAAGTTGGGATTTGGTTGCATGGCCGCCACTTATGTATGTGTCATGCTCGTTGTACTTTTGTTCTTTTCGCTACTTCTCGGCATTGCCTTTGTTTCAGTGTGGGTTGAGGAGCCCGTGATTATAAGAAAGCCCTTGTATTTTGATTACACGGAGTCCAATCCCAGCGCAATTGTGCCATTGGTTCCCTATAACCGCGAAAAGGTTCCTGGAAGAAGAATCATTCCAGCTGGACACAAGTTCTCTGCAGTTGTAACCTTTGTTATGCCACAGTCAGATCACAACCGCCATGTTGGGATGTTTCAGGTATGGAATAGCTCATCAATTAACTTAATAATTAATAGTTTGTACAAAGATTCAAGTTTTTTTTATCTATTTTTCGTTACAGTTTCTACCCTCATTTATAGCACAGTTAAGCGTCTCCTGAATGGATTAAGGATTGATAATTAATAGCGGTACAGAGATTCAAGGTTTTTATTCATTTTCAGGTAGGGTTTATACTCTTGTCTATAACACAACTAAGTTTCTCCTGAATGCAGTATGGGATGGTTCCATATACCATAAACTATCTTAGACTAAAAAACAGATCTTCTGTAACTATCTTAGACCAAAAAATAGATCTTCTGGTTTTGTGGATTATAAAAGGATCTATTTCCATTTCCATATCTCAATGGAAACAATTCAGTTTAGCTGTGATGCAGGATCACCCAAAAATATTGTTCATAAGGGCTAAAATGGTAAGGTGATTTTTGTAGCTTTATAACTTGTCATTTAATAAAATTCATGTTAGTTATCTTAGGTGGCATTCTAGATAGAGATGAGTCATAGCTCATTATTTAATATTGGTTTTATAGAACATCATGCATTTAATTTAGTCGTAACTACTCCATCATCTCTTGCTATATAAGCAAGGCATATGAACATTTGTAATCATCCTCAAGCATTATCAACTTATGCATTGTTAAGCATTTTCTCTCAATTTCTCTATTTTTGTTATGTGTTTGAGTTTGTAAGGGGAGCACCTTTCATCAAGTGGTATAAGACCATGTTCTTGAGTGTGTAAGGGTGGAGTGGCCCTTCATCAAACTGTCTGATATCATTTTTTTAAATTGGTTGTCCTTGGTTACCAGAACCTAGGGTATCTTTTCTATTAAATTAATCCAAAACTTGCAGCTGATCTTGTTCACTCTGAGTATCTACACTCAGAGTTAGATGTCATAGTTCACCCAATTCTAACATTCAATCCCCATTCAACATTTTGTATGTATAGCATGTCTCTTCGGGATTGTAACATGATTTACCACTTGAGCTCATCCCATTTGGTCTGCCTAATATCAGTTCTTGGTTAGTGCTGTCTGGCTGATTTTTAATTAGGAATAAATCTACCGAAATCAACAAAAAATGGAAAATGCAAACGTCAGTACAAGAAGAAATAAAGACCCCCTGACACCATTGACTTCCAGGAAGAAAGAAGCACATTACAAACTACCATAAGATTGGTTGTTAGTCTCTGACCATCTTATTACATAGAAACACACAGCTAAAAGAACTATCTTAATAGAGAAGTCACCTGCATATTGGTGATGTTGATCACGTTCTTATCTTATTTGGATCAGAGCTAATGTTTCTTCCCTTCTCCCCAGTAATACTGCATGTAGGATTTTTTCTCAAAGTAACCTGCACAAATCCCTTAAGCTTATTACAGTGCACTTAAGAGCATCCCACACAACTTGTACACTGTCCTTGATATTGACCACATGGTGAATATCTTCTTCTTTCACTCTCACAGGGTCATTTACACCGTAGAGGTCCATTCATCCACATTCTAACCTCCTCAGTTGTAATGTCCCATAATTGGGAATGCACTAAATTAACCCTAATTCTCAATTTTCAAATAAACAAGCGGGGTTAGAAATACCTTTCACCTGATTGAAGCCCTGCAAACAGATTAAAAACCATTTACAACAGTAATTCAATAAGCAGACTATCTTAATTAAGCATCATTAAATTCATGACAGAATTATCAATTTAATCATAAAGTATTTAAATATGTTTGGAAAGCTCAACCATAGGAGAGAACAGGAGAAATTGACTTCAATGGGGTGTCTCGGATTGTCTATCCTAGGCCCAAGAGCGGATATACCATCCCTCTTGGCCTCATGTGGCCCATGCCATCCATATGAGGTGGTCTACCTAGTGAGGTGTCCACTTCTCGTTCCCCCTCATCTTGCCAACCATTTCCCTCTCCCTATGATTGGACTTCTTGTCTTGATTCATCATGATAGGGGGATGAAGCTACAACAGGGTGCCCTGGAAGCCCATCTCTCCTAAGCCCAAAGGCAGTACCCTCTGTACCCCCTTGGCCTCACGGGACTATCTGGTTCCCACCTTGAGGTGGCGTACCTAGGAGAGTAACCCATCACGTACCTCTCTTGCAATCCCTCATTTCCCCTACCATGGCTGGTTATAATAATCAGAAAGGATATACATAGAGCATCCTATATTATGTCAGGTATTAAATAGTCATAAGCAACAACATATTTTTAATCATCAATGAGCAGATAATATCCATCACGATATGTACAAAGAATTAATAAGTTCTGCTATTTTCTGTTCTTAAGGTTTGCTCCTTAAGTTTGCTCTAAATCTGCACAATTATTTATTTTCCTAACTCCCCTTAATGCTCTCAAGACAATCCTTATTTATACCCTCTAAGGTGTCCTTTCCGGCCAAGAGTTATGTCTCTTTAATTAGGTTGGCTGGGTATAAAATACTTTATTTTCATTTATTAATTTCCTTGCCCAAAAAGGGTGCACCTATCTTAGGAGGTCGGCCAGCAAAAGAATTAATTTTTATTTATTTATTTGCTGAAGACTTTCTTCCAAGTTGGCCATCTTTATTCATGACCTAATTCAGGTTGGCCCCTTCTCATTCCATGGATGATGTTTCTATTATTAATAACTGCTAGCAACCCAGTTTGATGAAGGCTGTGGCTGCTTAAGCGGGGACATGGCATCAGTCTTTCTCTCAATAAAATAACTCAATCTAAGAAATCCTTTCTTACAATATGACACATTGGCTTCCTCCCTTCCTTGTCAATGTCTAAACCTTTTTTTTCCCTCTTGTCCTTTTTTTTAACAACCTCTTTCCCTTCACAGCTATGATATCTAGCCATCTTTTCATATGCTTTTTTAATCTTTCTCTTATCTCTGGAAAATTCTTCTCCTTTGGTACTTATATTAAGGTCCATTGGTGACACGAGTAGCAAGATCCCATAAATTATTTGTGATCGCCAAGTTTGGACATCTGAATTCCATCTTCTGAAGCCCATCAAGGAAGGGCCGGTGCTTCTGCCACAGCTTATCTTCATTCTCATGCTCATAATTTTTCTCTTTTGATTGGTTTCTCCATACTTCATGGTTTTTCTTCTTTCTCAATTGTGATAAACAGTTTAGTTGCAAAATCCATCTTCCACATTTGAAGACATACAGACAGGAAATTGCATTAGATGGGTTAATTAAACACAATTTCATTTTCATTCGTCCATTTCCCATATGAATATGCTAGGAGGGGTATTTGGACTAAATGCATCGGTTTGGGGTTTGGGATGAACTAATTTTCTATAATGCAAAATAACACTAAAGTGAGAAGGATTTATCTAACTCTTGTCTACTTAATTTTTAAAAGGCAGTAAGGAAGATTGCTAAAGCATCTAAAGAAAGAGTTCATTGTACATAGCAACCTTACTGATATAGATGAATATCCAGTTTTTGGTTTAGGTTTTTCTTTTTGTTCTTGTTGAGAGTAATGTTTGCAACAAAAGCAAGGGATACATATATTCATAATCCAAGATGAGCCTCCAAAGGAAATTGACAAGCACTCATAATATTATCCACGATGAGCAAGGTTTTCTTGTTATGGTCAGCAATAAGTACATTTCTCATGGTATAAACATTGAGATGGAAGCTTTAGCTCTTGTGGAAGGTCCTAACTGTTAGCATTTAAAAATGTCACCTCAATCTTTTCCAGAATTTATATCTGACTTGACCAGTGGACGGTGATAATTTATTTTACAGATATGGGAATATCACTTGGAATAGTGTGGTGTCTCTTTGCATTTGAAGGGGCAACTCCCTTGTTCAGAACAAAGAAGTAAATTTTGTACAAAATTTTTAATATTCACAAGTTTGAATTTGGGCTTTTCCCAAAATATTGAGTGAAGACAAACATGCAGTGCAATCTTTTTCTGATTTTCCATAAGTATAGACACACAAGTAAACCACATTTTCATGAGGTATTACAAATTAATGAGAGAGAATGACAAATTAATGAGGAATTACCTTTCTCATAAATAATAAACCCAGTGCAAAGCCTGAAATCACTAACATTTTCCCTCTGCTTGTGAAATGTGGGGCTGCAAATTAGGTCCAATAATAAAAACTGCATGTATCATAACAAGATCCACCATTCACATTTGAATCATAAAATTGCATATATCATAATAAATTCACTATCCATGCAAGATTGAACAATGAAAAGTTAAATAACTGTGATGAAATTGATTATCAATGACAAAATTCACTTTTATAGACCAAAATCCCCGTTGTTACAATGTGCTATCCATGCAACATTGAACAATGAAGAGTTCAATAACTTTGATGAAATTGATTATTAATGACAAAATTCATTTTTACAAAACAAAATCCCCTTTACTACAATGTACATATCACATAGGAATTTGGTTTTCCAAAAATCAACTTGAAACCTTGGATGACAATTCTAGACTGAAAATATTTATGCTTTCCTATTTTAAACCTAATTACCTTCCGCTTTTCCTATTATGCTGGAGGATATTGCATGGCTTTTTCCACCTTTTTCTCCAATCACCTCTCTAAATATAAATTACAATTTTTGCATCTCCTTGGTTTGAAAATAAAATATTTGTTAACACTTATAATTATTTATTTCTAAAAAGATTTAAAAAGTTAATTTATGTGCAAAGAGAAAATCAACTTATTATGTGCAATGAGAATAACAATTTATTATGTGGAAAGAGAAAAAATTACAATGGAACTCTTTTTACATGATAAGGCTTCCCTAGGTAAACTTGACCAACGCATTATAACAATATGGCCTTTCAGTCACTTGATGATTGATCCATATGGATCCAAGAAAAGATGAATTGTCCCATTTTATCTTGTCATTTTGCACAACTAGCACCTATATAAAGACATGAAGAGCGCAAAGTTCAACATTCGAGGTAAGTTTGAGTGTTAATGTGATTTTGAGAAGAAGAATTCTAGTTGAAGAGTGAACTGGTAGACTTTACAGCTAAGAAGAACATCTAGAAGTAGTAATTTTTGTTTTTGTACTTGTTTGTTTTGAGCAATAGCAATTATGTAGACAAGCAATTGCCACTACCTTTTGGTTTTTCCCCCGTGTTGTTGGTTTGACATGGTTGGGTATGGCTGTACCTGTTTTTTCAACAAAGCATATAGAATTGAAAACATAAGTGAATGTGATAGAGATAATTGATAATTCAATGTCAAATGCCAAATCAATACACATTTACAATCAATAATCTTCATCTTGCTCTTCATTGAGAGCATCAATGTCAGTGCTTGGTTTGTTTGAACCACAAGAAGTTGCATCACCACTTGCACTAGTTGAATCATGTATAGGAGCCTCATCATTATCTAAATAAACTAAAGCAAGTTGTGCAACAAAAGCATCCAAGTTAGCACACTTAGGGGCTACATTCTAATTCCTCATCACCTTACTTAAAAACAGTTGCATTGCCACTCCCACTAGTTGCATCATGTGTGGGAGCCACTTCATTCTCTAAAAAACTATGGCAAGTGGTGCAACAAAAGCATATTAGTTCACTTATGGTCTACATTACAATTTGTCATCGCCCTACTTTGACTTGCTTATGTGATATTAGGTGCAAGTTGGAACACACATAGACCAGCTCCTTTAGCTGTTTTGCAGCCAACTGGGTTGTGCTTGACTAAATTGAAGAAGAATTTCCAACCTATTGAGATGGGAGACATAGTCAATACAAAATTTTCAATTGTAAAATTAAAAGATAATATATAGCTGTCAAAGAAAAATAGGAAAGTTCTTTTTAATTAAAAATGCATTCCTATGATAAAATTTGATTTCAAGTGTAATGTCCCTTTTTCTACATGCCCTAGTTTTTGCCCTAAAATCACAAATCCAAGTTCAGATCCACAAGAATTATTATTTCACATCAAATCACAGTTGTAATACTAATATCTGTATGCCTAAATCTGATTATATCAGGTCTGCCCCCATTCAATCTCTTGCTGCTCATAAAGTCTGAAATTAACTTCTCATGAAGTCTGAAATAATCTGCTCATGGTCTTCACACATTTCTGGTCATAAATATTCCTTAGATCTGCTCTAGGGTCTGTTTATTATACCTTCAGGGTAAATGTATTTCAATTTTCAATTCAAAGAGCAAGTTATATTCAAAGTAATTTTTCTTTTCAAGTATATGTTATTTCACAATATAATAAATCTGATTCTTTTCTTTGTTGCAGGTGGAGAGGGAGCATTAATATTTTCTATGTACTCTCCACAACATTTTATCGGTGTATATATATCATGGAGGGGACCGATCAAGTGGTACCTTGATTGATCATGTCCTTTGGACATGACCGACCAAGATACCCCTTGGTTGTGTCCCTCCATAACCGATTGCTAATCGGTGCCATAACATATGCAAATGAACCGATATCATTTCGGTTGTCAATATACAACATAACAAGGCCGATGGTAATCGGTGGCAATGTTTGATAAAACCCGATCAATATTAATCGGTGGCAATGTTTGGTTTAAGCCCGATTAATATATACGGTGGCAATTAAAATGGTTTAAGCCTGATAACTTAAGTTAGTTGGTTAGCAATTCATTTAACCCGATAACATTAGTTAGTCGGTGGTAATGCATTAAGCCCGATAACCATTTAATTCATCAAGCCTGATCATTATGTAAATTCGGTGGCTATTAAAATGGTAACCCGATAATGAATCGGGGGTTAGAATAAAACCCGATCATTATCGGTTTATCAGTTTAATAGTTTGCACTTAATTTAATCATCAGTTTGCATGAGTAACATAATTGATAGATGTTGTAACAGAATAAGGAGAGCAATTATAACATAAATATCAGATAAAGGAATAATCAGTGAGATCTGAAATTATCTATTGATGAGATAGATGATTGAATGGGAGACTTCATTTATCTCCCATTCAATCATTTATCTTACCGAAGCTATTATGTATCAACACTCCCTCTTAGCTTGGGAAGATGAATAACAAACAAAGTGTCTAGCATCACATTTCTCTTGATGACCAGTATTCCTTATATAGTTTATAATCTCATTCTCCAAGGGTTCATATCACCTAAACACATGACATGAAGTATCATCAAAACATATGATACAAGTAACCATATCACCTAAGCACATGACATGGAGTATCACCTAAACACGTGATACAAGAAATTCATCACCTTGTGATGACACGATATCACCTAAGCACGTGATATCAGTATTGCAAAACAAGCAATACTAAGGATAAACACATGAGAATAATTAAATTCTCAACTTATCCACATTGTGGTATGTGCACTAACATCTTTCCAAATGTTTTACCGCAACATAATCATGGCACATCCATGACATACCAGAAATCACACATGATAACTGGTTTGATCGTTATAAGATCGTCACTTATAATGTCTATATACAAGTGTTCATTATCTGAGAGATCGTCACCTCTTAGAAATGAACACAGGGGTTTGAACCCATAAAAGTCCTAACACGACAAAGAAGTTTACACATTAAACACCTTATTGATATGTAAGTACAAATTACAAAGCAAATTACCTTTCTATCATACCCAAACCTTTTTTGAAGTGTTCAACCTTCACTCTGGAAAGTGGTTTGGTAAGAATATTTGCTGTCTGATCTCTTGTACAAATATATTCCAACTGAATCACATTCCTGTCTACCATATCTCGCACATAATGGTATGGAATCTCAATGTGCTTGGATCTGTCATGGAACATCGGATTTACTGAAAGTTTTATGCAGCTCTGGTTGTCACAATGGATAACAGTAGGTTTCACTGGTTCACTGAATAATCCCACAAGCAACTTTTTGAGCCATATTGCTTCTCGGGCAGCCATGGAAGCTGCAATGTGTTCGGCCTCAGTAGAACTCTGTGCTACTGAAGATTGTTTTTTGCTGATCCAAGATATCATGGCTGAACCTAAACTGAAACAACATCCTGAGGTGCTTTTCTTGTCAGTCACACTTCCAGCCCAATCTGAATCTGTGAATCCGTGTAGATCTAGATCAACTCTCTCATATTTGAGATCAAGGTTTAGAGTACCTTGTAGATATCTCATAATGTGTTTCACTGCTATCAGGTGTATCTCCTTTGGCTCACACATAAATTGACTCAAAGCATTAACTGCATAACAGATATCTGGTCTTGTATTTACCAGATACATCAGGGACCCAATCATTTGCCTGTAGTGAGTAGGATCAGTGGGTTGTGACTCTGCTGCTGTTTCCTTAAGTTTATGAAGATTTGTTTCCATTGGAGAGGTCATGGGTCTGCAGTTTATCATTCTAAATCTCTTCAAAATGTCCAAGGTATACTTTCCTTGGTTTAGTATAATGCTATCAGAATTTTGCCATACTTCCAAGCCTAGGAAGTAATGAAGGAGTCCCAAGTCCTTCATGTCAAATTCTTTAGAAAGATCTTTCTTGCATTGATCTATAAGGTGATCTTCTCCAGGCCCTGGGAGCCTGTTGAAGCCCATAGAGAGCTTTCTTGAGTCTACACACATGAGACTCTGCATCATGAATCTCAAACCCTTTAGGTTGCTCTAGGTATACTTCTTTTGAGATCTCACCATTAAGGAATGCTGTCTTAACATCCATCTGATGAACTTTCCATCCCTTTGCTGTTGCAATGGCTAAGACGACTCTTACTGAGGTGAATCTGGCTACAGGTGCAAATGTTTCTTCATAATCAATTCCTTCCTTTTGAGAGAACCCTCTGGCTACAAATCTGGCCTTGTGTTTTTGAATATTGCCATCTGTAGCATGTTTGATCTTGAAAAGCCATTTGGAAGAAACAACAGATTTTCTAGTTGGCCTAGGAACAATTTCCCAAACATCATTCTTCATAATGGACTGATATTCCTCAGACATGGCATCCTTCCATATTTGATGTTTAAGTGCATCTGATACATTGTTAGGTTTAGCTTTGAAAAGATCATTCATAAGGGCAACATAGCTAGTGAATTTGTTAGGCCTTTTGCTTTCTCTGAAGGTTCCTGAAGGAGCAACATACTTCTGAGCTTCTTCTACAGTTTTGGTGGCCAATAGTGGTCTTTTTTTGAGATTTTCTCTAGGTGGGTTTTGAGTTTCACCTTCATTTTCTTCAAGATTCTCCCTCTGAAGCTCAAGAGTAGAGTCTTCATCTATGCTAGGGGTAGGGATATAGGCTTTAGGTTCTATTGAGCTTTGGGCTCTTTTAAAGGCTAAGTCTTCTTCAAAGATCACATCCCTACTCAGTTCAATATTCCTCTGACCAGGTATATAGATTCTGTAGGCCTTGGAGGTTTCACTATATCCTAC
Organism: Cryptomeria japonica; assembly: GCF_030272615.1. Classification (NCBI taxonomy): domain Eukaryota; kingdom Viridiplantae; phylum Streptophyta; class Pinopsida; order Cupressales; family Cupressaceae; genus Cryptomeria; species Cryptomeria japonica. The sequence continues at coordinate 478,305,680 of NC_081413.1, forward strand.
AAGTATTCCCCTTTTTCCAGAAGGCTCTAATTTTAATCTTTTCTCCTTAGTGTTGGTGTCTGTTTTATCATCTACCAAACATTAGGATAGGATACCTGAAGGTATTCTATCCTCTCCTGAAAAATCACTACTGATTCCAAGGTCTGTATGTGCGAACAAGCGACTTTAGTGGAATAGCTTCTTGGGTAGTGTATGCTGAAATTTTCAAGGGGGACTTACGTTTGACAAGTATTCTTGAACTGCTGGACTTAGATGGATTTAGCAATTTAAGCTCTTCTTTTTTTTTTTTTTTTTGGATTTTCTGGGATTTAGACTTTCAAAAGAAAGGGAAAAAGAGATAGGGTTCAGGAAGGCTAATCTAATCCTACGAATTCTGGAGACGGTATCAACTGGGTGCTCTCGAGAAACCAAACCTTGCTTCGCCACACTAGGGACAACTTCACAAGGCCGGTGCAATCTTCAATGGGTTGTGCTTATGATCGAGATGTTGGGATGCACAAGGGATGGGCTCAGACTAACTTTGCACGGTAGAATGGAAATCATCCATTTACCAAAAGTATGAGCGGAAATACACCATCAATTGATACTTATCAAATCCTTCATTCAAATTAACAACAATGAAAGCAAATCTAGATTAATTTAAACTAAGTGTTGAGGCAATTGAAACCATGCAAATCATTCAAATAATAGAGATTACAAAGCAGTGCACATGCAATATATTATCTGGAAATGACCTTAAGCAACAATACATCAAAAACCTCACCCTTTTCAAATGAGGGGAGGCAACCTTATATAGTTTCTCAAAAATAAATGAATGGCCGAGATCAAACAGTGATCAAGGGCCAAGATTGAAAGTCCTAAACCCTAATTAGGGTTTCCCGAAATACTATTAGTTCAAGCAAATGAAAGAGTGACAAGTGGCACAACTGCTAATTTTATTGAGGTGAGTGGCCACTTTCCTCTTTCAGAGATTCAACGTATCTGGACACCACGAGCTTGACCTCCTCTATGGTGACACTTGGCAAACCGCCAATTTGGAAATCAACGAGATCCACATCGTCGACGCACGTAGCAAGGATGCCTTCCCACTCTACTGCCTGGGTGAGGAAGTTGTCATCGATGGAGAGGAAGTTTGCAATCTTAGAAAGATCGCCTTTGTCAATCATCCCTGAATCTCGGAAGAAGCTTGTCTAAATCCTGGCTCTCAGGTTCTCTGCTTGTAAATGCTTCTCTCTTAGGCTTTCCTTTTGCTAGATCTCTGACGCCACCCGGAATACCTTGCCCAGGATCTCTCTAACCCTTGCCTCTGTCTCAAAACACTTGGTCTTGGATTTCTTTAGGACTTCAATCCGAGTGACCAGAGCATAGTACCACGTGCCGAAGTCGTACCTGTCTCCTATCTGTACGATGCCTGCATCCACTAAGCTCTTCTTTGACATGCCTCGGATAACCTTTAGGTGAGGGAGTATTTCATTTTGAATTTCATCCACTTCTTCCCAATTGGATGATAGATCCTGGATACGATCAATCAACAAAGAAGTTGCCTCATGTGCTGATACTAAGTTTTCTACCAGGGTGTCAGCACGTATCACAGCATCCGAAATCCACTCCTTTTCTTGAGTGTACGATCCCTTCATCTCATCATAGTCCTTCATGGATCCCTGCTGAAGAGGCTGTGGTGGAGTAGCTGGGACTTCATGGTTGAGTGGGCTGGTAAGATGGAGAACATACTTCCTCCACTGCTGGTTCTCTTCTTCCACTTTCTTTCTCTTTTCTTTCTCATGAGCCAACCTTGTCTTTAGAACATTACAGGAGTCGTCAAAATATTGGACCTCCTGGTCCTGGGTAGGCTTACCCATCTCTATGGTGGTGATCTTGTAGTCATCTGCGGTGACATTGTCCCTAGTCTTCCCTTCTTTGGGCACTGCTATCTGGACTGTCCTGAATCTGGCACTGTCCCTCTGAATCAGGGAGAACTTCCTGGCTGGTTTGGGCGGTTTAGCTGCGGTGGGCTCATTCACCTTCTCCAGGAATGCTGCGGTAGCCTCCTCGGTTGAGTGGACCTCCTTGGGAACCTTGGCCTTTATTCTTGCTCTCAGCCAATCAGGAATGGTTGATTGTTCTAGAGTATTCCGATCAAACTCATCGTTTGCTTCTCCTGGGTTCATTGGTATGCCGTCCAAGAAAATTATAGGGGCTTCATCCTGCCCTCTGTCTGGAGTTCGGAAGACCTTCTCCACCACCTCCTCAGCTGGCTGAGAAAGCACTCTTACTTCATCATCACTCACATAGATATTTATCTCTTGTTCCCCAATTGTACTCTGATCAGGCGCAATGGAACCAGCACTTAGGATGGAGTGACTTTCGTTGGATTCTCTAGCAGCACTTAGGATGGAGTGACTTTCGCTGGATTCTCTTCTCTCAACCACAACCCTTTTCCTTGTGCACTTTGTAGAGCTTCCACCCAACTCCTTTCTCTTTCGAGATCCAACGCTTTCCGGATTTCGAGCATCACTGGTGGAGGTACAAGGGTGGACGGACAGAGTATCATCCACTCCCATTAATTCATAAGTTAGAACCATACCTTTGGCCTTCAACTGTTTTGTCTTCTCAGATGCCCACCATCTTGAGTATTCAACCACTGACCTCATGAGGTCTGCTAGATCTGATTTTTCTCCCTCTGTCCAATCTATCAAGACTAAAGGTTCATTCTTCATCTTCTCAAAACCCGGCTGCTGAAGTTCTAGGCTTTCTTCCACCTGATTGGCAACTTTGAACACTTCCGTTGCTCTCACCATACTTAGAGGAATTCTTGACCAGAACCTCTTCTGGATCTCAAAACTATCGGCTGCATTAGCCCAGTAGTCTTCCAGATCTAGTCTGTGCTCAAATGTTGTCCCTTTGATCTTCTTTATCCTCTCGAATGGATCGAACTCTTTTCTTGCCTTGTATTGGTAAAAGGGATACCAGGCCAGTTCTTTCTCAGCGGTAGCTGCAGCTTGTGATGATGGACATGTTTCTAGCCCATTACCAATTGTCTCACAACCTCGAGCAACACCACTCGGTTGGTAGGGTAACCTGGAAGCTTGTATGGGGGACCAGAGAATCCCTGAATTCGGAGGTAAGTGAACTTTGGATATTGGATGTACCAACACCGGAACCGACCGATGAAGTCCATAGACTCTTGAGAGAGCCTCTGGTGCAGTCCACCTTGAAGGGTCCGGGTAATGTGCATCAGGAAGGCATCATTCATCCTTTTGAAATGGAACTTTTCCTCCATATGGAGCTGGGGATAGCAATCATATACTGGGAATTGGTTCTCCTTGTTCCCAACTTCTCCTCTGCAAGTGAGACCTCTGTACCTGTAGGTCCTGGCTAAAGAATAGAACAAGTAAGAACTCATGAAGAAAGTCCTATTTGTCTCCAGATTCCTTAGCTGGCTGTCTAAACTGTCGCTGATCATATGGGCCCAGTCTATCATTTTTACTCCATTGATTATTTCATTAATGAAATAATACATCCAGGGTTCGAATGGATCTCCCTGAGGATTTCCTATTATTCTATTGAGCAAGACAATTATGTCCCCGATGTCCTCCTTGAAGTATGCTCGCACTAGGCTTTTTCTCTGGAGTTTAGAGGCGCCCTTCCTCGGCTTGTCTAGCCAGGAATGATTAACTATGGTATCATATTCTTCTAGGTGATCATGGTACAGACTGTCAGCTTCGTCCTTGGTCATATATACTATGTTGTGGTACTCAGGGATCCTGAATGCCTCTCTGATGGCCTCATCGCTGACATTTGCCAACACTCTTCCATCAGGTGCAACAATATCCTTACTGATGGGGTTGTAGTGTTTGGCACATTCAACTACTAGTTCATTGCACTGCATGGTGGGGAGGAAACCGGCAGCGTGCACAATACCACTCTTCATCATCTTCCGCGCAATGGTGGTAGGCACAAGGTTGTCCAGACCAAACATTTGCTTCTTAAACTCCCTCAGATTGATGTGTCCGAGGTTGGTGTCGCTGATGTTCTTCCACTTGGAAGTCATCCTTGACTCTGGAGGAGCATCTTTATCTACCTGGAACTTCATGGTGCTCAAGACCTCCAGACCCTCAGTCTTGAAGTTGGTTGAAGTCCCCATCAAATGTTAAAACTTTCGAAATTTTTTTATACTAAGCCAAAAAAGTTGAATTTTCACCTCCAGACCTTCAGCCTTGAAGTTGGTTGAAGTCCCCATCAAGTGTTAAAACTTTCGAAAATTTTTTATACTTAGCCAAAAAAGTTGAATTTTCACCTCCAGACCCTCGGCCTTGAAGCTGGTTGAAGTCCCCATCAAGTGTTAAAACTTTCGAAAATTTTTTATACTTAGCCAAAAAAGTTGAATTTTCACCTCCAGACCCTCGGCCTTGAAGCTGGTTGAAGTCATCATCAAGTGTTAAAACTTAGCCAAAAAAGTTGAATTTTCACCTCTAGACCCTCGGCCTTGAAGCTGGTTGAAGTCACCATCAAGTGTTTAAAGCTTTCGAAAATTTTCATACTTAGCCAAAAAAATTTGAATTTTCTTTCTCCAAAATCATTTATTAAATTCTAGAAAAATTTTCAGAAAATTCACAATTTTAATTTTACCTCTGACTTGGCTAGACTTTTCTCCAAGATATTGAGAAAATTCAGAAAAGGTGCCTTTCTCCAGAAATCTGTAGGCCTTTTGCCAAAATATTATCCCACTTCCAGCAATATCTAGAATTTCCTCCAGATGATCTTCAAATTGACATACTTTACTAATCTCTCCTTAGTAATTTTGAACTTCTTGATGTAATAATGAATTTGATAATGAAGTATTTGTAGACAAGTTTTAAGAAAAACCCCTAAAATCATCCAACTCATACTTCTAAAAAAAAAATTTCCATTTTGATTTAAGTTTGAAGATATTCATTAATCCTCCAATATTCCCTTTCAAAAAAAACTTTCCATTTTGAATTAATATCTCAATAAATTTTTAATATTCCCTCAATTTTCTAAAAAAAAACATTCCATTTTGGATTTATTTTGAGGATTTTTTTTTTTTATTTAGATATTTCTTCATTTTGGATTTAATTTTAAAATTTCTGTGGATTTTGTGACATCATGTTGACTTTGTTTGACCTTCCATGTGTAGGTTGATTTTTCGAATTTTATTTCCATCCTTTTCAAATTTTGGCGAATTTAGCCAACCTCTCCAGGTATGGCGGACTTTGATGTTGACTCCTTCATGGCTTCCTTCATGGCTGGGTGGACTTTGGAGTTACCTCCTTCATGGCCCCTTTTATGCCTTGGGCGGACTTTAAGTCTTGCACCTCCATGGTCTCCTAAGGCTGGGCGGACTTTGGAGAGTGCTCCTTCGTGGTGACTTCTTCAACTTGGGGCGGACTTCAACCTTAGCCCCCATGTGACCTCTATAGACTTGGGTGGACTTCAAGCTTAGCCCCCACATAGCCTCCATCTCCCTTGGGCGGACTTCAAGCTCACCTCCTTCATGGCCTCTTCATGGCTGGGCGGACTTTGATCCTTGCACCCACATGATCTCCTAAGGCTTGGGCGGACTTCAACCCATGCTCCTCCTTGGTCTCTTTAGGTGGGGCAGACTTCAGGCAAGGCACCCACGTAGCCTCTTCAGCCTTGGGCGGACTTTGGACTTGCCTCCTTCATGGCCCCTCTTATGCCTTGGGCGGACTTCAAGCCTTGCACCCACATGATCTCCTAAGGTGGGGCGGACTTTGACCCTTGCTCCTCCATGGTCTCCTTAGGTGGGGCGGACTTTGTAGAGTGCTCCTATGTGACCTCCAAACTCATGGTGGACTTTAGACGAGGCGCCCACATGACCTCCATTAGCATGGCGGACTTTAACCTCAACACCCACATGACCTCTTCATCCTTCGTGATGGGGTTTGAACCTGCAGAAACACTTCAAAACCCTTGTTAGCCAGACTTAAAAGAATTTTCGAAGAAATTTCAAAATTTCACAATTGAATCTAATTTAATCGGATTAACTTGAAATTTGAAATCCGTGCTTAGGTGGATCATCTGAAAAAGCAAAAAGCCTAAAATCTAGGGATTTTAGCTTTTTAGGTCAAAACTTGGAATTTTCGAGATCTGGTCGAAGCTGGTCGATGGTGCAAGTGTAAACCCTAGGTTTGCATCCCGAAAAAGCAAAAAGTAGACATCCCTAAAAAATAGGAAAAACTTTCTAAAAATAGCCATACCGGGGATCGGGCTAAAAATGCCAAAAACGAAACTTCCTAAAAAATAGGACAAAAAGCAAAAAACAAACTTTCTAAAAATAGAAAGTTGTCCAAATTCGTCCAAATCAATTGCGATCTTCGTCCTTTGGCCTCTCTAAGCACTTTGGTGGCGTTCACACTTCGGAATCACATAACTTGCAAAAACTAACTTTCAATCGTCAGGGCCTGAAATGCTCTGAACTGGACAAGGCTTGGTGAAACTGCAGCAAAAGGTCACAGGACACTAACAAAATCCTAGAAAGCAGGAAAAAGAGAGGGTCCCCATTTGCAATGGGGCGATGTGTGGAAAAGGTCACAACACTTAGGTACATGAATATAGATAGGGCACCCAAATATCCTAAGGTGGCTGATATCTGGCTTTGTTTTAGTAAAGACTTCCTCAGGGGTTTTATCTTCAAGATGGGAGTGAGGACATCTATTTTGTATATATAAATAGTGCTGGTTGCTTCTGCCCAAAGATTGGTATTTAGATTCTAATCAAGAATCATGGCTTTGGCAGCTTCTACAATTGTCCTATTTTTCCTCTCAGCTACCCCATTTTGTTGAGGATTATAAGGTATGGTAAGCTCCCTCTTAATCCCAGTATTTTTACAAAAATCCTTAAACAAATCTGAGGTGTATTCCCCCCCATTGTCAGTTCTTAAGGTTTTAATTTTATTTCCCGAGTAGTTTTCTGTTAGTGATTTAAATTCCTTAAACCTATCTCTTCTGATTCTTTACATTTCAGAAAGTAGATCCAAGTTTTCCTAGAGTAGTCATCAACAAATATTACATAATACAAAAACCCCCCTAAAGAAGGTACGGACATAGGTCCACATACATCAGAATGAACTAACTCTAAAACTTTGCTTGTTTTCCTAGTACTATTTTGAAAATCACTCTTAGTATTTTTACCTAGGGCACATCCCCTACATGCCCCTGGATGATATTGCTTTAACTTAGGTAGACTTGTGACAAGGTTTCCCATTGATGATAAAGCTCTAAAATTCAGGTGACCTAGTCTTCTATGCCAAACTTCATTAGCATCTGTAGCTTCATGGATTAGGGCTAGGTTGGGCTCTGTGCATAGCTCATACAAGTAGCCTTGTCTTTGACCAATGGTTTTAGCTTTCTTGATAGATGAATTCCTTGGCCAAGACAACACTCTGTTGTCCATGAAGGTCACTCTGTACCCATTATCCTCTAGTGCTGATATATAGACTAGATTTTTCTTGATGCCAGGGACATATAGTATTCCTTTAAGTTGCAATGATATGCCTGACTTTAGTTTGATGGTGCAGGTTCCAACTCCTCTGACTTGATGTGTGGAGTCATCTCCGATAGTCACTTCCTCATCATTCTCCTCTATCATGGAGTCTAGCACTTCTCTAAACCCTGTAATGTGTTTGGATGAGCCACTGTCGATCACCCAGGGGTTAATCTTGTTTGATGCTTGGTTTGTAAGTGCCGAGTAGAGTACATACTTCTCGGAGTCATCTTCCCTTTTAGATTTTCCTGCTTTGGCAAATGTGGCTTGTTGTTTGGCTCTTTACGGACATTTGGCAACATAGTGTCCGAATTTGTCACACCTGTAACATTGAATATGTGAGAGATCCTTCTTGGAGGTGTTCTTGCCTTGATGACCTTTCCTCTTCCTAAATTGTTTCTTCTTGCTTTTCTTATTAGAGTTTGTATTTAGGACTTGAAGATCTTCATCTATATTCTTTTGTTTTATTCATTTCTTAGTTAACCTTGATTCTTCTTGGAGACAGTCATTTCTTAACCTTTCAAACTTTGGATATTTAGACCTTGCACTGATGCCTTGGACGAATGTGTCCCACACACTAGGTAGCCCATCTAGAGCAATGAGTGTTAACTCTTTGCTTTGGATATCGTATCCAAGGGTCGCTAGTTCATCCCTTAGGGTTGATATCCGCATGAAGTAAGCATTGACTGACTCCCCTTTGATCATAGCTATATGATTTATTTCTCGTTTTAAGGCCAAGGTTCGACTTGCATTGGATATCTCGAACGTATTTTCAAGTGCTTTGAACATGTTGTAGGCCGTCTCATGTTTCTTTATGATGGGCATTATATTATTCCGCACCCCATCATTTATGATCTTGACAGCCTTTTCATTTCCTTCTATCCATGCCGCTTTGTCAGGTTCAGTCTCAGGTTCTTTATTTTCAGTTTTTACAAATGATTCAACTTTATTTTCTCTTAGAATCACTTTAATTCTGAATTTCCATGCTGAGAAGTTATCACCTCCTTCAAGTCTATCTTCGAATCTGATAGTGCTGGCCATTTGGAGAAATGTGATGTTGGATATATGCTTGTCTTGAATTTTCCACAAAATTGAATAGCCTTAGGTTCGATTTAACTATAGCTCTGATACCATGTAAATGTATTTCAATTTTCAATTCAAAGAGCAAGTTATATTCAATGTAATTTTTCTTTACAAGTATATGTTATTTCAAAATATAATAAATCTGATTTCTTTGCTTTGTTGGAGGTGGAGAGAGAGCATTAATATTTTCTATGTACTCTCCACAACATTTTATCGGTGTATATATATCATGGAGGGGACCGATCAAGTGGTACCTTGATCGATCATGTCCTTTGGACATGACCGAACAAGATACCCCTTGGTTGTGTCCCTCCATAACCGATTGCTAATCGGTGCCATAACATATGCAAATGAACCAATATCATTTCGGTCGTCAATATACAACATAACAAGGCCGATGGTAATTGATGGCAATGTTTGATTAAACCCGATTAATATTAATCGGTGGCAATGTTTGGTTAAAGCCCGATTAATATATACGGTGGCAATTAAAATGGTTTAAGCCCGATAACTTAAGTTAGTCGGTTAGCAATTCATTTAACCCGATAACATTAGTTAGTCGGTGGTAATGCATTAAGCCCGATAACCATTTAATTCATCAAGCCCGATCATTATGTAAATTCGGTGGCTATTAAAATGGTAACCCGATAATGAATCGGGGGGTTAGAATAAAACCCGATCATTATCGGTTTATCAGTTTAATAGTTTGCACTTAATTTAATCATCAGTTTGCATGAGTAACATAATTGATAGATGCTGTAACAGAATAAGGAGAGCAATTATAACATAAATATCAGATAAAGGAATAATCAGTGAGATCTGAAATTATCTATCGATGAGATAGATGATTGAATGGGAGACTTCATTCATCTCCCATTCAATCATTTATCTTACCGAAGCTATTATGTATCAACATTCAGTAGATATGATAATCAATGGAATGCTTATAATCTGTTGCAAAATATATCTATATGTTGGATGTGATAGGCCTGCTCTGATTTGTAAAATCCTCCTTCTACTTTTAGTTGGTCTGATCTGATTCAATTCCTTCTTTGATGCCCTACCTTGGGGAAATTGTTATCCTTTTATATCTGTAATGTTCACTAGTAGGAAGCTGCCAATTCCTATAACTTAATAACATTTCTGATCTAATCTGATCTGGTCTGATGGATGGTCCTATCACTGGATGCTTTTGATTCATTTTCTTTACATCTCTCAATGTGAGGGAGAGGTCACACCTCTTCATTATGGATGCCCTTTGGCAAGAGACACACCCTTTCACCATTAGCAGCCTTTGAAAAAGTGCAACTCTTAATTATTTCTGCCCTTTGAAAGGGACACAACCTTTCACAATCAGATCTGCATTCCTTATTTAAATCAGATCTGCATTTCTGATTCCTAAATTATCCCCCTCAAATGAGGTTCTCTTCTCCTTTTTATATCTCATGTTTGAGGGAGTCACAGCTTTTCATTTCATGCCTTTTGACCATTCATTAACTTAATTAAAATTTAATTATATTCTTTTATATTTTGATATTAATTTTATTATTACCATTTTATCATTAAATTGTATTTCAAATTGGGGACATTACAGCCCACCCCACTCAATATTGCTTGTCCTCGAGCAATGATCAATTTAACTAAATTTTCCCTATGCAAGGATTTCTAACTAACCCTTGAAGATTTGGAATGTTAGGACAACTTCTCTCTCATCAATTGTAATCTATGTTTGGTCGTTTCCTTGAGACAAACAAAGGTGGAATCCTCATTCATTGAGAAGAGGACTAGAAGCATGACACACATGTAAGACCTTAATTGCAATATTCTTTCCTAAATAAACTCGTCTTTCTAGGTCAACAAAAAAATAGAATTCACAATGATAGAAATCAGTAATCATAAATATTCATGTAGTGGATATGCCCAACACGGAGTATACACATAAAACACGGAGCATACACATGAAAACACGAAGTAGACACATGGATAGATATAGTTTACTTAGTCCACAAGAAGCAGGAACGTCCAACTAGGACTAGATCTATCCCTTGGGCCAATCAATCTATCATTTTACCCTCGAGAGGTAGGAGCGTCCAAGCAGGACCAAAACCATCTCTCAGAGTAACCAATCCACAAGAGGCAGGAGCGTCCAACTAGGACAAGAACTATCTCTTGGGCCAATTCACTTTATGCACAAGAGGCAGGAGCGTCCAACCAGGACCAGAACCATCTCTTGGGCCAATTCACTATATCCACAAGAGGCAGGAGCGTCCAACCAGGACCAGAACCATCTCTTGGGCCAATTTACTTTATCCACAAGAGGCAGGAGCGTCCAACCAGGGCCGAAACCTTCTCTCGGGTCAATTCACTTTATCCACAAGAGGCAGGAGCGTTCATCCAGAACTAGAACCATCACTTGGGCCAATTTACTTTATCCACAAGATAATTAATCAATCTCTTTATACAAATCTACATAAGATAACTCTTTATAATTCTCTCTTTTCTTGCTGGTGTTTTAATATATTGCTTTATTCTTCACACCCTTTCCTCCACCACAATTCACAATCCTTTTGATAGATTAGTCAAAAGAGGCAACTGGATGAAGATACAACCTTTCAAAGGTTGTCTTTTAAGATAATCATAGTTTTCTTTATTAAGAATAGAACACACCCTTTACTGATTGCTACTCTCATTATCTTAATAAACCTGATGTCTTCATTCAATTTGATTTTCTCTAGTAATCGCTGCTAGCTCTTTCTATTTATTATAAAAGAACTCCCCATCTTTTAAAAGGTAATTGTCACTATTTTATTGTTTATCACTAACAAATTTGTTGTCTTCTAGTAAATCCCAATTGATGCTTTATGCTGATTGCTTTAAAGGTCTTTAATAAAATCACTGCCCTTGTTGTTATTTATCTTCTCATAAAACTGATCACTGCCTGTTCTTCCTTTGTGCTTGATAATTGTTGTGTATATACCGAGAAAGTCAACCAGACTTAATGAAGTAATCACTGCTTATCTTCTTTGCTGCAAACAATCAAGTAAATCTGTTCTCTGTTCCCTCAGGCTGACAGGAACAGGCTCTGATACCACTTGTAATGTCCCTTTTTCTACATGCCCTAGTTTTTGCCCTAAATTCACAAATCCAAGTTCATTTCACATCAAATCACAGTTGTAATACTAATATCTGTATGCCTGAATTTGATTATATCAGGTCTGCCCCTGTTCAATCTCTTGCTGCTCATAAAGTCTGAAATAATCTGCTCATAGTCTTCACACATTTCTGCTCATAAATATTCCTTAGATCTGCTCTAGGGTCTGTTTATTATACCTTTGAGTAGATATGATATTCCATGGAATGCTTATAATCTGTTGCATTAATATATTTACATGTTGGATGTAATAGGCCTGCTCTGATTTGTAAAATCCTCCTTCTACTTTTAGTTGGTCTGATCTGATTCAATTCCTTCTTTGATGCCCTACCTTTGGGAAATTGTTATACTTTTATATCTGTAATGTCCCCTACTAGGAAGCTTCCAATTCCTATAACTTAATAACAGTTCTGATCTAATCTGATCTGGTCTGATGGATGGTCCTATCACTGGATGCTTTTGATTCATTTTCTTTACATCTCTCAATGTGAGGGAGAGGTCACACCTCTTCATTATGGATGCCCTTTGGCAAGAGACACACCCTTTCACCATTAGCAGCCTTTGAAAAAGTGCAACTCTTAATTATTTCTGCCCTTTGAAAGGGACACAACCTTTCACAATCAGATCTGCATTCCTTATTTAAATCAGATCTGCACTTCTGATTCCTAAATTATCCCCCTCAAATGAGGTTCTCTTCTCCTTTTTATATCTCATGTTTGAGGGAGTCACAGCTTTTCATTTCATGCCTTTTGACCATTCATTAACTTAATTAAAATTTAATTATATTCTTTTATATTTTGATTTTAATTTTATTATTACCATTTTATCATTAAATTGTATTTCAAATTGGGGAGATTACATCAAGACATTATAGGTGGACAATGCAATGGCCATAGAGGTATATCCAGGTGGGAGTGTGTTGCTTGTACTTGTCTTGAAGGGTGCTAAGATTGTGATTCCTTAAAGTTATCAAATTTGCAAACTCAGCATTCACATTGTCCTCTAAATTTGGATTTTGGAAGAGTCTAGTGATTATAGCCTTGCACCCCACATTAACCTTAACATCTCTATTTGTTGCCACCAACCTGGGTAAGGAACGTATCATTGCATTGTATCAATTGGGCAACAAAGCAAATTCTAGCAGATGAAAGGGTGTTCATTTTGTTTCAGTGATCAGCAAGAATTCTTTGTACCATTTGTAAATGCTTCTATGGGGTCATTCTCCTTAGTTGCTATCATGACCTTTATTTTTCCTATCATGGAGTCTATGTCATATATTTTACCCAAATGTGGCCAATCCATATTGACAAACCTAATCTACTCATTATGTATTTAGTGATATTTAGAAGGTAATCTACATCAGCCCATCAATTATCATTCAGGATTAATGCTAATATTTTTTGGGCCCTTGTTGAATTTGATAGTCTCCATACACTCCAAAGGTTTCTAATGACCATGGAACTCAATGCTTCTTGCACCTTCACAAGTCTCAAGATGATTACGTGTGATGTGAATCGAGGCTTACTAACCTAGTATGGTGTAAAGAAAATAAAAAAAATAAAAAAATAAAAACAACAGATGACAATCAAATTTTTATTACAAACTACATCAGCCCATCAATTATCATTCAGGATTAATGCTAATATTTTTTGGGCCCTTGTTGAATTTGATAGTCTCCATACACTCCAAAGGTTTCTAATGACCATGGAACTCAATGCTTCTTGCACCTTCACAAATCTCAAGATGATTACGTGTGATGTGAATCGAGGCTTACTAACCTAGTATGGTGTAAAGAAAATAAAAAAAATAAAAAAATAAAAACAACAGATGACAATCAAATTTTTATTACAAACTTAAAGTAAATAAAAAAATTAAATATTGAAATTTCATAAACTTACCTTCAATTGCTCCAACTTGAAAGACTTGAAAATGGCTTGTGTCGTATGATGATTTTTCGTAAACATACAAATCTTCTCAACCTCAAAATTTGATTCACTTGATATGTGTGCTAATCTTTTGCATAACTATGTTGAGTGAGTGGATGACACGGTGAATAAAAAATGTGCTTGTATCTTACCTCCACCAATAAACTTGTTACCTTGCAATGTCTAATGTTGTTTGTTATGACTTGGACAATGTTTTGAGCACCCACCATCGTGCTTGTATCTTACCTCCACCAATAAACTTGTTACCTTGCAATGTCTAATGTTGTTTGTTATGACTTGGACAATGTTTTGAGCACCCACCATCTCTATTGCATCTATGAGAATGTTGGCAATGAACTTTGCATCCTTCACCTGCCTCTCACAAGCAATTTCCTTGAGAAAATATTGCCTTGTTAGGATACATTGCAATGACATTAATTCAAGTCTTACTTTTATATTTTATTCTAGTGTTCCATAAGTACGTGTTTGTTAGACTTATGTGAATATTGTCATTGTTGTCATTGATGTCAAACCCGGTTATCCTACTAGGACTGGATGGTGTATGCTGTTAAGTAGTGTGGGTATTGCTGGTCGAGCATCAATGTGATGTGAAGTAGTAAGGCGCAGATAATCTATTAGAGTTATTTCCAGAAGATCCTCATCTCCAAAATCTTGAGTTGTGCTTATTTTTGGATTGTATCATGTTCTGGTATCAATTGTGTGAGGTTTGGTATCAGTGGCATCAGTCATATCAGTCGTGTATCTGTTGTATCTATCATGATTTATGTTTGGCATAGGGAACATGCTAAGGGTATTGCGCTCGAACCCCACAAGGGTTGTTTTCCCTTGATATCATTGGGGGATTTGCCCCCTACACCCCCACAAGGGACATTGCCCCTTGACCACATTAGGGGATCTACCCCTAGACCTCCATGAGGGGCACTACCCTAAAATCCTTTGGGGGATTCGCTCCCAAACCTCCACCCACCATTGTTAATGCCCAATGTAATCATTGCCATGTTTTTTATGTTTAGTAGTTTAAAGTGAGTCTAAACTATACTTAGAGCATGCCAAAGTTCCATTTGTAATTTTATACTTATTCCTTACATATCTCTTTATAACTAATTTTTTTAATTTCTATATATATTTGGACCACTAGTTCACCACCTTTGTGCCGCCGTCCCCTTGCCATACCAAACTTAGGCCCCTGGTCCCCCTTGCCCCTGAAACTCATCCCCCTATCCCCTTGTCAAGAAACTTCGTGAAACTATGATTTTTTCGTCCATTAGAAATGAACACTCCTATTTCAGCCGTGAATCCTTGATTGGCTATATAGAATGTCTCCATTTTTTTTTTTTGCCAAAATGTTGGTGCACACCTTTTCATACTTGTGGGTGTTTGACTAATAACCATCATCTCATGAGTTGAAAGAAAGTTGATTGGTGTAATTTCAATGTATTGTACTCATTTGCAATGTTAGTCATCTCATTTTGAAATGCCTTTTCTAATGAGTTTGTATTGTGAGGAACTCTTCATATTGGGAAGATGGTCTCGCAATGGAAGGATTTGTGGCAATTACTATTGGAGAAGTGGTAGATGGTCTAAAGGCGATGAATCCCTTAAGGGCTAGATTGTGAACATGAACCTGGACTTGTTTAGGCTTGGTATGGGGAGCTACTTAGCTGAACTTTGCAACATGGTTTTTTCCTATCTCAGTGTTTTCTTGGATAAAAAATCATGTGTTTTGTTGTGAAATTTCTTTGTTTCTGGTTCTTATTTCCAATTCTAAATAGTATTCAAGTCCTCTCGTTAACTATGATTTGAACTTTTCAAGTAGCACAATAGCATAAATTTTTGTGGTTTGTTAATTTCTACTATTCATTAGAGAAGATTATGGATCATATTGGTGTTAGAGCAGATTGCTAATTCTTGGTAATAGTGAAGTTGTATGCTAGTGATCAGTTCTTTAAAGGATAAAGGACTCCTACCTTGCATTCGTAAGATCTCTACACGAAAATGGAATATGGAAGTGAAATTGATGTTCCTGTATCATTTGAGTGCATGTCGGCACCTTGGAATACAACATGGAAAGAGTGATGCACAATTACAATAGTGTGATCCAACAAGAAGATATTATTAAATGACAACAAGCAGATGATCCAAGATTATGTAATGTCTCCACTTTGAAATATGATTTA
The DNA here is from genome assembly GCF_030272615.1 of Cryptomeria japonica. NCBI lineage: Eukaryota > Viridiplantae > Streptophyta > Pinopsida > Cupressales > Cupressaceae > Cryptomeria > Cryptomeria japonica. Next base: position 478,321,564 of record NC_081413.1, read on the forward strand.
ATAATAAATAATAATAATAATAAATTTAAAATACAAAAGAATAAAAATAAAATTAAAATTAAAATATAAAAGAATATAATTAAATATAGTTAAAATTTAATTAAGTTAGTGAATGGTCAAAAGACATGAAATGAAAAGTTGTGACTCCCTCAAACATTAGATATAAAAGGGAGAAGGGAACCTCATTTGAGAGGGAAAGGAGATAGAGAGGAAGAAGGAAGGGAGCATTTAAATCAAGCAAAGATTAATGGAAAAAGAAAAGGATTGGGAAGTAAATAAGGAAGCGGCTGCACTCTTTCAAAAGGGTGCTAACTGTGAAAGGTTGTGTATCTTGCTAAAAGGCACACATGAGGAAGAGGTGTGACCTCTCCCTCACATTGGGAGATATAAAGGGAAGAAGGATCCAAGGGAGATCAGTTTGGAGAATAATATATTATTCTCAAAGGCAGCAATGAAAAGTGGTGACTCAATTCTCATGAAAGGTGGTGCCTCAATCCCTATGAAAGGTGGCGACTCTTTCACCAATAAAGTATAAAGGAAAGATCATATACTTTTGTTTAGACAAGATCTGAGTGTAAATTATAGCAGATTTCTGATGGAGATTTATGTGCAGATTTGAAGATCATTATAGCAGACTTATGAGCAGATATATAGCAGACTTGTTAGCAGAATTTAAGGATTATGGCAGCAATCAAACCAGAATTACATCTGTATCAGCAAATGCAATCATATCTACAGCAAGGCAATTTTTTATAAACTATTTAGATTACTTAAGAAATATGCTTGAATCTAAATATCCATACACTTACTGATTATGTGAAAGGAAGGGAGTGCAAGGAGGGGGAACGGTGAAAGATTCCTCACTAGGTATGGTGGCTCGCAAAGATGGTTAAGGGCCATTGGTTAAGGACCACAAGGCCACCTCATGATGATGGTTAAGGACCATCGATTAACAACCACATGAGGCCAAGGAGGAGAAGTCCTGACCTTGGGCCTAGGGCTGAGGGTCAAAGGAACCCTATTGCAGCTCCCCTACTATCTCCACATTGATCAATTGTTGAGGTGAATCAATCATAAAAGGTGAGAGGTTGACATGATGGAAGGGAATGGTGTAAAGCCCTCACTAGGTACACCTCATGATGATGGTTGAGGACCATCGGTTAATGACCACATGAGGCCACAGAGGATAAGGTCTTTCTATTGGGCCTAGGTTAGAGGATACTTGGGGCACCTCATCATACCTTGGAATTGGATGTATTTCATGAGTTATATCTACATTGTTGTCTAATTTGGTTGCAAGTTTCCAGGCTTATCTCATCTTATTCTTGAGTGAAGATTATATCTCTAACTATGTTTTGCCCTTGTTTCATTCTGGATTTGTGAATTTAGGGCAAAGTATAAGGTGATTCCAAAAGGGGACATTACAAGTGGTATCAGAGCATGATCGTGCCAGCCTGTAGGGGAAAAAAAAAAAAATGGATGCATTCTAGTCAATGAGGAGTCTAACAATATGTGTATTTGTGTGTATGCTTCGTGTTTGCATATATCCATGTGTATGCTACGTGTTTTTATGTGTATTCTACATGTTTTTATGTGTATGCTCCATGTTTGGTTCATACCTGATGTGTTTCCAGCATGTTTATTCCATGCTTGTTTCATTTGTGAGGTGGAGAGACATGTCCTTCATGAGTTGCATTTTTTAGCTATAAGGATGATGAAAAGAGGTGGCCATGATTGATCCATAAACTAGTATAGTTATACTATACAGTAGTCACCATTAGAGAAATTTATGAAATAAATGGAGTGTTGTAAACTTTGTAATCAATTAACCTAACTTGCAATATGTAAATGAGAGCAAACACCATACACAGTTAAGTAGACAAAGGATTTCCTTGGAGATGTCAACATATGGGAGAAAACTCTAGTAAAATGTGAGCTACTAGTTTGTAATGCCTCTTCTTGGATCACCTTATACTTTGCCCTAAATTCACAAATCCAAAATGAAACAAAGAGCATAATATAGTTAGAGACATAATCCTTATCCAAGAATAAGATGAGATAAGTCTGCTTTGGAAACCTGCAACTGAGTTAGATAATAATGTAGATATAATTCATGAGATGCATCTATTTCTAGGGTTAAGAAACATATATATTTATAATACATAATCTAAACAATTATGTGGGGTTCAACCATAACGAGGGTTGAGATGGAAGACATGATAAGGTGCCCTGAATATCCCCTACCCTAGGCCCAAGGGCGGAAACTCCATGCCCCTTGGCTTCATGTGGTCCTTAACCATTCTCATGTGGTGGTGTACCTAGTGAAGCCTGTACGCTGTTCCCCTATGTCATGCCATCCTTCTCTCCTCTTATGATTGAGGATTCCCCTTTGTTCACCTTAACAATTGACCAATATATGGTTTGCAGGGGAGACTGCAATAGGGTGCCTCTAAAATTACTCTCTACCCTAGGCCAAAGAGTGGAAACTCTGTCCCTTTTGGCCCCATACGGTCCTTATCCATCTTCATGAGGTGGTGTACCTACTACCTAGTGAGGCATGCACAGCCATTCCCCTTCCTTGCAGTCCCATCCTTAACCCCCATATGATTGATTATTGTAAGCAGAAAATCATATCATTAAATGCATGTTAAATTTAGAGATTCAGATCTGCATACAATTACCCATAATTATATACATTCATATCTACATACGATTGATATAAATACACATGCATAAGTAACATAACTATTTCTGCATACCACAATAATTTAATGCATTGTTTCACAGATTGGCCTGCTGCATATATGAGAAGTTCTGCTGTTGTTCGATGCTTATTCAGTTGTTTCTCTTGATGCCTATGTAATTCTTCATTCTATTGAGATATCTTTATTTCTGCTCCATCCACCTGTATGCATATGTATGATATTTATTTATATATTTTCCCTTTATCCTGATCAGATCTTTTATTTTCTGATCTCTTATTTTATTTATTCCATTTCCTATTTTTATTTTCCTATTTCCCTCATATGCCCCCAACGATTGATTTTTATCTCCTATTTATATCTTTAAGAGAAAAGGGTCACAATACTTCATCCAAACTGTTGCCCTTTAAATAGCTTATAGTTTAATTTTAATTTAATCCTTCTTAATTCCCAATCACTATTATGGAACTAGCGTCACTTTTTTCCTTAATTATTTTCTCCATAGACTTTATGGAAATGGTGCTACTTGGAATGATTTCCTTATTTGTTAATTTAGGCAGATTACTATCGTCTAATGCTGGGGAAACAATCTCTGACGCCAGCAGTCTGTGTTTTTATGAAGAGAGATTCATATAAAATATGTAAGTCCCGTGGGTGGTTGGATTAAGTCCTTAATCTTAAAGCGGGGACATTACGTAGTCACATAACAACGAACTTCTAGGGAAATTACAATCCTAGGCCACTTGGGCGTAACCATCTTGAATCTCAATGAATTCAGTACTTAAGAACTTTAGCACAATTTTCGTATAAGTTTGATTAGCTTACAAGGAAAAATGCTTACTAGGAACTATGAACGAACTCGTTTCCCTTCATGTACTACTCCAATTCACACAACTTGATGATTAGATTATATGTGCATTGGCATCTGTATGCAAGTCTAAACAAAAGTTGAAAAGTAGCAGGAAGTTGGAAAACAAAAGAATTTTGAATGGCACAAGACATTTTCTTGTTGTAGAGCAGAAACACTACTTTCCGGCACAGTTTTGTAATTAAATTGGTGATTACGTAACTGCCCCATTGATAATGTATCCAATTTTTCATCCAACTTCCAGAAGTCTTAGCTTTTGCATACATACCCAAAACAAGGTGACATTTTTTGAAATTGCATAATTTATTGAAAGAAATCCAAATATGAATGAATATCTAGATTTTGGTGTCATTCAGGTCCTGTTTTTGACCATGAGATACAAGTGTCCTCTGAGCTGTGATCACTTTGCTATGGAGTCGAAATTAATATCAGATCCATTTTTGGTTCAATGATTCCCCATTAGAACCAATTGGTGGCTATTAGTTATTGGTAGTATATTAGAAGGAGATGGAGGTAAGGTTTGTAAAAGGGTAGTCCAGAAGGAATGTAGAATAGACTGCTCAAAAAGTCAAGGTTAGCTCGATTTATATGTCAATCAGGATTTCAAAATCTAAGCAATTCAGAATATAACTCTACTTATTTCTTGGACACGAGGTGCATTGACGCATATTGTCTTTCCTTTCACTATCATTTGCAATTTTGTTAAGGCTTAATCTATATTCCTTGCAATCGGTTGTAAGCCTAAACTGATAGAGGACCATGACATGATCTGCATAGGCTATATATTGTGCTCTATTCCAGAATTTATATAAATTTGAAATAGGGTCAACGATTAAGTTACAATCAAATAAAGTGATTTTGGCATACAAAGCTAAACATATATCAACTGTTTTAAGCTGCCACTAGATGTTAACCTCTAGCAAGGTCAAATGTTTGATTTGAATGCATATATTCCTTATATAGAAACCTTGACTGGTACACTGGTAATAAGTCATAAATTTTTGGATGTTCTTTTCAGGTAATGGCAGAGCTCATTTCTGGTGATGATAAGGTTCTTGCCCGATCTAGCCAGCCATGTATGTTGCCTTTCAGGAGTGCCCCAGTTCAGCTTGCTAAAACTTTTTTAACGAGTCTTCCTCTATTGATGGGTATTCTAGGCGAAACTGAGACTGTGGTGATTCACCTGATTGATTACAAGGAGAAGATAATCCCAACAGAAAGTGTGAAAATAATATTGCAACCAAAAGCATTGACATCAGGATTGCCTGAATTGTATTCTGCTGAAATTGATATTCGTTCTCAGCTTCCTTGGAATAAAGAGTTTTCTCGGAAATGGAAATGGACATTTTGTGTATGGTATACTTTAGCTTTCTACATTTTTCTTGTGAGTTTAACTGTTTGTTTCTGCAAGCAAGTTCTTTTGCTAAGATCAACACCAATAGGCAAGAGAGATAACAAGAAGACAAACAAAGATGAACAAGGATTGCATAATGTGACGATAGATAGCAGAATGTCTGAGCCAGGTAGGAGGCATAGTCGTAATATAAACAAACATGTTGCTTTTGTGCATGAATCACTGCCTATATCTTTGCAACATGGTACCATGACTTCTAATGAAAGACTTGGAGAACATGGAGAGAGGAGTGAAATTGTAGAGGAATCTGTCACATATTAGAATAATTCAACCTTTTCAAGTATGAGCATATGCTGTACAGAAGTCACAATGCAACATGGGTGATGGAATTGTTTTCAGGATGAAGCTCAAGGCACAACATCAGAATTACAGTTGGATAGAATCTCAGCAGAACTCAGTATTGGCATATTGTGTGACTTTGGATGACTCTGGTAAGAACTTTCAATCACGGTAGACTCTGTTGCAGTATGCATACAGCCTTGTAAAGAACACATCTGAGTAATATAAATAAAAATTTAATCTGTGTTAACGTATCTGCTGAATTGGTAATTATATTCTTGAGCTGATATCTAAAGCACTAGGGGTAAGTCTTGAAATAATGATTTCTTTGGCTGGTTTGATTTTTCTCTGATTGTTTCCTTTGATTGGCAGAACTATAAAGTTATAAACAAATGATCTATAGAATAACTATTGTATATCCTGTAAAGTACATTTTTTGATCAAGGCAACAAAAGTTTAAACGGACACTTGGTGAAAATACTTGAACTAAAAAGTAGCTCAAAATTTGTCTTAGAAAATAGTTAGGTTTGTAGGGATTTTATCTCTTGTTAATTGGGTTAGAGCAACTCAATCTTGACCACACAGGCTACATCTTGGAGACCTGAAATTATATATTTGGTTTCATGGAAAATTCCAGCAGTGAACCTATTCAAATATTTTGGTCTTCCAATTCGCCACAGATAATCAGATCCTTTGTATCTTTTACCCAGTTATCATCTGAGCCTTGCAAGTTTATAGTGTATAGGGTTTCCTTCTCTAGTTGGAGACCATCTTTAAAAGGCCGTTTTTCCTTATGTATACAAACAAGATTACAAATCATCAATTTCCAACAGTTTGGCATATCAGATGCTGTAGTCTTTGGAAATGTCTGTGATTTTTGATCTAATTCAAATGTTATTGTTCTTTTGCGAAAATGGAAAGTTACAAGTCTAGCAATAGGTGAAAGATAGTCCTGTTAAATGTGTTGAGCAAATATTTGTGTAGAAATGTCTGTAATCTTTGACTTAACTCCCAATCTGATTCTTTTTTGTGAAATAGCCGAGTAAGTAGTTTATTAACATAGTCAAGATATGCTTCATCAAAATTGCATGCTTGAGGGGTAGGAATTTGGTGATTCTGCAGTCTCCATTAAAGTTGCTTGAACATGCTGGCTTAGGCGGCATTTTATATGGCTGCAGAACTCTCTGGATTCTCACAATAGCACAACATCTCTGTTACATTTTTGGTCCTCTTTGCTTCATCAAAATTGTTAACATGGTCAAGATATGCTTCATCAAAATTGCATGCTTGAGGAGTAGGAATTTGGTGATTCTGCAGTCTTCATTAAAGTTGCTTGAACATGCTGGCTTAGGCGGCATTTTATATGGCTGCAGAACTCTCTGGATTCTCACAATAGCACAACATCTCTGTTACATTTTTGGTCCGCTTTGCTTCATTTCAAGCCAGTCCGTTGTGTTATAATGGGTGAGATAGGGTTCACACTAAGCTGGGTTCTTGTGAAGAAGTGATGGATGGTACTCTTTGGTATATTTGCAGTAAGGGTGACATTGCTTCGTATCTAGAATGGCTGAATGAGCATGACCAAATGCTTTCAATTTAATTTATAGAATCTTGTAATTAGAGATATGTCCAACTAGGAGTTGTGAGCTTTAAAGTTAGTGAGGAAGTCATCAACAAAGTTTCTGGGATGAGTTGCCATAGAAAAAAAGTCCAATGATAGAGTAAGGCTCCAACCATTGAGAGTGTGGAGAAATTCTCTAAAGATGGTGAAGAACCGGTTAAGAGCCATAATGGGTTTGATTGTCAAAAGCTTTCGACATTGTGGGACTAGGTTTGTCAAGTTCTCTTTAAGTATTTTACCCTAGAAGGGTGTTTCAAGTGTTACTACCACTACCACTACCACTACCACTTTGCTTTGTTGAATCACTTTTGGCATAAAACCTTAATAAACTTTCTGTTCTTTCTTTCTTTGGAGAATTCAATTAAGGATGCGAGGGCTCTGCATTCCAATAACCCTAACAAGCCAGCATTCCTTTACACTAGTGTCTCACGTTGTGCCATTTCCACTTTTCCCTTTATTCGACTAAGCCTATTAAATTTAGCAATGTCAAAAATTCGCCTCCTCGCCTTCTCGTGGATAAGTGAAAATAACCCCTTAGTTTCATGGGGCCTTCGTCCTAGCTCCCTCTTGCTATGAGTAAAACTCTGGTCAAGTCTAAGGGTACAATGGAGGAGGAAGGTTATAGTAGATGTAAAGTCAAAAAGCATCATGTAGGGCAAATCCCCCCAAAAGGTCGACCCCCCTACCATTAACCTTGAAACTAAAACCAAGACCTAGGATGATGTTGTGGTTGGGTTTGCTCCCTTGCCAAATAGTATTTTAACAAGGGGTTTGGGAAGAAAATTAAGCAGGATAGTTTAAAAAAAGAAAGGTAAAAAAGTCGAAGCTTTCCATGATTCAAACGGTGAGAGTGGAGGAGGGTTCAAGCTCATTTGCTAGCACGACCTTGTTTACCCTTGAAGACAATTAACCCCAAAATTTGGTTGAACAAAAGGACAAGGGGACAACCCCAAAGCAAGATATGGAAGGCATGAGTATCATAGGATCAATTAGACTTGCAGTGGTGCAACATCCTAACTTGAAATGCAAAAATATCCAGTGGCTTGCAATAGGAGGGGGTATTATTGAAGATGGAGAAAAATCTATTGATAGTTCTCATTAGCCTTCCCCCTAAGGTTTGAAGGTAATAACTCGTTCAATGCGATGAATGCACCTAGTTTTGACTCAAAGATTGAGGATTCATCTAAGGCCCCCTATATTGTGATCGAGGATTCATTGAAGCCCTTGCTATGGATCAACAACAACGTTAGATTTATACCCAAATCACAAATGAGATGGAGAAGATGAAGACCGAAATGGAAGAAATGGAGAAAATCGTGAAGATTAAGATGAGGTTCGATACAAATTATGCACAAGTTTGCCACCACTCTCTTGGCCTTATAGAATTTAGATTTGAAGAAGCATGGGATTGATGTTGAGAACTTAGGAAAAATGTTGAAATGTACAAATTTCTCACCAAGGATTGGAGACATCTTTTCGCTTAAGTTGTTTATTATTTCATGTTGTTTTTGATAAGGTCTCACTTGAATTCATACTGTTTTTTAATCTATTTATTTGCCGTTTTTGGCCATTCTTAGGCTAGTTTAGGGGCTTTTTTTTTGTATAGGGTTTAGGACCCCTACTTTTCTATATAAAAAACATAGGCAAGCTATTCGCCACTAAAGGGATCTAGAACAAAAAGGTTCAAAGAACTTTAGGAAACTCTATGATATGGATTGTTAATGTAATTTTATGGATGCCATTTAGTGATAATGTATGCTTTCTATGCCATTAAATTATAAATGTATACCAATAACACATCCAAACAAGAAGTTCTTATTCAAGCTTTCCATCGAGTTTCTATCCTATTTTGAAGTGATGAATCCTTCTTATTCAAGCTTTCCATCGAGTTTCTATCCTATTTTGAAGTGATAAAAAGGATTCAAAGTATGATTTGAATATAATTGTGTTAATCCTAGGCTCAATAATTTGAATTGAATTAGGAAAGTTTGTAAAATCAGCTAAGCCTCTATTCTCATTGGATTAGTAAAAGATGCAGGGAGTTTGAGAGAATTGAATGATAATAGATTTTAATGTGTATGTTTGTATTTATTATTAAATGGGGAAGTCACATTGGTGGTGGTAACTTATGTTGTAAGTTACTATTTAGACAACTAACGTGTGTTATTACATCACTATCATATGCAATAAATGGTTGTGTATAAACTATAGTCTAAGATTAAGTGTAGTAGTATAACATTATATTATATTTATTAATCATTTGGCACACGTTTAAGTTTTATAAAACCATTACTTCTTTTCCAAAATGATTTGAAGTTGTTTGCATGCTTATTAAACCAAATTGCCTATGTTTTACATTGTTCAACACATAATTGTAATACTTAGTCGTAAGACCAAAGTTTTTAAAAACCTGGGACTTGGCAAAAACTTGGGGAATAATTTGGCAAATTTGAAACATTGAAAATACATAAAATAAAAAAATTATTATTCAAAAATACATTACTGGATTTGTGGAACGCATTATTGATTTATGTCATATACAAATCAAAATTAGAGTTTAGTACATATCAAAGACCTTACCCTTGGAATACATATGACCTTCAAGTTTCAATATTAATAAACATTATAAACCATAAATTTCATCTACGAGTAAAGCTCAAAAAAGTCAGTTGCCATTGTATGGGTGTTTAAAAGTGGATAGCATAGTTGCAATATCCTTAATATGTGTCTCATCCATAGTGATAGGATCAAGTTGAGTATTCGAAGAACCTGCCCCTAATGGCTCATTAACCTCACCTTTTGCCTCCATATATGTTGTCACTTTCGTTTTCCATTTAATTGCCTCCTTCAAATTAGTTAACTCATCACCAGTTAACAATGGATCCACATCCACATCAATATCTTAGGCTTAGCAATTTGATTTAAATATGGATTAAATTTATCAAAATCAAATAGTTTTAGCAATTTGATTGGATTAAAGTTATCAAAATCAAGAACATATATGTACCTTGCCCTTGTACCTTATTTTATGCAAATGAAGGTTATACCATTCATAGACAAGGTTATTCATGAAAGGAAGCAAAGGTGTAGAAAATGCTTCCTAACACTAATCTAGTGGGGGGAGTGCAAATTTTATCTAAAAATCTAAACTATTACAAAATAAGAAACATATTTAGATAGAGATAATAGACATGCAAATAGAATACTACAATGAACATACAATATATGTGGGGAAAACCCTTTTAGGAGAACTCCAAACTACAATGAACACACGATATATGTGGGGAAAACCCTTTCAAGAGAACTCCAAACTCCAAAAACACTACTTTGTATTTTTAGGAAACTTAGCAGTTACAATACAATATCAATATTAGGCTTCTTCAATAGTAATATTCAATCAACCCACAATCTAGATTAATTCAGGCAGCATAACACTTCACTTGCAAAACATAACATGCATAACACTGTCCAAGACAACCTTATAAAGAGGAATACAACAAAGGAATAAGCTTTTGGACCGAGCCAAAAGAGATGGGCTTCCAAATCTATTCAGCACATTGTTGAACACAATGTACCATTGAGAGGGGGGTGAATCAGTGGTTCCTAAGAATCTTTACCTTTTAAACCAAGCTTTGAGTACCGGTTAACAACCTAAGCACTAAGAAATCAAACTGGGAAGATATGAGAGGATATAAAAAAAAGACAAACACACAAATGCACAACTTTTAACACCAGATGTACGAGGAAAACCCAATATGGGAAAAACCTCGGTGAGATGCTGTTGGAGTCCTGCTCCAATCCAACCTCACAATAAAACAATGGATTACAATGTTTTAGGGCACCAACCCCTACTGATTTAGGGCACCAACCCAAGGAGTACCAACCCCTCCACGCACCAACTCGATGTAATACAATGAAATACAACCTGATACAATAATAGCACCTTGTTGCAAATGAGTTTTGCAACACCTGATCAATTGATGTCTACCGATTACCAATCTCCTCTGTTTCATCGGTTCTTCCACTGTCGGTTATCAGATTGCTCTCTTTGACCACTTACCGGTTACTCTTTGCCTTTCTTCTCTTTCTCTGAACCTCACCCTGCACAGTATCACACTTGGATGCCTTTCTAACCTTTCAATCCCTACCGGTATGCTTGTTTGTTAAGACTATAACAGTTCACCGGTTACTCTGTCTCTGCCGGTGAGAACCTCTCACCGATTCAGTGTGCTAACGAGTCAAACACTTTGATTTTCAACGAGATATTTCTCAAACTAACTTCTCTCTGCTTGCTCAGACACTCACTCTTCTCACCACTGGCATTCAACATCAATCACTTCAGTCTTCAGTTCACATATTTATATCTGAATGTTCCTGCCAAAAGCGACATTCAAACGGTGGCGTGCTAGGGTTTTCCTCAACAACTCAATCCACATCAAATCTGATCGGATTTGCTTTTCTGGAATGGTGATTTGCATCACATCAATTAGCACCGCCATCTCCTCCCCTCCCAATGTGCGTTTTCTATTTTTGGATGTCTACAACTTGCTTTTGGCGTTGCTTTGTCAATCACCATTAATGGCTCAGCTGTTTCCTTCAGCCAACGAGTACAAGAATCAGATCGTCCTGCAAGATCAGTTCAATCACCTTGCCACTCTGTCTCCCTTGAGCCACAACATCCTGCCATCGTCCCATGATTTGCGGGTTCTCCATTAATGCCAACCTGCTTGTCAACTACCACGTCGATGAACCTTTCACCGACCTCTGCGTGCTTGCCACCTAGTGTCCACCTGTCATCCTTGTTGGCATCCACCTATGCTCAGACTGCAAAGTCGGTTTGGCATAATCTTCAGATTGCTATGTCGGTTTGACATCCTTCACTGACCAAGACTCACTACCGGTTCAAATCACCTTACCGGTATAACCTAACCTCACTAGTGGACCTTCATACCTGCTAACCTCTTCTTTGTTGGTGGATCAAGTTGATCTTCCATCAAACATACTAGTCCATCTACTAAGTCCATTTATCGGTTGCATTATACTTCTCTTTGTATACCGGTGATCACATCCCTCTGTTCTTCTTTGCTTGGTTGTCGGTGGTCCCGTTTTACCAATAGATGTTGCACTTCATGTGTATCGGTAACTGGTGCAGGAGCACCCTTTCAAGTTGTCCCTCCCTCTTGTTTTGTTGGTGTTATGCTTCTTATGAAGCCATTGTACATAAAATAATGAGCCATGTGCTCATAGGTCCTAGGTAGGGTCCTAGAGGAGATCTTAGGGGTCATAAGTCAAGATTGTGATTTTCTTGAAAATGAAGGGTATGTGTGTCCTGGAGGTGTTTAGGGGTCCTTCATATCATGGTGGTATCCTTAGGTTGGCCTATTGTGGGTCTAGGAGTCATGAAGAGCAACATTGGGGAAGTTGCTCAAAAGCTGCAAAAGTTGTCAAGCAACTTTTCCACCATGATGTCAAAATCCTTAGGTTGGCGTGGACAACCCTAAATGTGGCACACTGACCGAGGTATGGGTGGTATAAGATGTTACAAACCCTAGGTTAAAGGGTTGGATGTCAGACTTTGTATGGCCCTAGCAAAAAGATCAGACTGAGACTGTAAAATTGTTACCAGTCAGTTTGAATGAAGGAAACAAGCAAATTAATGGATTGAGATACGTCCAAAACTGTGTGGTTTGTCTTTCATGTTGTAAATACTTTCATTTCAAGCAATTAGTTTAGGTTTTTACTTGCAGATTGAGTGGGTTTGTAAATAGTTTGTAAACTGTCTTCTTACTGTCCAGTTTTGGACAGGATTGTGTAAATGAAGTCTTAACTCCGTTCCCCGTTGTGGAAACACCATGAAACCATGGGGAATGAGAGTGAAGACCTTGTACTATAGTCCCATGCAAGCAGGGCCCTTGGAAATGCAAGGAGGCCAAGCAAAGGCCCATTCCTAGGCGAGACTGGACAGTGCCCGGTTAGGAATGGTTGTTGGTGCAGAGGTCTTGGAGAGCAAGGTTGGTTAGTGGAGAAAGCATCCTTTGGAGGAAGTGCAGAGGAGTGTTTGAAGCATCATTGGTGTGAAGGAGGAGCCTCCACCAATCCAAACAAGGTGGCTAACACACAAAACCTTCACTGTGACCTAGGCAGACCACAAAACCCTCACAAAACCCTTAAAAACCCCAAAATATGCCCTAGGCACTGTACGACCATTTGGAGGCCCAAAACCTAGAAAATCCTTGAGCCCTTGCCAATTGAATGGCAGTCCTTTTTGGGAGTTAGGGTTGTTTATGCATCGTTTGTGAGAGGGAGCCCTAGAAGACCGGTTAGGAGGCCTAATTGGTCCTAATCCTTGTAGCCCTGTTTTGTAAGCAAAAACACAAAACAATGAAATCGGTAGAAAGGATGAAGGTAGCAACTTCTTGGGGGCACATGGAGGGATGTAAAACATGGTTTAAGACCTGATTTAACCTTGCTAAGACCTTGGAAAGTGTGAAACAAACCTTAGCCCTTATTAGCCATAGTAAGGGGTTTTGAGTCTCATGAGTAGGTGAGACCTTAGGAGCAACATAGCAACTCATTGGTGGGTGGATTGGGCAAGGCCAGGGTATTCCTCAGGCAAAAGGGAAGTCCTAGAGACCCTAGGGTGTGGAGAGAACACCAGGTGATCCCAGGGAAGGATCCAGGAGCATAGACTAGGCTAGTCTATCCCAAACCCAATTCCATCAGTAACATACCTTTTCTGTCTACTTACTCACTCCCTACTGGTCACCACTACTTACTCATCAGTGACCATTCCATACCGGTTGACATCAATGACAATCTAATGCCAACAATCTCCCCCTTTGGCATTGATGTCAACATACATGCAAGTCTCCACACCGATAGATTTCTCCCCCTTTGACACAATGACAAAGGGTCAAGGTATTTCATTATCTAGTCTATTCTCCCCCTTTGACACAATCTCCTCTGTGTGATTACAACTGGTACTGAGACATAAAATCTTGAACTCTCCCTGTGATCAACATGTGGTTCGAGAGATATAAATACTGCTATGAACTCCCCCTGAACCATATATCTCCTTACAAACTTAATGGCATGAGGCAGGTGACACAACTCCCAACTTGTGTCTCAAGTACTCAAAAGTGCTTATCGGTAATGGTTTGGTGAAGATGTCTGCCACTTGTTCTCCTGTAGGGACATATTCCATCATGACTTCTTGTCCTTCAACCTTCTCTCTGAGAAAATGATACTTGATGGCTATATGCTTTGTCCTTGAATGCGTCACCGGGTTCTTTGATATGTTGATGGCACTTGAGTTGTCACATCGGATGGGAATAGGATCAGATATGTCCACCTGTATGTCCTTGAGGGCCTGCTTCAACCAAAGCACCTGAGAGGAGCACGTGGCAACAACATTGTATTTTGCTTCAGCAGTTGATAGGGAGACTGGATCTTGCTTTTTGCTATGCCATGAGACCAACCAGTCACCTAGGAAGAATGCACCACCACTTGTGCTCTTCTGGTCATCAATGCAGCCTGCCCAATCAGCATCTGTGTATAGTTCCAAGGTAAATTCCCCTTGTTTAGGGTACCATAATCCATAATCGAGTGTCCCCTGCAGGTACCTAAAAATTCTGCTGATTGCATTCATATGTGACTACTTAGGTGTTGCTTGAAATCTAGCCACCATACACATTGCCTGCATTATATCCAGTCTAGAAGCAGTAAGATACAATAAACTGCCTATCATGGATCTATGCAAGGTCTCATCCACTACCGATGACTCATCATTCTTGCTCAGTTTGCTTCTGGTCACCATGGGGGTACTCACCGGTTTGCTGTCCTCCATTTGAAACTTCTTTAGCATCTCCTTTGCATACTTGGTTTGTGAGATGAAGATTCCCTTATCTAGCTGAGATTTCTGTAAACCAAGAAAGAATGTCAACTCTCCAAGCATTGACATCTCAAACTCTGACTGCATCTGATCAACAAAATCTTTGCAAAGAGTGTCCTTGTTGCCTCCAAAAATGATGTCATCTACATACATAACCACAATGATCATGTGGTTTCCATCTGCCTTGATGTATAGATTGCTGTCAACACTCCCCTTTTTGAATCCTTGTTCCTTCATGTACTTATCTAGCCTTGAATAGCATGCCCTAGGAGCCTGCTTTAAACCATACAGGCTTTCTTCAACCGACACACAAAGGTTTCATCATCATGTAACGTAAATCCTTCCAGTTGCTCCATATACACCTCTTCCAAACTTCCGTTGAGGAAGGCAAATTTTACATCCATTTGATATACCCTATAACCCTTTTAGGCTGAAAAAGATAGAAACATCCTAATTGCTTCTAGTCTAGCTACCGGTGCAAATTTTTCTTCAAATCAATGCCCTCTACTTGAGAGTAACCCTTGCACACAAGTCTAGCTTTATGCCTAACAATTTTACCTTCTTCATTCATCTTGTTCCGGTAGACCCATTTGGTGCCAATGATGTTCTTGTCTGCTGGTCTAGGGACTAATTCCCAAGTCTTTTTCTTCTCAATCTGCTGCAACTCTTCTTCCATGGCATCCATCCATTTCTGACTTTTGCTGGCCTCATTGAATGTCTTAGGTTCCATTTCAGTCATGAGGTAGAAATTGACTTGTTCATCATTCTGGGCAAGTCTTCTTCTAGTCTGCACACCAACACTCTTATGTTTCTACACATACAGGTTAGGGACCTTATTGGATGCTTCTTCCGGTTCATTGTCTGACTGAGCTTCTTCACCTTCATCACCAGAATCATCATACCATTTTACTTGTGCTAGCTTCCTTTATGCATATCCTCATCAACTCTTACATGCACACTCTCAATGATTCTTCTTAGTCTTTTGTTGTAGCATTTGTAGGCCTTACTGTGAGTTGAGTAACCAAGGAAGATCCCTTCATCACTATTGGAATCAAAACTACCTAAACCGTCCATGTCTCTCTTGATAAAACATATACTTCCAAATACTTTGAAGTATTTGACAGATGGTTTCCGGTCATACCATAACTCATAAGGTGTCATCCTGCTGTTTTTTCTCAGTTGAACCCGATTCAAAGTATATGTTGCAGTATGAGCTGCTTCCTTCCAATACATATCCGGTAAACTTGCCTTAGTCAACGTGGTTCTGGCCATCTCCTTGACTCTCCCGTTCTTCCTTTCTACCACACCATTTTGTTGTGGTGTCCCGGGGGCTGAGTATTGTCTTCTGTTTCTATGTCTCTCACAGTAATCTTCAAACTCATTTGATGTGAACTCTCCACCCTGATCGGATCTTAGGCATTTCAGCTTGCATCCACTTTCCTTCTCTACCATCTTTAAGAAGATCTTGAATCTATCAAATGTTTGTGATTTATCATAAAGGAAGGTGACACATGTCATTCTTGAGTAATCATAAATGAAGAGCATGAAGTATCTTTCACCGGCAAGAGCTCTTGTCCTAGTTGGACCACACAAATCTGTATGTACAAGTTCAAGTGGTCTTGAGGTGTTGTGTTCTTTTGTCTTGAAGCTCACCTTAGTCTGCTTTCCTTTCACACATTCATCACAAAATGTGCTTACCGGTTTGATGATGGGTGGTATATTTCTCACACAACCCTTTTTGCTTACTACAACTAGATTATCAAAATTTATGTGGCCTAATCTCCTATGCCACAACCAACTCTCATCCACTTGTCCCATCATGCATTGGGAATCAAAACATTATTTTAGATTGTATACATTTCCATTTGTTCTTTTACCTTTTGCTACAACCTGATCGATACTCTCCTTCTTTATCTGACAACCGGTAGAGTCAAAGGTGAATTTATAACCTTTGTCACACATCTGACTCACAATCAGCAAATTATGCTTCAGACCTTCCACATAATATACATCATGTGCCTTCAATTTGCCATCTATATTCAGAGTACCTTTGCCTTTTATCTTGATGGAGAAATTATCTCTAAATCTTACTGAGCCGTCATTCCAATCTTCAAGCTTGATAAATTTCTTTTTATCACCGGTCATGTGGCTGGAACAACCACTGTCTACAACCCACAAGTTTCTTCTTTCTACATGTATAGCAGTCTGCACAATTAGACTTGATTTTGCTTTGTCCTTTTCTTTCTCAAGCCAGACCGGTTTGTCTTCTTTCTTTTTGTTTGCTGCAACTTCTTGTTCTGGTTTAACTACCGGTTTCTGATGAGGAGTTGTCTTTTTCTGCTTGATTTTCCTGTGCTTGCAATGCTTTGCAATAGGTCCAAACTCTTGACAGTTATAGCATTTCACATTTACATTAAAAGATGAATCTTTAAAATTATTGTAGGACACTGGTTTACTTTTCCTACATTCAAAACTCCGGTGACCAAACCCATTGCATTGATAATAGACAAAATTCATATCCCAGAGTGCATTAAATGGATTTCTACTTGCAAAACTAATAGGGGGCTTGTTCATCAATCTACAATCACCAATTCTATGACCAAACTTGTTACACCGGTAACAATAACCCTGAAAGTTTGGTACATACCGGTTTGGTTGCCTTGGTCCTGCAAACATCTGTCTCACCGGGGGTCTTCCTTTCATGTTGTTGACTCTAGTGAACCCTTCATGTTCAACCTTTGCTTTGCTCCTAAGATTTGCATTCTGGTACATTGAGTGTGGCCTCCGGTTCATTGACTGAGCATACCGGTTTGTGGGGCAGTTTCTTGCAGCTTTTGCATAAGTCTTCTTACTAGTTCTTTAGTTACAGTGAATGCTTTCTTCTCTTCACCATCACATGAAGAAGTGAATTGTATCT
This sequence comes from Cryptomeria japonica, assembly GCF_030272615.1. Lineage (NCBI taxonomy): Eukaryota > Viridiplantae > Streptophyta > Pinopsida > Cupressales > Cupressaceae > Cryptomeria > Cryptomeria japonica. The sequence continues at coordinate 478,339,256 of NC_081413.1, forward strand.
CCTTATCGGATGTGTCTTTGCTGTTTGAACTTTGTCCTTCTTCAAATCCTAAGCCACCGGTATCCTTTGTTTGCTTTTGTTTGCTCAACATCTTGTCCAAGGCTTCAGTACTGCACTCATACTTGCTCCTCATTTTCAGTTCATCCTTACTCTTTTCAAGCTCCTGTTTGAGCTTCACAATTTCTTCTTCCAGATTTTGATGCACCTTCTCCTTCTTCATCAAACAAAGGATGTAACTTCACATATCCTCTTGGTTTCTTCCAACTAGAGTTTCAAGTCGGAAATAACTTGATTGGGCTCATCTAAGGATTGCTTTAAGAGATCTTGTTCTTCTGCTACAACAAGCTTGACCTTCTTGAGTTCTCTTCTTGTCTTACTTAATTCCTCAAGTGCACTTATGAGCTCACATTCTAGATCCACTTCAGCTTCAATGTCTTCTTCTTCCTCATCTTCACCAACCGGTTCATCTAGTGCCATAAAGAGATTAACTTCTCTTTCATCCTCATTGCAATCATCTTCTAATGCACTTTCTTCATCTGTGGCATCATCCTCAATGGTATATAAGCCGTTATGCTTCCGGTAGCTTCTTCTTCCTTGTTGATAGACATTCCTCTCTTTATCTTTACCGACAAATCTGCTAAAACTCCTTTGCTCATCTCCACCGGTTTCATTCTAGGGACATTTTGCAACAAAGTGTCCAACTTTACCACAGTTGAAGCATTTGAGTGTTAACTTTCCTTTATACTTACCGGATCCTCTCTTGAGCTTTCTGACAAAGTTTTCTACCTCTGCATTCTAGTCTTCACTGGATCCTTTATGAGCAACCTCTTCCTTGCCCTTTTTGATGGAGTTGAAAGCAACCTCTTTCCTTGAAGATCCTTCTCCGGTTGTCCTCATCACATAAGCAGTTAAGGAGCCAAATAACTTATCCATTGTGAAGGTTTTTCAAGTCCTTGGCTCCTCTATAGCAGAGACCTTAGTATCATACTTAGATGTGAGTGATCTAAGTACCTTTTTGACAATAATTTCATCAGCAATTTCCTCTCCAAGTCCTCTGATGGTGTTCACAATTTCATCTACTCTGTGAAGGTAGTCTGCAATCTTTTCTTCATCTTTCATCTTCAAGCCTTCAAGCTGACCTCTTAGAGATTGTAGCTTGGCCTCTTTGACTTTGGCATCTCCTTCAAATAAGCTCTGCAATTTATCCCAAGTTTCCTTGGCGGATGAGCAATGCATAACCTTAACAAACTCATTATATGACAACCCACTTAGAATAACATGTTTACCCTTTGCATTGTTCTCATACTCCTTCTTAGCATTCGGGTTTGTGGGAGGAACACTAGGGACAATATACCCATTCTTAACAGACATCCAAACGTCAAAACCTAGGGAGGATAGGTATGTTTCCATTCTTTTGCTCCAAAAGGCATAGTTAGTTCCATCAAACATAGGGGATTTTGAGGAGGCAGACTCATTTCTTGCCATTGTGTTCTTTGACCAGAATCTACCCAAGCTAGAGAAAGCTTTGATCGACCGGGAACCTAATGCTTTGATACCAATTGTTGAACACAATGCACCACTGAGAGGGGGGTGAATCAGTGGTTCCTAAGAAATCTTTACCTTTTAAACCAAGCTTTGAGTACCGGTTAACAACCTAAGCACTAAGAAATCAAACTGGTAAGATATGAGAGGATATCAAAAAAAGGCAAACACACAAATACACAACTTACAACACCAGATGTACGAGGAAAACCCAATATGGGAAAAACCTCGGTGAGAAATGCTGCTTGAGTCTACTGCTCCAATCCAGCCTCACAATAAAATAATGGATTATAATGATTTAGGGCACCAACCCAAGGAGCACCAAGCACCAACTCGATGTAATACAATGAAATACAACTTCATACAATAATAACACCTTGTTGCAAATGAGTTTTGCAACACCTGATCAACTAATGTCTGTCGGTTACCAACCTCCTCTGTTTCATCGGTTCTTCCATTGCCAGTTATTAGATTGCTCTCTTTGATCGCAAATTGGTTATTCTCAGCCTTTCTTCTCTTTCTCTGAACCTCACCCTGCACAGTATCACACTTGGATGCCTTCCTAACCTTTCAATCCCTACTGGTACGCTTGAATGTTAAGACTATAACAATTCACCGGTTACTCTATCTCTACCGGTTAGAACCTCTCACCGGTTCAGTCTGCTAACACTCAGACACTCTGATTTTCAGCGAGATATTTATCAAACTAACTTCTCTCTGCTTGCTCAAACACTTACTCTTCTCACCACTAGCATTCAACATCAATCACTTCAGTCTTCAGTTCACATATTTATATATGAATGTTCTTGCCAAAAGCAACATTCAAACAATGGCGTGCTAGGGTTTTCCTCCACCAACTCAATCCACATCAAATCTGATCGGATTTGCTTTTCTGGAATGATGATCTGCATCACATCAATTAGCACCGCCATCTCCTCGCCTTCCAATGTGCGTTTTCTATTTTTGGATGTCTGCAACATGCTTTTCGACGTTGCTTTGTCAATCACCATTAATGGCTAGGCTGTTTCCTTCAGCCAACGAGTACAAGGATCAGATCGTCTTGCAAGATCAGTTCAATCACCTGGTCACTCTGTCTCCCTCGAGGCGCAACATCCTACCATAGTCCCATGATTTGCGGGTTCTCCATTAATGCCGACCTGCTCGTCAACTACCATGTCGATGAACACTTCACCGACCTCTACGTGCTCGCCACCTAGTGTCCACCTGTCATCCTTGTCGACATCCACCTATGCTCAGACTGCAAAGTCGGGTTGGCATAATCTTCAGACTGCTATGTCGGTTTGACATCCTTCACCGACCATGACTCACTACCGGTTCAACTCACCTTACTGGTATAACCTAACCTCACCGGTTGACCTTCATACCTGCTAACCTCTTCTCTTTCGGTGGATCAAGTTGATCTCCCATCAAACATACTGGTCCATCCACTAAGTCCATTTACCGGTTGCATTATATTTCTCTTTGTATACCGGTAATCACATCCCTCTGTTATTCTTTGCTTGGTTGCCAGTTGTCCTGCTTTACTGGTAGATGCTGCACTTCATGTGTACCAGTAACATACCTTTTCTATCTACTTGCACACTCCATACCGGTCACTACTACTTACCGGTGACCATTCCATACCGGTTGACATCAATGACAACCTAATTTCAACACACATTTTGCCAATGGGTTGTAAGCTACAAATGGCACATGTACAACATCCTTTGACTCATTCAAACTTTCCAAAGTTGGGTGCTGAAATGTGCTATATTTAGGTATGATAGATGCTCTTAAACATCTTACATTTGTCATAAAAAATATCATAACTGACAACATTTACAACTATAATGAAATTCACTATAACGAACCATTAATAGATAATTCTCTTATAGCTTGTCATTACCTAAGTTGGGCACCCACCTTCTCCATGTAAAGGTGTCTCCTGACACTTGTCCATTCTATCATAGAATTTCTCATAGGTGCATGTGCCACAATATGTCTTAGATTCTATCATAAATTTGTCATTACATGACACATGGCACCTACTTATCAATAATCCAAGATCCTCTAAGTGGGATGCCTACTTCCACAAAAACTCCACTTCACCTTCCCAGTTGATGACAAGTCAAAATGCCAACTCCCACAAGATGACAAAATTACATGTGCAAACAAAATTGTCTAGTATGCTCATAAAATTAAATCAATTATTAAATAAATAAATCCAATTACCAATGTTAAGACTTGCAAAGGTTGAGATACCCTAATCCCAACAATTCAAGTGCTTTTGAGTTAACCCTATTGTGTTTCTTTGTGTGAATGGCCTAAAAAATGTTGTATATGTTGTCATTGATGTCAATGGAGTGTTGTCTTTGATGTCAGAAGAGTATCTTTTGTGCTAGTCAATTTTATCATTAATGTAATGACATTTGGAAGATTGAAGAATTTGTATTGTTGTCATGTCATATTAAAGCATTTTGAATTGCGGTTGTATATGATGATGGACTTATTAAGGAATGCTTGTAATATCTTGTTGTATCTATTCCTATTAGTGGAAGTAATCCGAAATGTTTGAGGCAAGTTACCCAAATAGTGAGCATGTTTTGGTAATTTATTGTGATTCGATTTTTTTCATGTTTGAGAGTCATTTCCTATGGTTTAAAAACACCAATGACCTCATAAAAATGTTATATCCAAGTTTGTATGACCATATCGACAAATGCAGAGGAATGTGGAGCATTCTTTTAGACACACATTAATACATATTTTTGCACCAACTTGCTTTATCAAACTTCCAAGGACCAAAGTGTCCCACAAACATCACCTTCTCACTAAGTACAATATTTTTGTCATGCATCTAATCCTCATCTTAATATCTCAAGTTATCTAAACCTCATCATGCTATCATTACGATCAACCACATTGTCAAGATCATTAATTGTATCAGTATAACATATTCAATGTAGTCATCTAACACCAAGAAGGTGGACATCCACATAGCATTTACAACCAATAACCGTTTGTTCATTACATCAAACTTTTCATTCAATCATGGAAGACACAAATAACTGACAATCAATTGCCAACACTCTCCTCATTGATCAACATACAACTTCATAACAACTGCAAGAGTTCTCTATGCAACCAAATACGATATCATCAATGACAACAACAATCATATATTGTCTGACATCAAATTGACATCAATGATAACACATATTGCCAACAATCTCTCCTTTTGTTATTGATGGCAACACTAATTGATGTATACACAATGCAATGTGCTCTCCTTTCATATATGCATTCTCTCCCTTTATCAACAATATCTATTCCACATTATCTCCCCCCCTTTGACAACAAAGACAAAGGGCACATATTTTCACCCGTTTTTGTATTTTGATCCATCTATACTTTCCCTTTCAACATCAACAAACCAACCATCTTCTCTCCTTGAGAGCAACAATCAACATCAATTTAAGACAAAGGATATATCTTTAAAATCCCCCTTGGATGGATGCATCAATATATGCATCTTAGTTGGAAGGAGGGGCAATAACCCCCAACTTTTGTTTGAGGTATTCAAAAGTATCTTTTGAGAGTACCTTAGTTAATATGTTTGCAATCTGATCTTTGGTAGGTATATACTCCAATATGACTTCCTCCTTTGCAACTTTCTCTCTTAAGAAATGATGCCGAATAGAAATGTGATTGGTCCTTGAATGCATTATTGGATTTTTTGTAATGTTCATGGCACTAGTATTGTCACACATGGCAGGATTGGGTTCATTAAAAATCACCTTAACATCTTTCAATGATTGCTTCATTCTCATCACCTGAGTGCAACAGGATGCTACACCAATGTATTCCGCTTCTATAGTGGATAATGAAATTGAATCTTGCTTCTTATTGTACTAGTAAACCATTTTGTCTCCCAAGAAAAATGCACTTCCATTGGTACTTCTTCTGTCATCACCACAACTAGCCAAATCAACATTAGTATAGGCTTCCAAAGAGAAATTACTATCCTTTTTGTGCCATAGACCATAATTTTGCAGTTCCTTTCAAGTATTTGAATATCCTCTTGACAACGTTATCATTAGATTGCTTGGGATGAGTTTGATATTTTGCAACCATACATATTGCATGCATAGTATTAGGTCTAGAAGCAGTCAAGTATAACAATCCACCAATCGTAAACCTATATTGAGTTTGATCAACTTTCATAGATTTATCATCCTTTCTCAAGTGACAACTAGTAGCCATGGGGGTACTTAATGGTTTAGCATTCTCCATACCAAACTTTTTCATCATTTCCTTAACATATTTTGCTTTAGAGATAAAGTTTTCATTATCCGATTGAGCAACTTGAAGACCAGGAAAAAAACACAACTCACCAACCATTGACATCTCAAATTCCTTGTACATTTCTTCAACAAACCTCTTGCATACCTCATCGTCTCATCCAAAGATAATACAATCAACATATACAACAATAATCAATAGCTTGTTATCTTCAATTTTGAAATAAAGATTACTATCTACGATACTTTTCTTGAACCCTTGTTGCAGTAGATATTTGTCCAATCTTGCATATCAAGCCCTAGGGGATTTCTTGAGACCATATAATTCCTTTTTTAAATTCACATACCATGTCCAAATCATCTACCTACTTAAAACCATCAAGTTGTTCTATATAAACTTCTTCTAGTTCTTTCAGGAAGGCTAATGAGACATCCATCTGATACACTTTGAAATCCTTGTGAGCAACAAATGCTATAAACATTTTGATTGCCTCCATTCTAGCTACTAGAGAAAAAGTCTCTTCAAAATCAATACCTTCTACTTGAGAATATCCTTTGCATACCATTCTACCTTTGTTCCTTGTCACTCCTTCATTCAATTTGTTTTGAAATACCCACTTGGTTCCAATAACATTCTTGTCAGTAGGTTTGGGAAAACATTCCCATGTCTGATTCTTCTCAATCTGATCAAGTTTTTCTTGCATTTCCTTTATCTATACTTCATCCTTGCATCATAAAGGTCTTGAGCTCTACTTTTGGCAAAAGACAAATACTCACTTGTTGACTTGCCTTCACAAGTCTCTTCTGGTATATACACCTTCATTTTTGTCACCAATAATCTGATATTTAGAGTGATTCTTTTGAACATATCTTGTTGGAGTCTTAGGGGTTTTGTTTGATTCCTTTTATTCTTCCACCGAGAAAAGAACACTTTATATTCCTCAATCCTCAAGTTCTTCAATGGTTTGATTCCAATTTTCATCCATGTAACTCCCCCACTATGAGGCCCAAAGGACATAAACAAAATAAACAACAAAAAATGCAAATAATATATATATTTTTTATAAAAGAATTAAACTATATGAATGCAATGAGTATCATGATGATACAAGATAATGGTAAAGCGGACATATAATATCAAACAAGAGTCCTCAAGGCCCCACAACGATGTTACTCAAAATAACATATCCATACAAACAAGAACAATGATACTTTTACAATTAAGATTACGTTGTCCTTTACAAGGTACATGATACAATATACATAGCCGTGGAATTGTACATATGATCATTATTTACATTACAAGGTATCGATAAGGATATATTCTCCATGAGTACAACAATGAAGTGAGTTCAAAATCTGGAACATAATGCGAGTCTCCAATCTTCTCACGAGCCATCACGAACATGATGCAGATTGAACTAGAACCCAATGGGTGTGAATAGCACTCCACCCAACCATGTGGTACCATAAGGTCCACCCCTTGTGCTAGGAGGTATCTGCCAGACCCAAGAAATGAGAGGAATAACAAGGTGTTAAAAAGACTTTCTCACGAGGCTCAGAAAACCACAATCACAAGAGACCCACAAGATTGTGATCACATGAACTCAAAGTACAAACAAAAGACTCCTAGAGGCCCAAGCAATTCACAGAAGGACAAAACCAAGGGAAACTGCTAGGTATGCAGTTGGGAAGAGTGTCATCACTAGGTTGTCATGAGTTACCATGGTAGGTCTTCTCTAGGTCCCGACCCCCATCCTGGGTTACCCTGGTGACCTCTCCCGACCCCCGACCCCCATACAACTTTAGTGGACCACACCAACCTTTCGTGGGGACAAGATTGGTGGACGCCATTCTAGGCCTCTTCAACTTACCCTGAACCTATACAAGCGTTCGGGAGTAAGAGAGGCAACAAAAAATTAATCTTTATAAATGTGAGCTAGCTACCCACCCTAGTTCATTATTTTATGTTTTCACTTGATTACAAACTTTCATTGAGTTACCCCAACGACCACTTTGGGTCCCGACCCCCAATGAAAGCCACTCCCCCATAACTTGCACCTAGGAAATCAAAATTCAAACACAAGGTCTATGACACCCAAAACATCAAGAGTCTAGACACCTCTACCATAGAAAGTTTGTCTGACTTGCTAGAACATGTTTACAAGCAAGGAGGTTCAAAGATACAAGGTAAGAGTTGATGCTCTGCAAAAAGGATTAGAAAATCTGTTTGATGGCAACACACACAAGAGCACAAGAAACAAACGTTAGTGTTAGCAACAAAAGATTATCCTAAACAGGCATATCAAGAGAGATATTAAGCATGAAATAGAAAGCATATAAACATAAAATGAAATAGCTAATCAAGATGCTCATAGTTGCTCCTCCCTTGTTTCTCTCCTCTCCAAGTCCCAAATGAGTGTAGCTCTCAGCAGCTTTTTGCACTATGGATGCTTATGGAGGATTGAGATTTAATACTAAGCTTCAAATATGAAATGAAAAGCTAAATACTATGCTAGAGTAGATAGTGATGCTATGAAAAAGCTCTATGCTAATGCCAGTATAACAACAATACTCTAAAATGCTTCCCCTTTTGCTTGAGGAGAAGGGTTCTATTTATAGAAGAAATAGGGAAATGAAGGGTTAAGATTGAACAATCTTAACAAGGGTTAGGATTGAAAGTTGGGGATCCATGTGCACAATTGGCACCAATAAAATGGTGACAAGTTTCAACATAGGATTGGGTTGAGAGAAGAGGTTGGAGGCATTAAAGGCCTGAGAAGACCTCATGGTTATCTAGAAGGCAAGGGTCAAGTCTAAATTAAGATTACCCACTGGATTAAGAGTTAATCCAAGGATAAACCTTTGTGCAAATGTTTAAGAGATAATCATGGTCAAAGCATTAATGGCCTGATGAGACCTTTGGATTGGGTAGAGGTTGAGTCAAAACAAATGTTTTAACCATGTGGGAGGGTTTGAGGTAACCATTAATGGTTATTGGAGACTTTGGGGATTAAGTGGTTGAAGGTTGAAAGCCTTCAATGGTTATCAAAGACTTTGAGCCATTTAGTGGTTGAAGGTTGGAAGCTTTCAAAGGTTATCCAAGACTTTGAGGGTTAATTTGTTGAACACACAAAGCATTAATTGCTTTTCAAAGACTTTGGAGTCTTTGAGAAGTGACTCCAATTTGCTTAGGAATGTGACAATATTTAAGGGATGAATTTAGGCTAATTAGGAAGGGTTTAGAAGAATCTAGAAGGGGTTTAGGCATACAAGTGGATTTTGTAGGAAAATGCAAGTGGGAGAAATTTTGGTATTTTCAATTAAAATAAAATCATTTATTTCAATTAAATGGTGTAATTTGCATTTGGATAAATATTCAAATAAATATTAATTTATTTAAATGAGAAAAAGAAGATAAAGCATTTAAAATGCTTGAAGACTTTGAGGGAAACCATTAAAGGCTTGAAGACTTTAAGGAAAACCATTAAAGTCTTAAGAAGATTATAGAAGGAAGCCATCAAGTTTGAAGACTTTAAAGCCATCAAGTTTGAATACTTTAAGGGAAACCATTAAAGGTTTCAAGTGGGTGAGGATAAATAGGATTTTAAATAAATAATTTATTTAAAATAGTTGTGCAACTTGCTTTTGTAGGAAAATACAAGTGGGTGGAGGATAAAGGTGATTTAAATAAATTATTTATTTAAAATAATTGTGCAACTTGCTTTTGTAGGAAAATACAAGTGGGTGGAGGATAAAGGTGATTTTAAATAAATGATTTATTTATTTAAATGTGAGAGGTGGGATTTTGGGGGTTTTAAATAAATATTAATTTATTTAAATGTGAGAGAAGATTTAATTAAATAAATATGATTTATTTATTTAATTAATGGTCTGAATTTGGTTAAGTGAATTAAATCAAATAAATTGAATAATTTATTTAATTAATAGGAGAATAGGGTTAAGATGAATTAATTAAATATTAATTTAATTAATTATTAATTGATGGTTAAATAATCAAATAAATACTAAGTATTCATTTAATTAAGTGGACAAATTTATGTGACTACATTTGCCCCTCTTTGAGACGGTGCGGTTTATCGCGTCGTTTCAAAGAAAGAAAAATAGGTGTGAAGAAATGCCCCATAAAATGTAAATTTAATGGGTGGTATGCCCCCTCGAGAGATGGGCCGATTTTTTTTTTTTTTTTTGAAAAATCGGGCGATCTCTCGAAAAAGAATGAAAAGTGGAGGGGAGGTAGAATAGAAGAAATTAGAACTAATGATGAAAGAATGGGAGAAAATGGAGTGAATATGAAGAAACAACAAGCCAACGAATACCCTGAGGTCATGCAAGAGATACATAGCAGATGTAGTGTGGGGTTTGGATTGATGCTATACAATTGATCAAAATTGTTTGGACAATCTGGTGCAATCAGTTTAATTGCCCCGGTCAAGTCAAAGCGTGACAGTTGATGTCAGTTGGTTGCTTGGACATGATAAAGTCTGAGTAAGTGAATCAAAGTGACCTGATGGTGACTTAGACAATTGATGTAATTGCCTGATGAAGTCAAGGTATATGAAGCAAAATATTCGTTGAGACGTAGACAATTGATGTAATTGTCCGTTGGATTGTGTTTGATTGGTTGATCAATTGATAGTGTGTGCGTGTGATGGATGGTTGTGGGGAATCATAGCAGCTCCGTTGAGACTAGGTCATTATGATAAATGCCTGATGTAGTCTAGGATTACCATGATCGATTACCTGTTGAGACCCGAAGATACTTGATCAGAGTATCTGTTGATAGTCTAGGTGTGTGGGAGTCGATGTATCTGTGCAAATAGAGTAACTTTCTTGACTTATTGGATGACTTAGGATAGGAAACACAATCCCTCCTATTTAGAGATGGATGGTGATGAACGTGGCTTGATTAGGTTGATTGGGACATGATGTAGGGTATGTGATGGTGATTATCGAGATGGGGAGGGTGGGGGGGGTTCAATGATAGATAGAAGAAATGGAGGACCTATTACATTCCTATGGAAGAAGAGGAAAATAGAGTATGCATTATTATGACTATGTATGCATGATATGCAGCTATTATGAATGTATGGATGGATGGAATGCAATGAAATGCAATATATACAGATGAGATGCAATGACGATCCATGGTGCATTATTTTTCATCATTGAGCTTTTAAAATGTTGTAAGAAAATACAAGCAACTTGACATAAAGATTCAAGATGACCAGAGTATTTCTTACATGGATTTTTATATAGCAAGTTAATACAAGCAACTTGATATAATGGATCAAGTTGACCTGAGTATTGCTTGCGGAACAGATAAGGATTATCTCCGTTCATGCATGACTTGGATCGTCCTCCTTGATCTTAGGCTGATCATATCCTGAGACAAGTGCATACCGTACTAAGAAATAAAAACCTTTATCCAAATTGGATGAGGAGGAACCAAAGAATGAGCATTGTACCTGCAAACAAACAGTATATACATAAAGAATAAAAGAATATGGATCCTTGGTAATGGTTCATGCTCATATGGTCGAGGTATACGCTGTAGTCAGCAAGCCGTAATGATCTATGACTGCATTTTGCATAAGATCATGTAGCTTGGTGAACTTCCCACGTAGACACCATTAGTACATGCCCCAGTACTTCATCGGAAATAATGCACAAACGATACAAAACAATGTTGAAAAGATCCCGATACAGATAAACAAATGAATTACTCACAAATCAACCAAGTATTTGACAGCCTAACAGAATTTTCTTGTCAAAGAAAACATCATCTTGTCTTTGTTTTGGTAAGGAAGGATGCATCCTTGTTTTAAAGACAGTTTTGGATTGTTGATGTGGATTGTGTGGTTGTTTGGTAAATGGTCATTGTGTGAGTAGTTTGTCGCAATGTTTGTTTTGGTATCTGCATGGATGAGTATGTACAAGGTGTTGCCATGTTTTTGTGTGATTTTTCAATGGTTTTGTCGATGTTTTTGGATTTTGAATTGTTTTGAATGTTTTTGGTATTTTTGTGAGTCATTTTTGAATGTTTTTGGATTTTGCGAGACATTTTTGAATGTTTTTGTATTTTGCGAGACATTTTTGAATGTTTTTGTATTTTGCGAGACATTTTTGAATGTTTTTGCCAATGAATCACCAGTAATGTAGAATCCACTTCCATCATCTAGATTGTAAGGGCATTGCCCCCAAGTTGGACATGATTTATGAAAAAGCGGGATGCTAGACGCATGAAGTACTTTCTTGGATTACAGATAAAATAACAAGCCATGGTTAGATGGATGGATGTGTGTATGTATGAATGTGATCGCAACAAGCCTGAAAGACAATGGAGCCATAGCCTTTACGAGTGGCGCCTGTTTGCCAGGTTTTCGCCATCGTACTTACCCAAGGTGCCACCAGAGTGGTTGTTCACCGTTTGGATGCATGATTTTTCTTTACTTTTTTGAATGTTTTTTTTGTATTTTCTTTAGGACATTTTTCTGAATGTTTTTGGTATTTTCTGATATGCAGGGGAGCCTGATGCTCTGTACACCTTAGGTATAAAACCGTTTGAGGTGCATGCTATTGATTGGATCTACGAGCGGTTCTCCGTCTGATGTAGCCAACTGATATGCCCCGGACCCGAATACAGCAGTGACAACATATGGGCCGAGCCAGTTTGATTCAAACTTGCCCTGATGTTCTCGGTTTGGTTGGTTGCGAGGATTCTCTCGTAGAACAAGATCACCTACCTCAAATGTACGAGGTCTAACTCGGTGATTGTAGCTTTTGCTCATGCGCTGCTGATAGGCTTTGAGATGATTGTATGCAGCTTGTCGCTTCTCATCTAGTAACTCTAAGTCCTGAAGACGAGATACTCTGTATGCTTCATCATCGATGAGATTGTGCAATGAAACTCGTAAGGATGGTATCTCGACCTCAATAGGTAAGATAGCTTCAGCACCATAGACCAATGAATAAGGAGTTGCACCTGTAGGGGTCCGAATGCTAGTTCGATATGCCCATAATGCTGGATTCAATTGAACATGCCAATCACGACCGGCATCATTGACTGTCTTCTTTAGGATTCTCAATATGTTTTTATTGGATGCTTCGGCCTGACCATTGCCTTGTGGGTAATAGGGAGTGGAAAAGCGGTGTTGGATATGAAATTTCTCACAAAGCTCACGGACATCCTGATTTTTGAAAGGAAGACCATTATCTGTGATGATGGAGATGGGTACACCATACCGGCAGATGATGTAGTTGAGGATGAATGAGGTGATCTGTTTGCCGGTGACTTGGGTAAGTGGAACAGCTTCGATCCACTTGGTGAAATATTCGGTGGCGGTAATAATGAATTTATGGCCATTGGATGAAGATGGATGGATTTTACCCACAAGGTCAAGGCCCCATTGACAAAAAGGCCATGGTGTTGTGATTGGTTGCAGTTCCTGGGCCGGTGCATGTATCAGGTCGCCATGAACTTGACATTTCTTGCATTTCCTGACAAAGTAGTAGGAATCCTTTTCCATAGATGGCCAATAGTATCCAGCTCGCATGATCTTCTTGGCTAGTGACGGACCACTTGAGTGAGTCCCGCAAATTCCTTCATGTACCTCTTCCAAAGCCTTTGTTATCGCATCTTGTTCCAGACATCGAAGGAGAGTACCATCAAGACTACGTCGGTATAGGGTTTCGGCAATAATGGTATATCGAGCAGTTTGGCGAATGAAGGTTTTTCGTTGGTTATTCGATTGGTTGGGAGGAGGGGTATGATCGCGAAGATAGGTGTAGAACTCACCATACCATGGGGATTCAGAACCGACAAGGCGACATATCATTTCGGATTCGGGGATATCATAAGCGGGAATCCAAAGCTGTTCTACCAAGAACTCGTAGCGTGTTGAATTCTGTGGAAGATCTAGGAGAGATGCGATAGTAGCCATAGCGTCAGCAGCTCGATTCTGATCTCTTGGTATCTGCTCAAAAGTGATAGTAGTAAATGATGTCTTTAGAGTGTCCACCATTTGCTTGTATGGCATGAGTTTATCATCCTTGGTCTGATATTCATCGGTTGCTTGTCGAATGACTAGTTGGGAATCGCCATATACTTGCAATTCTTTTAATTTCCATTGTACGGCTAATCTGAGTCCTGTGATCAAAGCCTCATACTCTGCTATGTTGTTTGTGCATGGAAATGTGAGCCTGTAAGACTTCGGGATGCTATCACCTTGAGGTGTGATAAACAGAATGCCTGCCCCCGAGCCGTGCCTAGTGTATGAACCATCAAAGTATAATTTCCATGACTGTGCTTTTGTGATCATGAATATCTCTTCATCTGGAAAATTGGAAATGAGAGGATGATCGCCTATGAGTGGTGCATCGGCCAACTGATCTGCAATGACCTGACCTTTGATAGCTTTACGGTCCACATACTCGATGTCGAATTCACTTAGAATCATTACCCATTTGGCCAAACGACCTGTCAATGCTGCTTTGCTGAGTAAGTACTTGAGTGGATCAATCTTTGCAATGAGTTGTACCTTGTGTGTCAACAAACAGTGCCGCAATTTAGTGGCTACCAGGATTACTGCTAGGCAAGCTCGCTCAATAGGTGTGTAATTGAGTTCATAGCCAACCAGTGTACGAGAGATGTAGTATATAGCACACTCTTTGCCTTCTGCATTATGTTGTGCCAATAATACACCTAATGTTGTACTTGTTGCTGAAATATAAACTAACAACGGTCTACTTGGATCTGGTGGCATCAACAATGGTGGATTCATGAGATAGTCTTTAAGCGCCTGAAATGCTTGCTGGCATCGGGCATCCCACTGAAAGCGGATGTTCTTGTGTAGAAGGTGTGTGAATGGGTGACACTTATCAGCCAATTGTGAAATGAATCTACGGATGGATTGAAGCCGTCCTTGTAGTGTCCTTAGCTGACTGATATTCTTTGGAGGTGGCATGTCCATGATTGCCTTAACCTTTGCTGGATCGACCTCAATACCTTTGCTTGAGACAATGTATCCTAGAAGCTTCCCGGAGGTCACTCCGAAGACACATTTCTTTGGGTTGAGTCGAACATGATATTGTTCCAGTCTATCAAATATTTGATCTAAGATGTGAAGATGTCCTTCTCTAGTAAGTGATTTTGCTAGTAAGTCATCCACATAATCTTCCATTATAGTATGCATCATGTCATGGAAGATGGTGGTCATTGCTCTTTGATAGGTCGCTCCTGCATTCTTTAGACCAAAAGGCATTACATTCCAGCAGTATGTGCCCCATGGACATGTGAAGGCTGTCTTATGTTGGTCCTCTGGTGCGATCTTTATTTGATTGTATCCCGAAAAGCCATCCATGAGTGAAAGCATGGCATGTCCTGCTGTCAAATCTACTATGATGTCGATATTTGGTAGAGGGAAGTCATCCTTAGGACATGCTTTATTTAGATCTCTGAAGTCTGTACAAATGCGGATGCCCCCTTTTGGTTTGCCAACTGGTACAATGTTGGAGATCCATTCTGCATAATCAATTGGTCTAATGAAACCAACATCCAGGAGTTTCTTGAGTTCTGTTTTGACTAGCACGGCAATCTGAGGATGCATCTTACGAAGCTTCTGCTTGACAGGTTTGGCTCCTTTTGCTACTGTGAGATGATGCATGACTAAATCAGGATCAAGCCCAGGCATGTCTGCATATGACCATGCAAAGTTGATCTGACGCTGTTGGAAGAACTCTATAAATTGAGGTTGTTCCTCTGGAGTGAGAAGAGATGCCAGATGTATGATATGAGGGTTTTCAGGAGTCCCCACATTGTATTCTTTAGTCTCCTCAATGAGAATCGTCGATCGTTCCTGTTGTGTACTAGCAGGGAGAATGTCAAACCCTTCATCCTCAAGTGCCTCAGAGAGGTTTTCACCGTTGGATACGCTCTTTCTTTTTACTTTTGTTGGATCAAACAGTGCCACAGTGTGGTTTTTACTGGAAGATCCATGTTTTAATGTTATATTTTTGCAGCTGAAGGGTTTGGCATCCGCCCCGAAGTATGCTGCGCTATTAAGTTCAATGGCGAATCCAGCTTTGTGATCCCCGCTTGGTAGATTATCCCTTAATTCCAAAAAGTCAATGATAGCCTCATCGTTCTGGAAGAGGTCAAGACATGGGGGATTTGGTTGGTTCCATTCAATGAGTTCAGGGTGGATAATGGGCATTACTTCATCGATTAAGTTAAGTGCGGGAGATGTATCAGTGAGGGTTAAGACAGTGTGGTGAAGGTCGTTGATGGTACTCTCCCTGTCAGAATCTGGCGTAGGATGAGACGTAGGGTCTGTGGAAGATGTTTCCAGCTCAGGTACCCAAGTGGTCTTTATCTGTGCTTCTCCGTAAATAGGAATGTCTTTGCGTGGTGGAGGTGGTGACGTGTCTTCCTCATCTGAAGTGTTAAGCTGTACAGAATCAAATTCCCACTCATGTGAGTCGGTCTCTGAATCATTTTCCAGCATCCGATTGCTATACCATACTGGGATGTCGCTGGAGTTGAATACTGCAGGTGTGATTGGTTTATGTACCTTTGAGGTGATCGGTGCTGCAGGAACTGTGATGGGGTTTAAAGGTTTTGTCACTGGAAGTATCGATAGTGTTGATTTAGTGGCTTCTATTGGAACGGCTGGTGCCATAGATGCTACTACGGGTTCCAATATAGTTGTGGCTGCGAATGATTTTATTGATGTGATGACTGCTGTGGATGGGATTACTAGTTCGATTGGTGGGATTTTTGGCACTGATGACGGTTGCGGTGGGTTTGTGAGCCTCGATGGGGCAGTGACAATATTGCTTGATGGTGCTTTGATTATGAAAGGTGTCCTCTTTACAGTAGGTGGGCAAAATGGTTTGCTAGGTTTTCCTTTAAATCTGAGTTTAGGAAGGATCTCTTTTTCAAAGCCTAGGCCTGTATTACCTTTGGGCTTGAACTCTGGCAGCAACGGTTCATGTCGTCCTTGTTTGCAGTATCCCAAAGCACTCTGACCATCATATCCCATTCTTTGCATAATGAGGAGGCCTTTGCCATACTGTTCTGTAGGAAGTGTAACTCGCGGTATGTCAGTGGTGATGGGATCTTTATAGATCCATTCCGCTAGGTCCTTATCTTGTGTCTCTTCCTCTTGACTCTTTCCAAGGATGAAAGGTGTTAAGGCACATGCAGGCGTGTTTAGTGGTTGCTGGAGTAACTGCTGTGGTTTACCATGTGTTCTAGGAGAAGTAGACATTTGTCCCACACAAAAGAGCTGACTCAAGTTGTATTCTCCAGGACCTTCCTCTGCGATTTTCATCTTAAGCTTTTCTTGCTTGGGTATAGGGGTGTTTGAACTGGCAAGAGAGGCGGGATTTACATATGATGTGGAGGAAATGGCTTCCCTATTATTAGGAACAGTAATTTCTGGTTGATGGCTGATATTATGGCAAAATGCAAAGGGATTTGCATCGCCCAGGATTGTGATCTCTGCACCATTATGTGGGAACTTGATACATTGATGGTAGGTAGATGGAACGGCTTGCATGGCATGTATCCAAGGTCTCCCTAATAATAGATTATATGGCAGAGGAAGGTCCAGAACCTGACAAATGATATGCTTTACCACAGGGCCCACTCGGATTGGTAGTACCACAGCTCCTTTGGATGAACGCTCTGCATCATCATAGGCCTTGATGGTGATCTTCTTGCGAGGATCCACTGATTCTATTGCATATCCCAATGCTGTGACCAACTGTAGTGTACAGATGTTTAGGCCTGCTCCATTATCTATCAAGACTCGCTTGATCCTGTGTTGGTTGACAAAGCCTTCAATGTGGAGTGAGGCGTTATGAGGTTGTTGGAACGAAGAGTTGTCACTTTCAGAAAAAGTGAGACAAGGTGATGACTTTAGAGTTCCAACCATGGCTTGAAATTGGTCCGTGTTTAGGTTTGCAGGGACTGACGCCTCTTGGAGTGCGTGATCCAAGATTGTTTTATGAGAGGGTGACAGACGCAAAAGCTCCAAAATGGATATAAGTGCAGGGGTTTTGTCTAATTGTTCCACAAGATTGTATTGCTTCGGGACAGAGGTGGTGCCCTGTGGAGCTGCCTTTATGGTAACTTTCCCGCGACGTGTAACAACATTGCAATTTGAGGTGGGATTTTTGAAGGTTATAGTTGCAATTTGTTCACTGGCATCATATAGGTGATTTACAGTGTAGTTATACGCAGCCTGCGTATAGTCAGTGGTATCGGTGCCTCGCCTGGACGTGGAAGGACCCCTTTGATCTTGTGATGGAAGTGGATTCTTGAACATCTGATGATCATTATTGGTTGTTTTTGGGTCATGCCCTTCAATTTCAATTTCTCGTTGCCTTGACCGTGATCGAGTTTGAGCCATTTTGTTTGCAAGTTTGTGTTGAAGTTGATTGAAGATGATGATGAGTTATTGATGAAAGATTGATGATTGGTGATTTGTATTGTATGGGGATCTCTAGCACTTTAAGGTAGATGTAACCAAAATTCCTTCTTTGAATTGCTTGTTTGTTTTGAGGAGTTTGGATGTGATAAGGTGTAGAGAAATCTGAGATGTGTTACAGATTTTGACTACCTAGCAATGAGAGGATTCACTCATGAACTAGTTTTAACCTGCGTAGATGTGTCTCTTAGGATGAGCTTATCCTAGATGTAGAAACAATCTAAAAGTGATGTGATGTGTTTGATTTCAAGCAATATCTAAAAGAGAACTTGGGACAAGAACCTCTTAATGTTTTGAGAGTTTTGGGATGAATTGATGATGGAATAATGATGTATGAATGAGATGATGGATGTTTTGTTTTTCAACTTCAATAAAAACTTTGTGTTACAAATGGAACAAACTCTACCTCTTCCCTTTCAGGCGTTGGTGGCACTTCTCGAGCTGTGTTGTAGGTGATACAGACGTTTTGGGAAGAAGTTGGGATTAATCTTTCCTCCTTGATTTTTGTGATAACTCAGAGCCCTATATTGCATAAAAGCTCTGCGGTTCAATGATTCTGAATCAAACTCGTTTGTTTTTTTTTTTCTTGAAGGTATAGACGCATGCGATGTAGAAAGACTCTATGTGAGACAAAAATTTGTCTATTGAGATAGAAGAATTTCCTCCTTTTGATCAAAGCCTTCGAGCTTAGTGGTCTCCTTTTCAAGGTGATATTCTGATGACACTTCTTCTTTCGCAAGATGTGAAGAATGGTCATAAAATTTGTCTCTTTGTTGTTTTGCACTTTGTTTTTGGTACTTTTGGTTGTTTTTGAGAAATGTTGGATGAATACTTTGTTTTTGGGATTGATTTTCTGATTTTTCTTTGACAAGAAAACAAAGCAAGCACACAAACACAAAATTGTAGCCTCAAAGGCACAAATGAGTATGGGTCTAGATCAACCCAATCCTTGGACTTGTTTTTGACCCTTCCTTTAGATTTATTTTAAGGTGTATTTCCAAAGCCTGAAGTCGGCTCAATTTGCACTAGGTCTGTAAAACGAACACACTTCAAACACTTTTTATCCCTAAGGTCAAGTGGCCAGTTGTGATAAATTTAGCCCACATCTTGATATTTCTTCGACTTTGGTACTACATACCTTATGAATCCCGTCGTGGCAGGTAAGGATGTGATATACTAAGTCTTGCACGAGCATAACAAATAGATGATCCCTATGATGGGGGAGTCACCACTTTATCAAGTCACAAGTGACTTTTCAAAAAGCTATGTTTCTACTCAAGGAAATATGTATGGTGAGTATCTTGGGAGCAAAACCTTCTATGCTCTTGCACTAAATTGTATCTCAAATATCCTCAATCAATAGAACGGGTGAGCTACTACTTAAAGGTGTTTAGTCATGTTCGATGGCTTTGGACATAAGTTCATTCTGCAGTGACTCACTTAAGAGCCTTGTAACTGGTGGTGGGGCCCATTTGTCCTTTCGGCCAATTACACTGTAGGAACAGCTATACCCAAGGCTACAGCTTTCTCTCTCACCTGATTTCTATAGCGGCTCGAAGGATTTACCGCTCGAGGTCATTCCCAAGAGTATCGATCCCTTGGCAGGCCTCTCTTAAAAAAATAAAATTTTGAGTGTTACTAACACTTTTCTCTTGCACCTAGGACCACGAGAGCCAAGGGAGAGGATAGTGTGTGTTAGAAGTAGGTCCACTCGACTGACTCTTTGCACAAGTGTGCCAAGCACGAAAAACACTTGTTCTTTTTAATCTATCATTGCAATGTGATCTAACTATTTGGAGATGTTGCTCCAACAATCATGGTGTTCTTTTTAATTTTCAAAGGCAATTGTTTGAGTAAACTAGAATTTGAAAATCCTGGTCAACTTAATGAAAAACACGTTTGCATGAAGTAAAATTGCTTTGAAAATGAGACAAGTTGATTGTGAATTTTATTTGCACCAAAAATGGAAGTGTGGATTGTGAGTTTTATCTTGATGCAAGAAATAAAATTTGCCTTGTTGATTTTAAGCACCGAAACGAAGTTTGTTTTCTAACTTGCAAAAAAAATAAAGTTGTTTTTGTGTAAGTTTGTGGTTCTTTTTACCTTGGAACAATGAAATTCTTTTTAAGAGCCCCAAACAAATGTGTGATTCTTTTTTTAAAAGCCCAAATTTGAAATGTGAAGTTAATTTTAAACCAAAATAAAAAGTGAATTCATTTTTAAAACCAACTTCAAAAAACAAGTTAGTAAAAAATATAAATCTACTTTTTAATCTAATTTAAATCTGCACAAAAGAGAAAAATAGTTAGTAAAATCCGCCTATTTGGTGGGCTTCTACAAGCCTAATTTTTTATTTTTTTTTTGGTTACAAGGTGATTTGTACAACGTTTTGTTACAATAGCGCTAGTCTGCGTTTGAACAGAGGCACTATTTAACACAAACGTATTAAAAGAAAGGGAAAGACAGAGAAGGGAAAAGCACTGAAACAGGGGGAATAGCGCCAAAATAATGCCAAACGCACCAAAACAGTGTCAAAATCGCAACCTGTGTGACATTTTCAACATTCAAACATGTTATTGGTATAAAAAAAAAAAAATGATCTTTTTGGTGTTTGGATTCACGTCGGGTTCACCAAATGATGCTCTGCAAAAAGGATTAGAAAATCTGTTTGATGGCAACACACACAAGAGCACAAGAAACAAACGTTAGTGTTAGCAACAAAAGATTATCCTAAACAGGCATATCAAGAGAGATATTAAGCATGAAATAGAAAGCATATAAACATAAAATGAAATAGCTAATCAAGATGCTCATAGTTGCTCCTCCCTTGTTCCTCTCCTCTCCAAGTCCCAAATGAGTGTAGCTCTCAGCAGCTTTTTGCACTATGGATGCTTATGGAGGATTGAGATTTAATACTAAGCTTCAAATATGAAATGAAAAGCTAAATACTATGCTAGAGTAGATAGTGATGCTATGAAAAAGCTCTATGCTAATGCCAGTATAACAACAATACTCTAAAATGCTTCCCCTTTTGCTTGAGGAGAAGGGTTCTATTTATAGAAGAAATAGGGAAATGAAGGGTTAAGATTGAGCAATCTTAACAAGGGTTAGGATTGAAAGTTGGGGATCCATGTGCACAATTGGCACCAATAAAATGGTGACAAGTTTCAACATAGGATTGGGTTGAGAGAAGAGGTTGGAGGCATTAAAGGCCTGAGAAGACCTCATGGTTATCTAGAAGGCAAGGGTCAAGTCTAAATTAAGATTACCCACTGGATTAAGAGTTAATCCAAGGATAAACCTTTGTGCAAATGTTTAAGAGATAATCATGGTCAAAGCATTAATGGCCTGATGAGACCTTTGGATTGGGTAGAGGTTGAGTCAAAACAAATGTTTTAACCATGTGGGAGGGTTTGAGGTAACCATTAATGGTTATTGGAGACTTTGGGGATTAAGTGGTTGAAGGTTGAAAGCCTTCAATGGTTATCAAAGACTTTGAGCCATTTAGTGGTTGAAGGTTGGAAGCTTTCAAAGGTTATCCAAGACTTTGAGGGTTAATTTGTTGAACACACAAAGCATTAATTGCTTTTCAAAGACTTTGGAGTCTTTGAGAAGTGACTCCAATTTGCTTAGGAATGTGACAATATTTAAGGGATGAATTTAGGCTAATTAGGAAGGGTTTAGAAGAATCTAGAAGGGGTTTAGGCATACAAGTGGATTTTGTAGGAAAATGCAAGTGGGAGAAATTTTGGTATTTTCAATTAAAATAAAATCATTTATTTCAATTAAATGGTGTAATTTGCATTTGGATAAATATTCAAATAAATATTAATTTATTTAAATGAGAAAAAGAAGATAAAGCATTTAAAATGCTTGAAGACTTTGAGGGAAACCATTAAAGGCTTGAAGACTTTAAGGAAAACCATTAAAGTCTTAAGAAGATTATAGAAGGAAGCCATCAAGTTTGAAGACTTTAAAGCCATCAAGTTTGAATACTTTAAGGGAAACCATTAAAGGTTTCAAGTGGGTGAGGATAAATAGGATTTTAAATAAATAATTTATTTAAAATAGTTGTGCAACTTGCTTTTGTAGGAAAATACAAGTGGGTGGAGGATAAAGGTGATTTAAATAAATTATTTATTTAAAATAATTGTGCAACTTGCTTTTGTAGGAAAATACAAGTGGGTGGAGGATAAAGGTGATTTTAAATAAATGATTTATTTATTTAAATGTGAGAGGTGGGATTTTGGGGGTTTTAAATAAATATTAATTTATTTAAATGTGAGAGAAGATTTAATTAAATAAATATGATTTATTTATTTAATTAATGGTCTGAATTTGGTTAAGTGAATTAAATCAAATAAATTGAATAATTTATTTAATTAATAGGAGAATAGGGTTAAGATGAATTAATTAAATATTAATTTAATTAATTATTAATTGATGGTTAAATAATCAAATAAATACTAAGTATTCATTTAATTAAGTGGACAAATTTATGTGACTACATTTGCCCCTCTTTGAGACGGTGTGGTTTATCGCGTCGTTTCAAAGAAAGAAAAATAGGTGTGAAGAAATGCCCCATAAAATGTAAATTTAATGGGTGGTATGCCCCCTCGAGAGATGGGCCGATTTTTTTTTTTTTTTTTGAAAAATCGGGCGATCTCTCGAAAAAGAATGAAAAGTGGAGGGGAGGTAGAATAGAAGAAATTAGAACTAATGATGAAAGAATGGGAGAAAATGGAGTGAATATGAAGAAACAACAAGCCAACGAATACCCTGAGGTCATGCAAGAGATACATAGCAGATGTAGTGTGGGGTTTGGATTGATGCTATACAATTGATCAAAATTGTTTGGACAATCTGGTGCAATCAGTTTAATTGCCCCGGTCAAGTCAAAGCGTGACAGTTGATGTCAGTTGGTTGCTTGGACATGATAAAGTCTGAGTAAGTGAATCAAAGTGACCTGATGGTGACTTAGACAATTGATGTAATTGCCTGATGAAGTCAAGGTATATGAAGCAAAATACTCGTTGAGACGTAGACAATTGATGTAATTGTCCGTTGGATTGTGTTTGATTGGTTGATCAATTGATAGTGTGTGCGTGTGATGGATGGTTGTGGGGAATCATAGCAGCTCCGTTGAGACTAGGTCATTATGATAAATGCCTGATGTAGTCTAGGATTACCATGATCGATTACCTGTTGAGACCCGAAGATACTTGATCAGAGTATCTGTTGATAGTCTAGGTGTGTGGGAGTCGATGTATCTGTGCAAATAGAGTAACTTTCTTGACTTATTGGATGACTTAGGATAGGAAACACAATCCCTCCTATTTAGAGATGGATGGTGATGAACGTGGCTTGATTAGGTTGATTGGGACATGATGTAGGGTATGTGATGGTGATTATCGAGATGGGGAGGGTGGGGGGGGTTCAATGATAGATAGAAGAAATGGAGGACCTATTACATTCCTATGGAAGAAGAGGAAAATAGAGTATGCATTATTATGACTATGTATGCATGATATGCAGCTATTATGAATGTATGGATGGATGGAATGCAATGAAATGCAATATATACAGATGAGATGCAATGACGATCCATGGTGCATTATTTTTCATCATTGAGCTTTTAAAATGTTGTAAGAAAATACAAGCAACTTGACATAAAGATTCAAGATGACCAGAGTATTTCTTACATGGATTTTTATATAGCAAGTTAATACAAGCAACTTGATATAATGGATCAAGTTGACCTGAGTATTGCTTGCGGAACAGATAAGGATTATCTCCGTTCATGCATGACTTGGATCGTCCTCCTTGATCTTAGGCTGATCATATCCTGAGACAAGTGCATACCGTACTAAGAAATAAAAACCTTTATCCAAATTGGATGAGGAGGAACCAAAGAATGAGCATTGTACCTACAAACAAACAGTATATACATAAAGAATAAAAGAATATGGATCCTTGGTAATGGTTCATGCTCATATGGTCGAGGTATACGCTGTAGTCAGCAAGCCGTAATGATCTATGACTGCATTTTGCATAAGATCATGTAGCTTGGTGAACTTCCCACGTAGACACCATTAGTACATGCCCCAGTACTTCATCGGAAATAATGCACAAACGATACAAAACAATGTTGAAAAGATCCCGATACAGATAAACAAATGAATTACTCACAAATCAACCAAGTATTTGACAGCCTAACAGAATTTTCTTGTCAAAGAAAACATCATCTTGTCTTTGTTTTGGTAAGGAAGGATGCATCCTTGTTTTAAAGACAGTTTTGGATTGTTGATGTGGATTGTGTGGTTGTTTGGTAAATGGTCATTGTGTGAGTAGTTTGTCGCAATGTTTGTTTTGGTATCTGCATGGATGAGTATGTACAAGGTGTTGCCATGTTTTTGTGTGATTTTTCAATGGTTTTGTCGATGTTTTTGGATTTTGAATTGTTTTGAATGTTTTTGGTATTTTTGTGAGTCATTTTTGAATGTTTTTGGATTTTGCGAGACATTTTTGAATGTTTTTGTATTTTGCGAGACATTTTTGAATGTTTTTGTATTTTGCGAGACATTTTTGAATGTTTTTGCCAATGAATCACCAGTAATGTAGAATCCACTTCCATCATCTAGATTGTAAGGGCATTGCCCCCAAGTTGGACATGATTTATGAAAAAGCGGGATGCTAGACGCATGAAGTACTTTCTTGGATTACAGATAAAATAACAAGCCATGGTTAGATGGATGGATGTGTGTATGTATGAATGTGATCGCAACAAGCCTGAAAGACAATGGAGCCATAGCCTTTACGAGTGGCACCTGTTTGCCAGGTTTTCGCCATCGTACTTACCCAAGGTGCCACCAGAGTGGTTGTTCACCGTTTGGATGCATGATTTTTCTTTACTTTTTTGAATGTTTTTTTTGTATTTTCTTTAGGACATTTTTCTGAATGTTTTTGGTATTTTCTGATATGCAGGGGAGCCTGATGCTCTGTACACCTTAGGTATAAAACCGTTTGAGGTGCATGCTATTGATTGGATCTACGAGCGGTTCTCCGTCTGATGTAGCCAACTGATATGCCCCGGACCCGAATACAGCAGTGACAACATATGGGCCGAGCCAGTTTGATTCAAACTTGCCCTGATGTTCTCGGTTTGGTTGGTTGCGAGGATTCTCTCGTAGAACAAGATCACCTACCTCAAATGTACGAGGTCTAACTCGGTGATTGTAGCTTTTGCTCATGCGCTGCTGATAGGCTTTGAGATGATTGTATGCAGCTTGTCGCTTCTCATCTAGTAACTCTAAGTCCTGAAGACGAGATACTCTGTATGCTTCATCATCGATGAGATTGTGCAATGAAACTCGTAAGGATGGTATCTCGACCTCAATAGGTAAGATAGCTTCAGCACCATAGACCAATGAATAAGGAGTTGCACCTGTAGGGGTCCGAATGCTAGTTCGATATGCCCATAATGCTGGATTCAATTGAACATGCCAATCACGACCGGCATCATTGACTGTCTTCTTTAGGATTCTCAATATGTTTTTATTGGATGCTTCGGCCTGACCATTGCCTTGTGGGTAATAGGGAGTGGAAAAGCGGTGTTGGATATGAAATTTCTCACAAAGCTCACGGACATCCTGATTTTTGAAAGGAAGACCATTATCTGTGATGATGGAGATGGGTACACCATACCGGCAGATGATGTAGTTGAGGATGAATGAGGTGATCTGTTTGCCGGTGACTTGGGTAAGTGGAAC
Source organism: Cryptomeria japonica (assembly GCF_030272615.1). Taxonomy (NCBI): domain Eukaryota; kingdom Viridiplantae; phylum Streptophyta; class Pinopsida; order Cupressales; family Cupressaceae; genus Cryptomeria; species Cryptomeria japonica. The sequence goes on from NC_081413.1 coordinate 478,365,383, forward strand.
AGCTTCGATCCACTTGGTGAAATATTCGGTGGCGGTAATAATGAATTTATGGCCATTGGATGAAGATGGATGGATTTTACCCACAAGGTCAAGGCCCCATTGACAAAAAGGCCATGGTGTTGTGATTGGTTGCAGTTCCTGGGCCGGTGCATGTATCAGGTCGCCATGAACTTGACATTTCTTGCATTTCCTGACAAAGTAGTAGGAATCCTTTTCCATAGATGGCCAATAGTATCCAGCTCGCATGATCTTCTTGGCTAGTGACGGACCACTTGAGTGAGTCCCGCAAATTCCTTCATGTACCTCTTCCAAAGCCTTTGTTATCGCATCTTGTTCCAGACATCGAAGGAGAGTACCATCAAGACTACGTCGGTATAGGGTTTCGGCAATAATGGTATATCGAGCAGTTTGGCGAATGAAGGTTTTTCGTTGGTTATTCGATTGGTTGGGAGGAGGGGTATGATCGCGAAGATAGGTGTAGAACTCACCATACCATGGGGATTCAGAACCGACAAGGCGACATATCATTTCGGATTCGGGGATATCATAAGCGGGAATCCAAAGCTGTTCTACCAAGAACTCGTAGCGTGTTGAATTCTGTGGAAGATCTAGGAGAGATGCGATAGTAGCCATAGCGTCAGCAGCTCGATTCTGATCTCTTGGTATCTGCTCAAAAGTGATAGTAGTAAATGATGTCTTTAGAGTGTCCACCATTTGCTTGTATGGCATGAGTTTATCATCCTTGGTCTGATATTCATCGGTTGCTTGTCGAATGACTAGTTGGGAATCGCCATATACTTGCAATTCTTTTAATTTCCATTGTACGGCTAATCTGAGTCCTGTGATCAAAGCCTCATACTCTGCTATGTTGTTTGTGCATGGAAATGTGAGCCTGTAAGACTTCGGGATGCTATCACCTTGAGGTGTGATAAACAGAATGCCTGCCCCCGAGCCGTGCCTAGTGTATGAACCATCAAAGTATAATTTCCATGACTGTGCTTTTGTGATCATGAATATCTCTTCATCTGGAAAATTGGAAATGAGAGGATGATCGCCTATGAGTGGTGCATCGGCCAACTGATCTGCAATGACCTGACCTTTGATAGCTTTACGGTCCACATACTCGATGTCGAATTCACTTAGAATCATTACCCATTTGGCCAAACGACCTGTCAATGCTGCTTTGCTCCCCACACACTGTGGGTTGAGCCTCCCCACCGTGTGGGATCGACCCACGACATAAAAAAGAAACTAATAAATTAAAAAAAAACACACACACACATATCCCATAACAGAATTGATACAGAGCATCGGTAATATTTGAGAATATATATATAGACATAATTTCATAGAAAATTTCTTCAGGTAAAGATGATATAAACTTTACGATTTCATGAATCCAAACACACACATTATTTTAGTAAATAAATTCTATCCCCATTTTGTTTCTCCCAATTTCTTTTAAACAAGATCAATCAAGAAACAACCAAAATAAAGCCACAGATTGAAACTTTTTCCAGATATCTCATTAAACCCTCGAAATTTAATAATCAAAATTTGTAAACCCAAATTTCCCATAACACAATCTGAATTTTTTTTCTCTTTTCAAATTAACTACAAACAAAAATAAAATTTCTTCATGCAAAAGAGGTGGACTTGGAACCCTACCTCTAAACGCTAACATGAAAATCGCGTGCAGAAGAAGAAGCAAAATCCTCCAAATGATCCTTGACTATCGAATTTGGGGAGCCAGACACAAAATTCAGAAGCTATGACAAAATAACTCAAATCCCCTTGACCCATTTCTTAGCAAAAAAAATCCAGAGTAGATCTCCATTGTTTTTCCAATATTCTTCTTCCCTAAGCAGATTCCCAAAACAAGATTGTTTTTTTCAAAAACCCCTTTCCAGAAAATTTCCAGATCACAGTAAACTTCACGGGAAGCAAAAAGCATTTCTTCCCCTAAAACAATTCCCCCACATTTGCATGCGAGTGCTCCCAATAATTAAGCTCATTAATTTCTTTTGTAACTCCATGCAAATATAATTTGAAATCAATTAAATATAAATCTTTTAAGAATTAATTTCTTTGAGCACAATAAATTACCAAATTAATGGCTTAATTCCCAAATTAATTAATCATTTACAACAAGGATAAAATAAATTTAATCATTTTACCAATAACATTAGTTTAATTTAATCTTGCACAATTTTTTTATTATTAATTAAGTAATTAATAAAAAATATTTAAGTACCATTTGTTTATAAAATTAATCTTTTTTCACAATAATATTTAATTAAACATTAACCAAACTCTAAGATGACAAACCACAACTAACGTAACACAAAGTCAACAGGACATGACCGACAATTACAAGGCTAACAACGACCACAAGGATACCTGATAAGAGACTCGTTCTATAGGAACGATGGTTATGACTGATACTCCAAATTTTCCACATTTCCATTGGGTTGTAGAGCATGCTTAGACTTGAAGATTTAGGTGGATTTGATGCTGGGTACTTGTAGCTGGATAAGCAAACTGTCGAACATGTACATATAAACCATCTAATAACATATCGTGAAAAGGGAATCGAAGCGACGTAGCTTGCCCATGGAGAGCAATGCGACACTTTTCCCTTTCACCAAAGCACATCAGAGATAAAAACATCATGTATGGTCAGAACAAATAATCATCGATAACATAATAATTAAATCCTAACATCACATACATAAACCATCTCAATGATCATCTAACTACCAGAGCATAGATAACATCAAATAATCATATCATAGACAACAGTATGAAAATCATCATTATTATTCAAACAATCCACAGAGTATAATTGTCACATGTAAATCCAAAAGACACAGTCAAATATCATATCCAAATCAAAATCGACCAACACCAAAAAGGGTCCCACATAGAAAGCTCAAAACCACAAAGTCTGACAAGCCAAAGAGAGAGGGCACTACAATCCACCCTAATATTTGTGCTCTCAACAATCTTCTTGAGCCTCTTGTTGTAGAAATGGTAGGCCTTGCTTCTTGTTGAATCTCCTAGGAAGATTCCTTCATTAGTTCTTGAATCAAACTTTCCAAGATCCTCTTCATCTCTTTTGATATAACACTTGCTTCCAAAGATTCTGAATTACTTAACAGTGCTATTCCTTCCATACCATAGCTCACAAGAAGTCTCTGAATTTCCTTTTCTAACCTACACTCTATTAAGAATATAAACAATACTATGCACAACCTCTTTCCAATAAACATCAAATAAGTTTGCATATTTTAACATTGTTCTAGACATTTTGTGAATTGTTCTATTCTTTCTTTCTACAAATGCTTCCTAATACCACAATCCTCACAAAACTTGTTAAACTCATTTTGATGTAAATTTACCTCCTCTATCAGACCTCAAACATTTGATCTTAATATCCATTTCATTGTCAACCATAGATTTAAAGGGTTTAAACTTTTCTAATGCTTTATATTTTTCTTTTAAAAAAGTAACCCATGTCATTCTAGAGTAGTCATCAACAAGTATCATAAACTACCTTTCACCATTTAGTCCTCTTGCTCTGATAGGTTCACATTGTACCAACTCTAAAGCTTTTGAAATAGAGTATTCTTTGCTCTTGAACATTGTCTTTGTTTGCTTCCGCATCTAACACTCCTTGCATAATGGATTGGTAGGTTTGATAATCTTGAGCATATCCCTTACTACATGTCTAGTGCTGATCTTCACCATGTTATCAAAGTTGATGTGTCCCATCCTTTTTTGCCAAAGCCAACATTCACTACTTTGGGCTATCAGAAAATTTACTCCTTTGTATTCCTTCAGATGATAGATATTTCCATCAGTTCTTGTCCCTTAAGCTTCCTTTTCTGATTTCACATCCATTCTCATGAAATGTAATTTTATATCCTTTGTTGCACATCTATCTGACACTGAAAAGATAATGTCTTAGCCCCATTATATAGAGAACATCCTCTGTTTTTTTATTTCCATAAATGGTTATGGTTCCTTTACCACAAATCTGAGTAGTCTCACCACCAAACTTGACCGATCCACCATTCCATTTTTTAATATTGATAAACTTTCTTCTATCACCAATCATGTCATTAGAACATCCACTATCATCTCCTCTTTTACTATTATCTTCTTTGAAAGTACATTTAGATGCATAATGACAAATTCTACCACAATTTAAGCATTTGAAGGGTAATTTACGTTTATACTTGTTGGTGTCTTTTTTCAATCTTCTTACAAAATTTGCTTCTACATTATCAAATCCATCATCAGGATCAATATTGTCTTCCAATCTCTTATTGGCTTCAAATGCAACTTCCTTTTTGGAATTGTTGAGCTCAATATATCTCATCTTGGAGGCAGTGAGTGCTCCATATAGTCGATCCATTGTGTGTCCAAATCTCTACTTTCTTCAATAGCATACACCTTAGGAATGAAGGATTTAGGGAGAGTTTTGAGTACCTTCTTTACTACATCATTTTCACTCAAATTTCCACCAACACCTCTAATTCCGCTGACCACTTTAGTCACCTAGTGTATGTAGCTATCAATATTTTTATCTTCTAATAATTTTAAATTCTCAAATATGCTTTTGAGATTTGACAATTTGATTTGCTTTATTTTCTTGTCACCTTCATATATATTGTTAAGCTTCTTCCAAACATCTTTGCCAGATTTGTAGTCCATCGCCTTCAAGAGTTTTGTATAAGTCAAACCACTTATGATTGCATTCCTTGCCTTTCTATTGTTTTCATGCATTTTGGTCACATTCGAAGTAGCATGTGGAGTAGAGGGAGGAGTATAAACATCTACAATAGAGTTCCAAATTCCAAATCCCATAGATTTCAAATATGATTCCATCCTCATCTTCCAAAATGAGTAGTTTGTGCCATAAAACTTGGGAATCTTGTAAGATCCATCTTGTGCCATCTTGGACTTGCCTCGAGCTGTTAAGCCTTTTCTAGAGTAACTAGGCTCCGATACCAATTATTGAACTTACTTTAGGACTAAGAGGTGGGGGGGGGGGGGTTGAATTAGTCTTGACCAAATAGTTAAATTTTGATTCACAATCCACATTCAATTTAACCTTATTCTTTTGAGTAATAATAAAAGATAGAATAATGAATCATTATGCACAAGAGAACACTAGGTTTACGTGGAAAACCTAAATAGGGAAAAGCCATGGTGAGAGTCAACTCACAATATATGAAATTATTACAATATTGTTTTAGGGTCATTGCAAAGGAAGCACACTGCTCCCTGAAGAACTTGTAGGTTGAGATACAATATCCCAGGGCAAGATACAAAGGACTTGCAAGCTGAAATGCATTGCCTCAGGGCAAGATACAAAAATTGCAAATAAGACTCACTGTCTGCAAACAAGGTACATGAATATATGAATCAGGAATGAATAGGCCTTAAGCAACAAGTTGCCTTCAAAAATATCCAAGTTTGAAGTCATCCTTGAATCTTTGTCTCAAGCAACCAACTTCACAATAATCACCATACACTTTCTTTGTCGCAACTTCACATCATTGACTTCTGCAAATGATATAATCATGTAAGTGCAACACACATATTGATCAACATACTCTTCATGCCATCAACATTGATTTGATCTTTCTATATACATAACATCTTCTTCATTACAAGCATCAATTAGGTTGTTTAGAGAATAGGACAAACATAGGTCCTATCAAGATGACAAACAAAGCATAATTATGGCGAATTTAGTTTAATCTAGGAGATAGAGAGGACCTAACAAAATAATATCACTTCTTTTGAAGTAGTTTACAACAATTCACATGCTATCACACATCCTCCAAGGTCGATAAAAAGGTAATGTGTAGATACACCAAGCAACACATCATTAGTCGTCCCAAAACATATCTTCTAGATGAAAAACCCCAATGTGGATCCTCACATGGCAAGGTAGGATCCAAAAACAATGCAATTCATTCTTCAATGCCAACAGAGACACCCAAGGATTCACTGCAGGCTGAAAAGAAACTCCTGTTGGTGGGACCAGAGCAACTAACTTCAAATGGACAGTCCGGTCATACTACACCATCAAACATACCATATAGCATCATGTGAAGCATACCAAGATGTTCCTTGAACATCCCAAAGCATTCTTAATCCTTCTTTCATCTTTCCATATCAATATTATATTGACACGACACAAATGACACTTAACACTTCATTCCAAAGAGCTAGTCAAACACATAACACTATTATTACTCCTTGCAAACAATACCATCTTTTGAAAATTGGACTGAGATAGAGCACAAATTTTATAAATAGGTCCTTCAAGGTGCAACACCTGAAACATTGATGTAGAGAAATGTAGAGCATTTTTCAAACCAATTCTGACAGATAACCAGGCTACCAACCAACTGTAATCACCAACCATATCAACCACAACACCAAGGACTTGAGAAGATAAGAGTGCAATGTACATAGAGTGTAAACATTATATCCATGTTTGCAAGACCATAGCAACAAATGCAGATGAATGTGGAGCATTCTTCCAAACATACATTAATACATATTTCTACACCAACTTATTTTATCAAACTTCCAAGGACCAAAGTAAACTATCTTCTTTCTTTTGTCATGCATCTAATCCTCATCTTAATATTTTAGGTTATCTAAACCTCGTCATGCTATCATTGCCATTAGCCACACTATCAACATCATCAACCGTATCAACATAGCATACTTAGTGTAGTCATCAAACACCAAGAAGGTGGACATCCATAGACGATCTGCAACTAATAACAATATGTTCTTTAGATCAATCTCTTCATATTAGTCATGCAAGACACAAACAACTGGCAATTAGCTACCAACATTCTCCCCACCGATACTTCATCACTATTTTCTCAACAAGTGCAACAATTCTCTATCCAACCAAACACCATATCATCAAAACAATCATATATTGTCAGACATCACGTTGACATCAACGACAACACATTGGCAACAGAACCATCCTCGTAGACCTCACAAAAAATATTAAATCAATGTAGATGTGCTAGGCCTATACTCACTTGGGATTTTAGAGAGAAATCAATCCTATGAATAAAGTCTTTGCTACACTCACTCTCTTTCCTTTCAATGTTTACTAGTTCTTTAACGAGAGAGGTAGGTTATGCCTTGTGTATTGCTCATCAAATTTAGTCACAAGGTCATACCAAGTAGAGAAGTGATGAGTAGGTAAGCCATTAGGTCACATCATTGCACTTCCATGGAGAGATCTACCAAAGAATCCTACCCATATATTCTTGTCATAAAATTGGAACTCATTCATAAATTTTGCAAATGCTTTGAAATTAGTAACTCCTTTTATGTTGTTAAATTACCCATCAAACAATGGCATTGTACTTAAGAACATGTTCATGTTGATTTGAATTTCATAGTCTACCCAAGAGATGTCAAGATGTAGTTGGTGTCAATAGAACTAATGCACGATTGAACAACTTGTTGTTTCATAACAATGGATTAGACATATGTACACAAACTAAGGTCAAGCAATTTGATTTGTTTTCAACTTTTGGTGCTACCTAATAGGCTCATGATGATTTTACATGGATTCTTACAATATTTGAAAATAGATAGGGATGGAGCATGACTACTCTAGCACCAATAACATGTATCACTATAGTAATATATGAGTTATACACATCAACATAATATCTAGGGATTGAATCATAAGGAGATAGCTTTGAAGGAGCGGTCATGGAGAAACTTTGACACCTAAAGGCCATGACTACAAACACATAACATATTAAGCTAGGACAACACTTTCTACAAAAGCATATTTCTCTTGTGGAATAAGCACATTCTCAACAAGAGAAAGTGAATAAAAAATGTGTACCTTAATATATTGTAGTACCAACATGGGATATGATATTTAGTTGAAGTATTTTAGATAACACAATAATTGAAACAAGACTTTGACTACTACACCCTAATGGCAATCAAGGAAAAGCCTACAATACCTTCCTAATAGCAAACAAAAGAAAACATCTAAGTGCACTAAAAAGTATAACAAATTATAATCACCAAAGAGAGATTCCCCTAAATCATATACATACTTACATCTTGCAATTTGAACATCATAACCCCCTAAACATCTATCTAGCACAACTTCATTGAAAATGTATATTTATAAATCAAACGATAGTAAGGATTGTTGAGAAACAAGGTGAAGAAATTTTGCAATATTAACTTTCTTATGTAATTACAAATCTGAAACAAACATGTGATTGCACCATTCAAAATAAATATAAAATCAACACACCAAAAGGGACACTACATTTACACAGAGAAACCCTCTAGGGAAAAAAATATACCAAAGAACAAGGATGAGAATATTATTATTATTCAAAAGAGAGAACACCACAATAATGCACTTCTCAAACTTAACCCAAAACCACCTAGAAACCTCAAAGAAACTTGTGATGAAACAACTATGTCATGGCTCCACTTTATAGCAAACTAGGAGAGGGAAAACCATTGTTGTTTCTCAAAACACGAGGTAAAATACCACTTGCAAAAACCCATGCCTTGGAGAATGAAAATCCATTAGACATAATAAAACAATAAAACTCTTCAAGTGATTCCATCTTGGGTTCCAAACTGTAACGCCTCGCCAGGAAACCCAGAAGGGATTAAACTAAAACACTAGAAAAGAGTGTAAATAATATATTTTTTAAAACTTTAATAAGTTTAATGGCACATTGAGTTAACATTAAGTTTAGATTACACAACGGAAGACTTAACTTAATACCTAAAGTGTTCCCCAACTTGGTTAACTTAGTTTACTACTAACGAGTTTAACATTAATTATTTCAATTAAGTTGATTAAACTTAAAAACATCATTACACTTAAGTAATGAATAATTTATCCAATAGTATAAAATATTGATAACATTTCTAAGTTCATACATTAGAAATCAATCCATTACATTACACCAATATTAAAATGAAACATAAGCATTAACATTTGATTTCCATTCATACATTGATTGCATCATAAGATAATAATTACATTGCATTTCACTAAATCACTAAGTTTCAAAAATTTGATAACACTTACATTACAATTTACATCTTGCCATGAAGGCATACAATCCAATAATTACAACCGATCATATAAGGTCCATGATATACAAAGAATGATCCATAACAAATGGGATACAACTAAATAACAAGACGCTCGAATCCAAGCGCAACTGGAACACCTGTGAAGCCAACTCCTGCAAGAAGGAACCACACACACCCGATGGAAAGTGGCACTACCACCCAACCACATGGCTCAAAAGAACCACCCCACCATGCTAGGAGATAGATATAAGATGCACTAGCAACCTAAAGGTATGCACACACACATGGTCAAAATCACAACATCAGAAAGATTCACATGAAGTAAAACTCGTAGGACATGAATCTACATTAAAATTCAGGTGAAAACAACAAGACTACGCACTAGTGACCATAAGGGAAGAGTGTCATCACATAGCTTGGTATGGTTACCCTAGCAGGCCTCCATAGGTCCCGACCCCCATCTTGGGTTACCCTGGTAACCTCTCCTGAACCCCCGACCCCATCCAAGTCTCATGTGGACCCAAACAATCCTTTCGTGAGGACAAGGTTGTTGGTTTGCCATTCCAGGCCTTCTCACTACATCCTAAGTCTATACTAGCACTCAACCACGAGTGAGGTAAAATCATCTTACTTAATGTTTCATCTACCAAGCTCCATAAATATTATCAAGTTATCACTTAAGAAAACTTTCGATGGGTTACCCTGCTAACCACTTTGGGCGCGACCCCCAATCAAAAGCCACTCTCCCTTATGACACTTAACCAAAAAAAAATCAAACAAACTCCCAAAAACCAAGGTATATCATGAAATGTACACAGAGTTCAAAACAATAGAAAACCACTTGGCCAAATAAGCCCTTACAAAATGTTAAACAACTGACAAATCCTTGACTCAAGACATGAACAACCATGAAGACCACCACATGACAACATCTAATAAATTTTAACCAAGGACTTGTAGTTTCGAAAATAAATGCGAATACAGTAAATTAAAACATGCATCTTCGCTACTCTAAAATGACATTATTTTTCCATTTTGTTTAAAATGCAAATCGACCAAGGTTTTCTAATTCATCTAAACTTCAAAATACAACATTTAAAAATCACCATTACACAATAAATTAGACACCAAAATTACATTTATATAATTATACATATTTACCAACACATAAAAATATAAATTAATTTATATATTTATTCAACTAATATTAATACTCACTAAAATGAAAATATTATTTAATTCCCAACAATAACTATTTTTCATTTTCCACTTTCAAAATTCCCCAATAACATATTATTTAAACCACTAATAATAATAATAAAAAAAATAAAAAATATTTATTAAACAATATTTATTAAATTAAATAATAATTAAAATAAATAAATAAAAAAAACACTTTATTATTAAAAAATGTTTTAAGTACCATGGTGCTGGGGAACCATGATGTGGTCCCCCACCACAACCAGTTGTGGTGGGTGGCCACGACATGGCACCCAGCCACAATGCCCCCCATGGGGAGGGAAGCTTCGGCTCCCCCCCACGGGGTACATGGTGGGCACCACCACGTCAACCCCTAGCCAATCAAAAACATAATTTTTTTTTTATAAACTTTTTTTTAAAACACAACTTCTAGAAAACATACAACTCAGAAATTTTTTGAGTGGAAAATCATAACAGCTAAATTAAATTTAAAAAAAAAAATCAAATCCCCCAATACAAAGCATACTCAGAAAAAAATTTCCGAGTCCAATTAACAGAGAATGAATATTTTTTTTAAACAAAACAACTCTCAGAATGCCCAAAATTGGACAAATTTTGTCAGCATAACCCCATACAGAGGTGAAATTCAACAGATTTTACACTTTCCCCAAATCAATCTCACAACAAACAAACTAATTTTCCATTATACAAACAAATTGAATACTTCCAATAAGAAATCATTTTAGAAAAAACACAATGAACAACCACTCAAATTCCAACTTGAAACTAATTTTTCAACAAACTTAGAAATGATTGGGAATTTGAAAAGAAACTAAAGGGGTTTGAATTCCAAATTTAAAAGCTATCTTTCCCTTTTCCAACAAAACTAAAATGAGTTTGCAAACAATGATTTCAAATACACACACAAAGATTTTCCTTCAAATCAAATAAACTTGGAAAACATAGGTTTTTATAAACACCAACCTTAATAAGCTAACCTGGAAGATAATATGAGAATAGCTAAATCCTACAATTGGAAAAATTCCTCAACTAGAGATGAAGACCAAATTTTAAACCAAAAACTCCTCTCCTCTTCCTGTGAAAAACACAGATAAATAGAAAATTTTTAACCTAAAAGTCTATTCTAGGTTAAAATTATTTCAACCCAATCAAAACATTTCTCATTAAGTGAATTTTAAAAAATGCCTCTCCTCAAACTTTCATTTTCTAATTTAAATTAAAATCTAAAATTTTCATTTCAAAAAGTCAAAGGGAGATATTTTACTTTTCCAACTTTTAATTAACTTTTACAAAAATGCATACACATATAATTTCACAATTTAAAATAACAATTGATCAAACTCCCTAATTTAATGAATTGAACAAATTGATTTATAAATTTATAATACTAAGGGGTCGTAGTTAATTTTTATCCCTTTATTTAAATATGCAAATTAAACACATTAACTAATCAAATACTTTGAGGTTTAATAATTAATTTCACAAAACGCATAACATGCAACTCAAGTAAACCAAATAAGCACAAGACCTGCATATCAAACATAGGGAACTGGCATACGACTGACAACACTCACTATTGAGCATGGCTAGGGTTAATTGTAGGGCCTTACGACTATCTCCTCCACTTCCATCGGTTCAATAAGGTATGCTCAGACCTATGAAGCCAGGTGGAGATGGTACCTCGTACCGACACGATACTTGTACCTGCAATTTCCTGCATCAATGAACCACATATGCATATATATACAAACACAGTAGACACATCGATGAAGGAGAATCGTGACATTCCTTGTCTCACCGAAGTGAGTGAAGGAAAATCATCTCCTCGCACCCCATACACTTACAAACATGAAACTTGTATATAACATATCACACACATAAAATAAATGTGTTAGTCCATGTCAGTAATCCATTAAAATAACATTTAACTATCAATAAAGAAATATTGCATGAACAACATACACTTAAACTCAAATTAAAGTATAACACATCATAGCATAATGTCAGTAAAATATCACAATATAATGTATCCACTAATATCCACTGAAAAAGTCAACTGAAGTCAAAACATGAGTCTAAAAGGTTTGATCGAGGGAGGGTACTACATCCTCCCCCCCAAAACTAGGCTTACTCCTAGAAGCCTAAAACAGGTAAGAATAAAGCTAACTCATCTTCGCTACATCCTCCCATGTAGTCGAGGTCTCATCATTTGGATCCCATAGAACCCTTACTTGATCGATGGTACGACCCTTGAGGGTCAAACCCCGATGCTGCAGAATGCACACAGGCTCCATGGAAAGCTGCCCATCCTTGAGCTGCAATGTGTTCCAATAAAGAATGTGGGTAAAATCAGGATGATAAGGTCTAAGAATAGAAACATGAAAAACATCGTGGATGTGGGATAGGTTCGGTGGCAAGGCAAGACGGTAGGCAACATGTCCTATCCTCTCAAGGATCTCAAAAGGGCCAACAAAACAAAGGCGCCAACTTAGAACCCTTTCCATAACAGATCACTTTCGCAAACACACTCTTAAGAATACACGATCGCCAACAAAAAATTGACGATCTACTCTGTGAGCATCAACATATTCTACCTATTTTGTGCTGCTACCAAATGCCCACGAATCTGCTCAACCTGCTACTTCATCTCTCAAAGCATATCCGGTCCTATACGCACCTTGTGCTCTAGCCGATCCCAACTCAAAGGAGTACAGAAAGGATGACCATACAATGCCTGGAAGGGAGACATACCTATGGAGCTATGATATCCATTGTTATAAGAAAAATCCACAAGATATAGACATTCCTCATAGCACGACTGCTGGTCAATAACATAGATCCAAAACATTTCCTCCAAAACCCGATTGACATGCTCAGTCTAACCATCGGTCTCATGGTGATAAGCTGAACTAAAGTTCAACTGGGTCGCTAAAGAATGCTGAAGTGAGGTCCACAATGCTGAAGTATAGATAGGATCTCTATCTAAAATGATCCGCCTAGGAATCCCATGAAGCCTCACCACATCTTCCATAAAAACTCATGCCACCACTGCTGCTGTATAGTAAGATCGAATATAAATAAAATGAGAAACTTTGGTTAATATGTCAACAATGACCATGATGGCATCATGACAACGCAAAGAAACATGCAACCCAACTATGAAATCCATGGAAATGATGTCCCATTTCCAATTCGGCACCAAATTAGGCTATAAAAGCCATGCAGGGTCTTGATGCTCTGCCTTAACTCGTTGACATTCTAAGCACTTTGACACAAAATCAACAATGTCACGTTTCATACCAGCCCAATGATATATCTGTCTAAGATCTGCATGCATCTTCTTGACACCAGGATGTGCTGAATAAGGTGCACGATGGGCCTCAATCATGATCAAAATATGAAGTCCATCCAATGGAGGTATATAGATCCGCCCAAAATGTCGAAGAAGACCATCTGTCTCAAGGTTATATCTAGAATATTTGCCCTCTAATGGCCTTCTTGTCTCAGTCACGACTCTAACCTCCTGATACCGGGTGTCCTGAGGAAGAATACCAAGGATTCTCTCTCTCAAATCCACCCCAAGGGACAATGCTGCAACCTCATGCCACTTACGAATCAAAGCATTTGCCACTACATTCTCTTTCCCCTAAATATAACGAACCTCAAAATCATACTCACAGAGGAATTCCATCCATCTTCCCTGTTGAGCATTAAAGTTCAGCTGAGTGAAAATGTACTGCAAACTACGGTGATCACTATGCAACTCAAACTAACGCCCCAACAGAAAATGTCGCCACCTGAATAAAGCATGAACTACAATTGCCAACTCTAAGTCATGCACTGGATAGTTCAACTCATGGTCCTTGAGTTTGCAAGACTCATAGGCAACCACGCGACCATCCTACAAAAGTACTGCTCCCATGCCTTCTAAAGAGGCATATGTGCAAACCATAAAATCTCTGGATGGATCAAGAACTGCCAAAATTGGAGCACTAACAAGGAGTTCCTTCAAATTATGAAAGGATATCTCACACTGTTCTTACCAAACAAACTTCTTCCCTTTCCTTTGAAGAGAAGTAATCGGGAGACCTATCCGGGAAAAACTCTAAACAAAGTGATGGTAATATCCGGCCAAACCCATAAAACTCTGAACCTCAGAAACATTAGTCGATGCTGGTCAATCTACAATGGCTTGGATCTTGGAAGGATCCACAGATACACCTTCTCCTGAAACTACATGAACAAGATAGTTCACCTCAGATTGGAAGAAATCACACTTCGCCAAGTTGGCATAAAGATGATTCTCCCTCAAGCACTGCAATACATGTCGCAAGTGGCCCTCATGTTCTTCTATAGTTATAGAATAAATCAAAATATCATCCAAGAACACAAGGACAAAATGATCAAGGTAGGTGCAAAAAACCCCATTCATGAGGCTCATGAAAACCGAAGGCGCGTTCATCAACCCAAATGGCACCACTGTGAACTCATAGTGACCATAATGGGTATAGAAAGCCGTCCTATGAATATTTGCATCATGAATGCGCAACTGATGATCCCCTGATTTTAGATCAATCTTAGAGAACACCTTGTCTCCCTTTACCTGATCAAAAAGATCATCTATACGAGGCAATGTATATTGATTCTTGATGGTTACCTTATTCAACTGTCGGTAATCAATGCATAACTGAAGAGAACCATCCTTCTTCTTCACGAAGATAACTGGCACACCCCAAGGAGAAACACTAGGACGAATGAACCCCTTCACCAATAATTCCTCCATCTACAACTTTAACTCCCTCAACTCCTGAGTGGTCATCCGATATGGTGCTCTCGAAATAGGTTTAGCTCCATGTACTAAATCAATGCGAAAGTCTATGTCTCTCTTCAGAGGCATACCATGAATGTCAATAGGAAACACATCGACATACTCCCGAAGAAGAGAGTGACTATCAAGAGCAACTTCCCTACTTCTCTACTCATCCAAGTCCTCAAGAGAAACTACAAAAAGATGACATCCCTGATGCATACACCGCTTAAGCTGCATAATAGAGATCATACGAAGTGAAATAGGTCTAGGAATACCAACTATGACAACTTTCCTGTCATGATCATCTAAACACTCCACTGTATTCTGGCGACAATCTACACTAGCATAGTGAGATGCTAACCAATCCATCCCCAACACAACTCCATAAGACCCCAAAGGAATGACTCAAAGGTCAACTATGGTAGCAAAGGGTCCTAGGTCCAACTCACATCTCGGAATGAAGGAATCTATGGCCACACGAAAACCAGTAGCCAAATCTACTTGCCACCTATCCACCTGTCTAGCTAATGCGAGCCCACACTGCTCCACAAGGGAGGAAGATATAAAGGAATCAAAAGCACCCAAATCAAATAAGACTGAGATAGATATACCACCCAACACACCTGTAGTATCGATCACGGTGCCCTGGTGCTAAGCTTGGCGGTTATGTATCACCGTAAAAACTCTGTGGGATTGACCTGCATCCTAAACTGTAGGCTCTAACGTTGTTGGCCTCTGACTACCAGTTTGCTGTGAATGTTGTGGAAAATATGCAGCTATATGGCTATATTGACCACATGAGGAACAAGCTCCCCTACCACCTCCTATACCTCCAGTCTGCCCACTAGATTGTTGGAGACTTCCCCTAATAGGGGCCTATGAAGCACTTTGAGAGGACTGCCTCAGAAAAATCTGCCTATTCCTCTACCAATTCCTGTTCCTCCTAGACTGAGGGTTGCTCCCCTGTTGACCCTGAAACTGCTTCAACCTCGACTGAAAAATCTGCTGCTGCTACTACCCACCCTTAGTGGGTGTCTGAGAACTCCAGTAAGGTACAATAGTAGGGACTGATTCCCTCTATATCTAGATCCCCTGAATGGCACACTACCAAGCTGAACTCCTGACTGACCACCATGAGCTTGGGCAAGATTCTTCTCCACAAGTCTGGCTTTTGCCACGACTAACTCGACTGATGCAGGATCGAAAACTCGCATGCCCCCACTAATGCGGTCATTAAGACCTCTAAAAAGTGCTAGACCAACATAGCCTCGTCATTCCCAATGCCAACATACTTCTTGAGCTCATAGAATTTGTACTCATACTGATCAACAGTCATGCCAAACTGACGCAACACATGAAACTCGTCAACCAGACACTATCTCCACTGTACTGAGAGAAAACATGCTCTAAATCTCTCTAGGAAAATCACCCAAGACACAATACTAATGTCCACGCCGATCCTCTACTCCTCTAGCATAAACCCAACTAAAATGAAAACATCCAGTAGTACCTCTCAGCATAAGACCGTATCATTCCAAAATAAATTTGAATCTGTTAAAAAATTAACCAGTTTAGAATTACTTAATGTTTGGAAGAAGGGTTATAGTAGGGTAAGTTGCTGTTAGGAATTTAAAGGAATACTCCTCATAAACATCTAACAATTTTCTGATAAAAAAAAAGAAAGTAAAAAGTATGAACAATCTCAGTCTTTAGTATTGAATAGTAGATCCTCGTCTTTCGCAAAACCATTTTGGTCAATGTGTAGTTATTTTTCCATAACTGGTAAAATTTGAGATATGTAACAACAAGGTAGACCTTCTTGTATCTCTTGTAAATACCATCCCACACACACACACACACACACACACACACACATATATATGTATGTATGTATGTATGTATGTATGTACATACAAGGGTGATATAAAGTTTGGGAGAAGTAAGTGCAATTGTTAATGATGCATAAAGAAAAATGTTAGTTTAGAAAGGGTGCTTGGGATATAGATTTGCAATACAAGAAATTACCTCTTAAATGAGCATTCTCAGATTTGTCTAAGTCTGAAACAACATCAAGACAACAACATCAAACAACCTATGTAATTGAGATTATCATCTTTGGATTATGAAATCAACTAATACCCTAGCCTAGGAAGGTAGTGGGTAGAAGGGCACCACTGCACCTCGATGCAGATATCATCACCATTGAGTGATTACCCTCAAGATGCCAAGACAACAAAGACATGTAAAGCATGGTTTACATTCCATACTTATGAGTTGGATGTACAGCTGGTGGCTCTTATGCCCCCTACTTTCCCATCCCAAGGATTTAGTTGTATCACTACAACCTTTGCAAAACTGAATGAGAAGAAAGAAATGGTAACTTTTAAGAGTACTGAAGCTAATAACAAATGATCTTTAAACATATGTTTGGTCTTAGTTCCTTTATGAGTTCAGATGAACCCATTTGACCCTATACCTATGCCGAGAAGGGTGGCGAGCATTGACATCACATTTAATCGTGCTTGTAGTGTTAAACTTTGGCCAAGGTGGTGTTGCTTAGTGCAAGCTACCATCAGATCATTAGTAGTAGATACACCTCTAGTCAGGAGCGTCATACTAGTTGGGAGTTACCCATAGTGTATGGCCGACTAGCTGTGTAGGTCCTATAACACCAAGTCTTAGATGGCATTGAGTTCCACTTCCCATTACCTCCTTGTGAAGGATCGAGGCAATCTAGTTGGATATGGCATGGGGGACTAGTAAGTTCGTGGTTGGGCAGAAAAGTGCCCTGATGATACTTTCCCTCCTCACTGGTATCTTGATAAAGTTATGAAATTCAAAATGTCAGCGTCATATGAAATGCACTCTCTAAACTCTCTCTCCTTCATATAATGCAATTTTTAGTTATTTTCTTATCTTACGTTTATGTTCGGTTTAGAGCAATGTAATTAATTTCAGATATTGTTTATCTCAAAAGAAAAGAAAATCTCTTCCTTTATATGTTAAGTTGAAATGTTCATGTTAATGGTTATATTCATTTCAACATGTTACACTTATGTTTAAATACTTTATTTCATTTTAGCATGTTACACATGGTATCAAAGCATCGGGTTTGACACTGAACCTAGGGCTCACCACAACATCAAACAATTAGGACATAGAGTTGAAACAAAATATTTTAGCATTGTCCAGGATGTTTTGCACAACTAAATGTAAATAAGCACACGATTCGGTCCACCTCCAGCTGTGGAAGGTAATAAATTGCAAGTATGATTATTCATATTGCTCGATGTCATCTGATGACGAAACCTTAGCAGATGCCATGAAAAATATTGTCAAGGAAAGACAACCTTGGACTACTGCCAAGAAGGAAGTGGTACGAACCAAAATATTAGCCAACCAAGCACCTAAACTAGTTAAGACCATAACTAAGGAGAAGAAATTTATCACTGCTGTCATGCATCCTGAGCCAGAGGAATGAAAGAAGGTTCAACTACCTAGACTTGGTTTCCTATTGGTACCTTTTTTCGATTTTGAGGGGTAGGAAGATCCCATTACAGAATTAGATAGTAGCTCCTGAGAGAGTTCTATCTTCTACATAATGAAAGACTAAAACCCCGAACTATTTTTGAGAGTAACTCTTTGATAGAGTTACATTGTATATATTGAAAAACAAAACCCCCTTACTGCTTTGACAACAATTTCAGATAACCATTAACATGATATATATATATATATATATATATATATATATATATATATATATCTGTGTGTGTGTGTGTGTGTGTGTGTGTGTGTGTGTGTGTGTGTGTGTGTGTGTGTGTGTGTGTGTGTGTGTGTGTGTGGGGATAGTTAGATTGTAAAATTTATGTTTTCATTTCATGCTCTTATTGATGGAATTAGATAGAAAACTAAAAATTCATATTCTGAAATAACAGGTTTAACAAGGAAACTATAACATGTCTCATCACCAAGAAGGTGGGGGAGAATCCAGAGGTCTAGAAACTTCAATGGATAAGTTAGATAAACTCATCTAGATGCTTGAAAACACGCAAAACCGGCTCCAAGTCTTGGACAGAGGGCAAGGGGCCACACAAAAACACCTAGTGTTGAATATGAGTATGAATTCAGAGACAAGCATACCAAGCAGGAGCACACTCGTTAGAGTGGATTCCTAGGGACACAAGCCCACACCTAGAACTGTAAGGATAACCAACTTCTGGGGTCATATCAGATGATATGAAGAAATTTAAACCTCTATAGTATGATGGGTTTGAAGGAGGAGATGCCGACGAAGCCTAGCTTATGCGCATGGAAAAATACTTCAAAATTAGAGATTATACCGAAAACATGAAGGTTGTTTGGGGAGCCTACCAACTAATCAAAGAAGCTTCCGGTTGGTGGGAGAATAAAAAGGCCGAACTTGGTTTGCAATTAGATAACATAACTTGGAGCAAGTTTGTAGGTGTATTTAGGAAAAGGTGGCTGCCACAGTTATTTTTTGAGCAAAAACTGACAGACTTTCAGGACTTAAAACAATAGGAACTTTTAGTTCATGCATATTGGGAAAAATTCACTCATCTCCTGGAGTATGTACCTCA
Organism: Cryptomeria japonica; assembly: GCF_030272615.1. Taxonomy (NCBI): domain Eukaryota; kingdom Viridiplantae; phylum Streptophyta; class Pinopsida; order Cupressales; family Cupressaceae; genus Cryptomeria; species Cryptomeria japonica. Next base: position 478,385,159 of record NC_081413.1, read on the forward strand.
CTTGCAAGTAGATGAGAAATATAAGATCAAGAAGTTCATCATGGGATTAAATAACCATATAGGAAGATTAGTAGATGTCTTAGCTCCTACAACCATGGATGAAGCCTATGAAAAGGCTGTTAGGCAAGAGCAAAAACTTCGTAAGTATGATTCCATAAGAGAGAAATAGGAAAAAGAGAAATTGGGCACAGTCTTCTTGGACCTTTAAAAATAAGGGAGATAAATATGGATCCAAAAATAAAAACAACAAAGGGTACAAAGGAGGTCAGCAAAATTACCAACGAGATCGGAAAGGCTATGACAAACCCAAAATAGACAATGGGGGAAACAACAATAAATCATAAAAGAAAGGACCACCGGGAGGTTGCTTTAATTGTGGTGGCGATTATTACGCCAACCAATGCCTAACTAAACAACAAGGAGGGCAACAACAAAGAAACCCACTGCCACCTTAGCAGGCATTGTTCCAATAGATAATTCATGCAACGGTTGAGAACTACCAAGTTGAGTATTAGTTCACACCAATGGAGACTCCAGGTACTTTATATGATATTCTTGTTGCTATACTCATTGATACAGGAGCCATTGAAAATTTTATTTCACCTAAGCTGCTTAGTAAGTTTCCTAGGAGAGTTGGCTATATGGCTAACTCCTGGACAAGAGCTCGGATAGGGCAATTCCTGTTTGGGGCAAGAATAGATTTTCCAAACTTCACCATTGAAGTTGACCTGTTTGTAGCATCGCTAGGCACACATGATGTCATTTTAGGTAGAAAGTGGTTGGGGCAACATAGGGCAAGGGTCAATTGCTTTGACAAGTTAGTTGAGTGTCAAGATGATTATGACAATAAGGTATTTTTACAAGGAATCCAACGGGAAATCAGATTGCGACAACTTTCTACCATGTAGTTGAGGTGAAGCAAAAATAAAGGATGTCAGCTGTTTGCAGTAAAAATGGATGAAATCAATGAAATAAAGGATGTCAAATATCAAGATGACATGATCATGCATAGAAATTGTAATCATCATGCATAAAAGTTTGGTGAGGATGAGGAATCAGAGGAGCCTTTTGAAGTGAAATACCCTTACCTCTGAGATTATCAAGATGTATTTCCAGAAGAACTGCCTGGTTTACCACCAAAAAGGATATTTGGTTTCTTCATCGAATTGGTACCAGGAGCAACTCCAATATCCAAAGCTCCTTATCGTATGACAATTATCGAGTTGATGGAGTTAAAGACTCAGATTCAGGAACTTTTGGACAAATGGTTGATAAGACCTAGTGTGTCACCATGGGGGGCACCAATACTCTTTGTCAAAAAGAAAGATGGGACTCTCTGACTTTGTATAGATTATAGGATGTTGAATAAGCTGACAATCCAAAAAAAATATCCTCTACCTCGCATTAATGATTTATTTGATCAAATGCGTGGAGTAACAGGCTTCAGCAAGATCGATTTGCGATCAGGGTACCATCAATTGAGGTTAAAGGATGAGGATGTCCATAAAACTACTTTTAGAACTCCTTATGGGCATTACAAGTTCACTGTTCTACCATTTGGACTCACTAATGCCCCAGCTGCTTTCATGATTTTAATGAACATCGTATTCCATGTCTGCCTTGACAAATTTGTCTTGGTATTCTTAGATGACAATTTAATATACTCCAAGAATGAATAAGAACACCTACAATACTTGCAGTTTGTTTTACAGTGCTTGCTGAAAAACAAGCTGTATATAAAATTATCTAAGTGTAACTTCTTTCAAAGGGAAGTACAATACTTAGGACATGTTATTTTAGCCAAAGGGATAGTAGTAGATCTGGCAAAGATTAAAGCCATTTCTGAGTGGTCAACTCCAAGGAATGTGCATGAAGTAAGAAGCTTCATGGGGTTAGTTGGATACTATAGGAAGTTCATAATGAACTTTTCACACATTGCACACCCCATCACATCATTGCAAAGGAAGGGTAAAAGATTTGAGTGGTCTGAAAAATGCTAGACGACATTTGAACTCCTTAAAGAGAAACTGACCACGACACCAATTCTAAAAGTGCCAGATCCAGAAGACCAATTCTTAGTAGTGACTGATGCTTCAGATGCTTCAGGGGAAGGACTGGGCGAAAACCTGATGTATAAGGGACAAGTAATTGCCTATGAGTCCAGGAAGCTTTAAAAATTATGAGCAAAACTATCCACCACATGATTTGGATCTCGCAACAATAGTGCATTCTCTGCAAATGTGGCATTGCTATTTGCTAGGCAAACCATTTGAACTACGGTCAGATCACCAAGGGTTGAAATATATTTTCACTCAACCCAATCTCAATAAACGAAAAAGACGAGGGTTGGAACTAATCTTGGATTACAATTTTAAGATCAACTACATCAAGGGTAAATAAAACCGAGTGGCAGACGCACTGAGTTGTAGATGCCATATCAGTGCCATCACTGAAGTGCATACATATTTTAGAAACTGTGTCCTACAATTGTTAGGAGAGGATAGGTTTTACCAGAAGGTAAAAGAAGCTCTACTGTTAGATCCCCAGGATCCAAGGTATGAAGATTTACGAATTGAAATAGGTGAACTATTAAGATACCAAGGTAGGATGTATAAACCTGAGTCCACCGAGTTGAGAAAGTTAGTTTTGAAGGAAGTACATTCTGCACCTTACTCCGAACATCCAGGAGTAACTAAACTACTTGCTGGCATCAAACTTTTATTTTTGTAAAAAGGAATGTAAAAGGATGCTGCAAGGTTTGTGGTCAACTGTTTTGAATGCTAGCGAGTTAAGAGTGAACATCAACACCCAACAAGGTTGTTACAATACAATATAGTACCTAACTAGAAATGGCAAATAATCAACATGGACTTTGTCCAGGGATTGTTTATGTCCAAGAATGAACATAATTCCATTCTAGTAGTGGTGGATAGATTAACCAAAGTGGCTCACTTTATACCAAGCAACTTATCATATGGAGCACCTACCATAGCCTATAAATTTGTGCAAGAGATACTTCGGTTACATGGAGTACCAAAGAAAGTAATATCAGATAGGGATGCCAGAATGACATCCAAGTTTTGGAAAACTCTATTTGCATCTTTAGGAACTCAGTTGAACATTAGCTTGACCTATCACCTTGAAATGGATGGTCAGATAGAAAGAGTCAACCAAGTTTTAGAGGACCTTTTAAGAATGTACTACATGGATCAATAGTACAAATGGGAAAATTATCTTCCCTTGGTCGAATTTGCCTATAAAAATTCTTACTAGTCATCCATTAAGATGGAGCCCTTTGAAACACTATATGGAAGGAGGTGTAGAACTCATATCAGCTAGGATAAGTTAGAAGATAGGATAACCCTCGGTCCATAAATGCTCTCAGAAATGGAGGAGCAAGTTAAGCTGATTAGAAAAAGGTTAGTAGAAGCTAACAATCAATAGAAAAGCTTTGCGGATGCAAAGCGTACTCCCAACCAGTTTGTAGTGGTAAAGAAAGTGCTTCTATGGGAGAAACCAAACAAAAGTAGCATAAAATTTGGAAAGTCTTTCAAACTAGCTCCACGATATGTGGGACCTTTTGAAGTATTGGAAATCATTAACCCAGTTGCCTACAAAATTGCTATACCATCGACTCTTGTCCGGTTGCATGATGTATTTCATGTTTCCTATTTAAAAAAGTATGTTTCAGATTTTGAACATATGATTGACTGGAACTCCTTGCAGGTACATGACCCAGGAGTGGTCATGATCGAGCCAATCAGGGTGCTCAAGTTATGTAAGAAGCACTTACATAATAGAGAAGTTACCCAATGCAAGGTCTCGTGGGACTAGTACACTGAGGACAGTGCCACCTGGGAGGATTATAATGAAATCCATCAACATTTCCCTTATTTGTTCAATGTTTTTAATAGTTAAACTTATTTTGTTTTTACTGTTGGATAAACAATGCTAAGTTCATAGTTGTTTTAAATGATACTTCAAATAATTGAGGATGATGATTCACAAAGGGAAGGATATGTTACATCCCACTTGTGCCCTAGTTGTTAATATGCAGTATTTACGTCATGATATATGTTGCCCTAGTGCATTTATGATATACTTGCAAGTTGTTTCAACGTGCCATAGTTTTCATGTTTTATTTGAATGAATGTGCCCTAGTTTTCATGTTTAAATTGAATCAATGTGCCCTAGTTTTTCATGTTTTAATTGAATGAATATGATTAGATGTTCATGCATATTTGGTATGATGTCAGCTATGCTTAAAATGATGATTTGATGAATCATAATTGGTAAATTGGTGACTTGATAGTTAACATTATGACACGATGTTTTACTTTTGACAATGATCTATGAAATGTTAGAATAGGACAAATTTGGATCTAACTCATTGAATTGGCCAAGTGTGTGCAGGAGATCGTCATCTTCTACAAAGGGAGGGAAAGTATCATTAGGTCAGGAGGTAAAAGGAAGAAAGAACTAAAGCCATATAAAACCCTAACCCTGAGCCAAGTAGTCTCATGATTGACCTTGTCAAACTGCGTCAGGTAACCCTAGATGGTTTGTGTTGATATTTAGGGTTCACAACCCTAGGTTTTTGATTGCGTTTCAAGGTAACTTGTTATTATTATTTTAAGGAATTTTTAATTAATTATTATTTAAATTTTGCAGAGGCTCATGTTTTTTCATGTAAATATATATATATATGTGTGTGTGTGTGTGTGTGTGTGTGTGTATCAATGTATACATCTTATTCATAGCATGAATACGAGAGTACGTATACCCGACAATATACATACCCCCATAGGCATGCATACATAAGGCATATATATTTTACAAAACTCTTGAAAAGGTTAAGTAACCTTAAAATAAAAGAAATGGTAAAAACCTTGACTGTTTATTTATTTGTAAAATAAAACCCATCCTCTAGTCACTATAGGTATAAGTGGCGTGAAGGAATATAAATATCAATCAAAACATTTTCACCCCTTGTTTTCTTAGTGTTATGTTCATATACACTATTATTTGATGAGAAAGTTATAATTCTTTTTCAGGCATATTGAATGGGGAGTTCGATATTAAGTGTTATATATATATTTTTTAAACCGAGAAAATAAGGATGTTGGGTGAAGCAAAATGCTTTACATTATGAAGTTGTCATATACTAAAAAAAAAGATGGAGAAGAAGGATCAAACATTCTTTGGCATGCTTTTGAGTCTTCTTCGAGAAGAAAACCCTTAGGGGAATGGCGTGAGGAGAAGAAGAGAAATTCTTGTGACCTCCTGAAGCGGTTTTGAGAAAATCTGCCCGGTTTTAGGGCGGAAGGAGGATGCAAAATATTTTCTGGAATATATTAGGTGGTTTGTGCATTGAATGAGACCTCATTCATTACTTCTGGACACAAAAGAAAGAGGTATTGGCTTTGCGTTTTTCCATTTTCTTGCTCCATGACTTGTGTTTTCTGCTTTACAATTTCAAGAGCAAAGGGGTTTGCTGAAGGGGAAGGTGCTGAAAGACACTCTTTATATGATTTTTTATTCTTCATACATGTCATGATATATGGACAAACCCTCCAATTTCTTATGTGTTCATTCTTTTGTTTTTGCAAAGAAGATTAAGAGAATGTGTAGTTATATCTCACTATTTGCTGTTCTCCATTTGTAATGTGCAAACTTAAATTGGAAGATATACCTATATGAACAAGGAAGGAATTTATATAAAATTTGATAATGCAGTCTTTACATCTGCCATAGGTGTAAATGGTAATTATACACATTTATATCTTCCAGCAGTACCTCTCAACATAAGACTGTATCATTCCAAAATAAATCTGAAAACCTTTTTGAATTTGTTAAAATATTAACCAGTTTTAGAATTACTTAATGTTTGGAAGAAGGGTTATAGCAGGGTAAGTTGTTGTTAGGAATTTAAAGGAATATCCTCATAAACATCTGATAGTTTGCTGATTAAAAAAAGAAAGTAAAAAGTATGAACAATCTTAGTCTTTAGTATTGAATAGTACATGCTCGTCTTTTGCAAAACCATTTTGGTCAGTTGTTGGGTTCTTAGCCTACTTATTTTTTCATAACGTAAAATCTAAGATATGTAACAACAAGGTAGACCTTCTTGTATCTCTCATAAACACGATTTCATATATATATATATGTATGTACATACAGGGGTGATGTAAAGTTTGGGAGAAGTAAGTGCAATTGTTAATGATGCATAAAGACAAACCTCAGTTTAGAAAGGGTGCTTGGGATATAGATTTGAAATACAAGAAATTACCTCTTAAATGAGAATTCTAGAATTTGTCTAAGTCTAAAACAACATCAAGACAATAGCATCAAACAACCTATCTAATTGAGATTATCATCTCTAGATTATGAAATCAACTAATACCCTAGCCTAGGAAGGTAGTGGATAGAAGGTCACCACTGTACCTCGATGCAAATATCATCACCATTGAGTGATTACCCTCAAGATTCCAGGACAATAGAGACATGTCAGGCATGGTTTACATTCCATACCTCTGAGTTGGATGTACAACTGGCGGATCTTATACCCCCTACTTTCCCATTCTAGCGATTTAGTTGTATCACTACAACCTTTGCAAAATTGAATGAGAAGAACTAAATTTTCCAGTCACATGACCAACAAGGAGGAGAGAGGGAAGATAGATGCCTCGACCCATCCAATCAATATCCGTTGATGGATGGACCCTCCTGATAACAAATAATTGTTAAACATATGTTTGATCTTAGTTCCTTTATGAGTTCAGATGAACCCATTTGACGCTAGACCTATGTTGAGAAGGGTGGTGATCATTGACAACACGTTTAATCATGCTTGTAGTGTTAAACCTTGGCCAAGGTGGTGCTACTTAGTGTAAGCTACCATTAGATCATTAGTATTGGATACACCTCTAGTTAGGAGCGTCATACTCATTGGGAGTTACCCATAGTGTATGGCCGACTAGCTGTGTAGGTCCTATAACACCAAGTCTTAGATGACATTGAGTTCCACTTCCCGTTACCTCCCTGTGAAGAGTCTAGCCAATCCACTTGGATATGACATGGGGGACTAGTAAGTCTGTGGTTGGGCGGAAAAGCACCCTCATGATACTTTGCCTCCTCACTAGTATCTTGATAAAGTTATGAAGCTCAATATTTTAGCATAAGATGAAATGTACTCTCTAAACTCTCTCTCCTTCACTTAATGCAATGTTTAGTTATTTTGTTATCTCACATTTATGTTTGGTTTAGAAAAATGTAACTACTTTTAGATATTTTATCTCAAAAAAAAAATCTCTTCCTTTATATGTTAAGTTGTAAAGTTCATGTTAATGGTTATATTCATTTCAGCATGTTACATTTATGTTTAAATGCTTTATTTCATTTTAGCATGTTATTTCACTTTAGCATGTCACACCTAGTCTTGGGCACCCAATGCATGACCCTTCATATCCTTTTTTATTTTTCCTTATCATCTTTACATGTCCACTGTTAGGACTATTTTGGGCAGATTTTCTCGTTTTGGTTAGCTTGTCTTTTCCCTTCGTTTTTTAAATTTTTGTCTAGACCGCTTCTCTTTGAAAATTGCCCTATCAGTCATGGTTTTAATTGGAAATCCTTTGGGATCGAGTCATGTTAAATTATGGTCTTCCCATCTCCTAGGTCAATTAAGTTTTGTTTCCCTCCCGCATGTAACCTTAAAGGATTTGTAATTGGTCACGTTTCTGAATTATCTTAAGGTGGGCCCCAATCAACGAATTTTTTTTTGTGTCGGCACTGAGCTGTTACTTGACGTGGCGAACAAAATGTACCAAAATTGTAACTCAAAACTTAGTGAGCATGGTGTCCCATGTTCAACGAGTGCCTGAGAGGGATGCTATGACTCCAAACAAAGGTTACTTGACACTCGGTGAATGAGTTGTCTCTGCTTTAATGAGTCCCAAGAAGAGGACGAATGAGCTGAATGTTGGTGACCAAGTAGAATCCAACGTGTCAGTTTGGGCCTCACCAAGGAAGCTTTTGTGATCTTGACGAGTGCCAAGAAAATTAAATAAAGTGACGAGACAAGCGATGTGATTGATAGCTCCCTCGGTTGTGGCTATTTGAATTTCACCGCTTGGCATCGATTCTCTGAGATCAATGGTACACATTTAAACCTATGTAAAAGCCCATTTGTGCCATCATTATTCACACAAGCTTTATTTATGAGTAGGGGATGGTTCGTTCAAGTTTAAAACAATTCTGGTCACGAATTGTTGAAAGGGTCTAGTGTAGAGTTGAGAAACCAGGTTGTGAAGGCATCTAGGTAGTCATAAATGTTAGAGAATGCAAGAAAAATTTAGTAAGTCCTGTTACCTATCTTTGTAGTTTCCTTCAAAGAGCGTGATAAGAACTAATTTTAGCCCTAGTTAAAGTATTATCAATCTAGGGTAATCTTAAGTCAAAATGGAAATGTCTACCTCTTCGAAAGCTTCACAGTCTATAGAACCCAAGGCCAAGAGATAAAAGAAAGATAAAAACCTTCATGATGATTTAATTGCTCAATTACTCGGGTCGTCTTATATACCTAAGATAGGGGTTGGTGTTGTAAGGTTTATGGATAAGCAATCTGATTGTAGGGAGAGCTATTTTAAAGTCAGAGGGCATCACATTTTCAAATATTTTAATATGAAATCAGTGTCTGCAATTCTTGTATGCAATCCATGGAGATTAGGACTGGCTAGGTTAATCATTCTTAATGTTTTTCTTAGTGTAGACTTAATCAAAGCTCTGGCAAAGTGTTACAATGCTGAAGGCCGATACATCAGGTCCATGAATGGAAGGTTGTTAGACATTTACAGGGACACAACACTGGAAGTGTTTGGCTTAGATGACTGTAGGGATTGCAATACAAAGATTAATTTGGAAAACCTCAAGGACGAATATGATGTTATAGAGGGGTTCTTCAGAAGGATATGGTTGCCCATTCATAGACCTAGATATAGAGATAATTTGCAAAAGTTTGCTAGTATTGAGCAACCCCAATAAAAAGGTGGACTTGTTTTACAAATATTCTAAACTAACCTATTATGCAATCTGTCAGGTGTTGGGCTATAATGGGGACTCTATGATGCCTAAGGAATTAATGTTGCTTGCTTGAGATGTACAAGGTGAGACTGATTACAAGTGTTTTGATTACCCCCAATTTGTTGCAAATGCATTGCACGAGTCACTAATAAGAATTCAACAAGGTGGTTCAAAAATAACTTTCAAATGGTACTCATTACTGATGCACATGATATTGTTCCAAGGATAAAAGTATGGTGTATGGGATCCTTTGATTAATGTAAAGCCTATTCAGAAGGGTGTCAAGATGCCAATCCAGTTATGGACTATTATTTGGGATAATGGATATCGACATTCTGAGGCTCTAGTGTTTGAACAATACTTTGTTAGGAGGTTATATATTGCGTGTGGTATATAAGTTCCCCAGTTGACAAAGCAAGTAATGAATTTCTTAAGACCTAAGGGGAAGGAAAAGGAACTCAATGTGAGTATTGACCACAATTGGGCTGATTGGTATTTAGACAAGCAATATACATAAATCATGGTGTATGGATTTAAAGGAAAGCCACATATGCTACCTTTCATAGTCCCAAATAGATTGGCTACTTTAGAGATTGTGTGTCAGAAGTATGATGCTTCAACTCTTTTTAGAAACAACCAAAAGAGATCCTTCTTGCCCATGTGTTTGGTGATTAGTGATTTTGAAATCAATACCGTGTCAACTTGGAATTTCACTTTAAAATATACCTACAACTTGTTAGTTTTCAACAATAATAAAGATAAAAGCTACAGGAAAACTCCAAATTTAACCAATGAAACAAATAAAGGAGTACAAAAATTAGAAGCTTATACCTCTATCCTGCTATCTCATTGTGTCCTATCACCATTTGAACTTGGCTGCACATGTTTTTCTCTCAGACATGCACTGTGGTTGCTGCCAAGATGACAGTGATGAATAGGCTGATAACTAGATGTTGATATGATAAGCTAATGATTATGCAAAGCTAAATATGCAGCTATATGAAAATGATTAAGCTAAAATGCCAAAGGAACACTGTAAATTGCTAAAATGCTTGATTGCTAAAACTCACGTGAATACAAGATAACTCCTAGATGACTATTAGCTCTAAAATTCTTAGGAAATGCTCTTTGCATAAATTTTCATGAGCAAAAATCCCATGTGGGAGAGATCAACAGTTGAGATTAAATCTTGCAAGATTGATGACTATGACGAGGTTGGTTGGGGTGTGAGAGAAGAAGGAGGAAGATGTTCCTCCTACACTTGCAGGATGGAGGAAAAGGTTGAAGGAGAAGCCAAGTGTCAGAAGGCTCACCTTGTCCGGAGTTGAAGACTTGAGAGAATGTAGGATGGTTGGAGAATATTTAGGGATGTTGAGACAAGTGGACTCAACTTCTTCCAAAGATGTAGGGAGGTTGGAGAAAATATAGAAGAATTGAAAATGTGTGTACATACACATTATTTCATTTAGGAGATGGAAGTTGAAGATAAATGTGACTATTTAATAATTGAAAATTAATAATTTATTTAGCCACAAAGTTATGAGTTGGCAAGATTGAGTTGATGTAGAGATGAGGTGAGTTGGAAAAGGAGATTAAATAGTTGTAAAATTATTTAATTAATGGAGACTATAGAAGAATTGATAATGGATGATTAAATATTAAATATTTAATAAGATTGAATTACAAGAATGACTAAATGAATTAAATTAATTAAATTTTTTAATTTAATTATTTAATAGAAGAATAAGTATTAAAATGAATTAAATAATTAAACTTGTCAATTTAATTATTTAATAGAGGAAATTAACATTAAATAAATAATAAATATTTATTCTATTATTCATAGCCAATTTTAAGTGTATACAAATACAAATAAAGGTTTTGAGGAAGCCATTAAATTGCTTATGTCCTTTCATTTGCCATTAGGATTGACAACTAGAGAATTTGACCCAGAAGGGTATTATACTTCTACTAAGAGGACAATGACATTGGAGAAAGTTCAACATGGGTTTGAACTGAGAGAAGAATTAATGAGGAATTGTAATTCTTATGAGGAAGTACAAACAAGAAGATCAATGTACTTTAATAAGGTACAAAAGATTGAAACATGAAAAGGTTGGAAGACCCTTCTTATGAAGGACTTTTCCCGTAAGAACATGACAGAGTAGCAAGGATGGAAAAAATTATTTAGAATGCCCTTGTTCTCCTTGCCAGCTTGCCTATTCCTCCACCACCATCTCCAAGTCCTTAAGCCTTTGAAGTAATTAGGCCGTTTGAGGTTCCTCCTCTAGCTAGAATGTCTCTAGCTCCATCTTTGTGTGTTAATTTATCTCAGGAAGGTGGAGATACAAGAAAATCTCAAGAGGAAATGGAAGTAACCCAAGAAGTAAGGTTGCAACCTTACATCCCACCTAATGAGGATGATGATGAATTTATTCAAATAAGTAGTTATTTGACAAAAGATGTGAGAAGAAAAGGCTTTTGAGTCTTTTATATCTGATGATGAATTCATTAATTCTCAGGAATTCAAATTGTTTATGTATAAGTGGAAAGGGAAAGAAATTACAAGAGGGTTAACAAAAATTCCTATTGAATAGAGGGATGAATATAATAAAAAGTTCCATGCAAGGCTCAAGGAGGAATTTGACTAAATGACACCCGAGAAGGGGATGAGATTACTCAAAGAAGCTGCATGCTTCATTATCCTTGTGATGGATCTATCCTCTAATATTGTTTTTGATAATCTGAGGAGAGAAAATAAGTTTGATTGCAACCTTACAAATGAAGGATATGACAAACTCTGTTTTGGTTCAGATTTTAGACCTTCTGATAAAAATCTTTCCACATGGTGTATGTATCCTGAGGGAAAAAGGCCAAAATTGATTAATGACGTGAATGAAGTAATTGGACAGTTCATGGTTTACCAACTTAAAGATATTCTTGCTAGTGATGTAGCTGATTTAAATGTGAATGTTGCATTATTTACTCAGGAAAAGGTTGAGGAGTTGAACGAAACAGTCGCAAAAAATTACCCTAGAAAACATTGAGTTGAGAGAAGCATTAGGAGCTTCAAAAGAGAAAAACTTGCTGTTGGAGGATGAAATTGCTGTCTCAAAGTTGCAAACTAGCCTCATATATGAAAGAAATAAAAGAGAAGAGGCTGAGAAACATGTACTAAAATTGCAACATGAGGTGATGTGTTTGAAAAGGGGTCTTAGAATGAATAGGTTTACATGGGCCCAAGATTATATCAAGAGTAGGGTGGAACATATGTTACCCTATTTACAGATTACATGGACAAGATATCAGAAATTATTTCATGTTATGCAGAAACAATAGGTAGTAGAGATCCATTTAAAAATTACTATAAAACACTTGTTTAAAAAGCAACAACTACTTCATTGCATATATGTGTTTGCTAAATCTATTGGTAGGGATGCTAAAGTATGGAGAGGTATGTTGAATACATTAGAGTCTATTATATTTGAAGCTAATGAGTCGATTAGAAATCACTATAGATTTCATGAGTATATCACCCAAGATTTGAAAAGATTCACCAAGTTACAAGGCACTCCCCTCCCTCCATTTATAAAAGAAGGTGGAAATATCAAGACAAAGCATGAATGGAAGATAGAACTTAGAGATTGCATTTTTTTAAAATTATTAGATAAAGTTCTTGATGATGTTGATAGGGTGGTGGAGAATTTGGAGTTACAAGTAAGTGGTCTATACCAATTGGAGTATAGTGTTAGGATATTGAATAAAGAAAATGCAACTTTAGTGACTCCTTCATACAACACACATATGGATGCTTGTCAGAATTTCTTTTCTAGAGAGAAATGAGTCATAAGGAGTACTTCTGCCAGATGAAGGTTTTATTTTTTCTTTCATGAAATTTTGTTGCAATTCAGTTAAGTTGTCTCTTGCTTATGATGTGACCGGTCAAAAGGGTTGTAACTAAAAGGGGGAGTGATTATTTTTGAATCATAATTTATTATGGTCCCTTTTATCCATTTTTTTATTTGTGGTGAGTATCATGTTTTGTTCTATGATGATAAGGTTAGATAATGACAGGTGGTATAGGGTTGGCCAGAAGCTTTGTGCTCCCTTGTTTTTCTATAAAAGGGAATTCATCGCCATTTTGTAAGGGTTCTAAAATTTGATATATGGAAGCAGTCTAGTTGAGTTCTTGGATGCAAAGTTAGTTTTTCTAGCATATGAAATTGTTACACACAAAGGAATTAATAGAAATACTCCAGTGAATTGTCTCATATCTATTGTTTTTCAGTTGAATGCTTTTATTTGTTAAGAACAAGTAGAACTGTCTCTATGGGTTTACTGTAGATGTGATATTTAGGTTTTGTTTAAGGAAGAAATTAAATTTTGATGACATGTTACAACAACTAAGGAATGATTATATGATTGTTTAAAGATGATTCACAAGGGGTTATGATAGGGTATATTTTTAAGGCATTTATATTCAAGAAATTAGTTGTAACTCTTGTTAGTTTGTCAAGAATTTGACTCTATGCCAATGGATAATGCATTGGTCTGATGATATGATTGTTCAGTAACCACAACGTCTTTGAAGTGACTGTTCTTCATTTTACTTTTGTTTGTAATAAGGATTCTGATTCTTAGGTGATAATATCCCGTGAAGCAGAATAGGGGCAATTCTGAATGCTTACTTATGTTAATTCAGTATCATTGAGAATCATTTGTTTTAAAAGGCAATACCAGTCTAGTATATTGTAGTATTGAGAGTATTGATGTAGGTTAACCCGCTTGGGTTTTGCAAAGCCCAAAGTGTAGAAGGATTTATCCATTTTATTGTGATGTCCTTGTGAATTGGCTAATGGTCTTAAGCTAATGGTCTTAAGTTCTTGTTAAGGGAAGAAGGATAATTCTTAGAGAAACTTAAGAAGCCATTTGGAAACACCAACAAACCTCTCGAAAATGCAATTAAAATTAGCCATAAAATACAAATATTTAATATTTTTCTCTCAAGCCCTAGGGAACACTTTCCAAGGAACATGGAGGCATACTTACTTTGGCTTAACCAAATATTTAAGCGACCTCGATCTCTATTAATCTCCATCCCAAGCATATAGTTTTCAGCCCCCAATTCTTTCATATCAAATGTGCCAAAAAGATAAGCCTTGAGTTCTCTAATTATCACCTTGTTGTTATGAATAAACATGCCATTAACATATGAGGCAATATTTATTATATGATCATCAATAACCGTAATATAAATACAATGATCCTCCTCACTCCTCATATAATCCAAATTCAATACAAAAGTATCAAACCTCTAGTACCTTATCCCCGATGACTATTTCAAACCATACAAAGATCTCTTTAAATTGTAAACCAATTGTTCTTTCCCTTTCACAACAAAACCATTAGGTTGTCACATATAATTAATCTCCTCAAGATCCCCATATAGGAAATAAGTTTTAACATCCATTTTCTCTATCTCAAAATCATAAGAAAAAGCAATAGACAACAGGAATTTAATAGAAGTCAATTTTGCAACAGGAGAGAAAATTTCACCAAAATCAACTCCCTCTCTCTAAGAGTTTCTCTTGGCCACTAGTGTGCCCTTCTACCAATCTAACCAACAATCTTCTCTAAACTTATTTTTATATACCCACTTGCATCTAATGGGATTCCTTCCTTTGGGAAAACTAACAAGATCCCACTTACCACAACTATCCAAGGCCATTATTCCTCCTTCATGGTCTACATCCAAGACTCACTTTCCTTTGAAGAGTGTGCCTCCGTAAAATATCTCAATTCATCATCAGTACTCAACAAAGAAAACTTACAACAAAAGCTTGGTGGGATGTACTTGTCAACTTCATTCTGTTGTCTTGTAGACCTCCTCATGGTAAGAGTAATGGGATCAACATGTTCATCTTCCTTTATATGCTCATCTTCCACATCATCTGAACCCTCTTCTTCTTCTCCATCCTTTGATCCATCTAACTCTTCTTCCATGTGTACATCTTCCTACTTCTCAATATCTTTCTCAAAGTGCACTATATTTGTCTTCTCCTTTGGTTGTTAGTCACTTGAGTAATCTACAAACTCTATAAAAATAAGATCTCTAGAAAATATCATTTTATGGGTTAGAGGTTTCCAAAGCTTATAACCTTTTAAATTCTCACTATAACCATCGAAGATGAATTTATGAGCTTTTAGATCCAACTTAAATCACTACTCTTAAGGAACATGAACAAAAGCCTCAAAACCAAAGACCCTTAGTTGTGAGATCAAACATTTTCTATCCATCCACACTTCATAAGGAGTTTTGTCAATAAGAGATAAGTGAGGAGATCTATTAATTAAATAACAAGAACTAACAATAGCTTTTTCCCCAAAACATCTATCAATCTTAGCACCACTTAACATGCTCCTACCTCTTTCCATTAAGGTTCAGTTCATTCTTTCAATTACCACATTTTTTGGGGGGAGTATAAGGAGTAGTCTTTTGCCAAAAAAAACCTAAATGCTAATAAAACTCATCAAATTCCTTGGAATAATATTCACCCCCATTTTCAAATCTCAACACTTTTATATTATAATCACATTATTTCTCAACTAAGACCTTAAATTCCTTAAGCATAGTTAAAAAATTAGATTTAGAATACATAAAATAAATCTAAGTGTATTTCGAGACATCATCAATGAAGGAAAATAATACTAAGATTTACCTAAAAAATTAACATCCACTAGACCACACAGATCCAAATGAAGAATTTCTAATGGTTTCTTTCCTTTATAAACTCCTTTAGGAAATGATGATTAATTGTTTTTACCAAACACAAGATGCTCACAAAAATCATTTTTATGAACAAAATAATAAAAACACCATCAATCCGACATTTTATTTAGGATGATCTTAAGAACTTTTTCACCTATGTGACCCAATCTATGGTGCCACAACATACACACATTTTCACTGCTAGTTACATTGGAAAAGTTACTAAAAGTGTAGGCATTAAGTCTAAACAAAGTCCCTATCTAAGATCCTTTAGTTGTCACTAAACTCCCTCTTACAAACATGCAACTAGACTTTTCAGATGTCATTCGAGAATCATCCGGCTTGGATATAGAAAGAAGATTTCTCATAAGTCCTAGGATATGCAAAACATTATCAAGGGTTTTAACCCTTTTATCACTAGACACAACTTTAACTCCCGTTTACCAACAATCTTCTTTGTATTGTTGTTACCAAAGAAAAACCTCTCCCCCAACATATGCTTTATAAGAAGAAAACTACTCCTTGTGAGGAGTCATGTGGTAGGAGCAGTCTTAATCAATAATCCAAGCGCCATCACTAATAGTGTTAGCTATAATAAACAAAGCATCAAAATCATCATTGGAGGACTTTTCTGTGGAGGAATCAAAATTCCTTTTCTTAAATTTACATTCTTTCTTCACATGCCCACTTTTGCCACAATTCCAATAATTTCTATTTCTAGGGGTCTTAGAATGTCCTTTTGAATTATCCCTCTTTTTATCCCTTATAGGCTTTTTCTCTTTGGACCTTTCCTACACATGCGAGGCATCTTGGGAGCCAACATTCATAGACTTTCTCCTCTTCTCTTCTAAAAGAATTATAACATCAAGTCGTATATCTTTAGCTTTTCATTACCACTACTAATGGCAACAATTATATTTTCCCAAGATTCGGGCAAAGATCAAAGAAACAAGATACATTTATCTTCATCCTCTAATTTAACATCTATCAATAAAAAATGACTTAAAATTTGATTAAATGCATTCATATGATTATTAATAGATTCCCCAACTTTGATTTTAAGAGAATACAACCTCCTCATGGGCAACGATTACTTTAGTGGCGAATATTCGCCAATGGCGAATTTTTCACATCGGCCCTATCAGAAATGGCAAATATTTTGTACCATATGGGGGTGGCCATGTCGCCAGAACATTATCAATTTCCGTTAACGTCACGGCTCGATCGCCATATGTTTTATGCAATTAAATGTTTCTATGCGATGATTTCGCCAATACAATATATGGTGGACGCACGGTAAATTTAATTATTTCGCCTACACTCTCCGAGGTTGCCTTAATAGATGACCTTAATTCGCCTATAGGCATGTGAAGATTTGTTATCTGGGGGGACCCAATTCGCCCGACATCTTGCCGACGCGTGTCTCCAGTCACCCCAGCTTTCGCCAACTATATTGTATTCGCTATTCGCCTATTATTTGGACGACCTATAATCGCCTCGAAAATTACATAAGTCGTATTTGGACGACCTATAATCACCTCAAAAATTACATAAGTCGTGTTATAATTACACGGGATTCGCCAAATATTTGTATACTGGCAAATTCCCGCGGAATTCGCAATATAAGGATTGGTATAAATACATGCAAAGATCAGATCTATCTCAACACAATCTGGTGGGTTCTGGGCTCTGAATTCTAATCAATAGCGAAGTTTCAGACCAAGGAAAATCATTGTTGTTGACTGTATTGGCGACTACCTGTTACCTAAAGCCTAAAGGTGAGCGATCATATTTTTGAACTGGTATATTATACATTATAGTCTATTATTGCTTCTTCAGCAAATTGATATTTTTTTGGCAGCTTTTATTTCGTTGGAGATGTCGAATAGGAAGAGGGGTAGGAAACCTGAATGTGGGGAAGGCTAGGAGAGGCCAACAAAAAGCAGAACATTATCTTCGTACTTTGGCATTGGAAAAGATTGTGGTACTGGTGAAAATCAGGAAGGTACATCATCACAAGTACAAGTACAAAATTCGCCACCTGCACCACATGTTGAAGATGGCGGTGAACCTGATATCTCAGATCAGGATGATCTTGAAGAAGATTATCTGGTAGATACCCAAGTTAGCTGGAATGATATAATCGACTTGGGTGATAATTCCATTGATGATAATGCACGGAAGGGGAAAAGAAAAGCCATATCAAAAAATGGTGAACCACAATCAAAAAAGGATCTGGAGTGGGATATGTCAGTCAGGAATTTTCAAATTAATTGGGCATCGAAGTATCCATTCATTGAACCAGTGGAGAATCCAATTGAAGGCGAGCCTCCAATAGAATGTAGGTGTAAGATTTGCACTTGGAAAAATAAGAAGGAAATTAGGTTGCAGCTAAAATTTGACACCATAGAAAAGCATATGGGTAAAGTTTATGAAAAACAAATGATAGACGGGGTTGAAAAATCAGTGATAAGATGGAAAACAAAGAATGAATGTAAGCATGTGAGGAATGCCGAAGATTATTATTTTCATGAGAAATTACAGACGAAGCCTGCTAAAGTTAAAGGTTCTATTGAAGCTGTTTTTGGAAAAGCAATGCAAATAGAACAACTGGGAAAAGTTGTTCAGTTAAGTGTTGTTTTTCATATTTTGAGCAGAGGGCGTGCTATGACATATTTCCCATCAACTAGTGGTTTATTACACTTTTTGAAAGTTCCTAACTATCCTAATAGACACTGGTCAGTAAACAGTGGATGGGAATGGGCAAGTTGTCTTGCTGAGGTTGAAATAGAAGATGTACAGGAAAAAATAAGAGAGTCAAACTTCATTGCATTTTCTTTAGACGAAGTTACGGCAGTAGACAATACTTCATGGGTATGCATGCATGTTTATACTGCAGAGAATCATACCCGCCAACCTCATCTACTATCTGTTGCTAAAATGAAGGAGAGTGCGACAACGGAAAATTTATTTCAACTAGTAAAGAGAAGTTTAATTGAATATGGAGGTATGGATGACATGACGGTAGCCAAAAAATTGGTTTGTGTTGGAGCAAATGGAGCTTCAGTAATGCAAGGTCACAGGAATGGTCTTTGTACAAAGATTGAAACTTCATTTGCACCGTACATTACTGCAATTCACTGCATGGCTCACAGAATGAATCTAGATTTTGGAATTGTGAGCAAGTTTGCTTCGGTTAAAAAAATTGAAATTTTAATCAGAGAGCTCTACTCACACTTCTGTCAAAGTCCCAAGCGATTTATGGAATTTCAACACTTTGCTGATGGATTAACTGATGGGAATAAGCTTCTCAAGGATAGTGATACCAGATGGATCTCTTTGGATGGTCTAGCGCATCAAGTGTTTTTAGAATATCCATCCTTGATTGGACTATTTCACACAACTCGCGACGAATCAGATCAACCAAAATTTCTTGAACTTCGTGGTAGGTTAAGTAATTTAGAGACACTCTTAACTTTAGCAGCTCTTCTGCCCATGCTAGAGGAAAGGAGGAATATTATGAAGGCTGCCCAAAAAAGAGCTCTGTATATTGCAGAATATGCTACGCTGCGTAAGATGATATGCATGACCCTCGACAATCTCTATCAAAATGAACCAACACTATCTGATGAAAAATTTGTTAAGTGGCAGACACTCACAGATTTGAACAATCCTGATAACTTTTTACAAATTGGTGCAGACGGGGAGGTATGTGCCAATTTACGGGGAGTTGAGATACCAATGCACTTCTATGACACGGTTGACCCCGAGGAACGAGGAAAGTGCCCCAGGAAGAAACTAGCAAGAGTTACAAAGGAAGATTTCGACAAGATTGTTGAGACTGTAACTACTTCTGTGAAGAAAATTGCATATGATCTTTCCTCATAAATTAGAAGTAGATTCCCTCCTGACAACCTACTCGAAGCCATGTCTATTGTGTTTCCTCATTATTGGAGCCTCAACAGTGCATCTGATTTTCGAATTAAGCTACTGACTTTGATAAAACAATTTTGCACATCCAGAGAATTGAATGGAGTAACGATAAATGGAATATTAGACGAAACTCATCTTCGAGAGCAATCATCTCATTTTGCATACACTATGAAAGAACAATATGCCAAAATGGAGAACCCCCACGAAGAGGGATCAATAACAAGGGTTTGGAAATATATAGCTGAGAACGCATCCTTGCCTGATTCAATGCCAAAATATGTGAAGCTTGCTGATTTATGTCTTACCATGATATTGGGTTCGGTGGAAGATGAGAGAGTTTTCAGTGCTTTGGGGTTCCTAAAATCAAAGCTAAGAAACAAACTAGACAAAAATTTGGAAAATTGCTTGAGGCTCTATACATCTAGGTATGATGTCCACACTTTTCCTTGCGATAGGGCACTGCAAATTTGGAGGTCCAAATGTGAAAGAAGAGGCTTGGGCAACACTTCAAACCAAAGTGCCAGTGGGACTAGTGGACCTATTGGTAGCATTGAGATGCTGTTCGGCGAAGATATGTAGACTCAGTCTCAGAGTAAAGAAACCACAGACGAGAATCAAGAAAGCACTGAATTTGATGAGGATGAATGGCAACTGTAAGAGATTGGTATTTATTAATCTTATTACTATATCTCATCATTCATATTACAAAAGCATATTACTTTTTGCAATTAGAATTTAATATTGATTTGTAATTGTATTTTTCAACTTTCTATTTCCAGATTTAAAATAGCATAATAAAAAAAAACCATAATGTGTTTATTGATACAGAAATGTTTATTGTTTATTTATACATGTTTGAGTCTCAAATCTGTGTGATATATTTCAGAACCATATGATAAATTTCATTCAATAGCAATACACATGTCGAGAACTTAGATTTTCATTAATTCTTTCAAAATATAGCCATATGATACATTTCATTCAATAGTAATACACCAATCTGTGTGATTCTACATGCCAATTGCAAAAGTGAATACAAAGTTTCAGAACCCTTTGCAAATGACCCTGAATTCCCTTTTATAGAAACAAGAGAGCAACAACAACTCCTATGTGACTCTCCAATGTCCATGCAAAAGTGAATACAAAGTTTCAGAACCCTTTGCAAAATTGCAAATGACCCTGAATTCCCTTTTATAGAAACAAGGGAGAAACAACAGCTTCAGGTCGAATTGCAAGTTTGCAACATGTGAACACTGAACATCAAAATCACAAACTCAACACATATTTATATGGCCATCATAGGCCGTATTAGCAATTTAACATCTGCTACATGTTTGATGTGTCCTGTTCAAAAAACAGAGTTCAAAATTAAATATTAATTCACACCATGAGTAATGACAAATTAAACATAGATACTAGCTATAGGAGTGCCTAAAACCTACTAATCAGAAATAGAGAAATGCATAAATGTTAAAGCAAGGGAGAATTTGAGAATACAAATTTACTGGCTGAAGTTTTGTAGTGTGCATCATAGATACATAGGCTGGATTAGCAAAATAGCAATAGCGCTAAGCGAGTGCTGTTTTTTTCCTATTCATAAATTAGATTCACAGGTTGGATTAGCAAAATAGCAAACAGGAAAAAAAAAACCTTGAAATTAAGAATAAAAGAAGAAAATTGTGCAATACATACTATGATTCTTAAGAATTCTGTGCCAGTTTTTGTATGGTGCTCCACTCTTCGTCTGATGGAAGGTCAATATTTTGTAAGCTATGGAAGTCAACTCCAACTTCATCAACATTCCATATTTAGAAGATTTACTTGACATCACTGTTTCATCCAATAGCGAATTTAGAGTTGTAAATGGTTGGATGAATTCTAGAAAGCTTTTGGGAGTTGTGTCCTTTGCAAGCAAGTCTAAATCAGACTTCATTTTTTTCTCCATGATTTCTTTGTAAGCTTCTTCTCCAATGAATTTATTTTTTGTGTCAACAGGCTTAGGCAAACCAAGTTTAATCAAATTATTTTTCTTTTCTTGCAACTTCATTATCTTTTTTCCACAACTGTCCATAACTTCTGATGTTTCCCTTAGCTTCTGACATTTTTGAATGATAGATGATGTCTTAACTGTGGCATCAATGCAGCTCTTAATTCCCTTAGATGCCAAGTAGCTGTCACTGGAACTGTAGACTACTTTCAGAATCTTTTTTGCCATTTCCTCTTTTGAATAAACATGTGTGCTCTTCTCATAGCGCCGTTTGATTTAAAAAAAAAATTTGTCTCATACTTTCAGTCAATTGAAACCATTCACACAACTTCTCACTCCTCTGCATTATTTCCCGCCAAATGTTTTCTTGTATATACTTCATTGTATTTTTCATATTATCTTTGAATCTATCATCCAAAGTTTTTATTTTATCATTTGCATTGTGCAGGTCTTCTTTCATTTGTGCACATTTTTTTCTTTCTTCCTCTACTTCCTCTTGCAAATGTTTTTCTTTTTCCTTCCCATGATCCAATAGGTCCTGTAATTTTTTCATTTCGACGACAGCATACTCATAACTTCTGTATAATTTTTGAAAACTGGCTTTTTCCTCAGCAATTTTTTTACTGCTTTTAGCCAGTTTTTCTGTCAGGTCCTTCAATTCTGCATCCTTCTTGTCCTGCTCTGCAATTTCTATTGCAAAGCCCGGATTTTTTATCCTTTTCTATAATTCATTGCACTTGCTATTTGCTGCTTTCCTCCTTGATTTTTCATTTTCCAGGTCTGCCTGTAACTTTTCTATTTGTTTCTCCAGTTTATTTTTTTCTCTCTCCACCTTTAGCAATGAAGTGTAGACCACTTCATTAGTCCTTTTTGACACACTAATTTTGTCCACATTATGTACTTTGAAAAAATCCATTTGGAGGGTGCTAACTTGAAATTGAGAGGGATCTATCTGACTGTGTGGTGGATTTTTATCTTTAGATGTGTCTGGGGGCATAACAACCATGAACTCCATCATATCTTTCTGTGGGTCATATGTTGGAAATACCCTGTTCCTTGCAGATTATTCATTTACAACTTCAGACACGGAAATCCTATGAAATGCTTTCTTTTTTCTTTATTTGTTTTTGTTGTGTGTTCATATTTTTCATAGTAATCACGAAATTGAAAATCTGGGCTTGCTAAAGCAATTGAATGTTTGAAAGGTGACATAGGAATACCATAGGCTCTAGTTCCACTTATTCTTGTGGTTTTAACTAATGCTTGACCAGGATTAGGATTACCAACAACAGTTCCTGATGCTGTCCCACTCCCACTGACACTTTCATGTGTAGTTTTC
Organism: Cryptomeria japonica; assembly: GCF_030272615.1. NCBI lineage: Eukaryota > Viridiplantae > Streptophyta > Pinopsida > Cupressales > Cupressaceae > Cryptomeria > Cryptomeria japonica. The sequence goes on from NC_081413.1 coordinate 478,408,268, forward strand.
ATAGTCTTTTGAGGTGTGTGATCTGAAGCTGCAAATGATTGATTTGTAGTGTCAGTGGCACTTGATATAGGATTCTCAATAGTATGAGATTGAGTATCTACCTCTAGTGGCCTCTTATGAGAGATATTTTGTTGTTTCCCTTGTCCAACACCAAGACAACTAGTATCAGTAGTAGTACCCATGCCAACATCACCAATCACAGTGGCACTTGACTGAACAATAATAGGAATACTATCCCCAGATTCCCCACCAGTGGTAGTGGCACTTGATTTACCACCAATGGGAATACCATGATGTGGTGGTGGTTGTGGATTTGAACCTGAAACAAATGTAGGTGGATTCTGAGGGTAATGAGTAGTACCTATCGGTGACGAATCTGAAAAATCAAGTCCAATGACTGGTTTATAAGGACCTTTTGATTTTGACCCACCAATCATAGCGACACTTGACTGAACAATAATAGGAATACTATCCCCAGATTCCCCACTAGTGGCAGTGGCACTTAATTCACTACCAATGGGAATACCATGATGTGGTGGTGGTTGTGGATTTGAACCAGAAACAAATGTAGGTGGACCCTGAGGGTAATGAGTAGTACCTATCCCTGATGAATCTGAAGAATCAAGTCCAATGACTGGTTTTATAAGGACCTTTTGATTTTGACTGTGATGGAAGTTGTACCTAAAGTGGATACCAAATGCCCTCTCCTCTAGGACCTAGACCACCACCTTCAAAACCCATTTTTCCCACAAGGTTTGCCCCTTTGCTATATTTGTCTTTCATGGACTCACTGACTCCACCTAATATTTTAGGCACTGTAGCAGTTGTTGGAGGGGGCTCAACAACAACCTCATGCTCATCATCATCACCTTCAGTCCCACCATGCTCCATATCCCACAATTTGCTAAACTCTGCATCCTCGTCGATGCTCTCAAATTCTGCACTTGTCTTTGGTTCACCGAGATTCCTCCTCATAGTCCAAAAATCATTTATTTTGGTTTGAGTCCAGCAATTCTCTTTACATTCGTGCAAAATTGATTTGGGAATAGTTTTCTTAGATGGATTAGTAGATTTTATGTAGAAATTGTAGGACCTCCTATTTTGGATGCCCTCATTGCCCTGACCCTCCATAATTTGTGATGAAATTTCTTCATTTGAAATGTTATTGTCAACTGCAATTTTCTCCATCTCTTTTTTAACCTCATCCCAGGAGTCCTTGTTTCTAAGCTTTTCTAGCAATGGTTTACTTTCATGTTGACATAATGCTGAAGAGTTCCCATTTTTCTTAAGCCTTGCTTGAACTACACCGATTGGATCATACTACCAGAGACCCTCGTCACCAAAGTTAAAAAATGTCAAGAAATCATGTGCCACAATGAATGCTTTTCTCTCAAATGTGAACCCTCCACATGAGAAAGGCAAGGAAGGAAATATGCTCTTCTTTTGCTGACCATGGAAGTGCCTATCTGTGCTGTCCAATTGCCGTACATACTCTAATGCAAATACCCTCTCTGTCACATGTATTGGAAGTTTGTATGGTTTTATTGCCGATCCGTAAAACCTTAACACAATGAATTCTTCCATGAAGAACCAGTCAGCCAATTCTATTTGACTTCTGAGTTGAATGCAATCTCTACAAGACATAGGCAACCTAGGCATTGGAGTGCTTGTAATTTCATTATACATTGGTGCCAAAAAGAAGTCTACAAAATGGTTGTAGTTCTTTCTGTTATCATGCATCCTTATCTTTGGGCTCCAATCATATATTGGATAGTCTATTCTCTTCCCAGTCTTCTCATCAATCTTATAGCTCACAATTTGAAGCTTGTTGGTCTCAAATATTGCACAATACTTGGATAGAAGGAGATAGCACAAGTAGGATGAGAACCTAAATGTCTTACAGGAACCTTTTTTGATCATAAGTAATCGTTTTTGCATGGATTTTACAATGTGATCAATAAAATTATATCTTACTGGCTGACTTGCACAATGGATATTATAAATCATTTCAAGAAGGCTTGCACCCACTTCCCTATCATTTTCCAACCCCAGACAAAATGACAGCAAGGAAATACTGTCCTCAACCCATGGAACAAAATTTTTAGAATCATAAGGAGGCTTATGATTCTGATCAAACACAATACCAATACCAATCTTTATTAGACCTTTGATAAATGAATCTCTGTGACTTGGATCGAGACTCTCATAATTCCCTGCCAGCTTTTCAAGGTCAATTTGGACGTTTGAATTTTGGGCTTCAAATTCTAGGTTCAACAAATGAGCAAATTCTCCCTCGTTTATGGATAGAATTTCTTCTTTTGTATTTTTATTGACAATTGCTTTTTTATCTTCATCATAATTTTCGGCGCAGACCATGACAAAATCAGGGCAAGGGAATACTTCAGGTAACACCATGCTTCCCAATCCAACATCCCACGATGCGATTTTATTTGTTATTTTTTGTAACATTGGGTTGAAAACAAATTTTTTTGCCTTGGATGCATCTGCCTCCTTACTAGACAATGTATATCTAATACCTATGATACACTTTTCACCATGGATAGCAGGGTCATAAATATCATGGTATTCATCAGTGAAACCTAGTGTTTTAACCAGTTCGTTTAGGTACATTTTGTTTTTCACTTGGCTTCTTTTTGAACTATTGCTTCCCATTTTCCCCATCACTATTATTGTTAATAATTCAAAATAATGCTAGGCAGCTAGATAAAAACTTGAAAATGCTAACCCTCAAATTGGACCACGAGATTACCAAAAGCAAAAAAGGTGGGATGTAGGTGTTCTAGATTTTACCCGGAAATTGGAATTTCTATTTCACTAGATTGGCGTAGACAGTCTCTGTTGCAACTTGCATTCCTCAATCTAGTAGCCGTTTCTGAATCTCCCTCGATTTATAGGTTTATCCAAGAAATGAAAGACGATTATGATTTACGAGTCTCTTATTTTGAAAACTCTAAAAAGTAGAAAAGTAAAACCTAAAGGGCAAACTACCAAGAATCATGTTGTAATTTTATTAATTACTATTAATAACTATTCGATGCCGAAGGACAAAACATTCATTACTTCAGTATAAATTCCGAGGACATTAAGAATTATGTTGTAATTTTATTAATTATTCATTGCCGAAGGACAAAAAATTCAATACTTTAGTATAAATTCTGAATTTCTAAGGACATTAAATGTAATACGTTCAATTCCGAGCGAAGTTCTCCCAAATGTGTTCACTTCCCACATTTGGGCCGAAATCCACCCTAAGCCGTTGATCTTTGCTCATCCAACGGACGAGGGACCAAGGTACCTGTTGTGACTTTACGGGTGAGTGTTTTAAGTCTGTTTAATAATTTTAAACTTCCGTCCGAAAAAGTGCTTTACAGACTTACTTAAATTTAATTTAAAACGTTTCAATTCCGGGCGACGTTCTCCCAAATGTGTTCACTTCCCACATTCGGGCTGAAATCCACCCTAAGCTGTTGATCTTTGCTCATCCAACAGACGATGGTACCTGTTGTCAGTTGTCATGGGTCCCATCACTTCTGCCAGTTTTTAGGCACGTCACCATACTCGTGTCACTTTTCGGGTTTGATTTTTAGTCTATTTAATCATTTTAAACCTCCGCCCGGAAAAAAGCTTTATAGACTTAATTGTATTTAATTACATTTAAAATGTCCAATTCCAGGCGAAGTTCTCCCAAATGTGTTCACTTCCCACATTGGGGCCGAAATCCACCCTAGCCGTTGATCTTTGTTCATCCAACGATCACGGGTCGATCTTACCTATTTTAAGATGTAGTGGGTCCCACGACTTCTGCCATTTTTCTGGCACGTCACCATACTCTCGTCACTTTTCCGGTTTGATTTTTAGTCTATTTAATCATTTTAAAATTCCGCCCGAAAAAGAGATTTTTAGAATTAATTATATTTAATTAAATTTAAAATGTCCAATTCCAGGCAAAGTTCTCAGAAAGGTGTTCGCTTCCCACATTCGGGCCGAAATCCACCCTAGCCATTGATCTTTGTTCATCCAACGGTCGATGGTACCTATTTTTCGATGAAGTGGGTCCCATGACTTCTGCCATTTTTTCTGGCACGTCACCATACTCGTTACTTTTCTGGTCTGTTTTTAAAGTCTACTAAATCATTTTAAAATTCCTCCTGAAAAAGAGATTTATAGTCTATAGAGTCATAGACTATAAGTATTAAGTATAGACTTTCACTTAATTCTATTTAATTAAATTTAAAATGTTCAATTCCGGGCATTGGACAATAGTTTGAGATAACTATTAAAAATAATGTTAATATTATTTGTAAAATTTTTAAATTCAAAAATAGTATTAAACATGAAACTTAGTTTCTAGAATAAAACAAATAACTAAATAAAAATATAAATTTTGATCTGCAATTTGAAAGGTAAAAGTTTAATATTAAAAAGAAAACATTCAATATTAAATCTAAAATATTAATTTAACGTTTAACAAAATTCTTTGAAAATATGTTTACGATATATCATTTTCAAAAATAGTTTAAAAATATATATAAAATTTCAACATAAATTTAGTCTATTAATTTAAAAAAATGTGTAACTGCAGTCCTCAACCTATTAAGGCGAGAAAATTTGGAAAGTACAAATGCCAAGGTGGCGATTAATTGTTGCACAAGGAGTTGTCTACGACATGCTGCACAAAAGGAGGAAGGGGAGGATGGCAGGAAATCTTTTTCGTGATCTCATGGCATTAATGTCTTATTGTGCACATTCATTACCCGGCCTATAAGAGTTAAGACGGAGGCAGATTTTTTTACCTTTTCATCTATGTACCACTTTTTGCTTTGAAGCAGCTGCAAGTGTAGAACAAATCTGTAGTTCGTAGTTCGTAGAATCATACCTTCTGTAAGACAATGGAGGCCAATTTCACACTTCGAACAAACAAGAAGTTGGTGCCCTTTTTGGGCAAAGTATCTGATAAACGAATGCAAGGACTATTCAGGTTTAAGGAGGAGAAGTTGTGGGCGGCAACTCGACTGATGCTTGCGGAGGAGGTGGCACATATCAATCACTGGTATCGAACTAACATGGAGGTTTACTCTCTGATTATGGTGCGGGCCTATGAATTCGAACTGGAGTTGGAAAAGGTAAAACTCACATTGGTCAAATTGATTGATGGGGAGTTTTTGATTAACCTGGATTCAATCTTGGAGTGGGTGGTGCCGGGAGTTGGCATTCGAATTATGGAAGGGGATGACCAGGAGGAATTGCTTCCTTTTATTCGTGGCCCAGAGGATGAAATCAAATACCAGTGCCGTGAACGAGCCCGAGTGGGGTGGGAAGCGATGAAACTCTTTGTTAAATTAACGAGGGTGGATGAAGTCCTGAATGCTTTGCATGTGGTGGCAAGGATGGAGGTTGGTAGGGCATTGAGAGATATGGCTGAAGAAGGAAGGGCCATACAGCTACTGGCAAGCTTGGAGGGCGACGCCGACTTCGGGTTCCTAAACTGCATTCCAAAAATGAAAGCTGAAGCGACAAAAGGGAAAGCCAAAGCATCGACCTTTGAGGAGGGAACGGACTGGGAGGACCAGGGGGATAGTGAGACTAAGTGAGCGGCCTATCGGCAATGAACTAGTTTTTTTGTCTGCTTGCTATAAGCTGTGGACAAATTTTGTATCTTGAAACGTTTCAATTAATTGAATGAAAAAACCTTGATCGATAAACTTTTGTATCTTGCAACTTTTGAAATTTTGTATTTTGAATGACTATATAGTAATAGTATATATTTATAAAATTATAATCAACCATAATCAATGTACAAATAATTAATGGAACGAATTGAATTTTTTTTTATAGCATTACATAAAAAGATCACGGTATTAAATTTATTTCCATTGTTTAACAAATAATTGAAATAACGTAGCCGGTAGCTCATATACAAAAAGCATTTGAAAGAAATTAATTAATAAAAATGAAATAGAATTATAGAAAGCATTTTTATATCCATAAGAATGTAAGAGGCAAAGTGAAACAAACTGGAATTTGAAAAATTATCATTAAATTATTTATGCTTATGAAATTTACAATTTTTTCGTCAGAGACTTGAGTCCCCCAAAAACTTAAAAGCCAAAATGAGTGAGCCTCTGGCACTCAGCCTGTTAGGGTTCAAGGACATAGGAAAAAAAAACTACAGGTAGTGGAATTGTTTACAATTTTTCCCTATGAATCTGGCCCTCCTTCCATGTAGAATTCTTCAGACAACATAAGCTAAGAGAATTCTTCAAGCCACATGTAGTTTGGAAAGTCGTCCAGGAGGAACCATTTCCGAAGGAAGTCCCTGCCAATCTGCGCCCATTTTCTGTGACGCATCAGCTGCTCCGCATTCAGGTTTAGGAGAAACGGTTGCCTGGCCATTGGTAGTGTTTGGTCAGGGAGGAGAAGCTTGGATAAATCACTCGCCCAAGGGATCCCCACCCCTACTTCTGCAATAACAACAAGAGTAATCTCATCTCCGAGGAAGTCTTCCTTCAAAACCTTCCTCAACAGCATCAACATATCCACCTTGTCTCCTCCCAAGTCTAGAAGAGACACTAAGAAGTGGGATGTAATGTCCGTGTTAACACGGTACCTATTTTTGTTTCGCAGAAATTCTCTGCCCAGCACCATCCGCACAGCTTCATTGGTGAACGACCCAACCTCCTTGCAGACTGATTGGAGGGTTGGGTCTCTAACGGAGCCTAGAAAGGCCCTCTGGTCCTCTGCAAAAATGCTTCTCAATCGGATGGGAGTGTCCATCTTGAGAAAACAAATTAACAAATTAAACAACCTGAGCAGTGAGCATATAAACCTAAAATACCGTGAGCTCTGACGATTTATCTACTAAATGGCAAAGGCTAATTGAAGATGAAAGAAGCAGAGATCGTATATAAATTGTTGAAGCTCTTGATTTTAATAATTACTTCTTTAACAATATTAACTGCTATAAATTTTTTTAAATCTTTCGTATCTCTGCAAATCTTTCCCATAAATGCACGAGTGTGCGAAATTGGAAACAGCTATGAACTAGTACCAAATTGGCAAGTATCACATTGGAAGTCATGGGGACAGAGTGGATTGCCGTAAGTGAAAAGATATATATTAAATGAACAAAATTATGGATCGTGATTCGTGACATTTGATACGTGTCTATTGAATCCAATTCCATTCCGGGCACTTTCTGGTGAGCTATGTTCTCTTCAGAAAATTGGGCCGAAATAAAACTTCAGCCATTGATATACGATCATCGAACGGTTTAAAATCATTGATAGATTTTAGGTATGTGTCACCCTTTACATGTCAAAGAGGCCGCGCTTATTGATACATCGTGCAGAGTCTGGACTCAATGTATTATGTGATGTGATGTACTGATGTGATGTGATGTGCCTTGTCTATTAATGGCAATGAATTTATGAAATCGCCAATGAATTATATATTATACCATAAATAACAAAATATTCGCCAATACATTTAAATAATTTTCAAGCGGTGGATAAAAATCGCCAATACATTTAAATAATTTTTCCTTCGGAGTAAAAATTTTCGCTCATACAATTATATATTTGTTCCTTTTAACAATAATTATTCGCCTCCCACAATAAATATTTTCCCCATAGAACAAGGTATTATTCGCCAGAAATTTATGGCATTTTCGCACACTAGAAAAAAATTCGCCAATACAAAATAATTTTTTCGTCATTTAAATTTTTTTTTTTGCCTTCGATATGAAAATTTCCCCCCGAAAATAATGTCTGATTCGCTAGGATTTTACACAGTTGCTCGGGGGGGGGGGGGGGTGTTTCTTAAAGTTATCCTTGCTCATGGGATTATTAACTATCCTCTTCTTGGGTGATTACTAATAGATCACTTATCCTCTTCCACAACTTGTATGCAATTTCTTTTGAAGAGACAATCAAGAGGACGAAATCGGTAAGACGTAACTGAATCGTTCCTCATGCCTTTTTGTCCAATCTATTCCAAGGATCATCTATCATACTGGAGTCCTCTAGTTTCTTTTCATGTGAAACCAACAGCCACTAATCTCTTTCTTCAAAAAGATCTTCCATCCCCAATTTCCACATCTTGTAGCTAGTGTCATTGAATTTCTCAATATTTATGCAAGAAATAGAAGTCATGGCCTTTTCAATATTTTTATCAAATCTACAAAACCACACAATAAATGCTCCAACTACAACAAAAAAATCTTCAACAATTAAAGAGAAAGTTGTCCCTCTCTCAACATAACTTTTAGCTTTGATAGCAAATATTGAGAAACAAGGTGAATAAATTTCGCAATATTAACTTTCTTATGTGATTACAAATCTGAAATAAAAATGTGATTGCACCATTCAACATAAATATAAAATCAGCATACCAAAGAGACACGATTTACTTGGAGAAATATTTTCATGAAAAAATCCACCAAAGAATGAGGGCAAGTATATTATTATTTTTCAAAAGAGAGAACACCACAATGATACACTTCACTAGACTTCTCCAACTAAACTTGGAATCACCTGGAAACCTCAAAGAAACATGTGATGAAACAACTATGTCATGGTTCCACTTTATAGCAAACTTGGAAAGGGAAAACCATTGTTTCCCAACACAATGAGAAAAATACCACTTGCAAAAACTCACGCCTTAGAGAATGAATGATCATTAGACATAATAAAATAATAAAACTCTTCAAGTGGCTCCATCTTGGGTGCCAAACCCAAAGCCAGTTAGACCTTTGCCATTCTAGTGATTTGTAACTCCATATGACCCTTCAAATGTTCCACTGGACACCTTTTCTCTTCCCAATCTTGGGTGCCCAATGCATGACCCATCATATCCCAATGTGGATGCCTAAAGATTTGTTCATTATAATTTATTCTTATCTTATTTACATGTTTGCCTCTTGAAAATGCAATTTCAATTAGCCATAAAGTACAAATATTTAATATTTTTCTCTCATGCTCTAGGGTACACTTTCCAAGCAACATGGAAACATATGAATGGCATAGGATTGAAAGGTTAATGTCACCTTATACTAACAAGGATGAGCATACATCTCACATGCACAAGCTTCTAAATATATTATTCAACTATGAATCCCTTGAGATATGGAAAACCCAATCAAACTAGACTATACATGAAATTTAGAGAACTACACAAATTCTAAAATGAAATAAGAGCTTCAAGAAAATGTATGACTAAATATTAAGCTAATTGACATATGCCTACTCAAATTGACAATAGAGTGACATGCAAAACATAAATATGATCCTATGGGCTACAATAATATAATAGAGAATAAGAAATCATTTCATATTATATCTACTTAGTAATTCAAAGCAAAACAACTATACCCCACTTGCAACAAAGAGATACCATTAGAAAGTTTTGGAATGCATTACAATGTCACGGCATTAATCAAATCCTCACTACATCAAACCAACAAATATAGCAAGAAAGAACAAAAAACTAGGTTAAAAAATTCCCGTAAGATATTGTAGCCTACATGGAGACATATGATCATAAAACTACCAAACCAAACTACACATTCCTTAAACTTATACAAACATGTTATTTCATTTACAATGTTATGGCTGAATTGCATTTGGTATCCTATAATATACTTTCAACAATAGTGCAAGGAATCAACTCAAAAACCAATCATTTTTACATATTTCTATTTTAATATAATAGAAAATTAAAATTTTACTATGCAAGTTGGACAAGAATACCATAGTAGTCAACAAGTTTGTTAGGTCACCCATGTCTATTTGCATTATCTTTACAAGACCATATACATGCGACCACATTATTTGCATCAACAACCATGTTCATTTGCATAAGAACCATGTTTTTGAGGGTCCACAAGTGTTGAGAAGGATTTGAAATAAATCACCTATCCTATCATGTCAAAATAACACCATTAATCATGTCCTAATTTGCGCATGGGGGTAGAGTTCCTATTTAAAAGATAGGGTTTTGCATTTTTGCATGCCAATATAGTATCTTGGAGTATAAAATCTCTCATAGTCCGTGAGTCAAGGATTCAAGAAGTTTTGTTGAAACACCAAGAAGGACCATGAGTCAAGGTTCAAAGAAAACTCATGCCAAGAATTTGTGAAAGAAAAAATCTAGAAGCCTAGGGTCATGGAGTGGGAGGACCACAAGCTTCAGAGTTTAGGCATATTACATGACAATTTAACATTTGGTTTGGTCTAATAATAAAACTATTGAAATCCCAAAATGGAAAGGCATGACGAAGGCTGAGAATCGAGAAAGTGTCAAGTTAGATACCACTATGGAAAATGGAAGGGGTTAGAGTGATCTTTGGGATTTCTACAAGGGGAAAGTGTAAAGAGGAGTGAGAATCAGGGAAGTCACATACCTTATACCAAAAGAGAAAAATTATGGAGGGAAAGGGAATCCTAAAATTTATATGGGAATGCATGATGAAGTGGTAGGGGTCAAGTTTTGGGGTTCCCAAATACATAATGCACTTTTTGGAAGAAGGGAAAACCCATAGCAAAAAGGAAGAAAGCAGTGATCGAAGGAAAGGAAGTGAATAATTGAGGTTCAAGGATGTATAATGTTTCATCCTTTTGAGGAAAATAGGTAGTAGGATGTCTACATGTCTAGACTAATGAGGGGTAGAGTTAGGAAACAAGGAAATAAGAAGACATCAAGATGGGTCTACTACATACAAGATAGTAAGTTAGACGTATACCCAGAGGCGTAAGTATAAAAGAGGAAAGTAAATGGAACAAATGAAAAGGCAAGCGTGGGGAAGCAAGGGGAATCATATTAAAATGGTGATGTAGGAGCATCCATGGTGTAAGGAAAATATTGTATCACCAAAAATATTTAATTTAATTTTTATGCAAATATTTAGGAATAGATATTGTAGGTGAACAATTTATGAATAAAGGCTTAAATTTTTATAAATAATTTGGTCACATTCTTTAGTTGCAACCTTATTGTAATTTAAAGTAATTTTGGAGGCAATTTTAAGGTAAAAATATTCAAATATTATTTTCATGGCGTGAAAATTGAGAGTTACAACTTGTTATAACTCTTGAAATCTTGCCTTAATTCTTGACATTCAAAATGAGGGCCTAAGAGTTAGTAGCTTGGCAGTTTCTATTTTCAAGTCCCAAGTGGAGTTATGGAGTGATTTAGAATGCTGGTGGATGTGGGAAGGAATTTTTTTATGGAGAATCAAGTGCCATCTCCTTATCCTTTTGGCATTTTCCCAATCTTGTTGTGGGTTGTGGGAGTCCATGTGTAGTCAAAATTAGCATTATTTGCAATTTTCTAACTAAAAACTACAACTTCTCTTTTGGGAGTGGGATTTTTTTGGTGACATTATGTAATGCCCGCCAAAATACCCTAGAGAAATACACTAACTAACATGCAAAATAGAGAACATTTTTTTTTTAAACATCTATGCATGCATCCAAACAATGCAATAACATACTTTAACTTGATACACAACTACTCATCATGAATATAATCACCAATCATGTTACGGAAGCGGAAATAAAATACAATACATCAATAATCATCTATCTCCCCTAGGGTATCTCAACGCCACTACTTAAACTACACACTTAACAATTCCTAATTATGATACCATTTAACTTCCATAACCCAAGTGCAAACATAACTTACTATCATTAATTCCTTTCAGATAATCACATATGATTCATTACTTAATCCTAGAACGATTGTATCCATATATGAATACTCAACCATCCCATAAGGTTGATTTTAAGCACCAATACCAAATGTTCCTAATCCCAACCATTCATTTCTTTTAACATAAAATAACCATTTCAATACCAATTACCACATTATTAAACCATAGCAATATGAACTAATTACACCATCTCAAGCATAGCACTATGTACACACCCATAGATCCAATACCCATTATTCTCATTATTAAACATTCTCAAGTTACACATGATACATCATTTTCCCTAATAACATCTACTAGATACATGAATACAATGTCTTTTACAACAATGAGCATAGCTCTCAAATACAAATACATATACATGTCAAACGAATCATGTACAATAATCTGCTACGAATATCCATCCACGATCTGAAGAGATAAGAGATAAGAGATTACTTTAGTGGCAAATTTTTCACGTCAGCCATGTCGAAAAATGACAAATATTTTGTATCGACGGGGGGGGGGGGGGCATGTCGCCAGAACATTATCAATTTCCGTCAAAGTCACGGCCCGATTGCCATATGTTTTATGCAATTAAATGTTTCTATGCGACGATTTCGCCAATACAATATATGGTGGACACACAGTAAATTTAATTGTTTCACCTACACTGTTTGAGGTTGCCTTAATAGATGACCTTAATTCGCCTATAGGCATGTGAAGATTTGTTAGCCAGCGGGACCCAATTCGCCCGACATCTTGTCGACGCGTGTCTCCATTCACCCAACTTTCACCAACTATATTTTATTTGCCTATTATTTGGATGACCTATAATTGCCTCGAAAATTACATAAGTCATATTTGGACGACCTATAATCACCTTGAAAATTACATGTCATGTTATAGTTACGCAGGATTCGCCAAATATTTTTATACCATATAAAATTCCCGCAGAATTTGCCATATAAGGATTGGTATAAAATTTAAATACATGCAAAGATCAGATCTATCTCAACACAATCTGGTGGGTTCTAGGCTCTGAATTCTAATCAATAGCGAAGTTTTAGACCAAAGAAAATCATTGTTGTTGACTGCATTGGCGACTGCTAGTGACCTAAAGCCTAAAGGTGAGCGATCATATTTTTGAAGTGGTATATTATACATTATAGTCTATTATTGCTTCTTCAACAAATTGATATTTTTTTGGCAGCCTTTATTTTGTTGGAGATGTCAAACAGGAAGAGGGGTAGGAAACTTGAATGTGGGGAAGGCCAGGAGAGGCCAACAAAAAGTAGAATGTTGTCTTCGTACTTTGGCATTGGAAAAGATTGTGGTGAAAATCAGGAAGGTACATCATCACAAGTATAAGTACAAAATTTGCCACCTACACCGCATGTTGAAGATGACGACGAACCTGATATCTCAAATCAGGATGATCTTGAAGAAGATTATCTGGTAGATACCCAAGTTATTCAGAATGATATAATCGACTTGGGTGATAATTCCATTGATGATAATGCATGGAAGGGGAAAAGAAAAGCCATATCAGAAAAGGGTGAACCACAATAAAAAAAGGATCGGGAGTGGGATATGTCAGTGAGGAATTTTTAAATTAATTGGGCATCAAAGTAGCCATTCATTGAACTAGTGGAGAATCCAATTGAAGGCGAGCCTCTAATAGAATGCAGGTGTAAGATTTGCACTTGGAAACATAACAAGGAAATTAGGTTGCAGCTAAAATTTGACACCATAGAAAAGCATATGGGTAAAGTTTATGAAAAACAAATGATAGACGGGGTTGAAAAATCAGTGATAAGATTGAAAACAAAGGAGGAATGTAAGCATGTGAGGAATGCCGATGAGTATTATTTTCATGAGAAATTACAGACAAAGCCTGCTGAAGTTAAAGGTTCTATTGAAGCTGTTTTTGGAAAAACAATGCAAATAGAACATCTGGGAAAAGCTGTTCAGTTAAGCGTTGTTTTTCATATTTGAACAGAGGGCGTGCTATGACAGATTTCCCATCAATTAGTGGTTTATTACACTTTTTGAAAGTTCCTAACTATCCTAATAGGCACTGGTCAATAAATAGTGGATGGGAATGGACAAGTTGTCTTGCTGAGGTTGAAAAAGATGTATAGGAAAAAATAAGAGAGTCAAACTTCATTGCATTTTCTTTAGATGAAGTTACGATAGTAGACAATACTTCATGGGTATGCATGCATGTTTATACTATAGAGAATCAGACCCGCCAACCTCATCTACTATCTGTTGCTAAAATGAAGGAGAGTGCAACAACACAAAATTTATTTCAACTAGTAAAGAGAAGTTTAATTGAATATGGAGGTATGGATGACATGACGGTAGCCAAAAAATTGTTTTGTGTTGGAACAAATGGAGCTTCAGTAATGCAAGGTCACAAGAACGGTCTTTGTACAAAGATTGAAACTTCATTTGCACCATACATTACTGCAATTCACTGCATGGCTCACAGAATGAATCTAGCTTTAGGAATTGTGAGCAAGTTTGCTTCGGTTAAAAAAATTGAAATTTTAATCAGAGAGCTCTACTCACACTTCTATCGAAGTCCCGAGCAATTTATGGAGTTTCAACACTTTGCTGATGGATTAACTGATGGGAACAAGCTTCTCAAGGATAATGATACTAGATGGATCTCTTTGGATGGTCCAGCGCATCGAGTGTTTTTAGAATATCCATCCTTGATTGGACTATTTCACACAACTCGTGACGAATTAGATCAACCAAAATTTCCTGAACTTCTTGGTAGGTTAAGTAATTTAGAGACACTCTTAACTTTAGCAACTCTTCTGCCCATGCTAGAGGAAATGACGAATATTATGAAGGCTTCCCAAAAAAGAGGTCTGTATATTGCAGAATATGCTACACTACATAAGATGACATGCATGACCCTCAACAATCTCTATCGAAATCAACCAATACTATCTGATAAAAAATTTGTTAAGTGGCAGACACTCATAGATTTGAACAATCCTGATAACTTTTTACAAATCGGTGCAGACAGGGAGGTATGTGCCATTGTACAAGGAGTTGACATACCAATGCACTTCTATGCCATGGTCAACCCCGAGGAACCAGGAAAGCGCCCCAGGAAGAAACTAGCAAGAGTTATAAAAGAAGATTTTGACAAGATTGTTGAGAGTGTAACTACTTCTGTGAAGAAAATTGCATATGATCTTTCCTCACAAATTAGAAGCAGATTCCCTCCTGACAACCTACTCGAAGCCATGTCTATTGTGTTTCCTCATTATTGGAGCCTCAACAGTGCATCCGATTTTTGAAGTAAGCTATTGACTTTGATAAAACAATTTTGCATATCCAGAGAATTGAATGGAGTAACTATAAATGAAATATTAGACGAAACTCATCTTCGAGAGAAATCATCTCATTTTGCATACACTATGAAAGAACAATATGCCAAAATGGAGAACCCCCGCGAAGAGGGATCAGTAACAAGGGTTTGGAAATATATAGATGAGAACGCAACCTTGCATGATTCAATGCCAGAATATGTGAAGCTTGCTGATTTATGTCTTACCATGATATTGGGTTCAGTGGAAGATGAGAGAGTTTTCAGTGCTTTGGGGTTCCTAAAATCAAAGCTAAGAAACAAACTAGACAAAAATTTAGAAAATTGCTTGAGGCTCTATACATCTAGGTATGATGTCCACACTTTTCCTTACGATAGGGCACTACAAATCTGGAGGTCCAAATGTGAAAGAAGAGGTTTGGGCAACACTTTAAACCAAAGTGCTAGTGGGACTACTGGACCTATTGGTAGCATTGAGATGCAGTTCGACGAAGATATGTAGACTTAGACTCAGAGTGAAGAAACCACAAACGAGAATCAAGAAAGCACTGAATTTGATGAGGATGAATGGCAACTATAAGAGGTTGGTATTTATTAATCTTATTACTGTATCTCATCATTCATATTACAAAAGCATATTACTTTTTGCAATTAGAATTTAATATTGATTTTGTAATTGTATTTTTCAACTTTCTATTTCCAGATTTAAAATAGCATAATAAAAAAAAAACCCTAATGTGTTTATTGATACAGAGATGTTTATTATTTATTTATACATGTTTGAGTCTCAAATCTGTGTGATACATTTCAAAACCATATGATACAATTCATTCAATAGTAATACACATGTCGAGAACTTAGATTTTCATTAATTCTTTCAAAATATAGCCATATGATACAATTCATTCAATAGTAATACACCAATCTGTATGATTCTCCATGTCAATTGCAGAAGTGAAAACAAAGTTTCAGAATCCTTTGCAAATAACCTTGAATTCCCTTTTATAGAAACAAGAGAGCAACAACAACTCCTGTGTGATTCTCCAATGTCCATGCAAAAGTGAATACAAAGTTTCAGAACCCTTTGCAAAATTGCAAATGACCCTGAATTCCCTTTTATAGAAACAAGGGAGCAACAACAACTTCAGGTCGAATTGCAAGTTTGCAACATGTGAACACCAAACATCAAAATCACAAACTCAGCACATATTTATATGGCCATCACAGGCCGTATTAGCAATTTAACATCTGCTACATGTTTTATGTCTCCTATTCAAAAAACAGAGTTCAAAATTAAATATTAATTCATGCCATGACAAATTAAACATAAATGTTAAAGCAAGGGAGAATTTGAGAATACAAATTTACTGGCTGAAGTTTTGCACTGTGCAATGTGTGCATCATAGATTCATAGGTTGGATTAGCAAAATAGCAATAGTGAGTGCTATTTTTTTCCTATTCATAAAATAGATTCATAGGCTGGATTAGCAAAATAACAAACAGAAAAAACATAAAAACTTGAAATTAAGAATAAAAGAAGAAAATTGTGCAATACATACTATGATTCTTAAGAATTCTATACCAGTTTTTGTAGGGTGCTCCACTCTTCATCTGATGGAAGGTCAATATTCTATAAACTATGGAAAGTCAACTCCAACTTTGTCAACATTCCATATTTAGAAGATTTACTTGACATCACTGTTTCATCCAATACCGAATTTAGAGTTGTAAATGGTTGGATGAATTCCAGAAAGCTTTGGGAGTTGTGTCCTTTGGAAACAAGTCTAAATCAGACTTCATTTTTATCTCCATGCTTTTTTTGTAAGCTTCTTCTCCAATGAATTTATTTGATGTGTCAACAGGCTTAGGCAAAACAAGTTTAACCAAATTATTTTTCTTTTCTTGCAGCTTCACTATCTTTTTTCCACAACTTTTCATAACTTCTGATGTTTCCCTTAGCTTCTAGCATTTTTGAATGATAGATGATGTCTTAACTGTGGCATGAATGCGACTCTTAATTCCCTTGGATGCCAAGTAACTGTCATTGGAACTGTAGACTACTTTCAGAATCTTTTTTGCTATTTCCTCTTTTGAATAAACATGTATGCTCTTCTCATAGTGCCCTTTGATTTTTATAAAAATTAGACTCATACTTTCAGTCAATTGAAACCATTCACACAACTTCTCACTCCTCTGCATTATTTGCCGCCAAATGTTTTCTTGTATATACTTCGTTGTATTTTTTATATTATCTTTCAATCTATCCTCCAAAGTTTTTATTTTATCATTTGCATTGTGCAGGTCTTCTTTCATTTGTGCACATTTTTTTCTTTCTTCCTCTACTTCATCTTGCAAATGTTTTTCTTTTTTCTTCCCATGATCCAATAGGTCCTGTAATTTTCTCATTTCGGCAGCAACAAACTCATAACTTTTGTATAATTTTTGAAAACTAGCTTTTTCCTCAATAATTTTTTTATTGCTTTTAGCCAGTTTTTTTGTCAGGTCCTTCAATTCTACATCCTTCTTCTCCTACTCTACAATTTCTACTGCAGAGCCCAAATTTTTTATCCTTTTATGTAAAGTATTATTCGCCAATACATTTAAATAATTTTCAAGTGGTGGATAAAAATCGCCAATACATTTAAATAATTTTTCCTTTGGAGTAAAAATTTTCGCTCATACAATTATATATTTGTTCCTTTTAACAAAAATTATTCGCCTCCCACAATAAATATTTCCCCATAGAACAAGGTATTATTCGCTAGAAATTTATGGAATTATCATACGGGCTAGAAAAAAATCGCCAATACAAAATAATTTTTTTTCCCATTTAAAAAAAAAAATTCGCCATCAATATGAAAACTTCCCCTAAAAAATAAAGTCCGATTCGCCAAGATTTTACACAGTTGCCCGGGGGTGGTTTCTTAAATTTATCCCTGCAAGAGATCCACATCCACGCAAAGCATCCAAGAAAAGTATCCATTGAAGAAAATCCCAATGGAAGAAAGACACCAACCACCCGACCATGTGGAACCAAAGGAACCATCCCTCGTGCTAGGAGATGACACAAGATCCCACACACA